>NW_023601322.1:51126939-51726939 GCF_014898055.3 Talpa occidentalis
ACTGGCCAATTACAAGGGTGAATATCTGTCCATTAACCATTCTTGTCAATGACTTTTACTTGACAAGTACAAAGGTGCTTCAAACACCCTTGTACTAGGCCAAAAGCAATTATTTTAATAAAGTACCAAGCAAACAATTGTTTGAGAAGTGATAAGTATGGATTGGTAGCTGGGAGAGAGTTAGTCAGTTCCCTCCCAATCCTTTCTAGAGAAACCAGATTTGTACAACCTAATAGTCTAAGCCTGCAAATGCAAAGCAATTTTTTCTTTAATTTCCTATTTCATCTTATCATTTTCCTTCCTTAAACTCCCATGACTTTGTCACGCCTTAGGGACAGATTTTAAGTTTTCTACCTGAATCTGTGTGCCCCAAGTTATAATTCTTTGATCATAAATAAATATACTTTTCCTTTTTAATTATCTCCTGAACTTTTATATTAACTTATCTTTCATAGCAACTAAAATTAGTGTGTCAAAGTTATGGGCATGACCAGCATACGCAAGGGTTTCTTCATCCAGTGTGAGCCAAGGTTTCCCTGAAGTAGATGTAGGAAAACAATTAGTCATCTTCAAGCATTATTTTACAGGCAAAGAGACAAGAAGAAGTAAAATTAAAAATTAGGAAGTATGGGCCTCCCTGGTGGGACAAGGAGTTAAGTTTCAGCACTATGAGGTTATCTGCAACTACTTTAGCACAAGTTTGATCCCCAGCCAAGGAACTACACACATGGTGCAGCAGACCTCTCCTGACTCACCTGCTGCTCCCCTCAGCAGTGTATTTGAGTCAATCTGCCTGTTCTGCTCCCCACTCTGTCTCTGGTAAATACTCTCACCCCTGCACCTCTGGTCTGCACCCCAGTTCTTGTATGTATAAATAAATCTTTTTTTAAAATTAGGAAGTATGTCTTTAGCATCCTTTCACCAATTCTATGCCCCTTTATTTTTTTCCTTAATGCATGGTTGTCTTATATCTCTCTGTATCCACATGTAGCTCTCTCACTAAGGCCTTCTTGAGGGATCCAGAATCTTCTGTGTTCCAGTTAATTTGAGACCTGTAAGTTTCAGCTCATGGGAAGATGGTCTTGAAACTTGTTTGTTCTTCCATTTCCCCATGAGTATCTGGAGCATGTCCCCATGGAATATATTTGGAAACCTCAAAGGGAAGTCTAGTAGATGTCCAGTAAAGTTTTGGTAAGACCAAGGTGATATTTCTCTCTCATACAAGAGTACCAAATATTAAGCACAGACTTCTTGGATACTTTCAATGAACTATTTTAAATTGCTCTTGCTATTTACACCCTTACTAAGCAAGGCATGCTTTCCCCACTGTGCACTGCTCTGTTTTTACTCCATCTCATATCCACATCTATTGATACTTTGACTTCTCCCCTCCAATAGAATCCTTAAGCCCATAAACAAATCTATATAGTACTAAGTCCACATTCTTCTTGAGACTTTCAGAAATGAAATAAAGCAAATGAAACTTATATAATGAAAATGGTGTATATATACTGTGGAACTTAAAGAAAAAAATAACGTTTTAAAATGTTGCAATGAGTAGTTGGAGATAGAATCTGATGAGTAAAGGAAGAAATCACAACTAGTAAACATTACATTACAGTTAGATGAGAATTTGATTTCTTCAAAGTAGAAAGAAAACAAGAAACAGAGCAGTACATCATTAGAGAGATGAAATCTCACAGAAAGGAAGTCTAGAATTATGGCTTATTTCCATCTAAGATTAGCTGCCTAGTGCTTTTAAGAAAGCCTAACACTAATTAGAAGCAGAGAATGCACTGGAAGTTTCTTCACTGTGCGCTCTCAGTGTGAGACACATGAAAACCCCTCCCCAAATGACTGCTTCTGTTCCTCCTTTCCAAGTTTCTAACTGCCCCTTCTCCAAACTCTCTATTCAATTCCTCTCAGCTTACATGTAAATATTTCATCATTCTCTAGAAAGAGGGAGGAGCACTATCTGTTCGTCCATGTTCCTTTTAATCGATTTGTTATGGCAATTATTATTATTATTATTATTTTACTCCAGAGAATGCTAAAGAGGCTGCTTCTTCCCTGAAATAGTGTTTTAGAAGTATGTGTAATGCAATAGTCTTTCCTTCTGTATGTCTTGCCAAGGGTTCCTAAGAGGATTTTCTGCATTCATGAAAAGATAGTTTTCTACTAGCCCTCACATTGACTTCTGAGACTGTATTATAAGACTAGTTGACCCTTACTCTCTAGTGAATGAACTGTCAAATCTGTTCATTAGTGTTAAACTAATAAAGTGTTGGGCCATAAATCTCCCTCAAAAGAAAGTCCTTAGATAAGCCTGGTGGCCATGACCGTGGCCCAGTGGCTTCCCACTATTCCCGCCTGAGACAAAAGGAGCACTAACTCACTACCCCTGCCTTATGACTAGCCAGTGAGCTATTTGTGACTGTTCATTTGTGTTTTCTTGAAGCTTGTATTTCCAAATTTGAAAACATTCACTGGGAAAGCAAGTAATTGATTAATTTATACTGTTACACTCTAGGAACTTCAGAAATTCAATATGGAAATAATACCCAAAATAAAAGCCATTGATGAACTGGAAAATATCAAGTCCCATTATGCTAAATTGAACAATCAAGCAAATGTTTCTTTTTCCTTCCTTCCATCTTTCCTTCCTCTGTCCTTCCTTCCTTCGTCCTCCCATCCTTCCTCTTTCCTTTTGTTCTTCCATCCTTCCTTCCTTCTTTCCTTCCTTCCTCTCTTTTAATTTCCCTAGTCAAAATGATTAATTCATTCATAACTAGTTATTAAGCACATATCATGGGATGGGCACTGTTGAGGCACTAGGAATAAAACACATGGGAAATGAAGGAGTAGGCTGGTCCACCTGAAAAGAACAGCAAATACAAAGGCTCTGGGAGGTAAGCGTGTGCCTGGCAGAAGAAAGAGGTGAACATACCCATAGCCAGTAGGGCAAAGGGTCTGGGTTAAAGAGGTCACTGAAAAGGATTTGGTTTCACTCCGTATGAGATGGGGAGTCATTGGCTGGTTTGGAGTAGAAGTCACATGATGTCACTTGAGCTTTAACAGCATGCCTAGTGCTGCTGCTTCATGAAGACCAAACCATAGGGATAGTCCCATTTCAATTTATAACTTTCATCATTTCTAAAATTTTAAGATATTGTGTATGTCAAATCATGTAGTTATGTGGGCAAAATCTGAAATAATATAATAAATACATAGTGACACTGAAGGAACTGGTAATTAAAAACTATTAATTCTCGAAAAACAAAAGAGCCTGTTTGGAAAAAGTACAAAAAAGGGCTGGTTAGCCTTGAGGAACAGAGAGGGTTGATTAATTGAGTATTCTGATTAGCTGATGGGTTAATCTGATGGAAAAGCAAGTGAGATGGAAAACAATCAATGACCTTGCCTTATTAAGCAAGTTTATGAAATGAAATTAAGATCATTTTGATGATAAATATCTTTTTCATATTTCAAGTCATTGTCAGAAATAGCTAAAGCTATGGGTGGTGCCAGGGCAAGGATGATGAAAAGATAGGTATGAGGGACAAGGGAAATTCCAGAAAGGGAGGACGCTGGAGGGGGATGAGTAGAAAACAGGTGAGTGTTGCCATATGTTTGACAGTTGCTCTATTGCAGAGTTAATTTTTTTGAATTTAGCTTCCTATATGAGATTCCAGGCCCAAGTAAGAATCATGGATCCAATCCCAACATGTCTGTGCTTCTCTACACCAACAAGCAATTCTCAGGCACGAACAGCATGTCAGATAATTCCACTCAGTTCTCACACTATCTATCCAGAGATAGCATCAGATTCCACAGGTAATGGGTTAAGATTCCCAAAACCACCCTCCATTTCAGATGCCAATTGCAAGTCCAAGATGTTACCTCTGCTTCTGATGTACTAGTTATAAATCAGAGGTTCCCAGGATCCCTCCTCAGATTCAATTAATTTACTAACACAATTCATAGAACTCAGAGAACTCAGTTTATTAACCATTCACTGATTTATTACAAAGGATATAACTCAGTCAGATGGAAGAGATGCATAAGCCAAGGTATGAGGAAAGGGTGCAGAGCTTCCATGCCTTATCCAGGTACACCATTCTCTCCAAATTTCCACATGTTCACACATTCAGAAACTGAATCCCCTCCTTTGTGGCTTTCATGTAGGTCAAATCATTATGTGCTAGCAATTGAACTAAATACCCCTCTCTGCTCTTCCAGAAAGCAGGGGAAAGTTCAGTCCTCTGTGCTTGTTGGTTTCTCTGGCAATCATCTCCCA
Organism: Talpa occidentalis; assembly: GCF_014898055.3. NCBI lineage: Eukaryota > Metazoa > Chordata > Mammalia > Eulipotyphla > Talpidae > Talpa > Talpa occidentalis. The sequence goes on from NW_023601322.1 coordinate 51,131,237, forward strand.
TTCTTAAGTGCTTCCCCCAAATGTCACCTTACTAACATAACAAGAGTTAACTTAACATCCTCAACACGTAGGAAATTCCAAGACTTTTGGGAATTGTGAGCCAAAAAATGTAGATACAGACCAAATACATAGGAGAAACATTTATTGGTATTCTGAATGAGCAGATATAAATTATAAATTATGACATAACAAGGCCACATCAAAATGATGAGATTCTGTCAAACATGTCTAGACTTAAAATTTTCAGCATCGTGAGGAAAGGAGGAGGGAGCACCATGCTCTTGCTTTTCTTGTTGGCTTCTGGGTCCATCCTTTTCAAAATTGGCAGCACCATTTTCCTATGTTTACTCATACCATGTAACTCGTGTTATCATCCCTGTCTCCTGGGATCACTCACAAAATCATCTTGTTCTCAGGGAAAGATTTTATACCAGAGGCCAAATCATTCTGCAAGCACAGGTTGATATTTCCCAGAACTCCTGTTATTTTAATAATTTAACTCTCATCAGAGAGCACTGTCTGACACTGAAAGCATTTGCAATGTTTTGTTTTATTCCCAAGTGATTGAATTGCTTCTTTGCTAGCTATAATCCTGCAGTAAAGTAGCTGAGCACCGAGATTTAGACATTGGAATAACATTTATAAGCTTAGGAGCAGCTATAGCTACCACTAAGCAGCCATCCATTTATCCCCTCAGCTTTTTAGAAGCATAGATGCAATTGTATGAACTGAGATTGTGCAGTTAATTAGATGGAAGTGAATCTATCTCAGTAACAAGCTATAAATGGATTTATACATTATTCTGTAATAAGCTAACACCTTTTAGTGTCAATTTAAGAGATCTGGGAAGCTGAACTGGATATATATGCATTAAAACAGGCCTGGATGTGAGGCAAAATATCAAATGTATTATTCATGGTACACTACTTCCAGCCGTTGTGGATACACACCATCCTTGGGAAAGGCAGAGCGAGGGGGTATTTTGAGCAGCACAAGAATAATCCACAATCTGTCAACCTCTGATCCTGGACAGCTCCAATCTGAATGAGATGCATATACGTATTCCACATTATTTTTTTCAATTTTTCTAATTTTTAGGATTTGGAATTTTTAGCCAGAAATGAAGTTACCATGGTAAATGGTAAATGAAGTTACCTTCCCCTTCTTGGGGACCTATGGAGATACTTTATTGATTGACTCAGTACCACTTCAGCAGAAACAATTCACAATCAACATCATTGCCCAGGACTAATTCACATTCTATCAATGTCACCATTTTTTTCTTGAACTTCCCTCATTCAACTTATCAATCATGTGTTAATTATTATTTTAGGGTCAGGTATAGGGGAATGAAATGCATGTGGGTGTATAGTGATGTGTTTTATTAAATTATATATATATATTTTACTCTGCCCTGTCTTTCTAACAGCAAATTACAGGTTTCAAAATACATGCCCACTCTGTCACCTACCAGCTGTGCGACTTCATCTCTTTGTGTTTCATGTCTCCATTCTTAAATTAAAATTTGAACAAAATATCTTCCTTAAATGATGCTTTAGAAGATTAAATTAATGAACGTATGTCAAGTAGCTAAATATATGAATCACATAAAAAATCCCATCGAAGAGTAAGGATTGTAAAATGTTAGCTGTCAATTATTGATAATTTCATTATCAATAATCCTCAGAACAAGTATCATGACATGTATTGCTATCAGTTTCTATAGATAAAGTTATTGAGTTGTTACATTGCACAATAAATAACTGGGGCAAGAATTCACTCCAGACTGTCTGACTTCATAATTCAGGTTCATTACTATTACAGTTTACCTATGTTCCCCATGTTGTTTAACAATAAATGTATTTATAACTAATTAAATCAATTCAATAGACACTTATCTAACACCTGAAACAGAAGTGTTGTGTGGTTGCAAGGCCATTTTTCCCAAATTTATCTTTTTAGGACTAGGTTTTTAGGTTAAGTGATTAGGAGAAAGCTGAAATATCTTACTGAGAAAAGAAGCATAAGAAAGCAGGTTATTTTTAGTGTACTTTAATAAAAAGAAAATTAGGGTCAGATAAGATCATGAAACCCATATTTGACACACTGAGTTGAGGTCCTATAGTGGTGGAGAGTGGTGCAACTATAGTGGTCTTGAGTGGACACATCTGACCAACAGGTGGAAGCAGGTGTTTGGGTTTCGGTCACACTGAAGGCAGAGTTGAGTTAGGGGAGTTACCCTTAAGAGGTAATAGTCAACACTGTGGGATAAGATGAGAATAGAAACTTGTCTTTTAAAGGGGAACTGAAGAAGTAAAACAAGCAAAAAGAAAATAAAATACAAAATCTCACAGAAGAAACTATCATGTGATAATGTCAAGATAAATTACCCTGGACATCAATGGATGGAAAATTGAGAAAAAATTAGAGTAAGATTGGGGTGGGGAGGGGCCAGAGGGGACAGCCGACCTGATTATTATAGGGAGGTAGAGCAATGAGAAGATGGAAGAGAAACCTTCTGGTGGGTAAGTAAAATAATTCAACAAAATTGAAGTTTTAAAGTTCTTCTACTGCATTAACTTAAGAGTAGTAGTCAGTCAAAGAACACTCCAGAAGTATGTTCCAAATGCAAATGAAAGACTTTGGGGACATGTAAATAATTTGAATAGCAAACTGTTTAACTCAAGCAATAACAGAATAAAATATTTTAAATTATAGAGCAAATGAACTGGTCAGATGATTCTTTTTCCTATTTAGCTTTCTTCCTCCATAAAAGTAGATTATGTTCTAGTTTCCTATGCATTAATTTAATAGCAACATTTATACATATATATATTTTATTTTTGTATTCTCCATACAATTGCAACCCCCTTATTTTGACCCCAATCCCTCCCCTCCCCGCCCCCAACCCCCAATAGAGTGTCTCTGGTTCATAGTTGTTTGTTGATTTTGATTTTTACTTTCTTATAGTTATTCTTTTTCCTGGTCCCTTATTTAAGTTTTCTAGATTCCTGCTATGAGTGAGACCATCCGGTATTTTCCTTTTTCTTTCTGGCCTTATTTCAACATGTTTTTATCAATATCATGGTACCCATTGTTATATCACAAAGGAAGAATCCTCAATTTGTGATTTTTCTTAATCTTTGAGAACTGGCTATTTATCTTATTAAATTTTGAATAAATTGAAAGAGTTAAAAAGTTGGCAATTTGCCTGAAATAGGAATGTGTCTTAAAAAAAGAAAAGTCTCCCTGAGAGAACATTTTAATACTGTTGAGCATTTAGTAAGAAAACATTCAAAAATAACCAAAATCAGCAGAATTGTGGAGCCTACAAATCTGTCACTGGATTCAGAGGAGAAAGAGCTAAATCCACTAGACACGTTGCTTCGTTTTGCCTTCCTAATCAACTTCACTGTTTATACATGTAGACACATCATTATAAATTGCTTCTGAAAGCTGAGTATTCACAGCAGAGGGTTTGTTCTTAACTTTTTTCCTCCTGCCAAGTCGTGCTCAGTTGCAGCATTTTAAATGATGTGCTCCATGATGAAATTGGTTGCAGTGCTTTTCAGGTTTTCATCCAGCTAAGATCATGTTTGAGGAGAAGCCAAGTCTAGCTGCAGTTTTTTGCCTACAAATTGGAAACTCCAAGTTCACTAAAGTTCAGGAGATTCGGAAGGGAGATTATGGTGACAGATCAGCCTGTTAGGGGTCTCCGACCTGACCTGTCAAAGGAGTCCCCAGCTGGCCGGCTCAGGTTGACCAACAGCGTGGTCAGAGGGCACAATGCTCTGCTCTCATTAGATGGGCTCCATTGACTTTATTTTGGAAAACCTTTAATAAATACGTGTTCATCTGGTGTTGTCTTGTGAAGGCACTCCATGTTTGGATTCTAGACATCCTTATTTTGTTAAAGTAGCATTCTGACTTCATAAAAGCATATTTTCCCAACTTGTATTTTAATCTCACTCTCAGTGCCATAGAGAAACAAACATTTTCTTATCAAGTCTAATAATCCTCCCATGCTTCCAAATACCAGAGTTAACATGGTGTTAACACCTTGACTGTAGCCTCACAGCTACCTTCATGATGCAGGGACTTGCTGGTTCCAAGGACATTCATTGCTGACTACAGATCTGCACAACTGCAAACTCAGATCAGGGAACAAAAAGAAATTTGGAAAGTAGGACTTAGTAAGTGTAGGCTTAGAAGCAGCAATGCAAAATCTCAAATATATACTCTAAATCCAAACACAATGAAGTTAACTTGAATCATCAAAAGTTATGGATGGTGAGAGAATGTTCTCCTATGTAGAAAGTCCCTGACCAGGACTGACAAGTGGGAGCAGAGACAGCCCTGGCAGTGCCATGTTATCTAATGCACTTCAAGTCACTGATTATCTGGTCTAGAAACAGTCACTTTTTCTCCTGTAAACAAGTATTTTAGGCTTTGCCTGGACTTAGACTAGGACCTTTGCTGTTTGTCATTCTGTAATTTTCCTTCTCTTTTAATATTTAACTCTATTTTAGATTAGTTCACTTGATACATTTCTATGTTCTTCAAATTTATGATTACAACTATTCTACTCTGTCCTGCAGTGTGAGAGCAACATATACATATACAGATGAGCCAGAATGAGTCAAAGAAGTTTTCTTTTCAAAATTAGGCAGACCCTGGATTTAATATGTCTATAATTAAATCATTTATTCATGCCTTATGTCATTAATCATTAGCATTTTATTATCAAGAATAGTTTGAATTATATTTCAGGGGAACTTTGAGTTGTTCAGCTTTTTAAGTTGTTCACACTGAGCTAATACTTACTGGAAGACCAAAAAAGCTTGTGATTTAAAAACTTATCCAGTGAAATCTACCTTTTGTTACATATCTATACATTTTTTTCCACCAAGAAAGAGATTGTAATCCTAATTAACTAGGATCAAAGATTTGAACATGACCTCGCAAGTGTGTGCTTTTAGGCACTCTCTCAGGTTTGTAATTTCTACAAGTATTTGTTTTAGAACAAGCCAAAAAATTACCTCATGAATTGATTTCACATATATATATATATGAATTGATTTCATGCATATATATATGAAATTTTTTTAGGCTGTTATAAGGTCTGAGGTTATTTACTGTGAACTTCTATATTATGCAAACTTTTCCTTAGGTTAAACAAAAGAATTAAAGAACCCCAAGAAATCAGACATCAGCTTAGGACATTTAGTTTTTATTTTTTCTAATTTTCATTTTTTCTTCTGTTGAGCTATGTTTTAGATTATTATAGATGGTACATTTCCATCTTCTTTTATTATTGGGCAATTTAAGTGCTTTTTTTGTCAGAAAAAGAGAATTCAAATTGAGAATAATCCTAAAATTAGGAATTTGATATTCCAAGTTTTTTCAGCTATTTTACATTGATTTATTCAGCTAGAGACAATTATTTTTAGGAGCTCATATACACAAAGAAAAAAAGTTGCAAAATATAAAAGTTTTTGACATTTTAGAAACTGCCTAGTGTATCAATTTCTGCTATGTGTTTTGTTTTAAATATTTTATGTTATTTATTTATACAAGCACTGGATACAGTCAGAAGAGTGGGAGGGTGAGAGAACTCACCAGAGGCAGCTTCGCAACTCAGTGCTCAACCGCTGCACCTTTGGGAAGGCCCACTGCTATGTGTTTTTATGAAAAATAAACTTATCAAGTAAAACACAAATTGTCTCCATTTATTTAATCCATATTTGAAAAATTTCCCATATAATTCAGTTTTATGAATCCACTTGAATTGAATGCTGTTTAATTTTAAATGTTGCTTTGGGATATTTTGCAACAGTTATTTTACTTTTAAAGAAAAACACTCTATATAATGGATATCATTCCTAAATGAGGCAATTTACCTCCAAAAAGCAACAGACTCAGACAGTTTTGTAAACATCCTAATAAGTCTTGGTTTTTATTTGAAACTTTAAAAATGCAGAAAGAAATGGGTTGGTGAAAATGTGTCAGTTTTTTTTAAAGATTTATTTATTTATTTATACAAGAACTGGGGTACAGGCCAGATGTGCCAGAGGGTGAGAGGATGCACCAGAGAGAGAGTGGGGAACAAAACAGGCAGTCTGACGAAATACGCTACTGAGGGGAGCAGCGGGCACGACATTAGAGGTCTGCTGCGCCATTTGGGACCCTCGCAGGCCAGCTGGGATCCAACCAGAACTGCAGAGACTGCAGACAGCTTCACAGCGTGGCGCTCAACCACCTGCGCCAACAGGGGAGGTCCAAAAGTGTGTCAGTTTTAACAAAATTTATGGCATACCTTGTAATTTGATCACTGCAGTACAATCAACAAGAAGTTGTCACTCCCCTGAATTCTCTATTTCCTCCCTCCTTCAAACTTTCCTTCAAAATAACCCCTCCCGGGCCTCCCCGGTGGCACAGCGGTTGAGCGCTGGGCTGCGAAGCTGCCCACAGCCTCTGCAGCGCCAGTTCAATCCCCGGCTGCTCCCCGGCCACCCGAGGAGGGTCCCACATGGCGCGCAGACCTCTCCTGCCGTCCGCTGCTCCCCTCAGCAGTGTACTTCGGTCCTTCTGCCTGCTCTGCTCCCTGCTCTGGCTCTGGTGAATTCTCTCACCCTCCCGTGGTTCTGACTATACCCAGTGCTTGTATAAATAAATAAATAAATATTTAATTTAAAAAAAATAAAACCTCCCAACTTCTAATTCCTTCCTATAATTTATTTTGTTTGTTTGTTTGTTTGTTTGTTTTACTTATTTTGGGGGGGTAAATACATTTTTTTTATTTTTTATTTAAATTTTATTTTCATATTCCCCATACAATTACAACCCCCTTATTATGACCCCAATCCCTCCTTTCCCTGCCCCCCAAACCCCATAGAGTGTCTCTGGTTCATAGTTGTTTGTTGATTTTGATCTTTTCTTTCTTATAGTTATTCTTTTTCCTGGTCCCTTATTTGTTTTCTAGATTCCTGCTATGAGTGAGACCATCCGGTATTTTTCTTTTTCTTTCTGGCTTATTTCGCTGAGCATGATCCCTTCCAGCGCCATCCATGTTGCTGCAAATTGCATGTGTTTATCTTTTTTGAATGCTGAGTAATATTCCATGGTGTATCTGTACCACATCTTCTTGATCCATTCATCTATTTTTGGGCATTTGGGTTGTTTCTAAAGCTTAGCTATTGTAAACAGTGCTGCTATAAACATAGGGGTGCAGGTGCTCTTTGGAATTGATGTTTCTGTGCCCTTTGGGTAAATACCTAGGAGTGGAATTGCTGGATCATATGGAAGCTCTATGTTTAGTAGGTCCAGAAATCTCCACACAGCTCTCCATAGTGGTTGGACTAGTTTGCACTCCCACCAACAGTGCAGGAGAGTTCCTTTTTCTCCACACCCTCGCCAACATTTGTTGTTGCTAGTTTTTTTAATATGTGCCATTCTCACTGGTGTAAGATGGTATCTCATGATAGTTTTGATTTGCATTTAGCTGATTACAAGTGATGTTGAACATTTTTTCATATGCCTGTTGGCCATTTGCATTTCCTCTTTGGAGGTTTCTTTTTAGCTCTTCTGCCCATTTTTTGACAGGATTATTTTCTTTGTTGTTGTTGAGTCTCATCAGCTCTTTGCAGATTTTTGTGATCAGTCCTTTATCAATAGTGTTGTGTGCAAAAATGTTCTCCCAGTTGGTGGGGTTTCTCTTTGTTTTGGTTATTGTCTCTTTTGCTGTGCAGAAGCTCTTTAATTTGATGTAGTCCCAGCTGTTTATCTTTGCCTTCACTATCACTGCTTTGGGTGATGTGTCTTGCCATGATGAAAAAACTGATGGAAGTCATTAAGGAAAACAACGCTCAGAAGAATGAAATTGAGCCCCTAAAGAGGGAAATGAAGGAAATGCAGGAGATCAAATGATTAACAAAAGAGCTAAAGAATGCTGGGAAAAGCAGTGATAACAGAATAGGGGATATGGAAGAATGAATAAGCAGTCTCGAAGACACAGAAATAAAAAGAACCAAAACAGAAAAGGAAAGAGAAGTACGAATGAAAAAGACTGAAGAAAGACTTCGGGAACTATCTGACTGCAGGAGGAAAGGAAATAGAAAAGTGATAGGAATCCCAGAAGGAGAGGAGAGAGACCTAGGAACAGAGAAATTATTCAAGGGAATAGTTAAAGAGAACTTCCCAAACATGAAGAAGGAGCTGAAAATTGATATACAAGAAGCAAGAACACCAATCTTCCTTCCTATAATTTAAACTGTAAGAGGAGCCCCCTCTGTTCCTGGTTCAAAGATGCAATGAACTTTCCTGGCTCTGCTGTACCCCAAAGGAAGACAGCCAAACACACACAGCACAGGGCAGATTTTCATGCACCTGCTGGGTTTGGATTTTGAATCCCACGATACCTTTGTAGATGTGTGTAGCACAACCAACCCATACAGGGTAGGTTCATTACTGGTTCTAGCAGCCCTGTTGGTGTCTTCATGCTCTCCACTGTTTGTCATCATCGCCATACTTCGTCACGCTCTGCCACTCTCCACCACACTCCTCCATCCACTCCACTCCACTCCTCCATCCTCTGCACAACACCACACTGCACTGCCCTGTGCCACTCCTTGCCACGCCATGCCCTTCGGCCAAGTGCGCATGCACAGTGGGAGGGTGGGAAAAGCTGAAGATTTCCCCCCCTACTTACCCCACAATCTGCCCCCTCAGGGTTTTCTGCCATGCAGTCTATATATAAGATTATACAAGTTCCCTTTAACAAACATAAGCACTGCAGCCATGGCCCACAAAACCAAACAGTATACATCACAATATAACTAAGTTCAGTTCTCCTAGGGGTGGAAAGATAAAGAAGTTATTGTTATCAGCAATGGGAGATCCCTCCAATCTGGCAATACACATGCCAATTTTGCATCCAAAGATAAAACTGTAGCTGGCACCAGTGGCCTTCCAAGCCGTGAGTACCACACTCGCTTTGGCAGGGAAGAGGCATCAGAGGTCTCTACATGCAGCAAGAGTGGAGAGCTCATAATAGGCCACAGAGTCATCACAAATGTCCCCTTTAGGAGTGCCCACTGATCTGCCACCCCAGGGCGGGTAACACACACTCATGGAAGCCACCGTGCAGTCACCCATGGCGTTATTTGTAAATTGGCCTCCAGGCCACAACCCCAAGAGGCTATCAGAGCCACCCAGTGCATGTGGGGAGCCTTCACAGTCCAGGGCCATTCCCAGTCCAGTCTGCCCTGGGTCCACTCCAGTTGAGGCTGGCAATAAAATCTTGCCCTGCTGTCCAAAACAGGCTTTAACAAAATATCCAAAGTTTGTATCTGCAATTGGATGGGAGCAATGGCATGATGCAGCAATGCCTGCACTGGAGCCAGGCTGCCTTTCCTGTTCCTCTCATTTAGTGCTCATAGTACATCCCACAAACATTGGCTCCAGTGTCAGAGTGGGAGCAGTAGCTCTCAGCCCTTGCTTTAGCAGACAGTTATAACGCTCTATGATCCCTGCACTCAGACCAACCCATTGCACAAGCACATGGATCAGGGATCCGTGGATACAAGCTCCACATGCAGCCTATCTTGGGTCCCCTCTTTGGCTGTGGGCTCCACCACAAGCCATGTCCCCCACCCATTCCCCAAGGACGGGTTCCTCAGCTCCTCACCCTCACTCAGTAATGAGCATGGCATCACCCACAGGTGATTTTAAGAGACTCACTGGCCTTCTTCAACATACTTAGGCTGCTTAACAGTTGCTCAGGGCTTCCCAATTTCAGCACCAGCTTTTGCCTTTCTAAGTTGGCTTTTCCTCTGCCTAGCTGCTGGTCAGTACACAGGCTGCTTTTAAACACCGTGGCCCACTGGCCACCCCCGGATTCCCATCTCCTGGGGTGTACAAACAATACCATCAGCCCCCAGGTTCCTCAAACATAGCATTACCCTGCCAAAGTTTCTCAGCCTTCTGGTGGGATTATAAGTCCAAATCCATCAGTCTTTTCCTGCATCAGCAAAGGGAGAGCTCTGAATCATGGTCCTTTCTTCCCTGACAATTCTGCTGCCTCGGGAGTCGTGGGCTGGTGTTCTGGGGCTTTCTCTTCCTCCACGCCTGGTCTCATCCCGCAGCTCTCTCAGACCTTGTCCACCTCCTGTGTTCCTGCAGCATCATCAGCTCTTTCCATAGCTCCTGGATTCTGGTTACCTCCTGTGCTGCCATGGCATGTCCAGCATTGTCACAGGAAAACAGTTCGCTCCTCAATCCCTCCTGAGGTCTTTGGAGGCCTCCATACTTGTCTGCTTCGAATTATCCTGCCAACTTATGCCAACTGTAGTGCAACCAACCCATACTGGGTAGGTTCATTACCGTTTTTAGCAGCCCTGTTGGTGTCTTCATGCTCTCCGCCTTTCATTGTCGCCGTACTCTGTCGCACTCTGCCACTCTCCACTGCCCTCCTTCATCCACTCCACTCCACTCCTCCATCCTCAGCACTGCACCACACTGCACTGTGCTACACCACACCACACCACACCACGCCATGCACGCCATGCCACTCACACCACGCCATGCCATTTGGCTGAGTGTGCATGCACAGTGGGAGGACAGGAAAGCCTGAAGCTTTTCCCCCCTACTTACCCTACAATGTGCCAGTCAGGTTTGAACTTGACCAGCACCCTTCAGGTTTCAAAACTGGTGTGGTTTCAAAAACAGGCCACTCATGTTTGCACTCACACTGGTGCCAATCAAGTCTTGGAAATGGTTCTGGTTTTGAAAAATGAGCCAATCAGATTTGAAAGCAGATATCCTGAAAGGGATATAATCTGGTACAGCAAATGGTTTGAGATAGACTCATTCACCAAGATCTTCACATCTCATTTCTGCTTCAAACTGCTGCCTAAGTGCTGTTGCCTGGTCATCAAAAGGACAAGGTAGTGCCCACAGGCACTACTGGTCTGTGCCAAGTGCCTCTAAAGAGCTGTCTTCCACTGACTGACCTGTGCTCAGCATTTCTAAAAGCTGTCCAACACTGGTCTGTACCTGGTGACTCAAAAAAAGCTGTTTGCTACCGCCCTATGCCCAGCATGTCTAAAGAACTCTAATACTGGCGCCTTATCCTCCACATCACCTCCAGCTGACCAGTGCTGCTGGCCTGTTGCTGTTGCTTCTGGTACTGCCCAGCCCAACCATATAATTGCTGCTGGCAGTTGCCACGGTGCTGTCTCAACTGACTACCTCCATCCACCATGAGTTGGGTCCTGGTTCATCACTTATCAATGTGCCCCCACTTCCAGGCCCTCATCAAAGATACAAAACCATCTATATACAAGCATATTTTGGTTTTGACTACTTGTTTGCTCTGAGCTATAGTCTATTAAGTATGTAATACTATTAACCCTAAAAAATATAGAAACCTTAATTAAAAATACTTTATTGCTAAATAATGTGACACAGAGATAGAATGTGAGCACATTTATTTTGGAAAATGGTGCCAATAAACTTGCTCAGTACAAGTTTTCCACAAACTTTCAATTTATAGAATTGCAATATTTACTCATACATTTTACAGCAAATCAATTCTAAATTTCATGACAGGTATTCCAATCCTTATTTTTCAGATAAACAAAATGAGATGAAAAAGGCAGCAGCACATATCGAAGTTGACATAATGGGAAGAAACTGAAGAGCTGCAGTGGGGAAATCACTATCTGGGGCAGAACTGCTGACCATTTGTGGCCTTAGAAACTTTTTCCTTTTCCCAATTTTTCCATTATTTTTTGCTCTCTGAGCCTCAGTCATATCTTGTGATTGTGAGAGCATGCATGAGGACACATGAACCAGGGCACCTTCTTAGGTTTTGCATGTTTTCAAAACGACAGATATTTTTAAGGACTGAAAATATAGGCAGCATATAAGCTTTCAGAAGGTTCAGTTGTTAAATGTTTTGAAGGTACAATCCTCAATTATGTGTAATCTACCTCAACTACCCAATTACAATCCATGTGTCTAGATTTCCTGTGAATACATCCCATGACACAGGGACCAAAAAACCTACTTTGTTTTGCTGACTGATTTATTTTTATATGACCTTTTTCTTTATAGGGGTATTTTCCTTTCTATGATGGTGGCACAGTGATTAGAATGCAAAGGGTCCCGCTGATAGAGTCAACTGAGAGTGGAGGGACCACTGGTTCCCTCAGTGCAGCTTTTCAGTTTCTTCTCATTATGTCAACTTCAATATGTGCTGCTGCCTTTTTCATCTCATTTTGTTTATCTGAAAAATAAGAATTGGAATACCTGTAATGAAAAATTAGAATTGATTTCATGTAAAAAGTGTGAGTAAATATTGCAATTCTATAAATTGAAAGATTGTGGAAAACTTGTACTGAGCAAGTTTATTGGCACCATTTTCCAAAATAAATGTTCTCACATCATATCTCTGTGTCACATTATTTAGCAATAAATTATTTTTAATTAAGGTTTCTATATTTTTTAGGGTTAATGGTGTTACATACTTAATAGACTATAGCTTAGTGCAAACATAAATTTTACATGCTCTAGGAGACAAACAAACAAAAAAAATTACTTGTGACTCACTTTATTGCAACATCCCTTTATAGCAGTGATCCAGAAACAAACCTGCAGTGTCTCTGAGGTATGCCTGTAATTGACATGTTTTCACTGATGCCCTAGATTCACTACTTCTTGAACATACCATCTGAAACAAGTTAACTTGTTTCCTGTGCTTTGGCTTTTTCAACTATAGAAAGAGGATATTATACTTATCTATTTCTCATTGAGAGAGAGGATTAATAAGAGAGTGACACATGGTGTGTGCAGAATAATACTTAACACATAGTAAGTGCTCAATAAAAAATTAAATATTATTACAGTTATGCCATTGTTTTAAAGTATTATTACTGGTGGCCATGGACAACTATATGTTAGTCTTAAAGCCTTATAAAGAAGAGGGTTAACCCTAACAATAAAATACTCAGTTATTTTAATAACAAAACAAGTTTATTAAGGGATAGTAGAGGAATTGATCTCTGGGACATGTATGCTATGGTGATCCAGAGGCAAATCCAGAGAACAAAAGAGAGGAAAGAAGGAAGTTGGGAGGGGCTATTTTGAAGGAAAGTTCATTGGAGGGAGGAAATACAGATTTCAGGGGAGTGAGAGATTCTTGTTGATTGCACTGCAGTGTTTCTATATGACAAGGCCTTTACTGGGCAAAGAGGAAATCTTCCTTGCTGAGCCATGTAAATATGCTTCTTCTCGCTTGTTAACAACAGCTAGTGATACTGTGTGAGAGGTCCCCTTCATATTCTCCCACCTCTATGTTAAATGAGTTTTCCTCAATTTCCTTTCACAAGAATGGTCAAAAATTCCATCAATAATATTTATCACAGAGGAGAAGGGGAAAGATGGAAGCCAGAATTAGGCAGTGTTGTAAACCTGAAAGAAACAAAGGCGGAGGGATGAATAGAAATTAGCCAAGCACAGGAGTGGGGGTGGGCTGGGTATCAGAGGTAAAGACAGAAAATAAGAAAATGTCTGTAATGCATGGAGCATTAGGGTAACTGAAAGGAATTCATTTAATTAGTTTGAAATGTGAAGTACAGGGTTAGGAAGGTAAACAATGAAGCTTGATGGGTATATTGAGGAAAGTTATGGAGGACCCTGCAGACCTTATTAAGAATTTTGTTTTTTATCCTGACATGAGTGGAAAATCAAAAAAGAGTTTCAGGTATGAAACTGAGAAGAATTTTCTTTGAGAAGTACTGTTCTGGAAGAACAGTAGGCAGGGAGGCCAGATTGGAGGCTGCAGCAGGACTTGGTCAAGAGGTATGGGACTTGGACTCAGGATTCAGGTAATGCCAGAGGGAATAGGGAATAGGTGGTGAATTAGTGAAATATGTCAAACATGACTTCATATAACAACTAAGTTTATAACGCTTCTGTGGAAATACTAATTTATTCAACCCACTAAATTAAATTGTAATAAAGATGAGCCGTTAGATGAGGACTAAGCATTATTTTACTGATAACAAAAAAATAACAAAATATTTCCCTTTATAGACAAATTGCTTCCAGGCAATGATGCCTTTGCTAAATTAACCTTCACGGGAGTACTCACTGGCACTGAGCCCTGTTCTGGGGCAATGTTGCACATCATGAATCTGAAGGAAAATATTCCAGAACTTGGGCACACCAGTGAAAGGAGGTCTGTGTCACCAGACCCTGTCATAGAAAGGCTGCCTTTCTAACTCAGGCATGCCTCTCAATTCTTCCATTATTCCATAGTATTTTGATGACAAATACATAATTTTTTTTTGTAATCTTGGTAACAAAATAACAAAAGATTCCCTACTATTTTTTTTTAAACGAGGAATTGTTCTTTCACGTAACAAAAAAGCCAGAGGGCAACTGTTCTTGTTAAAAGAAATGTCTACAGCCTTCTCTGCAACCCAGACTATTCTTTTCTTCTTCAGCCTTCCTCTTCATGCTGGTCCCTTCTTTGTAAAATGACTTTATATCTCCAATTATCCTGTTCTCACTTAGCAACAACCAAGGACAGAGAGACAGAATGGCCTCTTCTCTGATCCTCGTTTAGAGGGGAAAAGTTTTCCCTGACAGGACATTTCTACTCCCCAAGCTTCTCATAAACAAAATCAGTTCATGCCCATCCCCACACCTTGACTGACAGGTGAATAGAACATCTGGGTTGCTTTAAGCTTACAAGATTTAGCCCTGGATTGGGATGGCCCAGATTTCCCTGAGGTGCTTGGCAGTCAAAACCTAAAAGAAATTCAGGTGCTGTCAGAAAGAAGCAGGTAGGTGACACAGTGCCTGCCAAAGCAAGCCTGACTCTTAGGTCACTACTGGCTGAGGTTATATAAGAAAACCTATTTTATTGAGGCTTGGAAGACTTATTTTATGCTTTAGACAGAAAACTTTAATGGCAACTCTTAAATTTTCTAGATCAAAAGTTCCTTCTATTATGGGGGGAATATAAGGAACAGAAGTGTCAGGAAAAATAGAAAACTTGCAGGCAAACCACAGACATGAGGCATACAGCAGGGGAGGGAAGAGCACAAAGGACTGTGGTGATGGTCAGGGCACTATGATGGTGGGAGAACTATAGGGACCACACATGAGGTGAGAAATCAAACATCACACAAAAAAGAACAATGTAAGAAAAATTTTTAAATAAACAAAATTAAATATTTTTTAAAATCACTTCTATTTTCCCTGGTGCTTCTTAACTTTTAGAAGATTAATAACTACTTTCAGATCTGCTGAGATCTGTGTGTCCTCCACCTAAAGAGAAATTTCTCATTAATTCAAATCTACACAATTTTACATATGATTTCAATTTTTCATGAACTTCCTGAAGTTCATCTGAGGTTTACTGGTCAAGACCATTAGGTTCCTCCAAGCCATTTGCATTCATTTAAATAGAAACTAAGTTGGTTGAGAAAAATTTTTAGTTTGATCCATGCATTACTGGTAAACATATTCCTGCAAGAGATCCATTCACCGAGTCAAGTATTCAAGTTACACTCCTAAATTGCATAAGAAAGTATTGGTGTCACCATTTTAGGTGATACTAAAGCATTATCCTAATCATTCTGTCAATATTATGAATGTCTTTTCAGGAATGTCCTCAAGTGAAATATCTAGCTCTTGACAAAAAGTCAATGAACATGTGCTAGATGCAACCTACACAGTTAGAAATGCTTCTAAGCACCCCTACTCAGGATTATCTTATTTCTACACATGATTCAATGTATGTTCATAGAAAGCTGTTTGTATAGATCACAGTCCCCAAGCCCTACAATATATCTGACTACATGCATTTTGGATGTATAGCCTTGGCTTTTAATGAGACTCATCAGTGATTGCCTATCTCATGACTACCATGCATTGTCTGTAAGACCATTTTTACAGACAATCTACAGGTAGACAATTCTCTGTAGATTTCTTTCATTTCTGCCCATCTTGTGATAGAAGTACTGATGGTGTTTATTCTTAACAGTCTTCTCAAGGATGTTTTTTATAGTGAAGAGCCTGGGAAGACATAGATATGCCCAATGGATTAATGGGCAATTGTGACTACTGTCCAGCACATTAGGTCTGGCTGTCTATGCTCAGTCTCTCATTGTGTAATACCACCTGCTTATATTACCTGTTCCTCCTTGTGTCACCTGGGGTACCTGGGATTCAGGAGACCAGTGCAAGAAAATACCAGTTCTCGGATATTGTTATTGTTGTAATAAAGTCCTTTGTCTCTGACCCATTGGTCTTGTGTCTTCCGTTGACATCCATGATACTATGACTGTCTTAGTTATTAGCTTATAAGCACAGTGTAAAGTCTCAAGCTTTTAATAGTTCTCAATATAGTGCTCCTCATTTAGAGAGCATATGTGTCAGAAAATGTATCACCTGTAAAAAGTTGACCTTTCCTAAAAAAATGGCCTGGTATTTTTGTTGAGGTTTGTTTGCTTGCTTCAATGATGATTATGTATACATAATGTTTGTTTGTTTGTTTTTGCTTTGGCTACTAAAACTCAATTATAAACTAACATTCAATTGAATAACCACACAAGTACAGGTTTAGTAGTGATTATCTCCTAAAGCATAGGTTTAGGAGTGATTATCTTTCATTTATAATATACCATCTTCAAGTTACTATATCTGTTTTCTTCTGGTAAACTGGTAAATGCTAGAAAGAAAAGTCCATTTTTTTCTTCCAGTGATTGCTGAATGAATGTGGCCAACCTGTATTAGTATCTAACCACTACTTAAATAATTATTTATATTGATAAATACATCCCAAAGTTCCACAAGCACTGTCCATTGAGAACAGAAACTTAGTATAACCAGATATTATCTAGTTCATGACATGGGTCCTAGGTAAAGTCAAACACTTCAAGGCAGATGCATTCTGAGGTATGGGGGGCTAATATGTTTCTCAGAAATGTGGTTTTATATAACTTCTTCCCTTGAAGGACTGAGTTTCTGATGAGGTACAAGGCATAGATCCAAGATGTGGGAATGATGAGGGCGGAAACTCTGATGGTGAAGAGTATTAAACAGAAACTCCAGGGACAGACACTAACAATGTACTGGGCCCAGCTCCCTAGAAGAACAGCTTGAATAAGGTTTAAAGTGTATATAGTTTCTTAATATTTTAAGTTTATTTCATATATTTTACATCATTTTTCATTTTTGTACAATGTATGCATTTTCATCTTGGTTATTGCCCCGTAAAATTCCCACCCCCTTGTTTTGATCCTACTCCCTTATTCCCATACTCGTAGTCTGTCTCTGGTTTATAGTAGTCTCTTGATTTTGATTTTAACTTCATTATATTTTGTCTTTTTCCTGATCCCTTATTTAGGTTTTCTAAACTCTTGCTATGAGTGAGACCATCCAGTATTTTTCTTTTTCTTTCTGGCTTATTTTGCTGAGCATGAACCCTTTCTGCTCTATTCATATTGCTGCAAATTGCATGTGTTTATCTTTTTTGATTGCTGAGTAATATTCCATTGTGTATATGTACCACATCTTCTTGATCCAATAATCTATTTTGGGGCATTTGGGTTTCTTCCATAGCTTACCTATATAAATAGTGCTTCTATAAATATAGGGGTGCAGGTGCCCGTTGGAATTAATGTTTCTGTGTTCTTTGGGTAAATACCTAGGAGTGGAATTGCTGGATCATATGGAAGGTCCATCTTTAGCAGGTTGAGGAATCTCTACACAGCTTTCCATAGTGGTTGGACCAATTTGCACTCCCACCAGTAGTG
This sequence comes from Talpa occidentalis, assembly GCF_014898055.3. Lineage (NCBI taxonomy): Eukaryota > Metazoa > Chordata > Mammalia > Eulipotyphla > Talpidae > Talpa > Talpa occidentalis. The sequence continues at coordinate 51,149,065 of NW_023601322.1, forward strand.
CAGGATAGTTCCTTTTTCTCCACATCCTCGCCAACATTTGTTGTTGCTAGTTTTTTTAATACGTGTCATTCTCACTGCTGTAAGATGGTATCTCATATTAGTGTTGATTTGTATTTCCCTGGTTACAAGGGATGTTGAACCTTTTTCATATATCTGTTGGTCACTTGTATTTCCTCTTTGGAGAAGTTTCTTTTTACCTCTTCTGCCCATGTATTGACTGGGTTATTTATTTTGTTTTTGTTGAGTTTCATCGGCTCTTTGTAGATTTTTGTGATTTTTGGATGTCTTTCCACTTCTTTGAGTCTTCTTTTAATTTTTTTAACATTGTTTTATAGTTTTCTTTGTACAAGTCCTTTACCTCTTTTTTTTTAGGTTTATTACCAAGTATTTGAAAAATTTTTGTTTCAATAATGAAAGGGATGGTTTTCTTGATTTCTTCTTCTTCAGATTTATTGTTTGTGAATAGGGAGGATACTGATTTTTATGTTTTTATTTTGTATACTGCTACTTTACTAAACTGGTTGATTAGTTTAGTTTTTCTGTGAAGTTTTTGGGGTTTTCTATGGATATAATCATATCATCTGCGAATAGTGATAGTTTTACTTCTTTCTTCCCTATCTGGATTCCTTGTATATCTTTCTCTTGTCTTAATGCTCTGGCTAGGACTTCCAGTGTTATATTGAAAAGCAGTGGTGAGAGTGGACATCCTTGTCTTGTTCTAGATCTTATGGGAAATGCTTTCAACTTTTCACCATTGAGATTGATATTGGCTATGGGCTTGTCATATATGGCCTTTATGATGTTGAGGTATCTTCCTTGTATCCTGAGATTTTCAAGGTCCTTTATCATAAATGGGTATTGTGCTTTGTCAAAAGCTTTCTCAGCATCTATTGATATTATCATATTTTTTATATTTCTTTTTGTTGATGTGTTGGATTACATTAATTGATTTTCAGATGTTGAACCATCTGTGTGTCCCTGGAATAAATCCTACTTGGTCATGGTGAATTATCTTATGGATACATTATTGGATTCTGTTAGCTAAAATTTTATTGAGGAATTTTGCATCAGTGTTCATCAGAGAGATTGGCCTGTAGTTTTCTTTTTTAGTGTTGTCCTTGTTCAGTTTTGGTATTAGTGTAATGTTGACTTCACAGAACATGTTTGGTATTATACCTTCTCAAATTTTTGGAAGAGTTTGTGAAGGATAGGCATTAGTTTGTTTCTGAATGTTTGGTAGAATTCATTTGTAAATCCATCTGGTCCTGGGCTTTTGTTTTGGGGGAGGGTTTTGATTACCATTTCAATTTCACTGCTTGGAATTGGTCTGTTTAGGTGTTCTATTTCTTCTTTATCTAGCTTTGGGTGATTGTAGAGTTGTAGGAATTTGTCCATCTCCTCTAGATTGTTGAACTTGTTTCCATATAACTGTTCATAGTAGTTTCTGATTATTCTTTTGATTTCTGCTGTGTCTCTTGTAATTTCTCCTCTTTCATTTGTGATCCTATTTATCTGTGCTTTCTCCCATTTTTCCTTTGTGAGCCTGGCTAGAGGTTAGTCTATTTTATTTATTTTTTTCAAAGAACCAACTTTTTTTTCCATCTCCCTTTCACATTTTTTTATGTTATTTTATTTATTTTTTATTTTTTAAAGGTTAACAAAAGGTTTATTTACAAGGGAAGGGGAATGAAGAAGTGTACAACTCAGGGAGAAAAGAAGGAGATAAATTCTTAAATGTTCCTACCCATTCTGCCAACCTGGAATACAAAGCCAGAAAGGAAAAAAAAAAAGGAAAAATAATTAAAGGTTATGTTTTGATTGTTAACATTGTAATACTGAACTAAGCCAGTGCCTTCTTAGAGATTGAATGTTGTTGTTTCTGCTGCTTTCTGCTATTTATGACAAAGCTTCCCAGAAATCTAAATTCAAGTAAAAATTTGGTAGACCGTCATTTGGTTGACAGAAGGAAATTTTGCGGAATCTCAGTAGAGCTCCAGAGACGCTCCACAAGATTTCTCCCCTTCCTCTTGGGAAAGGCATTAGACAAATTTGTCCTATTTGGCTTACCTAGTAGAGTGAAACTAGAAGGGAAGCATTGTCACTTGGGAAAATGGTAACAGTTTGACATGTACAGAAATGTTCACAATGGTTTTCTAAAACATGTATACAACCTCTCAATACCTGATATGTATGTAAATGGTCAATGATGATTGTTGCCTTGCAATATTGTATACTACAGAAATTGTATCTGGAGAAAATAGGGAGAAAAGGCCTCAACAGATAACTATTGATGGAGTTGTTGAGAGTAAAAATTTCCTACAAGGAACTGAATAGACTTGGAAATACACATGATTTTTACTAAGTTTTCTTTGACATAATACTGGTAATTTTTTTTTTTTTGCATTTTGTTCTGAATCCACAAAGTTTTCTTGTTTTGAGTGACCAGGATCTGCAGCAATGTTGTTGTTTTTTGTTTTTTTGTTTTTTTTTTTCCTGCAAAGCTAACTTGTGTTCACATTTTCTCTGTCCCCTTGATACCAACATAGCATGAAAATAGTGGTAGTAATTTTTTTTTTTTACTACTTATCTCAGAGTCTATTTTTGCATAACTTCCATAGCAATTTTGTCTACTTAAACTAAAACAATTGGACATGAATTTCATCGTGCAGCCTTGAGTGGAAACTTCCAGGAAGTTGAAACAGAGCTGGACCAAGAAGAGGAGAACCTGTTGCTTTGTTTGTAGTCTCCAGAGGCTTCCAACGGAGCTGGGGAAGCTGCCTCCATGGGCAGGACTGGACAACCCGGAAAAAGAAAAAGCCCTGGTACCCTCAAGAAGAGGAAGCCCAGCTGGAGTCTGATGAGACCATCTTTGCTCTTGCAGCCTATGTGGACCAGATATCAAGAGTTTGCTCTGATCCTTTATGGAGTATTCCAACAAAGCAGCTAAAATTGCTGTTTAGTTATTCTGCCCTGTGATTTTATGCAAAAATAGGTAAAATGGTTTAAAAGTAGGCTTGGTTTGCAAACTTTTGCTATGCTGTTGAAACAATTTGTGATCAAGGTTGAGAGAACCTGTTTTTGCATAAGTTGAATCAATTTTATTTTTCCTGTGATGTGATACCTTTGCTGTTTTGTTTTGGCTAATGCCTCCAGATGTGTTTTTTGTTTTTTTGGTTTTTTTTTGTTTTTTGTTTTTTTGGCTTGGACTAATAAACTATTTCCCAGGAATGGAGGACTTTTGCTTTCCACAATGGACAATACCTGGAGAGATTGGTTTCCTTTCCAATGGGAACCCTTAGAAAAATTTTCATCTGAGACTGTACCCCAGCATCCATACATTTGATCTTCAACATCATGGAAATGATGGCAAAAAGTGAAGCTAATTCTATCCAGGCTTTGTGGATGCCACCCCCACTCCATCAAGACACTGGGAACTACAAATCCCAGGATCCCCAAAGGGAAGTGGTGAGGACCTAAGGGCAGAGTTAAGCAGCCATTTTCTCTGTTTGTAAATAAAAACCAGCTATGTTCTGGGACTGGGCACACTTGGCTCGTGGTCTTTGGGAAGAACCAACTTTTGGTTTCATTGATCTTTCAGATTTTTGTTTGTTTCAATTTCATTTATTTCTGCTTTGATTTTTATTATTTCCTTTCTTCTACTGATTTTAGAGGTCTTTTGTTGTTCTCTTTCTAGTTCTTTGAGATGTGAGATTAGGTTGTTTCTTTGAGTTCTTTCTTGTTTCTTGATGTGAGCCTCTATTGCTATATATTTTCCTCTTATTACTGCTTTTGCTGCATCCTATACATTTAGGAAATTGGTGTCCTCCTTGTTATTCAACTCAAAGTATTTTTTTTAACTTCTTGATCTCCTCGTTATTCCAATGTTCTTCCAGTAGTGTGGCTTTCAATCTCTATGAGGTGGGAGGGTTCCTTGCCTTCTTTTTATGGTTTATTTCTAGTTTGATGCCTTCATGGTCAGAGAAGATGGTTGGTATGATTTCAATCATAGTGTATCTGTCAATGTTTGTCTTGTGTCCCAGGATGTGATCGATCCTAGAGAATGATCCGTGTGCACTTGAGAGACATGTGTATTCAGATTTTTTTGGGTGTAGTGCTCTATAGATGTCTGTTAAGCCCATGAGGTCTAGATCCTTATTTAGAGCTTCAGTATCCTTACTTATTTTTTGTCTCGTTGATCTATCCATTGTTGATAGTGATATGTTGAAGTCTTCTACTACATATGTGTTTTCTCTGATGTCTGTTTTCAGAAATAATAGTTGTCTGATATATTTTGGTGTTCTTTCATTTGGTGAGTATATGTCAATACGTGTTATGTCTTCTTGATGTATTGTTCCCTTGATCATAATGTAGTGACCATCTGGGTCTCTTTTTACCTTTTTGAGTTTGAAATCTGTTTTATCTGATATAAGTGCTGCCTTCTTTTTTGGTCCATTTGCTTGTAGGATTGTTTTCCATCCTTCTACTTTCAGTCTATTTTTATCTTTTGTAGTTAAATGTGTTTCCTGGAGACAGCAAAAGGTTGGGTTTTGTTTCTCAATCCAGCCTGCGACTCTGTGTCTTTTTATTGAGGAGTTTAGTCTGTTTACATTTGGAGATAATAGTGACATGTTAGCATCTGTATTTGTCATTTTGTTTGTCTTTTCTGTGGTTTTATTTTTTAACTTGTTTAATCTTATTCATCCCTCTGTTGGTTCTGGCTTTAGGAGTCCTTGTAGTATTTTTTGGAGTGGGGGTTTAGTCGTCATGAAATTCTGGAGTTTCTGTTTGTCTGGGAAGCTCCTTATTCTCTCTTCATAGAGGAAGGAAAGCTTTGCAGGATAAAATATTCTTGGTTGGCATTTACTGTCTTGGAGTTTGTTGATTATGTTCCTCCACTCTCTCCTTGCCCGTAGTGTTTCTTCGGAGAAGTCTGATGTCAGTCTGATTGGTTTTCCTTTGTATGTTACCTGTTTCTTCCCTCTTGTCAGCTGCATTATGTTTTCCTTGTCTTGGATTCTTGGGAGCTTTACTATTATGTGTCTCGCTATATTTTTCCTTTCATCATGGAAGTTTGGTGTTCTTCTCACTTCTTGTATGTCTATTTTCAGCTCCTTCTTCATGCTTGGGAAGTTCTCCTTGATTATCTCCTTGAATATTTTCTCTGTTCCTATGTCACTCTCCTCTCTTTCTGAGATTCCTATATCTCTTATATTTCCTTACCTCCTGGAGTCAGATAGTTCCCAAAGTCTTTCTTCATTTTTTTTCCTTTGTATTTCTCTTTCCTTTTCTGTTTTGGTTCTTTTATTTCTGTGTTTTCAAGAGTATTTATTCGTTCTTCCATTTCATCTATTCTGCTTTCACTGCTTTTCTCAGAGTTCTTTAGCTCTTCCGTTAATCCTTTGATCTCCTACATTTTTCACTTCCCTCTTTAGGGACTCAATTTTATTCTTCTGATCATTGATTATTTTCCCCTTATCATTATTTTCTGTATGACTTCTTTTGGTTTTTTAATCATGGAAATTTTAAATGCTCTATCTAGAAGAATCAAAAGTTCTTCCAAGTCACTGTTATTGCAATCTGGTGGTTGATTTTCTTTTTTTAAAATATGTATTTATTTATACAAGCACCAAGTACAGTCAGAAGTGCAGGAGGGTGGGAGAATTCACCACACCCAGAGCGGGGAGCGGAACAGGCAGATAGACGAAGTACACTGCTGAGGAGTGCAACAGGCGGCAGGAGAGGTCTTCCCGCCATGTGGAGCCCTCGCCAGGCGGCCAGGGATCAAACTGGCACTGCAGAGGCTGTGGGCAGTTTCACAGCCCAGCGCTCAACCGCTTTTCTTTTTGTGGTATGTCTTTTCCCTGAGGACTTGCTTGGTTGCTTGTAGTTTTTCTTCCTGCTGCTTATTTTCTAATTTGTCCTATTCATTGGAACACTGTGTCACTGGTACTGGCTAGCATTTCTTTGGTGTGCTCCTTCTGGGATGTCAGAAACTAGTGGCACAATCAAGTCCAATACTGTTGCACCAGAATTCCATTAGGGCAGTGATACTATGGATTTGTTGATGGGCGCTGTCCCTGAAATTCCACTCCCTCTGTATTTATTTGATTCCAGAGGTGTGTCTTAAGGTTCCTCAGACTGCCCTGGCACCTAATCACTGGATCGCCCTTCTGGATTCTGACTCAAGGCCAGACATGGAACCTGGCTTGTGCATGCTTTTTGGCTCACCTCTGATTGTGGGGATAGCCCTTTCTCAGTTCCACACAGTTTTGGTGAGGTCTGGACTCAAAGCTCCCAGGATGGCTCATCTGGGAGGCACTTTCCTGCTCAGACTGCCCCAGTGGTGGCTGGCTCCCTCTCTGAGCTCCAACTCACAGCCAGTCATGGGGCCTGGCTTGTGTGGACTTTCAGCTCACCTCCGACTATGGGGACAACCCTTTCTCAGTTCAACACAGTTTTGGTGAGGTCCAGATGGAAAGCTCCCTGTCTTAAATATGGTGCATCTTAGTTTCTTAAAATTTTATTCAGAAAAATCCTTTGAAGGGATGCAGGATAAGTTATGGGTAAAGAGACAAGCATAGTGTGGTCATAGATAATGTCTATCCTTGAAATGATCTTTGGCAGGAAAGGGGTGTTGTGCCACGGACCAGCAGAGTCAAGCAGAATCTGAGGGAGGATGGTAGGAGATTAAGGAAAGACAGATGTCTTAATGAAAGCTGGGGCCAGATGGGTGCAGACAGAGCCTCCAATCCTGGTGCAGCTTGTTAATTTATACAATCGCAAGCACAGGGGAGGGCAAGGTAACAGTGATGCATTTGTACCAGTTAGTGTCTTGGAGGTATCAGGAGTTGCCAACGCTTGCAACAGCAGGAAGATGCATGCCTGTTCTGAGCTCAATGTTTTCATTTGAAGGTCACGGTAGGGAGACATCCTCTTTCTATGCCTCGTGAGTGAGAGATTGTTGCCGTCTCGGGTCATACAGCAGGGGTGGTGTGGCTCAGGACTGGTGCACATGCCCCTGTCTCCCAACAGCGTTGGTTGCCTCCAGCAAGGCAAGTGTGCTAACCTGGGAGAGATAGCACACAAGATCCATTGCCCCCAGGAATGTGTCCCCAGATGGACAGATCTCCAGGGAATGGCAGCAGCGATCTGGAGGAGTGTATCAACAGCATCTACTAAAGCAAGGATGATGGTGTGAAGGTTCAGCCTGTGAGGATCATGAGGAAACAGCACTGCACGTAGCATGTGGTAATCCTGGAGTTATTGTGATGACAGATTTCCTGACTGCAGATGATGACATGTTATTACTAGACTTGATATTGATAATTTGAAGATTGTCTGTACTTATGTTATGTACAAGTGGTTGATTCAAGAAGTATCAAATAGCCCCTTATTTCATTTTTTTAATGCTTTGGCAGCTCAGAATTCTAAATTGCATGGAATTGTGGTGTTGACATCTCCTCATTTTTCCTTTACAAAGAACACAAGCCTGTTGAACTTGTTAAAAAATCTCCAGGAAAACTTTTAGTCAGATTTTTTCACAAGGCTTAGCATGTGGTTCTCTGCTATACTGAGAAGATTGGGAATACACACCAACTTTCTGCTGTGGATGGGAAAATATAGGTTAAGAAATGAAATTGCCTGGTTAAAAATTCAATAAAAGTGGGACAGCATCAGGTTAAGTTTCTTGAACACCCAATCTGTCTTTATAACTGTAATGTAATATCGCTGCTACCTTTTTTTTAGAAGAACCATTTCTTCTCAGTCACCAAATTATTTTTTAGTAAATCTCAAGCAAAACCTGGTCCTCAACTACTGTACTGAGACTCTTGGGAGTATGAGGGAATTATAATTTTTCATATTGGCCAAAAGTGCCTTATGAAGGGCACAAACAACAAAGGCACAAACTTGCTTCTTTAGAGCCAGACAACCTTAGATCCGGAATCACAAAAAGCCCACAAAAAGCCCAATGTATAAATTAAAAACAGTAAGTTTTCTATGAGCGGTAACCATTCCCAGTGCTCTACAAGAAGTCCCTAATAATGGAATCTACTTATAATGAGTATATATTAATTTTTAATTTGTACATTGCTAACTAGCTCACCTGGCTGAAAGTCAATCCTTCCTGGTTTCTCACTTTTCTCCAGCTCCCTGTTATTTTGGATCTGGGCCTAAGCCCAGGTGCAGCCTATTGAGAAGTCTAGACCCATAGATTGGTTGCTTTATTCAATTACTCCCTTAGCAATCATTTATTGAATACTTCCTTAGGTGAGATGTTAGGAATATAATGATTAATAAAACAAAATCCCTATTTTCTCAATGAACCAGCAGTCCAATGGGAGACAGATCAGTCAATAGGAAGTGACAATACATGAGAAATATAAAAATGTGCCCTCATAGCAGTGGTCATGGATGCTTAGGGCCTGAAAGGAGAAGACATACATAGTTTTGGAGTCACAAGGAAGGATTCCCTCAGTTGTTTCACTTGACAAGCAGCTGGAGAATGGACCTTTATTCTTGTACTGTTCAGTGCCTTCTATATTTCCTAAGTATCTATTTGTGACAAGAATATTTTCTTGACTTGAAAGGCAATGCTTGTCAGGCCATTGTCCACCATCATCTGGGACTTGGGAATGAAGAAGGGAGTTTTCCAAAGCTGTCTGTGTACCCCAAGAATGTGAAATGGAGTGCTGGACAAAAGTGTCTGGACCCCTCTTAACCTATATCATTATCTAAAAATAAAATAGAAAAGTTTTAAATTTTCTTCACTTTGAACATGGAAAGACACAGGGATCCTCCTCCAATGTGGTGTGGCGAGGCATATCCTTGGTAACGGATCCACTTCAATTGCCTGCAATGAATCACAAGCTACATGATCCACACTTTACTGATGATATTGAAAACATGCAAAACCTAGGGTATGTCATGTTTTGTGGGTCCTCATGTGTGCACTTTTAGTTGCAAGACCCAACTCAAGCTCAGCATGCAATAACAACAGTGTTTATTAACAAAGGGAAAATTAAGAAAAAGGAAACAGTTCCTAAGGTCACAAAGGGTTAGCTTCCCTACCTCAAATATTATTCATAGTGTCCAGTAATCCACACCAAAAGCTTCTCATGTATGATGACATTGTCCTTTTGATAAGAGTCTGGAGCTGGTGAACCAAGACCCAACTCATAGTGGCAGTGAGGGTAGTCATAGGCAGTGCTGCTGAGATGGCACCGTAGTATCCAGCAGCACCAAGCCAGAGGGCAGGTGGGCAACACCAGGGGCAGCAGCAATTGGATGTGGTGCTGGTCACACTGAAGGCAAAAGTGGCAGTCTGGCGGCAATGCCAGAGGATAAGAAGCAGGGGACAGCTCTTAGAGATGGCTGGACACAAGTCAGCAGCACCAGTCAGCAGTGGTGAGCAGGTGATGATGTGGATAATCATTTTTGGACAACCCTTTGAGGTGTTGCTGGAAAATCAGGCACCAGCATATAGACAGCTCTTTCAGAAGAGCTGCAAAAGGATGAGCCACCAGCGTACAGATCTTTCAGAGGTGCTGGGCACAGGCCAGCAGCAGGCATCAGCAGGTGATGGGTGATGTGGATGCACATAGAACAGGAGGCAGTAGCAGCAGTAGGGCAGTCTGGCAATAGCAATCAATGATTCAAAGAGACAAATCAGAGACTTGATGGCAGGACCCACAAGTCTTGAAGATCTGAAGCAAAGGACTTCCCGTTACAATGTATCTTGATTAGGGCCTCCCTGGTGGCACAAGATGAAACCTATGAAGCTATCCGCAGCCACTGCAGGACAAGTTCGATCCCTGGCCAGGGAGGAGATCCACATGGTGCAAGAGACCGCTCCTGACTCACCCGCTGCTCCCCTCAGCAGTGTGTTTCAGTCAGTCTGCCTGTTCTGTTCCCCACTCTGTCTCTGGTGAGTCCTCTCATCCTCCACATCTCTGGCCTGTACCCAGCTCTTGTATGCATAAATAAATAAATCTTTAAGAAAACAAAAAAACAAAGTAACTTGATGAGTCTCGGAGGTCTGAGTCTTAATCTGCCTGCTGTCACAGTTTATATCCCATTAAGGGTGCTTGGCTCTCAAAACTGAGTGACCTGTTTCCAAAACTGCTCCTATTTCCAAAACTTGGTTGGTGTTTGGTGCAAGTTCAAACCTGATCTGCCCATTTTCAAATCTGTGCTGCTTTCAAAACTGAAACCTCACAAGTACATCAAACCTGTGCCAAGGTCAACCACCTCACACTGGGCCCAGCAGAACCAGGAAGCCCCACTGCACTGCTGAACCAAGAGCTGAAGGGACTCCACCTACACTATTACCTGGATTTAACTGACCCTTGTAAAAGAAAATACAGAATGAAGAAAATTCTTATGATAAGAGCTCAAGAGAATAAGAATGTGGGCAGCAACTGTCCTGCATATCTGTGATCATGCAGGTTTCTTTTCACCTACTTTCTCCCTTTGCAAAGAAGCAGAGCAGCTCTTTTCCCAAGACTGACTGCCTGGGACTATGCATGTCACTCTTTAAAATATATATATATTTATGTATACAAGAACTGGGGTGTAAGCCCGAGGTGTGGGGGGTGAGAGACAGAGCGGGGAGCAGAACAGGCAGATCTACTGAAATACATTGCTGAGGACAGCAGTGAGCGAAGCAGAAGTCTGCTGCACCATGTTACCCCCTGGTCAGCTGGGGATTGAACTTGTGCTGCAGTGGTTGGCAATAGTTTAATAGCACTGTGTTTAACCCCTGCACCACCAGGGATGTCCTTATGCAGGTCACTCTTAACAAACTTGTCTTTTAAAAAATCTCTCCCTTTCAGGGGCAGCTCTTTCTGCACATTTGTGTCTATGCAAGCATCCTTGACTTCCCATTCCCTTTTATAATAAACCTGCCCTTTTGAATATAAAAAAAAAGAAAGTGGAAGAGCTAACATTCCTAATCAAAATCATGTTTGCAGGTAAAAATAACCATCTTATCTTCATTTTAATGCATTTCTATTTTACTCGAAATGTGTAGTAAGCAAAAAATGTTTTTAGAGCAGAATGTTTTCAAATTTGTAAATACATAAATTAACAATATACTTTAAAATGGTTCGTTGATAGTGATTTTTCATTAAAAAGGTATAGGAACCATTTTTAATGGTCAATCCCAACCTCAAAGCAGCAGCTCACCTATTGGGCGGCTTGTCTCCTCCTGGTCTAGCTGGCATCAGCTTCCTTTTCCAGCAGATTTCCAGAGGAAATCTTCCAAGTTGCTGGCTGAAATCCCACAGAGGTATGAAAGTCACAGAAATCTCTACCCTTTCCCAGAGATGGCAGACCACCATTCACCCAGCAACAGGCACTATGATCAGCTTAGGCCGAGAGGTGTTTCCAGGTTCCCCAAGGATGATATGAAATCCTTTCTTGATTTGGCTCCTAGTGGATTGCAGTTTGAAATTGTACTTGTTCTGGATGTAATCCATGTAAAACTATCACATCCTATATTGTTTCCAATCTGGACTATGAATTCATTGGCCCCTGTCCAAACCAAACCTCGGTCCTAATTTCCTCAGTACTTGTCCACATCTATAAACCTCAGAGCACCTCCCAGCCAACTTACTTGAATGTAAAGGCTCTTTACCCACTTTTACACAATCCTTGCTTTTAAGACTAGTAAGCTTGCAATCAACTGCTTATGAATCCCACAGCTTCCTTCCAGTTGTGTGATATGTAACTTATGTACTGTTGTAAAAAAGAAAAAGAAAGATTACTTGGTGGTTTACATCAAGTAAGTTTAATAGAACTGCAATGCTTTTGGCAATCATTTCCAAAGTCACAATAGCTAATCACTGTAGAAATTACAGTGTTTTGACAGACACAAGCAGAATATTAGCTGAATTCTCCCCACAAAGTTTCTTTGAGAGCTTAATACTACAATTTGCGAAATGTTCTCCACTGCTTTCTGGAGAAAAAGTCATGGTATCTTTTTAAATACATAATCTAATGGTTTATATATATCGCATTTATAAAAAAAATATAAATACAATTCATACATGTGTGCAAAGTTCCAAATAAGAGCAGTATTTAGAGGTGGCAACATGTCAGTTTGCATCACAACATTGCAGAGTTAGCACCACCTGTGAAACATGTTGACTCCATAATGAATGCTTACATTGTATGCACTGGAGAAATACGCCATGCGTAGTATACCCTATAAACGTAATACAGGAAATTAGCATAAAGGCATTTGCAAAGTTTATATATCTCTCCCACAGAGGGTCCCGAGACTTGACTTCATCCCAGAAACACTGGGCAAGGATGCTTTATAAGTCCACGTGTTGATCTTCCTCAGTCCTCTATATCCTCCCAAACACATGGAGAGAAAAAGGCTCCATCTGTTTTCCTTTCCTAATGTTTATTACAGCACCTGGGACACATAAGCAGGATTTGCTGGTGGTCAGATTTCTGGCTAAATTCAGACTTTGATGTAGGAAAGTGCATGTACTGCTGCCCCCCAGGCCGAGCTTGATAGAAATGAGCCAGCAGAGTTCCACCCGGGCTTCTTGTGCACGTGCAGACTTCCTGTTACTGGAGAGTGATTAATGCTTGCAGCTGGTTCTGCCCACAGTTTAGATGTATGCAGATGGGAACATCTGAAAGGAACAAAGTGGTGTTGTTTGAGATATCCATAGCTGCCAGACCACCCCATCCAAAAAGGTGAGTCTCAAACCACATGCAAGTAAACCAGAAAGGGGAGACATAGGATAAGTATTCAGCCATTACAGCTAAAAGCAAACACCCCTGTGAACTCATGTTTAGTCACTGGGTGGAAGGTAGCATATATCTTAATACATCTTTTTCATACAAACTGCAAAGTTGTCCATCTCACTTTGTGTTGTAGGAAACTGAAACAGGCACAGTCCTGTTCTTCTATGTGAGTTTCTAATGAGACCTTTGTCCTCACTGAAGCTTTTGTCCATTTTGAACCTGAGTTACTTATTCAAAGTTAAGCTGAAAGTTGAAATGCTGATTCCTAAATTTAACGAGAGTTCATCGGAGGGGTTCATCTCCTGGAAAGAAAATTGGAATGTCTCTTGGTTAATTCAAGTCTTCACTAGCTTCATTTAACAACTCTTGCTGTTCGTAAATCTCAGACAACATTGATTGCCAAGTCCCTCATTTTATGTAACTTTAAAGAAGAGAATACTCTGTCAATTATAACTGTAATAGTTATTAACCAAAAGAAGTGTTAGGGCAGAGAGATCAGTGCCCAAAGATAGACAGCAGGTCGGGAATGACTTTACAACGAATCCAGGATCCCAAGAAACAGTTGCAGGAGCCAATACAGCCCATGACAAGTCAAGAAGCACACACCGTGGGTGGGCAGATGCCCATGTGAACTGCCAAGACCTACAAAAACAACACCCAGGAAACTCTTACATGGTAGAGTTTGTCAAGTCAAGCTGGTGGACACAGCCCCAACTTGCAAGGGCCAACATAGCTACACATTCTGGCAGACACCCCCCTCCCTTGCAGTTATGCAGTGAACGGCACTACAACTGAATTAAGCCATGAGTCACCCGCTATTTGGGACAGTTGTTCTCCAGTAGACTCTGCCTGCTCAGAAGCCTCCCCAGGGTACTGTCACTAAGGAAGCTTTACTTCACTTTACCTAGAAATGATTGCAAATTCTTTCCTGGCCCCAGGCAAGTGCTGAGGACCTCTCTCCATCCAGGAGCAGGAGCATACCGATTTCAGAGGTGTTAAATATGAAAGTATATGTGACTTAAATGTCATAAAATAATGTATTTGTTGTGCCTATTAGATGCTAGTTACTGGAGAGATTATTTATTTAATTTATTCATTCATGGAACTTACTCTCTGACCAGATATAGGACAACATCATGTCTGCAATGCCTTCCGCTCTTCCATAGCGCTGACTCAGGGAAGCCTGACTCTCTTTCTTTTCAGTGTTTGACCAGAAAAATAAGCTAACCCTTTTTGCAGACTATGTTTAACAACAGGTGAGGTTAATTGAAGGTAAATTGAAAAAAAAGAAAAAAATGGGAATCTAATACAAATCTTCATAAGAGCAAGTACTTGAATTCTACAGTGCCGGAAAACTTATAAAACCTAAGCTTAACGACTCTTCATTGATTCCTGCTTTGTTTGCAAATACATTTCCTGTATATTCCTGTGAATAAATAGCAACAGAATAGTTCATGTCCAGAAAAATAAACATGTGCCTTTATATAGAGAGCAGGGCACTGTGGGCGAGAAGACAGGGTATGTTGAGCAGAACACAGATGGAGATCACACACTTTGAAGTCCGATTTAAAAAATAGATTGTCAATCACCTACATTCCCCTAGAGAATCTTAACCTGTCTTGCTTTACAGATAGTGCCTGGAGGAAAGTTTTGCTTTGACTATATTTGATCACCATTTTTGCCCTGAGACCCACTTCCGAAAGTAATCCGGACAGCTATGTGAGATAAACAGGTGCTGCGGGCTAGAAGAGGCCTGCACACATGCTTCTCCTGCACATATGCTTCTCCAGCCCATAGTACCCCAGGGACAACTGTATCTTCTACTTGAATCCCTTTTCTGTCTACTTAGTCTTCAAACCCCCAAATGTAGAGGGATATTCTTATTAGTAGGAGAAACATAGCTGCTTACACTGATGAAATAATCAAAATGTCTAAATGGGTGGTGAAGAAGAGAATGGGAAATGGGGGTGAAGAGGAAACATGTGGTGGGGAACATAAATTTCCCTATGCAAAAAGGTAAAATGGATCAAAAATATTTATTAAAGATTGCCAGTTGGATGACAAAACAAATGGAAGAATAAATTTAAAAGTTGGATTTAATCATTATTAACAAAGATTATAGAAATAGCAGCTAGTGTTGGCAGCCACTGCAGCATGAGTTTGATCCCCAGACAGCCAGGGAGCAACCCACATGGCGCAGCAGACCTCTCCTGCTCCCTTCAGCAGTGTATTTCAGTAGATCTGCCTGTTCTGCTCCCCATTCTCACTGCTGAATCCTCTCACCCTCCACGCCTCTGGCCTGTACCCCAGTTCTTGTATGCATAAATAAAATAAATCTTTTTAAAAAAGCATTTTTATTAAAAAGCATATAGAATATACAATAAGAAATGATGAAAGGAAAATGATCACAGACATTAAGTTAAAGTAATTAAAATAAGGACAAGAAGATATCTTGGTTTATTCTTTGTACATAAAATAGAAATTTGGAATGGATGTATACTTCTATACAGAAGTAAAATATGCCTAGTCAAACTAATCACAAAATACATGAAGTTTTTTAAAGCTACCCCTTACCAAAAAAAATAAAAATCACAAATCATTTTTCATGGGCTATCTACCATATAGAATGGAAAAAAATTTCCAAATACATTTGATGAAAGAACGTAGGATTGAGCTTAAGATCTGACAAAAGGCAACACATAGCAACAGAAATTATATTTCCCACCATGCTAAAAACCACTAAGTGAAATATTAACCAGTAACATCCAGGGGCACATTAAAAATTAATATGCCAAGACCAACTGCATTGATTTTAAGAGTGACAAAATCCTTCAAAATAAGGAAACCTATTAATGTATTTCACAATTTTAAATATTT
This sequence comes from Talpa occidentalis, assembly GCF_014898055.3. Classification (NCBI taxonomy): domain Eukaryota; kingdom Metazoa; phylum Chordata; class Mammalia; order Eulipotyphla; family Talpidae; genus Talpa; species Talpa occidentalis. The sequence goes on from NW_023601322.1 coordinate 51,164,704, forward strand.
AAGGAGAAAAAATCATAAGATAATCACAGGTTCAGAAAATACAGTTGGTATGATTGAACAAACTTTTTGACTTAACTACTAATACTAAAATATGAATAGAATATTTCTTTTACAGGCTGAAATACCCAGTTTCATACCAAACACCAACTTCATACGAAATAGTGAAAAATCCTATTAAAGTGTATTAAGGGCCTCCCCTGGTGGCGCAGGCGGTTGAGAGCAGCACTGTGAAGCTGTCCGTAGCCTGTGCAGTTCTAGTTCGATTCCGGCCTGCAGGGGAGGGTCCCACATGCCGGGGCAGACCTCTTCTGTCACACCCGCTGTTCCCCTCAGCACTGTATTTCGTCAGTCTGCCTGTTCTGTTCCCTGCTCTGTCTCTGGTGAATCCTGTCACCCTCCTGCACATCTGGCCTGTACCCTGGTTCTTGTATGAATAAACAAATCTTAAAAAAAATAATAAAATAAAGCGTATTAATATGATGTCTATATACTGTCCACAATTGAATAAAATTATTTTTGAGGTCTTAGCTTATACATTTAAATAAGATAAAGAGATTATTGTTATAATAATTAGAAAACAGAATGTAAATTATCATATTTATATTTTAAAGATTATATATCTGGAATATCTAATATATAATATGCACAAAATGATATAATAATTCAATAAGATGTTCAGTTACAAAATCAATATATCAAAAATAATAACCTTCATTTTTACCAGCAGCAATGACTGAAAGGCACAATAGTGAATAAAGTTCCTACTTATGACAACATCACAAGATAAAATGCTTAGGAATAAATTTAACAAGGAAAAAGGTAATTATGAGTAATTCTGTAAATCATTAATACTTGTTGTTTGAAATCTTTATACATAGAGTGAAAATGTTCTACACAGTCACTGTGTGCCATTAGTAAGTAACCAAATTCTTGGTTTTATACATAATAAAAAAATCATGAAATAATTAATCCTTTATGTAAGTACTTCTTTCTTATGTGTCTTCCAGTATGAAGCAAAAAAGGTTGGCGTCCATTTGTACAGGTGATGTGGTAAAACCATAGGTCAGGCTTCAAGTCCTGGTTCTATCATTTACCAGCTATGCAACCTTATCAATATAAACTATAAAAACATGGTTGATAATTTATTTACCTCAGCTAAAAAATAACAGAAATAATTCATAATAAGAGCTAAAAGAAATCCTTGCACTCGACAAACCCTATACATATGTAATTTATATTTCTTTTCATACATATCTCTAATCCTGTTGACTAAGAAGAGCATTTCATTTGACCATGCTTTTATTTCTTTAAACATAATTGTGATAAGACCTATTCAGTGTTCTATTGTATGAACAATAATATTAAGATAGTACTTAAGCAACTTGTTTCATATTTAGGAAAAAAAATATAACACAGAAGTATGGACCATATTTGCTATTGTGTCTTTCTTTTATTTTTTAATTTAAAAAATATATTGAATTGGAGGTTCTTTTTTACATTTTATTTTTTTAAGTTATGCATTTATTTTTAAATGAGGTAATACTGAGGTACAACCCATCAGTTACTACCACTATATGCATCCACCACCTACCCTCCCACTCTCCACCATAGACCATTGCTCTTCCTTCTCTCTTTCTTTCCCTCCCCCCTTGGTGTCTCAGTTCTGTAGTCAGTTATCTCAGTGTAGTGGCAGGATGGGTGCAGAACAGGTTTTCTCAGATCCTGCAGACCGGTAAAAGAGAGTCCTGGAGCCCTCAATGGCTTTTCTCAGGTTTTTATTGAGCTTTTTACATGTAGTGTAGCAACCAGGTATATGGCAGGCAGGGGTGCCTGCAAGTTTTCACTCTGGACTCCCCTCCCTGGCATTCTTTCTCCCCTTCTCTGTCCTGCCTCTTTCTCCTGCCTCTGCTTCTCTTGGCAAATCTCAATACTGTAGCCATGGCCCACAGAAGTAAACAACACAACTTATAACAATGTAACAAAAATGCAGGTGTCCCATCAGGCAGGGCAATCCTAATGGCAGGAGGGCAGAAAAGCCTGAGAATCATTTACCCTACACTGGGGTTTGTTTTTCAGCTTGTCTTTATCTCACTATTAACTTAGTTAGTTTATATCCCACATATTAGTGACACTGTCTGATATTTATCTTCCTCCTTCTGACTTATTTCACTTAACATTATCCTTTCAAATTCTATCATGTTATCATAAATGGCATGAGTTTATGTTTTTTGATCTAGTGTTCCATTGTGTGCATGAATTGTTTTGCCTCTGTACTTTCATTTTAATGCTAATAAATTCAATAACCTAGGAAAGATGGACAAGTCTTAGAATTATGCAATCATCCAAGACTAAATAAGGAAGAAATAGAAACCTTGTCAAAACGATTCAGATTAAAAAGATCGTACATCATGACTATATGGAATTCATAACAGGAACACTAGGATGGTTCACCATCCAAAAATTAATCAATGTAATTCACCAGATCAACCAAAAGAAATAAAACCATATGATCATATTAATAGATACTGAGAAAGCATTTGAGAAGATCCAATATCCATTAATGCTGAAAGCATGCCTTAATATAACAAAAGCCATTTACAGCAAACCCAAGCTAATATCAGTCTCAGTGATGAAAAACTGAAAGCTTTCCCACTAAGATCTGGTACAAGACAAAGGATGTGAACGCTCGCCATTGTTATTCAACATAGCATTGGGAGTTCTAGCTAAAGCAGTGAGACAAGAGAAAGTTATAAAAGGAATCCAAACCGGGAAAGAAGTTATTTGCAGATGACATGATCATATACATAGAGAATCCTCAAGATTATATGGAAAAAGTAATTAAGATAATCAACTTAGTGCTGGGGGGGTATAAAATCAACACACATAAATCAGTTGCCTTCCTGTACACAAACAATTTGCTAGAAGAGGAAGAAACTAAGAAAGTGATTTCATTTACAATTTGTAGGGGCAGGATGGTCACCGAGCCAGTTATCTATGATGGAAGATGGGGTAAAGGAGAGTCCTGGAGCCCTCAGTGGCTTTCTCAGGCTTTCAGTGATTAGTTACATATAGAGCAGCAACCAGATACACAGCAGGCAAGGGTGCCAGGGGGCCAGGAGGCCCGTAGCCCCCAGCAAGTATTCACTCTGGGCTTCTTTCTCTCTCTCCCTCTTCTGGCTTTCTTTCTCCTTCTCTCTCCTGCTTCTTTTGGTGAAGGTGACTGACTATCTCAATACTCCTTCCACGGCCCACAGAAATAAATAAGACAGCTTGCAACAATGTAGCAACTGCAGGTGCCCCATCAGGCAGGGCAATCCTAATGGTGGGAGGGCAGAAAAGCCTGAAAAACCATTTACCCTACACAATTACACCAAAAAAGGTTTTAATAGCTATAAAATGCAACCTCAGCCAAAACTATGATTATAAAGTGTGAAATATTAATTCTAAAGTGTGTGTGTGTGTGTGTGTGTGTGTAGAAAGTAGGGAAAATAGCCAAAATGTATTTTAAAAAGTAGAATAAGGACAATGCTAGATATTAAAACATATTACATAATGACAATCATGATAGATATTTATAACAGGAATAAACAGTCAATAAAATAAGGTGAGAACCATAGGAATGTAGTGTATACTCATGGCAACATTCCACCTAATAATTGTAGACTATTATAAATGAATGTTTTCTGTAGATGTCTATTTGGAAAATTAGTAAGTTTTGATTCCTATTTCACACCTTGCAAGTTGTAACTGCAAAGCTCAGCGTAATTTTAATTGTAATTGTAATTGTAATTTGGTTGTATCTACCAAAGTTATATAAGTTAAATGTTTTTGTGCATATTTATGACACAAAAGTATGATATCTAGATGTAATTTATACAAATAATAACCCCAATATGTGAATATAAGTATATATAATTTTTGTGAAACATGGTTTAATAAAATGAAAGTTGCAAGTGATTAATGCAATAAAGTAGAGATGATTAAGATATTAATAAATTCATATTTCTTTTTTAAAAAGATTTATTTTATTTTTTCATGCATACAAGAGCTAGGGTATAGGCCAGAGGTGTGGGGGTGGGGTGAGAGTATTCACCAGATACAGAGTGGGGAGCAGAACAACAGGGGGATCTACTGAAACACACTGCTGAGTGGAACAGTGGACGAGACAGGAGAGGTCTGCTGTGCCATGAGGGCCAGCTCCCTGGCCAGGGTGGAACTCATGCTGCAGTGGCTGCAGATAGTTTCATAATGCTGAAACTTAACCTGTTGTGCTGCAAGGAGGCCCAAGATATTAATATGTTCATAATTCAAATAATAATTGCCTCAAAAGTATACACACGTGTGTGAGATATGGAAAGAGATTAGTGATTGAAAAGATGAAGCAGATTATGGCAACAATCTATACCATATGATCAAATTTATTTTATATTATATAAATTCTGTCTATGGATTTGTCAATAGTGGATATTTTATATAAATGGAATTATATAACATGTGACCTTTTACATTTGACTTTTTTCATTAACAAAATGTTTGTAAGGTTCATTCATGTAGTAATACATCCATGTATCAGTGCTTCATTTCTTTATATCACAGAATAAAATTCCATTGTATGAATATACTCCTTTTGATCCATATGTTCGTTGATGGATATTTAGGTTGTTTCTACTACTTTGACTGCTATGAATAATGTTGCCATGAACATTCATGTAAATGTTTCTATATAAGCACATGTTTTAAATTTTCTTTTTGAAAAAAAGATTTATTTTATTTATCTATGCATACAAGAGCTAGGGTATAGGACAGAGGTGTAGGGGATGGTGAGAAGACTCACCAGAAAGAGAGTAAGGAGCAGAACAGGCGGATCTACTGAAATACACTGGTGAGAGGAGCAGCGGGCGAGACAAGAGAGGTCTACTATGCCATGTGGGTCAGCTCCCTGGCCCGGGATCAAACTCAAACTGGTGCTGAGTGGCTGCAGATAGCTTCATAGTGCTGAGACTTAACCCCTTGCACATGTTTTAAATTTTCTTAAGTTAATAACTAGGAGTGGAATTGCTAGGTTGTATTGTAAATGTATGTTCAAATTTAAAGGAACTTCATTATTTCATACACCCATCACGTTCTGATTTTGCCACATCCTGCTCAACATTTGTTATATTGTTTTTTTTAGTGAAATCTACCCCAGTGTATGTGAAGTGGCATTTCATTGTCTTTTAGAATTACTTTTCCTATTAACTGAGTGGATCATAGTTCATGTACTTATTGACCATTTGTACATTTTCTTTGGATAAAAGTGTGTTCAAATACTTTGTAGTTTAATATTCTTAATTGTGGCAAACTACCTAGAACACAAAATTTGGCATCTTAACCATATTTAAGCATATAGTCCTAAAGTGTAATGTGCTTTCACATTGCCATACCACCATCAGCACTGCCACTGCTACCACTACCAGCCCCATCCACCCAAAGAACTCTTTTCATCTACAAAACTGAAACTGTACCCATTACTGTACAGTAATCTCATTTTTTCCTTCTCATCAGCCTCTGGCACTTATAAGCATATCTTGTTTATCCATTCTTCTGTTGATAGTTGTTTGATTTCCTTCCACCTTTTACTATTGTGACCAAATCCTGCTATGAACATGGGTGTGTACATACTCAGCAGTGGTATTGCTAGATCACACTATACTGGTTTCTATAGCAGGTGTATCATTTTGTATTTTCACCAGTAGTGTACAAGGATTCCACTATTTCCACATCTTATCAAGACTTACTCTTCTTATTTTATGGGTATGAGGTAATATCTTGTAGTTTTGATTTTCATATCCCTAGTGATAATATCAAACATCTTTTCATGTGCTTATTGGTCATTTGTGTAACTTCTAGGAAGAAATTTCTATGCAAGTCATTTGTCCTCTTTTTGTTTATTTATTTGTTTATTTATTTATTTTTACCACATGACACAGCAATTCCACTCCTAGGGATCTACCCAAAGGACACAAAAACATTAATTCAAAAGAACATTTGCACCCCTGTGTTTATTGCAGCACTATGCATAATAGGTAACACCTGGAAACAACCCCTATGCCAAAAAAATAGATGACTGGTTCAAGAAAGATGTGGTATATACATATACAATGGAATAATAATCAGCAATCAAAAAGATAAACTCATGCCATTCACAGCAATATGGATAGAGCTAGAAGGAATTATGCTTAGTGAAATAAGCCTCTGCCCCCTTTTTAAACTGGATTGATTGTATTTTCATTGCTGAGTCACATATGCTCAAGATTGCCCTCTAAATTCATCTATGACTTGACTATGATTTTCTGTATCTTGTCGGTTGTCCTTACATTCTATTGATTGTATCTTTTGATGCACATAAACTTTTAATTTTGACGTTACTCCATTTTTCCTTTTTAAAATTTTACTATTTATTGAAATATGTCACATTATGATACAAATTTCAGGTGTGTATCATTGAGTATCAACAGGTGCATATGCTATGTAAAGTTCACCACTGAAAGTCCAATTCTGTCCTTGAATTGGACTGACCATTTTCATGATTTACCAAGTTACCACTTCCTCCTTTCCTTCTGGTAACCAGTAATTGGTCTTGTCTAGCCAGGGGATCTCACTAAGCATACCACCCTCTAAGGCCATCAATGTTGAAAATGGCAGGATTTCATCTTATTACAGCTGAATCATATTTCATTTCATTTTTTGTGTGTGTGGGGTACACCTGCCTTATCGAGCTAATGTTTTTAGACTTTGTTATAACTTCTGCACATTTTTCATCGGGCTATTTGACCTTTTGTTCAACTATAAGATTTTTTAATAAATTCTGAATATTGAACCCTTATCAGATATATGCTTTGCATTTTTGAGTTATCTCTTTACAGTCTTTACAGTATGATTGAATTTACAAAAACTTTAAATTTTGATGAAGTACATTTATTTATTTGCTGTCATATCTAAGAAACCATTGCTAGTCCAAGGTGATGGAAACCTATTTCCTTTTAAGAGTTTTAAAACTCCTTCCTTTTAAGAGTTTTATAGTTTTAACTCTTCATTTTATTTTGTTTTATTAATTTGGGGTTAATTTTTATGGTAAAAGAAAGAGAACCAACTTCATTTGTTTTGTGTCTCACCAACTTTGTTAAAAACATTAGTCTTATCTTATCCTTCAACAAATGAGTTTTGCACTCTTTTCAAAAATCAGTTTACATGAAAGTGAGCATCTGCCTGCATGAAATTCATGACTTGCCACTTCTCACTTTATACGTTAGCAATTCTGCACTATGGCAGTGTTTGGACACAGCGTGCTACTTCATCCCTAGGCCTGTAGGAATGTAGCTCCTGGACTTAGAATGCTCTGTCTCTGTCCACTTCAAGTTGGAATCAACAATTCTCACTTTTTCTTGGATACATGTGGACAAAATTTAAGCTCTGCTAAAATATATATGGCAACACACATCCCACTCATAAACACATTTTTGCTCTTTTATTAAATATTTGCAAAATTGGATAAAATTAGAGAAGGTAAATCATAAAGCAAAACCATTTTTTTTAAATAATAAATTTTATTTTTATATTCCCCATACATTTGCAACCCCCCCATACTAACCCCAGTCCCTCCCCTTCCACCCCCCACTCCCCAAAAACTGTCTCTGGTTCATAGTTTTTTGTTGATTTTGATTTTCACTTTCTTAAAGTTATTCATTTTCCTGGTTCCTTATTTAAGTTTTCTAGATCCCTGCTATGAGTGAGACCATCCGGTATTTTTCTTTTTCTTTTTGGCTTATTTCGCTGAGCATGATCCCTTCCAGCGCCATCCATGTTGCTGCAAATTGCATGTGTTTATCTTTTTTGAATGCTGAGTAATATTCCATGGTACATATATACCACATCTTCTTGATCCAGTCATCTATTTTTGGGCATTTGGGCTGTTTCCAAAGCTTAGCTATTGTAAATAGAGCTGCTATAAACATAGGTGTGCAGGTGTTCTTTGGAATTGATGTTTCTGTGTCCTTTGGGTAAATACCTAGGAGTGGAATTGCTGGATCATATGCAACAACAAATGTTGGCGAGGGTGTGGAGAAAAAGGAACTCTTCTGCACTGTTGGTGGGAGTGCAAACTGGTCCAACCACCATGGAGAGCTGTGTGGAGATTTTTGGACCTAGCAAAACCATTTTTTTTAAATATACTTATGAGGAGCTGCTTGAACAGTTGGCCAGGGAACAATAATGGGCATAGTCATCTACATTCCAGCTTAGGAATGATCAGGAAGATTCAAGATGGAATCAGGCTGATAGGAACATTCAGTGAGATCATAAGTATCTTAAAACTAAGGATTGTGATCAGTAAAATAGAGAACACCAGGAACAGATAATCAAGAGATGGTAGGGAGCACCATCTAAAAGCTGAGGACATGAAAACACTTCTCATTCCTAATGATTTCTTGTGTTACCTATTGCCTTGTCTACCTGGTGCTCTTTAAACATTAATATAGATCCCCTCTCACCATCAGCAATCCAACTGCATTTTCTATCCTCTTCTCACTCCCATGGAAATTTGTCTCCCCCCATTCTACTCATTATCCTATTCACTTTACAAAAACCTGCTTTGGAAAACTAGCTAATAAACTAACTGGGATGACACACTGAGTGGTAAGCCTTAATGCGACATTTCCTTAAGGATTCGTATTTTTACAGAGGACAAGGGACCTTATAAAAAACACATCTGTAACCATGGCTTCCCTAATCTTACCAAGCAGGAAGAGGATATTACCAAGCTAGAAGAGCAAGCATTTCTGGGAAACTTTCGTCCACCTGGTGACCAGCTGTTCTGACTTCATCTAAGGCTGACTATGCCCATGTTTCCAAGAGTTATTACCTGCAGTAAATCTCCTTTTCTAAAATAAATCCAGAAGCCAGCTGTAACTTTGGTCTTCTCTGACAACTGAAGACTGGCACAGTCTGAAAAGAATCCATGCCCTCTAGCTTCAAATAGCAAACATCTAAAAGCAAATTCTAACAGCTCCTGGAATTTCATAAATTCTTTTGGAAAAAATATATATCATAAATAAAATTTTGTATGTTTATACACACACACACATATATAATTATATATATATATATATAATTTCAGAATAAAAATGATTTAAGTCATCTTTTTTCCCTGGTGGTAGCTATTGCATTAATCAAATCTCATCTAAAATAATTTATCTGTAACTCCAGGAACAAGGAAGAAATTTAAATTCAGTAGTGATTCAGAATCAAAGAATAAACACAAGCATGTGTCTTTAGTAAAAAAGAGAAAGCCTGAGGACAGGATGTGGTTGCAAAAGAAATACTTCCGTATTGTGAAACTTTGGTGAAATTAAGAGTCATTTTCATCTAAAGGCCTACATGAAAGAATTTTTAACTTAAATAGCTACTACAGGCACTAAAAAATTTGGGATGCTTCAGTTGTAACATCAGGCTTATAGACAACCCATGATATAGGAAAGTACATTTATAATCTAATGCCCTATTACTATTGCATAATAATGTTAAAACTCTTTGTTAGTACCATAGCAAATAATAATAAAAGTACATTATTCCTACAAGATATTTTATTGTTTGGGACTACAATAAAAGGGAGTTATAATGACAATAACTATGAGGAATAAATTGAAGTTTATGGATCAAACATTTATGTAACTTACTGAAATATAAAGACAGTGAAGTGACACAGATCAGAGAGCAGGGTGCAGAAGGTAAGGAAAGCTGTTTGGACATATTCAATTTGAGCTCCCTATAGGAATTTCAAAAACCGAAGTCAAGTACCAAATTGGTTATACAAATTTAGAATGCTGTAGGAAGTTGGTCAAGAGATATAAACATAGGAGTCATCAGTATATAAATAGAAATGAAGTGATGGCATAAAATGTAAACAAAGATGAGTACCCAACAAAGAGGCCTGGGGTTCACTGCAGCATATGAATAAATAGCAGAGGGAAGGGGTGGCAAAATTTATTCTGCTTATAAAAGGTTTCCAATCATCTTTAAACAATGGATTCATAGAGCAGTGGTATCTCATGATCAAAGTGAGTGACTGGAAAGTTTAGTAAAAGGGCATTTACCAGTGTGTGATCAGGGTTAACAACAGCTGCAGGGGCAGCAAAGCACATTCAATCATTAAAAACACTATAGGCCCAGACCTGGGGGACAGAGTGCTGGTCCCTCCAGCACCCCCATGTCTCCTGTTGACCAAAACCAATTAAAACTAATGCCCACGGAATAGTTGAGATAATGGGGTGGGGGGTGGCAGGGTAGTGGGACAGGAGATATAGAAAGGAAGCCTGAGAATATCCAAAACCATATTATACACATGAATTGTTACAACTGAGCCAAACAGAATTTTAAGTACCAATAACCCAGAGCATATAGGTTATTCACTTTGTCATCAAACTGTAAACTTCTCAAGCTGGATTAAGACAGTCTAATTCAATTTTTTTTCTAACATTATCTTTATCTATAATGCAGTGCTTGTGCCATAGCTTCAATATTTTATCAAATTGCCCATCCTTTCTTTTTTTTTTTTTTGTAAAATGATTGGAATTGAATGTACAAGACTGGTGTTATTAAAAAGAAACACAAGCCTTACAATTTTATGCTGTGACAACAAAAGTGGAAATCATTACATGTGCTAATTAGTAGTCAATTTTAGGTTTCAAGCAGAAGAGCAGTGTGAACAAAATTTAAGATATTTTATGAAATGCACTAAAGACAAATAACATGTGTTTAAAGGAAAGATGCAATGAGGGATTTTAGGTTATTTTGTAAATTTTAACAGATTTCTTTCTTTATCATTAAACCTTTATAAAATTTTTGAGGAAAGCATTTTTTTTGAGATGTCAGTGAGGGTATTTTCTTTTATTTTGAAAAGTTTGGTAATTATTGACTTTGCAAAGTTCTTTTAAGAACTTTATCCTCATGTAGGTTCTTATACCTCAACCAGAGCTACCTGGTGGGACTTACTGCAATGATGGACATGCTTCAGTATCTGTGGAAGCCATGAGTTGCGTGTGTTAGACAGCACTTGAAAGTGACTCATGCAAATGTCCTAAATTTTTCATAATTTTTTATTAATTTTAGTTGAAATAGTCACCTATACTGCTGACTACCGTATCAAACAGTGGCAGAATCTATGCATTTTAGGAATTTATATGATACTTATTTACATATTCTGTCTTACACAAATACATATTTTACAGTCAAATGAGACATACAACATTGAGGCCCTAATTATTGATATTTGTTGTTACTATTCTACATTAATAAAGTTATAACCATTTGACAAATAATGATTGAACTCCAGCTATATTCCTGGAAGTGGGTGAATGGTAACTAGATGAACACAGTTCCTGATTCTCACATTACTTCTTGCCAACAGCTTGAGCAAGTACTTGTTTTGGGTTAAATGTGACAGCATTAACCGTGTTATATACTGATCGTTATGATGGAAGAATAGAATAAGGAAGTCATGGCAGGAAGCCCAACCTTGTCTAGGGAGGGTGCAACTTTTGTATATGGTTCAGAGTGATCACACACCATTGTTTGCCCAGACATCTGATGTCTGCTATAATGGCATAATTAATACTCATGCCTTTCCACTCTTAGATGTGTTCCACTTTGCACTGTGAGTTAAATGGACAGTGCAGAGGTCAACTGGACATCCTTTGTCTCCTGGAGAAGGGCAAGCTCTTTAAAGATCTAGATAATATTTTATACTTCTTTATATTCCCTGGAAATACCTAATACATCTTTTGGGATGTAAGAAGCCATACAAGCTTAGGCAAATATATTAACATATATAATAATGTATTATCTTCCAACTGTCAGGTAATTATATTCACAATACTTCTATAACAGGGAAAGGAGAAGAGCACCCCAGAACCCCCAAACCTGCCCACTCTAAATAGGTTCTGCCATCTCCCGCAACAAGACAAAACATACTGTAGTGCATAAGACCTTTAATGAAAAAGAACTTTAACACAATTAGTGTGCAACAAAGAGAAGAGAAAGAATATGATTTCCAAATCAAGCTCCCAAAGTTACCTGCCCCCTCATGAGTAAATGCCCAGCCAGACAGGGTTGCACCAAAGCAGGGCCACTGAGGCCTGAAAGCCGGCCACAAGTCTAAGGCACCTTCTAATGGGGACCCATGAGAAAGGGGCAGAATGGGCCTCCCCTGGTGGCACAGCAGTTGAGCACTGGCTGCGAAGCTGCCTGCAGCCTCTGCAGCACCATTTCAATCCCCGGCCACTGGGGAGGGTCCCACATGGCGTGCAGACCTCTCCAGCCGTGCCCACTGCTCCCCTCAGCAGTGTACTTTGTCAGTCTGCCTGTTCTGCCCTGCTCTGGCTCTGGTGAAGTCTCTCATCCCCCCTCACACACACACCTCTGGCCTGTACCCCCGTTCTTGTATGCATAAATAAATAAATCTTTATTTTTAATTTTTTATTATTTAAATTTTATTTTTATATTCCCCTTACAATTACAACCTCCTTATTTTGACCCCAATCCCTCCTTTCCCTGCCCCCCAGCCCCCAGAGTGTCTCTGGTTCATAGTGGTTTGTTGATTTTGATCTTTTCTTTATTATAGTTAGTCTTTTTCCTGGTCCCTTATTTAGGTTTTCTAAATTCCTGCTATGAGTGAGACCATCCGGTATTTTTCTTTTTCTTTCTGGCTTATTTCGCTGAGCATGATCCCTTCCAGCTCCATCCATGTTGCTGCAAATTGCATGTGTTTATCTTTTTTGAATGCTGAGTAATATTCCATGGTGTATATGTACCACATCTTCTTGATCCAGTCATCTATTTTTGGGCATTTGTGTTGTATCCAAAGCTTAGCTATTGTAAATAGTGCTGCTATAAACATAGGGATGCTGGTGAGCTTTGGAATTAATGTTTGTGTGTCTTTTGGGTAAATACCTAGGAGTGGAATTGCTGGATCATATGGAAGCTCTATGTTTAGTAAGTCAAGAAATCTCCACACAGCTCTCCATAGTGGTTGGACCAGTTTGCACTCCCACCAGCAGTGCAGGAGAGTTCCTTTTTCTCCACATCCTCGCCAACATGTGCTGTAGCTAGTTTTTTTAATATGTGCCATTCTCACTGGTGTAAAATGGTATCTCATGGTAGTTTTGATTTGCATTTCGCTGATTACAAGTGATGTTGAACATTTTTTCATATGCCTGTTGGCCATTTGCATTTCCTCTTCAGAGAAGTTTCTTTTTAGCTCTTCTGCCCATTTTTTGACTGGATTATTTTCTTTGTTGTTGTTGAGTCTCATCAGCTCTTTGTAGATTTTTGTGATCAGTCCTTTATCATTGGTGTTGTGTGCAAAAATGTTCTCCCAGTCGGTGGGGTTTCTCTTTGCTTTTGTTATTGTCTCTATAAATAAATAAATCTTTAAAAGAAAAAAGAAAGGGGCAGAAGCAGCCAGTGCATCTGGGACAGAAGTAGCAAGTTAAGATAAAAGTTGCCATTGTTAAACTCTCCACAGGTCTCTCACTCATGTCTGTATCAACCAGTCCAGGACCACGCATAGCTTCTTCACATGTCTCTCTGCTCTATGTGTCTCCTTCAGATCTACTTCTGGCTCTTCACCCTTCTTTCTTCCTTTCCCAGTCTCCTTTCCAGCTTCTTCTCCTCCTTGTTCAACTCCATCCTCCTTTGGGTCAGGCAGAGAACCTAAAACCTCCCCTTTTCCTGAAGACCACCCTGTTAACACTTCCACATCTACTTCATAAAGCGCAGTCCCCTTTAAAGCATCAGGAATGGAAATGGAATTAAGTTGCTCAGTGGCTTAAGTTCAGCCAGGTTTTACCCCGCCACACAATGTTGGCACCTACAGCACAGTAGGGAGTTGAAATTTTTGAGTTTTGGGTGCCTGACTTTCCCAGTCCCTTTTTACACCATTACCCTTCATTGATAATAGTGCTAAGATTACTTCAGTATGTGCAAAGGCAACAGTCTGAAAGTCTATCCCTATTTATAAAATCCGTAAAATGTATACATGAAGAGACAAAAGAACATATCGCAAATGTTAGATCAAAACAACCACATTGAAAGAAGCACAGACTCAGAGGTGCTGAGGAGCATGACAAAACAGGAGTTCAAGACAATTCTGGTAATGGCTATGGGCCTCAAAAAAACAAAAATGGAGGATGCAAAACAACAACAGAATAAAGATACAGAAACAATAAGGCAGCTACAATTAGAAATAATACAGCTAACAAAGATAGCTATATTAATACAGCAATTATAGTGTTATAGTTATATACAATTGAAGACCTCAAGAGCAGATGAAAATAAGCAATGGAGAGAATTAACGAACTTGAAAATACAATTGGAGAACACATGAATGGAACAATGTAGAAATCCATGTGTTCTTTAAAATTTAAAATTCTTTAAAAAGAATTTTAAAAAATGAAATAAGAGATTTCTGGAACAATTCAAAGAGAAATAACACCTGCATCATGGGGGTTCCAGAAGGAGAAAAGAAAGAGAAGGTATAAAAATTATTTAAAGAAATAATAACTGAAAAACAACTCAAGCTGGGGAACAAACCAGATATTTGATCCAAGAAGCCACAAAGAGTAGCAAGTAAAATAATACCACACATGTCAAACCAAGACACATAATAATAAAGCTACTGAAAACCAACAGGACAGAATATATTTTTTAAAAAATCAAAGGAAATAAGCACAACCTATAAGAGAACACCAGAGTGTCAGCAAACTTTTCAGTGGAAAATTTGAAGCACAAGGAAAAGGATTGGAAAAGGACTGGAAAAGGATTAAATGATCAATGAAAAATGCTTCCAGTCCAGAATCCCTCATCCAACAAGGTTAATGTTATAAACAGAAGCAAGAGTAAGAAGCTTCATTGAGAATAAAAACTAAAAGAATTTATCAACACCAAGTCACACAAGAAATTCTAAATGGTTTAATTTAGAAAACAATAGGGCGATGAATACTGAGGCAACAGACAACTAAATAGCTGAACATGGAGGAGGAAAGTAACAAGGTAGCCATCAGAACTAGTTGGAGACCAGACTTTCCAATGGAGCACACAAATCATCTATAAAATACCAACTTCAGTAGAACCCTCAAACAAAAAGAAACAATAGAAATAATATTTAAGACAATGGAAATGGAACTTAAATAAAACATAATACGAAGTCCTCAAGAGATAAAAAAAAAATACAAGAAAAACCAACCTAAGACATACAAAATGGCATTGACCACTTATGTCTCAATTCAGTTGCTTAAGTTGACATTTAAAATAATGAGACATTATTTGTAAGTGTAAATGGCTTGAACTCTCTAGTCAAAAGATTAACATGATTGAATGTATTTCAAAGCAAAGTGATACCTTCTCTTCTTTAAAAGAAATGCACCTTACCAACAAACAAAATCATAAACTTGGTGTAAAGGCTGGAAGACAGCTATACAAGCAATTGGCAACTAAAAAAAAAAGAAAGAAAGAAAATCACAAACTGCTAGACTTTTATCTGATAAAATAGACTTCTAATTAGGAAAAGTAATAAAAGATAAAGGACACTCTATTGTTCTTAAGGGCTTAATGCAAGAAGAAATAGCACTCATAAACATATATGCACTGAAAATGGTGCAAAGAGACACATAAAACAATAATAGAACTAAAGGGAAATATTGACAAAACCACAATATTAGAGGATTTAAAACTCCATTTACAATGGTAGACATCAACAAATAAAACAGTAAATAAAGAAACAATAGCCTTAAAGAGCTGCTAGAGCAAATAGGTCTAACAGACATTACAAAATACTCTATTAAAAATTGAACATATACATATTATTTTAAGTACACATGGAACATTTTCAAGAATGCAAGGACTCCAGTCAATAAAACTACAAGATGAGAGTTACACCTAATATTCTCTCTGACCACATGCAATGAAGTTAGAAATCAACTATAAGAAGAAAATGAAAAACAATTCATACATGGAAAGTAAGTTATATGCTGCTTTAAAGAGACTGGGGAAAAAGAAAAAAATTAAAATTAAAATATACCTTAAGACAAATTATAATGATGATGCAAACTACCAGAATTTATGGAATGCAAAAAAAAGCAAAGGGAAGATAATTATAGACAGGACTACATTGAGAAGGAAGAAAAATCTCAAGTAAACATCAAAATATCATACCAAAACAACTTGAAAAGAAGAACAAACAAGATCTAAAGTTAGTTAAAAAAAAGGAAATAAAGTAAGAACACAAATAAATGAAATATAGGTCCAGAGGACTATACCAAAAATTATGAAAAAATTATGAAACTAAAAGCTGATTCTTCTAGAAGATAAACAAAATAGATAAACTACTAACTAGCCTAACAAAGAAGAGCAGAAACTTTGTAAACCAAATCAGAAATGAGAGAAATAACCTCATATAACACAGAAATACAGATCACAAATGACTACCATAAACAATTATGTGCCAATTAATTTGATAACCCTGAAGAAATGTATAAATTTCTAGATCAATATAGTTAATCAAGATTAACCCAGAACAAACACATGATCACAACATGGAAATTGAAACAGTAATAAAAACCCTACTAAAAAAACACAAACCCAGGGTCAGATGGATTTACAATAAATTTTATCAAATTTTGAAAAAGAACAAATACATTCCTTGTTTAAATTGGTTTAAAAAAAAAACAACCACCTGCCTCCCTGGTGGTGCAGCAGGTTAAGCACAGTGCTGTAAGCTGTCCGCAACCTCTGCAGTGTGGTTTGATCCCAGCCCGCCAGGGAGATTCCCATATAGCAGGGCAGACCTCTCCTGCCTCGTCCACTGCTCCCCTCAGCAGTGTCTTTGGTCAGTCTGCCTGTTCTGCTCCTCGCTCTGTCTGGTGAATTCTCTCACCCTCTCGTGCCTCTGACTGTACCCCATTCTTGTATAAATAAATAAATCTTTAAAAAAATAAAATAAAAAACAACAAATAATCCTGATACATTTTACAGTGCCAAGATAACCCAATGACAACATTGAAACCAGAAAAAAAGCACAACCAAACCATAGACCAATATACCTCATGAACATTGATGCAATAAATTGTAGCAGAATACTAGCAAGTCAAATACCAAAGTACATCACAAGGATTATAAACCACAATCAAGTGGGATTTATCCAGTATGTAAAAATGATTTAATTAAAGTGATGCATCGTATCATCAAAAGTAAAGACGAAAATCTTATAATTATATATCAATAGATGTAGAGAAAGAATGATAAGGTCAAGCACACCTTTGTAATAAAAACTCTAAGTGAGGTGGGACTGTAAAGAACCTACCTCAGTATAATGAAGAGCATATATCACAAACCAACAACCAATATAAAGCTCAACATTGAAAAATGGAAAGCATTCCTCTTAAGATCAGGAACAAGACAAGGATGCCCACTCTCACCATTTCTGCATAACTTCATACCAGAGCTCTTGGCCAGAACTGTCAAACACAGGAAATAAAGGGATCCCAAGTCTCAAAAGAAGAAGAAAAGCCATGACTAGCTGCAGACAATATATCATACACAGAAAACCAAAAGTTATTAGAAACAATAAATGAATACAGCAAAGTGGAAGTTACAAAAGTCAACATACAAAAATCTGTAGCCTATTAACATACAAGCAAGAAACAAATGAAATTAAGAAAATAACCTCATTCAAAAGTGTTTCCAAAATAATTAAATATCTCAGTATGAGCCTAACAAGGAAGGTAAAAGATTGACACAGTGATAGCTACAAGATTTTGCTAAAGGATTTAGATAATAAGATAAGGAGTGCAAGGTTATTCCCTGTTCATGGATGGGAATAATCAATGTAATCAAAGTGACTCTCCTGATAAAATTATATACAAATTTAACATAATCCACATCAAAATACATGTGATATTTTTCAAAAACAGAATAAAAATGTTGAAATGTAAATATGACCCACAAAAGATTTCAAATTGCAAAAATAACCATGATAAAAAAGGAAAGAAGTGTAGATATCACATTACCTGACTACAAACTTTAATATAAAGCTACAGTATTAAAAACAATATTGTATTGGCATAAAAAGAGATATATTGATCAAAGGAATAGAGTCAAAAACCCAGAAACATATGCACATACACACCAGCCCCCATGCTAAAAATGTTATGACAATAAAATGGGGAACAGACATCGTTTTTTTAATAAATGATGCTGGGGTATTGGAAAACAACACACAAAAGAATGAAGTCGGATTCCTTGCTAACACCATACACAATAATAAATTCCAAATGAATTAAAGATTTAGATTAAAATGGTGGACATTCCATGATATCAACAATCAAGACATTTACTGTAACTCAAACCCATGGCAAGAAATTAAAAACAAATTTTAAAAATTGGATTAACTCCCAAACTTCTATACAGCAAAAGGTAATACAAGACAATAGACAATCTATGAAATGGTAGAAAATATTTACACAATATATAATTTATAAGGGATTAATATCTAAGATACATAAGAAACTCATATAATTCAACAACAAAAAATTTAACAAATCGGTAACAGATATGAAGACAAGTCACCAAAGAAATCCAAAAGACATGAAAAATGCTCATCAGCACTTCTAATAGCAGAGATTCAGATTAAAAATGCAATGGGATGACATCTCACACCTGTGAAAATGTCATGTATTATAAATTCACCCAACAACTGTTGGAGAGTAGGCAGAGAAAAAGGAAACTTAGTACACTGTTGGCGGGAATGTGAACCTGGTGCAACCACTATGATACAAAATTAGGATTTACTTTAAAAAACTAAATCTGGAAATATCATATGAGCCAGCAATCTCACTTGTAGGAGTATATCTAAAGAATATGATACCATCAACACTAAAATTCCCATATGTTCCACAAAGTTCATAGTAGCATTTTATATAATAGTTAGGACAGAGAAGTAGCCTAAAGATTCACCGATGGGACTAGATCAGGAAGAGGTGTTGTTTTTGTTTTTGTATTTGTTTTCTAATTTGGGGAAACAGATGGATGATGGTGAAGGACTTTCAGTGCGTTGGATGTGGGTGTGGTGTCATAACACACCTGAAATGTGAGACACTATCACATACAATATTGTAAATTAATGTGACCTCAATGAAAAAAAAATAAGATGTGGCATATCCACACCATGGAGTGTTATATAGCAATAAGAAAGAATGAATTGAAGCCATTTCAACAAAATTGAGATTTCAAAAAAATTATGTACAAGCAAAGTGACCCAGAACAGTAAAAACAAATACTGAACATTTGCATAGCAGACAATTCTATAAAAACATATGTGGTGTAAAAACCCGTGGCTAACAATAAATACCCCAGAGCGCCAAGTTTGAGGGGGGAGAGGAGGAAAAGGGACAAAGGAATAAAAGGGATGATGGGGAGGATTAAAAAAAAAGCAATAAAATAAAATTCTTCAACTAAATAGATAAAAATAATATATTGCTGAGAACTTTTGCACCAATGTTCATAAAAGACATTACTCTGTAATTTTCTTTTTTGGGTGATGTCCCTGCTGGTTTTGGTATCAGGGTAATGATGACCTCACAAAAAGTTGGAAAGCGTTCCTCCTCTTCAATCTTTTGGAAGAGTTTGAGAAGAATGAGTATTATATCACTTAAATGTTTGGTAGAATCCACCATTGAAGCCAACGGGTTTGTGATTTGTTTTTGAAGGGAGGACATATTACCCTTCAAATTTCCTCATGATGGTCTGTTTAGATTTTCTTTCTTCATAAGTCATTCTTGAAAGGTTATATGATTATAAGAAAAAGTCTATTTCTTTCAGGCTATTCAGATTTTTAGCAGATAGATGTTCACAGTAGTCTTGTGATTTTTTTGTATTTCTATCGCACACATTGTAAATTCTCTATAATTTCTGATTTCACTTGGGTTCTTTCTTTTTTTTTCTAAGTATAGCTAAATATTTATCAATTTTGCTTACTTTATCAAAAAAGACTAGCCCTTAGCTTTATTGATCTTTTGAAATAACTTCTTGGTCCTATTCATTTATTTCTATTTTAATATTTATCATTTCCTATCTTCTGACTTGGGGATTTACTCCTTATCTAGATGATTTAGATATAGGATTAGATTGATTTTTTTCTTGTTTTTTGGCATAAACTGTGCTGCTTTATATTATCTATTACTGCTATAGCTGCATCTCAAATAATTTGTTATGAATTATTTTCATTTATCTCAACTTATTTTTCTATTTCTTTTTTTATGGTGAAAAAAATTGCATTTGTAATTAGCCAGCTGGATTCAGTTTAGATAATCCAAGGTTTGTTGGCATCAGCCAAAGCATCACAGTCAGAAACCAGTCACACATATGTTTTCTTCTCTCCATCAGGTCCAATTAGGGTGTTGACTTTGACCACATCAATGTCATAGAGCTTCTTCACAGCCTGTGTGATCTGGTGCTTACTGGCCTTGACATCTACAATGAACACAAATGTGTTGTCTTCTCTTTTCTTCACAGGGGAGTCAGTGGTCAGAAGGAACTTGATGGCACAGTGGTGAAGCTTGTTTCTCCTGGGAGTGTTCTCTTCTGAAGATGTCTGGGTCACCTTGCAGTCAATGTCTTGGGCCTATGGAGCGTGGGTGAAATGTGGGTCTTCTTGTGCCTGTGAACCTCTTTCAGTACTGCTGATTTGGCCTTCAATGTCTTTGCTTTGGTTTTGGATTTGAGAGGGGCAGGACCTTCCTTCTTTACTTTTGGCGTCATCTTCTTGAAAAGCTATTTTTGGATTTCACCTTTGATTTTTCAGTGACCCAAAAGTTGTTCAGAAACATGTTGTTTAATTTCCACATATTAGTGATTTTTTCCAACACTCTTCTTATGGTTGATTTGTGCTTTCATTAACTGTAGTCAGAAAATATACTTCTTAAATGTGGGATCTATGTCTTTCCAATCCATGTCAGTACAGTCCTTTTATCCTCTCTTACAGGATCTATATTTGTCCAGTTTTCAGTTAATGAATTATTCCACATGAAGTTGGATGCTTCCTGTATCTATAAGAGGGAAGAGTCAGGTTCCTCCTATATCACCATCTTGAACCAATTAATCCCATATGTTTTAATGCAAACTGAATGCAGTGATACATTAAAAGGATTATACATCATGACCAAGTGGTATTTATACTGGGAACACAAGGATGAATCAACATCCAAAATCAATCAATGTAATTCACCACATCAAAAGAAGACAATAAAAACTATATGATCATATCTATAGATGCTGAGAAAATATTTCATAAGTTTCATCATAGACTTATGATAAAAATCCTTTAAAAACAGAATGGAACATCTTCTTTATTTTTTTAATATTATATCTTATATAATTCTTACATCATTTTTTTTTCATTTTTGCACAATGTATGCATTTTCATTTTGGTTATATTCCCCATAAAAGTGCACCCCCCCTATTTTGACCATAATCCCTCCTCTCCCCGCCCACCCCCATAGTGTGTCTCTGGTTTACAGTTGCTTGTTGATTTTGATTTTTTCTTTATTATAGTTAGTCTTTTTCCTGGTCCCTTATTTAGGTTTTCTAAATTCCTGCTATGAGTGAGACCATCCGGTATTTTTCTTTTTCTTTCTGGCTTATTTTGCTGAGCATGATCCCTTCCAGTTCCATCCATATTGCTGCAAATTGCATGAGTTTATCTTTTTTTTGATTGCTGAGTAATATTCCATTGTGTGTGTGTGTGTGTGTATATATATATATATATATATATATATATATATGTATACCATATCTTCTTGATCCAGTCATCTATTTTTGGGCATTTGGGTTATTTCCATAGCTTAGCTATTATAAATAGTGCTGCTAAGAAGTATAAAAAACATATGATAATATCAATAGATGCTGAGAAAGCTTTTGACAAAATACAACTCCCTTTTATGATAAAGGCCCTTGAAATTCTTGGGATACAAGGAACATACCTCAACATCATGAAGGCCATATATGGCAAGCCCACAGCCAGTATCATTCTTAATGGTGAAAAGCTGAAAGCATTTCCATTATTAAAATGGCTATCCCAGGGCCTCCCCAGTGGCACAGCGGTTGAGCGCTGGGTTGCGAAGCTCCCCGCGGCCTCTGTGGCGCCGGTTCCATCCCTGGCTGCTCCCCAGCCACCGGAGGAGGGTCCCACATGGCGCGCAGACCTCTCTTGCCACCCGCTGCTCCCCTCAGCAGTGTACTGCGGTCCTTCTGCCTGCTCTGCTCCCCGCTCTGGCTCTGGTGAATTCTCTCACCCTCCCACGCTTCTGACTGTACCCAGTGCATGTATAAACAAAACAAACAAACAAACAAATAAATAAATAAATAAAACATGCCTCTAAAAAAAAAAATAAAATAAAATGGCCATCCCACCAAAAACAATATACAGATTCAATGCTATTCCAATCAAAATTTCAATGTCATTCTTCAAAGAAATAGAACAATTATTGGGCCTCCCCGGTGGCGCAGCGGTTGAGCGCTGGGTTGCGAAGCTGCCCGCGGCCTCTGGGGCGCTGGTTCGATCCCCGGCTGCTCCCCAGCCACCGGAGGAGGGTCCCACAGGGCGCGCAGACCTCTCCTGCCGCCCGCTGCTCCCCTCAGCAGTGTACTTCGGTCCTTCTGCCTGCTCTGCTCCCCGCTCTGGCTCTGGTGAATTCTCTCACCCTCCCGCACTTCTGACTGTACCCAGTGCTTGTATAAACAAACAAAACAAAAAAAAAAAAAAAAAGAAATAGAACAATTATTGATGAAATTCATATGGAATCACAAAAGACCCCGAATAGCCAAAGCTCTCCTGAAAAGAAAAAGAAGGGAATGGAGGCATCACACTCCCAGACTTCAAACTCTACTACAAAGCTGTAATCATCAAAACTGCATGGTATTGGAACAAGAACAGACACACAGACCAAGGGAATCGAATAGAAAATCCAGAAATAAACCCACAGATTTATGGTCAACTAATCTTTGACAAAGGAGCAAAGACTATGCATTGGAGCAAAGAAAGTTTGTTCAATAAATGGTGCTGGGAAAACTGGGTCGCTACATGCAAAAGAATGAAGCTTGACCACTACCTCACACCATACACAAAAACCAACTCAAAATGGATTAAAGAACTAGACATAAGACCTGAAACCATAAAATACATAGAAGGAAATATAGGCGAAACACTACATGATATTCACATCAAAGACATCTTTACAGACACATCACCCAAAGCAGTGATAGTGAAGGCAAAGATAAACAGCTGGGGCTACATCAAATTAAAGAGCTTCTGTACAGCAAAAGAGACAATAACAAAAACAAAGAGAAACCCCACCAACTGGGAGAACATTTTTGCACACAACACTAATGGTAAAGGACTGATCACAAAAATCTGCAAAGAGCTGATGAGACTCAACAACAACAAAGAAAGTAATCCAGTCAAAAAATGGGCAGAAGAGCTAAAAAGAAACTTCTCTGAAGAGGAAATGCAAATGGCCAACAGGCATATGAAAAAATGTTCAACATCACTTGTAATCAGGGAAATGCAAATCAAAACTACCATGAGATACCATTTTACACCAGTGAGAATGGCACATATTAAAAAAACTAGCAACAACAAATGTTGGCGAGGGTGTTGAGAAAAAGGAACTCTCCTGCACTGTTGGTGGGAGTGCAAACTGGTCCAACCACTGTGGAGAGCTGTGTGGATATTTCTTGACTTACTAAACATTGAGCTTCCATATGATCCAGCAATTCCACTCCTAGGTATTTACCCAAAAGACACACAAACATTAATTCCAAAGCTCACCAGCATCCCTATGTTTATAGCAGCACTATTTACAATAGCTAAGCTTTGGATACAACCCAAATGCCCAAAAATAGATGACTGGATCAAGAAGATGTGGTACATATACACCATGGAATATTACTCAGCATTCAAAAAAGATAAACACATGCAATTTGCAGCAACATGGATGGCATTGGAAGGGATCATGCTCAGAGAAATAAGCCAGAAAGAAAAAGAAAAATACTGGATGGTCTCACTCATAGCAGGGATCTAGAAAACTTAAATAAGGGACCAGGAAAATGAATAACTATAAGAAAGTGAAAATCAAAATCAACAGAAAACTATGAGCCAGAGACACTTTTTGGGGGGTGGGGGGTGGGAGGGGAGGGATTGGGGTCAAAATGGGGGGTTGCAATTATATGGGGAATATAAAAATAAAATATATTATTTAAAAATAAATAAATAAATAAATAAAAGGCATTCAAGGAAAAAAAAAAAAGATCTGGAACAAGACAAGGATGCCCACTCTCACAACTGCTTTTCAATATAATACTGGAACATTTCTTCGTGTAATAAAAGCCATATATGACAAACCCACCGTTTTCTTGTTGATGAAAAACTGAGTCTTTCCACTAATATCTGATACAAGACAAGGTTGTCCACTCTCACCTCTACTATTCAACATAGTATTAGAAGTCCGATCTGAAGCCTACAGGCAAGAGAAAGCTATAAAATGAATGAAAATTGGAAAGAAAGAAGTAAAGCTGTCACTATTTGCAGATGATTTGTTAATATACATAAAGACCTCTAAAGTCTCCATGGAAAAACTAATTAAAACAATAAACCAGTTCAGCAAATCAACATACAAAAATAAGCTTCTTTAGCAAACAATAAGCTAAATGAAGAAATTTAAAAAGTCATCCCATTTACAGTCTCAACAACAAAAAATTTAAGTACCTGGGAATAAACCCTAAACAGGGGGTGAAGGATTTGTACAAAGAAAACTATAAGACATTATTGAAAAAAAAAATAGGGCATAAAAAATGGAAAGATAGGGCCTGCTCATGGATGGGACATTTCAACATTGTCAACATGGCTATCCTACACAAAACAACCTGCACATTCAATGCAATCCAAATTAAAATGTCAATGGCTGTCTTGAATATAGTGGAACAAATATTACTGAAATGCATATAGAAACACAATAGACCACACATAGCTAAATCTTTCCTGATTAAAATGTGAAAAAAAAAATGGTGACATTACAATTCTGGGTTTAAAACCATATTATAAAGCCATAATAATTAATACATCCTGGTACTGGCACAAAAACAGACACAAAGACCAATGCAATAGAATTGTGATCCCAGAAATGAAGTCACTTACTTATGGACAACTAATCTTTGAAAATATTCACTAATCTATGAGGAATACACATTGGAAAATGAAAGCTGGTTAGGAAAATTGGACTGTCACATATATAAGAATGAAACTAGACAACCATGTAAGACAATAGATGGAAATCAACTCAAAATGGATAAAAGACTTGTATTTATGACCTGAAAACACAAATACATTAGAAAATACAGGTAAAACACTCTATGACATAAATTTCACAAACACCTTTACAGATTCATCTCCAATAGCAAGGAAAAGAAAGGAGTCTATAAATAACTGGGACTACATCAAACTAAAGAGTTTCTGTACAGCAAAATAGACAGTAACAAAAATGAGGAGACTTTATGAATGGGGGAAAATATTTGCACACCATACATCTTTTAAGGGACTGATAGCAAAGATCTACGAAAAGTTTATACAACTCATCAAAAACAAAACAAGAAACCCAATCAAAAAATGTACAGAATAGGGCCTCCCCCGTGGCACAGCAGTTGAGCGCTGAGTTGCAAAGCTGCCTGCAGCCTCTGCAGTGCCTGTTCGATTCCTGGCCGCCAGGCAAGGGTCCCACATGGTGCTCAGACCTCTCCTGCCGCCCGCTGCTCCCCTCAGTTCAAAAGGAAATGTGTACTCCTATGTTTATTGCATTGCTATATACAATAGCCAAAATATAGGACACTCTAAATGCCCCAAAACAGATGAGTGAATCGAGAAGATGTGTTTTATACATACACATACACACACACACACATACACATATACACACAATGGAATACTATTCAGCAATCTAAAAAGGTAAACTCATGCCATTTGCTGTAACATGTATGGAGCTGGGAAGAATTATGCTAAGCAAAATAAGGCAGATGGAGAAAAATAAATACCAGATGGTTTCCCTTATCTGTTGATTATAGAGAAACCAAACAAGGGTCAAAGACAAACTTTAAAACAATCCATTGAGAGCTGACCATAGATCTGAAGCATCTAGGAGGGGAGAGGGGTGGAATATAAAAGGTAAGGGGTGAAAACATAAGGAGGGAGAGCACAATGGACTATGGTGGAAGACTACAGATACTCTGGTGGTGGGAGAGCTAGGGGACCACACACCCAAGGGTGCAAAGCCTATACTGTAAAAATAATAAGAATGTAATAGAATGAAGCCTTATTAACCAAAAAAAAAAGCAAAGAAATATAACCTCTCTAAATCACACTTTCTCCATTTTTGAAGTGAATAATTGATCTGCATTACATATTATATATGTACATAATAGTATGTACATAATAGTCTATGTATTTTTCCAGGTGTACTATTATATATAAATCATAACTAAATAACAATATTATTGTTATGTGTGTGTAAAAGTTCATTTCAAATAATTCTTTAGTGACTGCAGTATAATGCCAATGATCTCTACCCAGTCACTGTCTTGGACATCCTTGAGATGATGGTTAAGATGAAAGTGTAACTCTCCGTATATCTTAATTTTTAATCTCAGATGAGGGAGGAATCATGTCTCTCATTCTTTCTACCTTTTTCATTATTTTAATTGATGTTTAAAGATTGTTTGATTTTGCTTACCATAGTAATGCTTGACAGGAGAAAGAAGTTATATAGGCAAAAATATTCCTGTGTGCCAAACCCCTGACCAGTCCAGAAAAGATGGTCTTCTAGCCTCTCAAGGAATTGGACATTGGAATATAATGGTCACCAGGGTTCATAGGAAAACATTTGCCTCAAGTCCTGAAGTCCTACAATTGTTCCCAGTTTCCAATTGTTGTCAGTGGAGAAGCCCTGAAAGGAAGAAATCATACTTTAAAGATTAGTCTTCCAATTCCTCTGCCCGGATAGCCAAAGATGCAGACACATAATTAAAACAAAAAATATTTGGACTTGTGTTACTGTTCTGTCAAATATCAGATGTTACCAATATTTCATTTTTATTCTGTTATTATTTCCAGAAGACTGTATCACAATTAGTCAGGTTCACATTCATAATGGCATAAATTAATTTTGTTGGCAAGAGTATTAAATTCTGGGAAGTTGCTGAATATATTTCAGAAAGCCAAGAATTTTTCTTATATGAGAGTTTTCTAAACTGGAGCCAGATTTTTCATGATTCATACATCAGGCACTTATGTTCATGGGGCAGGGATAAAATAGCCAACAATGCTTCCACAGCAATTTCAACTTCGATGCAAAAACTTAGACAGAGGTATGCTGCAAGGATAGCAAGGGGAAAGCTTCTGTCTTTGCCTAAAAACTCAAATTTCTCTTTTGTTACTTTCAAAGTGATTGGCTGGTTCATGTAAGAACCCCAGTAAACTATAAGAACCACCCATAATTTTCAATTTTGCTGATTCTGGAGATGTGGCTTAACTTTGTGGAACATGTATGTTAAATGGCACAATGAATCTACTCCTGATTTTACATTAAAAATAAAATTATGGATGGCAGTTTAAGGAGGCACTGAGTAGGGAAGACATGGAAAGTCAGAGATTAAGATGCTTGGGTGTAAAGGGAATGACCTTTTCCTCCTCTACCCATAGCATCCTCCTCCTTCTTTCCACATGTGCAAGTGGCAATAAAGAGAAAGTCTTATATTTGACCATGTACCATGTTTAGGTGCTCTTAGATACAATTCCTGCTGTCAGCTACTGAATACCACTGTGAGTGGAATCATTCTTTTCTACACATTGAAGTCAACAACTTACTTCCAATCCAAGGTTTGTAGTTCTGTTTCAGCTAGTGTGGTTTCCCATGAAACTTGAGACCTAAGAGGTACATGGTCTATTGCAATGACAAAATGGTTAATAGCAAAGAAAGATCCATTACAAACACAAGTAATGGTCCAAGTAGAAGTTTTGCAGATTGGACTTAAATGTAACACATTTCAATCTGATAAATTTTTATGATCACAAAATAGTGAGTGTAGTTTCAGTCATTTACCAAGAATGTCAGAAAGACAGGAATAAAAATATATGACATTTGTCAAGATGGATTATCAACTGGATCACAGACCGAATTTAGTAATAGATCGAACATGTTGAGTTCAGTTTCTCAGAGCAGTCTTTCAGGCAAAATTGGTGAGATACTTGCAAGTTGTAGCCAAATGTGTGATGAATCTGCCAACTATAATACTGTGATGGAAGATAGTCTTCAGAAACTACTGTTGTGTTAAAAGATAAAGTCATTCTTAGTGATGGTGGGGAAAATATCCTTGTGGAAAGAAAAACTACATAAAAGGAATTCAGTGGCATTATTATATTGCAAAAATTCATGCTGTTTTTTGCTAAATGGCTTTTGGAATACCTTCAGTTGACATGACTGTGGATATAGTACAAGACTGGGAAATATCAATGGCCTGAGATTTTTGGAGATAGTGAGCTGGGGTGAATACATTTTGCTTGTAGAATGAGCATGGCTCTTTGGGGTACCAAAAGGTGGTCCATAGCAGACAGAAGGATGACCCCACAAAAGATCTCAGCACCTATAAATATGTTAAGTTGCCACACAAAAGGGACTGTGCAGGTGTGGTTAACTTAAGTATTTTTAATATTTTTCTGAATTGTCTGGGTGGACCCAAGAATTACAATTGTACTTATAAGGAACAGGCAGAAGGGTAAGAATGAGAGAGATTAGATTTGAAAGGTGACAGAATTAGCCAAGGAATGCAAGTGGCCCCTAGAAGCTAAAAAAATGGTAAAGATAAAACAATAGAGTTCCCCCTAAAGCCTCCAGGAGAAATACAACCCTAGTGACATCTTGATTTTAGGATTTCTGAGCTCTAGATCTATAATATAATAAATATGACATTTTAATCCACTAAATTTATGGCAATTTGCTACAGCAGCGAAAATAGCAAAATAATACAGAAGTGCTTTAAAAAGTAACAGAAGTTGGGGCCTCCCCGGTGGCGCAGCGGTTGAGCGCTGGGTTGCGAAGCTGCCCGCATGGTGCGCAGACCTCTCCTGCCGCCCGCTGCTCCCCCTAGCAGTGTACTTCGGTCCCTCTGCCTGCTCTGCTCCCCGCTCTGGCTCTGGTGAATTCTCTCACCTTCCCGCGCTTCTGACTGTACCCAGTGCTTGTATAAATAAATAAATAAAAATAAATCTTAAAAAAAAAAGTAACAGAAGTTTTGTTTCAACTCTGCATATTTTTGACTTAAAGGAAGCTTGAAGCTGATATTGGTATAGTGATTATCTACTGAAGTAAAATTAGGAAGATGGATTCATCCATTGAATAGTAGAACCTAATAATTCACAGCTTAGCCTTAAGTCAGGCTACTGGCAATAGTAGTTGGTTTTTCTGAAGCCATGGCAGCAATTATATTGAGTTGGATTCCAGAGGGAAAATACGACCGGGGTTATTCCATATTTTTGTTAACATTTTAAGCAAACAGTGTGGTTTTTTACTGGTAAATTTTTCTTGGCTTTAATTAAATTAATGGCCTTCACTTTTAAAAAAACAATTATGAAGAGTATTCTTTCTGTCTTTCATGGAATAAATGATAACTTGACATTGATATGGAAATAAGTTCAGTGTCTGGAATTTATTAAATAGGAAAGGATATGGGATGTTTGCAATGAATAATTTTGAAACCACATACATAGCAGAATTGGACTTTGTTATTGTTTAATTTGTATGGAAGTTTAAAGGAAAGAAACCTCTAATACTGCCTTTCTTTCCTCACAGATGTGGTGTACTGCAAAGCAAGCTATAAAATTAAATAGGCCAAACCAAGCTTGTCACAGTTTCAACCATGACCACCTCCATGCCAACTAAGGATGCATTTACCAGTTACTTGTTGCAAGCTAACCTAAAAATTTTCAGATGGTAACAAGATAAAATCACTTTTACTTGCATCTATTACCATGAAATTGTTCTTGGCAGGTTACTCTTCAAATACACTTAGTGGTTTTAAGAAATCCTTAAAGAAAGCAATCAGTAATCTTTGATTATTAATTTGTTAGGTGACCAGTGTTTTTTTTTTTCCAAAGACTTCTAAGTAATCAAAAGCAGAAAATAACCTGCAATTCTGTAGTAAGAACAAAACGGTATCAGAAATCATTCATGTGGTATGCACACAAGTGTGTGTGCATGTGTGTGTTTATAAGTGAAAGATACAGAAAAACCTTTGTCAGAAAACTAAACCTAGCATTTTAGCAAATGTCATAGAGTTATTGGAGAATTATCATTGTAAAGTTATAAAGCATTTCATTGGTATGCTTCTGTCTTTTTGTCTAAAACCTTTGCTACTTGTGAGAACTTAGTGCTTGTTACCTATATGATTAATCAGGAGGTTTTATTCTAATTGAAAAGAAATTGCACTGGTCAGGGAATATGACAGAGCAGGGAGTTCCAGAAATCCATCTCTCCACCCAATGATTGTACTGGCAGAGAGTATCTGAAGAAAATATTCTGGAATTTTGGGCTCTATTCAAAGGGTTACAAGTGATGGTCCATTAATTCTGGAGACAAGTAAAGGACAGTGTTAGTTTCTCCATCTACTAGCTAAGGAACTGAGTATCCAGGGAAAAGACTGACAAATTGTGGTCAATTTCTACCTTATCATGGTAGCAACTACTCAACCCCTGGCAGGCAGTTGTGCGTGAGTTCCTGATATGACCTGCTAGTATCCGGGGGAGCAATAAGGACTTTTTCTTCCAAATAAAAGCATTCTGTGATCTGATTGCTGATTTCTGCTTTTAAAATGGTAAGGTGAAGGCACAGAGTCTGGTTACCAATCATTCCAATCCAAGCAGCTGAAACAGTTTCCAGGGAGCTTAGAGGGAAAACACTTTTTTCCCCCTTCTTGAGATTAGACATTTGAGAATTTAGACTTCCAAAATAACTGCCTATATGGGGGACATTTATAAGCCCCCTGAACATGCCCAGGGAAAGATGTAAGCTCAGAAATTACCCAACAAGACTGTAAGCATTCACTTCAGTCTGGTCCCCAGAACAAGGACACCCTTGTTCAAAATATAGTAAACCCTGGGGGGAAATAAGAATATGATTTCCAGAGTTACTGCGTGATTGTCAGATTCAAGTGTTCAGTTTCCAGCAACAACAAAAATTCACAAGTTATACAAAGATTCAGGAAAGCATGGCCAACTGAAAGCAACAAAATGAATCAATAGAAGCATCCTTAAGGAAGATTTATATATGAGATGTCCTAGACAAAGATTTTATAAACAACAATGGTAAATTGCTCAAAGACACTAGTTTCAGATGCTAAATGAAGACATAGACAAGAATAGGAAATGATATATGAACAAAACGGAAATGTTAATAAAAAGAGAAAATTAAGAAGAAACCAAAAATAAATTCTATAGTGAAGAGTAAGAATAATGAAATTTTAAGTGACTATATTGGTTCAAAAGCAAATTTAATAAAGCAGAAAAAAGAGTCAGCAAATTTAAAAATAGGGCAGTTAAAATTATCAAGCCTTCGGGGCCTCCCTGGCAGTGCAAGGGGTTAAACACAGCACTGTGAAACTGTCAGCAGCTTCTGCAGCACAAGTCGGATCCCCAGCTGGCCAGGGAGCTACCCATGTGGTACAGCAGACCTCTCCTGCTCCCCTGCTGCTCCCCTCAGCAGTGTATTTCAGTAGGTCTGCTTGTTCTGCTCCCCCACTCTGTCGCTGGTAAATCCTCTCACCCCACCACAACCTCTGGCCTGTACCCCAGTTCTTGTATACATAGATAAATAAATATTTTAAAAAATAAAATAAAGTTATCAAGTCTGAGAAATAGATAGAAAAAAAAAACAGAGAAAAATTAAGTAGAGCTTAAGGGTCTACTGGGATGGCATTATGAGCACAAACAGAAGCATTTTTGTGCACCAGAAGCGGGGCGAGGGGGGAAGCAAAACAGAAAGAGAGGGAGAAAGGATATTTGAGGAAATAATGACTGAAAACTTTGTAGATTTGATAAAAATTACCAATTCACTAATAAAAATGCTTAACAAATTCCAAGAAGAATAAATTCAAATATATCCACACTCACACTAGGAAGAATTTTCAAAGCAGCAAGAGAGAATGATTTGTCATATACATGATATCCTCTACAAGATTATCATCAGAAAACTTGAAGACCAGAAGACTGATATAGTCAAAGTGCTAAAAAAAAAAAAAAGTTGAACACTGTCAAAATCGAGGGGAGAACAAGACATTTTCAAATAACAAAAGCTGAGGGAATCTGTTATATCTCTGCTGGACCAGAGTTTTGTGTTAAATGGTGTGAGTTTAAAGTATATCGTTTTAAGGTTAAAATGATAAATATACTCCCATCTTAAATACAAATAAAATATCCATATAATATACACAGTTGGAAATGAGAAGGGAATTAAAACATTTCACATCTTAAAAACAACTAAACACAATGGAGGAAATGGGGGATAAAAAGTTAAGACATATAGGAAATAAATAGCAAAATGATAGACTATAATTTAAATGTAAATGAATTAAATTTCTGAGTCAAAGAACAGAGATTGGCAAACAATCCAATTATATGATGTCTGCAGACACTCATTTTAGATATAAAGCTACAAATAGGTTAAAATATTAAGGCTAAGTCTCCCTGGTGTGCAAGGGATTAAGACGCAACTTTCGAAGCTATCCTCAGCCACTGCACCAAGTGTTCGATCCCTGGCCAGGGAGCTACACTCATGGCGCAGCAGACCTCTCCTGACTCGCTTGTTGCTCCCCTCAGCAGTGTACTTTAGTTGATCTGCCTGTTCTGTTCCCCACTTTGTCTCTAGTGAATCCTCTCACACCACCCACACCTCTGGCCTGTACCCCAGCTCTTGTATACATAAATAAATATTTTATTAAAAGTTAAAGGATTGATAAAGATAGTCCTTATGCAAATTATTGTAACCAAAAGAGCTGAAATGGCTACAGAAGTATCAAACAACACAGACCGTAAATGGAAAAAGGTCAGATGACAGCATGTATTAAATAGGTTCAATAGAGCCAGAAAATACAAAAATTATAAAAATTTATACATTTATTTTAAAGTATTGATAAACGTGTGCTTACATTTGGGTTATATGATTCATAAACACTTGA
Organism: Talpa occidentalis; assembly: GCF_014898055.3. Taxonomy (NCBI): domain Eukaryota; kingdom Metazoa; phylum Chordata; class Mammalia; order Eulipotyphla; family Talpidae; genus Talpa; species Talpa occidentalis. The sequence goes on from NW_023601322.1 coordinate 51,198,061, forward strand.
AATTCACAATGAAATTTTATTTTTATTTTTAAAAATTTTATTTATTTTTATATTTATTTTATTTTTTAAGATGTATTTATTTGTTTGTTTGTTTATTTATTTATTTGTTTATACAAGCACTGGGTACAGTCAGAAGCGTGGGAGGGTGAGAGAATTCACCAGAGCCAGAGCGGAAGCAGAACAGGCAGGAGGACCAAAGTACACTGCTGAGGGGAGCAGTGGGTGCAGCAGGAGAGGTCTGCGGGCCATGTGGGATCCTGGCCTGGCAGCTGGGGATAGAACCGGTACTGCAGAGGCTGCGGGCAGCTCCGCAGCCCAGCGCTCAACTGCTGTGCCAAGGGGGGGGGGGGCTATTTTACATCTTAATACACAAAACTGCTGACCAGTTCTCATTTTTCAGTACTTACTAACAATTTTAATATAATGCACCTAATATGCCCAGGAGTATCAAATAATACACATATATTTAGTATAGCCATAATGTATGGCAGGTCTTTTTTGTATGATATATTGCCGACCTCTCCAGGCATACTTCAAGTACCTAAGTAATTAACTAGGAGGGATCTAAGTGTAGAAACATACTTTTTGTGAAGGACACTAGTCAGGGGTTATTTTAGACAGGGAAATCTTCATTTAATATATCTTGATAGTTGACTAGAGCCAAATCTAAATTATTTATGTTCATTTGACCAACAAAAACACAGATAGGTGAAAAGTTGAGAATAAAGAAAAATACTTTCTATGAGAACATTTAAGATGTCGCCACCTTCCCCAACCCAGTCTTTTGCCAAAGATGGTAATGAGATGACTGTCCCCTCTCTCTCTTGCTGTCCAATCTTGGTTACAGCATCAGCCTGCTAAAAAGGCAGGAACTAAGAAAGAAGAAAAATCAATTATGTATAAACCAGTCATGTTTATCTAAAATAATTGAAGAGAATGTACATTTCTTTAAAAATGACTGCTGGTCTTTAAAAAAAATCATGTAAGTATGTAAAGACCATTCATATATAACTAGATTTATAACATAGATCTCATATATATAATAGACATGTAATTCCAATCTATCTCCTCAATCTATCTCTATAACCTCTATACTACTTCAGATCTTTACTAATACCCAAAATGGGATATTTTTAGTTTGTTTTGTTTTATCCTTGTATTTGCATTCCTTCCCTTGCTGACTTTTTTGAATACTTTACAAATTGGTAGTACATTCCTTAAGCTTTTGTATATCTCAAAATGACTTTATTTGAAATGCTTCTAAGATAGTCTCACTGAAGATATGATTTCAAGTTGACAGTGATCTTCCTTCAAGGATTTTGATGATGTTATTCCTCATTGAGTTGCTCTTTCTTCTTTCCTTTTTCATTTTGGTCAGTAAGAAATATGCTGCTAGTCTAATTGTACTTTTGGCATAAAATTACCCTCTGGTTGTTTAAAATTTGCCTTTGGTGTTTTGTAGCAACCTTATAATGTAACTTGGAATGAATAATTTGTTTTCTATGTGGATTTGTTGGTCTTTCTGAATTTCAAGATTAATTTTAGCCTTCAATCCTAACAAATTCTGAACGTTTACTTTTCATTTCCACCTTTATAATATGCATATAAAAATTCAACCATTTAAAATTTATATGGAAATACAATGCGGTCAAGAATTGTGACATAAAGTGCAAAGTTGAAGGACTTTTGCTACTAAATGTAAGATAGTATCCAGATGTTATGCTGTCCAACTCATGAATCATTTAATAAAGCCAATTAGTTCTCTAAAAAAAATTTAAATAAATTTTACAACATGGTGAATGTTATCAGTTGTATACAGCCCTATATTTATCATTATAAAATAGTTCAATCACCTGAAAATATTCTTGTGCCCTTTCACAATTTTTCCCTTCCCAAATCCTAGGCCCATAAAACTAGTGCCCTCTTCTCTATCATTGTAAATTTGTTTTATATAAATTCCATTTACACATAATTATATGCCATCATTTGTGTTTCAGTTTTTTGTCCAGCATAATTTTTTGAGATTTATTCATGTTGCTTACATTAACATTTTGTTCTTTTATATTGCTCTATTTCATAGTATTTATGTGCCATAATATGTTTATCATTAGTTGATAGGCACTGTGGTTGTTTCTAAATTGGTAGTATTGTGAATAATAGTATTATATACATATTTATATAAAATCTTGGAGAAATGTATGGTTTTTTATCTTGGGTAAATACCCAGGAATGTGCTATCTGGGTCAAATGGTAAGATATTTTTTAAAAAGGTCATAATATTTTCTAAAACTTGCAATATTTTGCATACTTAGCAGTGACAAAGGAGATTCCAGTTTCTCTACGTTCTTTCAATACTTAGTATTGTCAAGCTTTTTTGATTTCTAGTCTTTCTAGTTCATATAGTGGTATCTCATTGTGGTTTTAGTTTACGTTTCCCTAAAGGCAAGAAATATTCGGCATATTTTCATAGTTTACCAATGATTTGTGAGTTTTTTTGTGAACTATCTACTCAAATATTTTACTCTTTTTTATATAATTGTTTTCTTACTATTAAATAACAAAACATTCTAATACAAATTCTATCATATATTTTGCAAATATATTGTTTCAGTATAATGGTTTAAATTTTGTTCAACTATGTCTTTGAACAATTTCTAATTTTGTTTTGAAATGCATTTTTATCTTTATTATCATTCTAAAAAGTTTTTTCTTTAATGGTTATTTCCTTGTTCCCATTTAAGAATTCTTTGTTAAACAATTAGTAACACAGATATTCTATTTATTCCAGAAATGTAATAGATTTTAGCACTTTCATTTAGACCAACAGTCCATTCAAATGAAATTTGTATTTATGATAGGAGTCAAAGATTGAAGTTCATGGGTCTCCCCAGGTGGCACAAGCAGTTGAACACAGCACCGTGAAGCTGTCCGCAGCCTCTGGCGCATGCGTTCGATTCCTGGCCAACCAGGGAGAAACCCACATGGCAGAGCAGACCTCTCCTGTCCCGCCCACTCCTCCCCTCAGCAATGTATTTCAGTCAGTCTGCCTGTTCTGTTTCTTGCTCTGTCTCTGGTGAATCATCTTACCCCCTACACCTCTGGATTGTACCTCAGTTCTTGTATGCATGAATAAATAAATCTTTAAAAAAAAACAGATTGAAGTTCATTTTCTTCCCTGCAGATGCCCATGTATTGAAAAGGAGTAACATTTTTCCCATTAACTATTTACATACCTTTATAATAAATCAAGTGTGGCTCTGTTCTTTTTTAATTCTCTAGGTTGTTTTATTTTCCAGATGTCCATTTTTTTACCTATATTATCATGTTTGATTATATGCATAATAAGTCTTATAGCCTGGTAAAATATGTTCTTGAACATTTCAACTTCTTCAAGATTATTTGAATGTCCTACCTCATTTCCTTTCTAAAGGATTTCAGAATTATTTAAATTTCTAAAAAAAGAATTAGGGGGCTTCCCTGGTGGTGCAAGGGATTGAGAGGCAACTTGTGAAGCTGTCTGCAGCCACTGCAACACGAGTTCGATCCCTGGCCAGGGAGATACCTACATGATGCAGTAGACCTCTCCTGACTCACCCGCTGCTCCCCTCAGCAGTGTATTTCATCAGTCTGCCTATTCTGTTTCTTGTTCTGTCTCTGGTGGATCCTCTCACCCCCCCACACACCTCTGGCCTGTACCCCAGTTCTTGTATGCATAAATAAAAAATCTTTAAAAAATTAGGGACACTGCATAGAATATGTAAATCATTTCAGGAGAAGAGGGAGCTAAAAAAAATTGAGTCTCCTGGTCCATGCATATGGCATATCTCTTCATTAGTTTAGGTTGTTTATAAGATCCCTTTGCATTGGTGTAGCTCCATGACATCAGTGTCATATTTTATTAAATTTAATTTCAAATGTTTTATTTTTATGATATTAAAGATGTAATTATTTTTCACATTTTAATCTAAATACAATTGATTTTTAAGACTAAAGTTGTATTCTACAACCTTGTTAAATTTACTACCTCACTTCAGCAACTTTCTTTATAGATCCCTTAAGATATTATATGAAATCATGTCATCAGCAAATAAATACCTTTTTTTCTTCTTTCAGTTTGACTTTTTTTTTTAATCTTGAGTCATATTATTACCTCGTATATAATTGGATTTGATATTCTAAAATTTTATTGTAAGGTTTATTACTCTGGAGTTATGATGTTTTATATCTCTTAAGTTTTAATATCAAAATAATATTGTTATCCAAAAGTGAGGCTCTCTGCTCCTTCCAGTTCTACAGACAGATGCCTCTTCTGGAGCAGTGCCAGTGTGTCCCTCAGACACCATGGTGAAAGTCAGCAAACAGAGTTGTCTCATTTGGGCACCTGGTCAACAGGGCTGCTTTTCACTCTGGCAAAATGGATACTGGTGCCATCAGTAATCCCTTCATTGACCTTAATTACACAGTCTATTTGCACCAGCATGATTCCACCATGACAAGTTCAATGGCATGGTCAAGGCTGAGAACAGGAAGCTCATGATCAATGGAAAGTCTATCTCCATCTTCCAGGAACAAGATGTCCACCAACATCAAATTGGGGTGATGCTAATGTGGAATATGCTATGGAATCCACTGGTATCTTCACCACATTGAGAAGGCCAACCTTACTTGAAGGATGAGACGGAAAGGGTCATCTTTTCTCACCACCCTGCTGATGCCCCCATGTTTGTGATGGGAGTGAGCCACGAGAAATATGACAGCTCCCTCGAGATTGTCAGTAACGTCTCTCTCACCACCAACTATGTGGCTCCCCTGGCCAAGGTCGCCAATGGCAAGATTGACATCGTGGAGGGACTCATGGCCAGTGATGGGTGCCATCACTGCCAACCAGAAGACCATGGTTGGACCCTCTGAGAAGCTGTGGTGTGATGGTTGAAAGTCCCAGTTCTACTGATGCCACCAAGGTTGTGGGCAAGGTCATTCCTGAGATGATGTACAAGCTGCCTGGCATGACCTTCCATATTTTTTTCCAAAGTGTTCGTTGTGGATCTGACCTGTCCTCTGGAGAAACCTCCAATTATAGTCACATCAAGAAACTGGGACTATTTTGGCCACAAAAACTACCCTCCCTAAGGTAATGTACCCTTCAGGGGAGGCCTGCATCAGTGACTAATGCAAGCTTACAAAGGCCTTCCACCACCCCCAATTTGGTACAACTCTTCAGAGCCAGTCACACTCCAGAACTCCTTAGGGTTGACAAAATTTCAGTTGTAACTGCACTGAGTCAGTTTTCCCCTCTTTCTTTCTCTCTTCCTCGCAGATAGAGCTTCTGAGATCACTGCAGAAGTTTCTGATCCTTTGTTCAGAAAACCCAGTTGAAGGGAGTTGGACCTAGAAAGCTGACTGTGAAGTAGGATTTGGGATTGGATCACCTATCAATGAGGACATTTCCTCTGATTTCAGTGTAATTTGCATAACCCTGGGCATGCTCCAGAGAGGCATTGACTCATGCTTTCACTGGTGTTGAAATGGGATAGCATTCCAATGAAAGGGGACATACTGGGTGATGTGCACTCTCTATTACATGTGAGATGTTGAGGGTGATGATAACTATGAGGATATGGAGTTGCATGGATGTGGGAAGTGCACTGATTTGTTTAAGATAGATAATGGTCAGATGATTGATAAACAATTTGAAGTAACTTGTGAAAGCCAGAAGGCCCTCTTGGTAACACTGAATGAAATGAAATCCTTACATGAAACAACAGGGTAAAAGTTTCTGTGGTGCATGTAATATAGTATATACAGATGATATTTATAATGATGCACATATGAAACATATATTATAATGCAATATTACTTCAGTAAAAATGAAAAACAAAATAAAAGGGTACTGGATCCTAGTAGGTCCCCTTCATGGTAGTCAGAGCTCCAGTAATGAAAAAGAAGTATAGTGAAACTTAGGGATGTGGAGATATCTGGAAGATACAGTTAATGACTTTGAATTCCCAGGTTCTGTTGAACTGATTAGGATTTCAGAGGAGACTCACGTGTCCTTGTTAGAAGATTTAACTCAGTTCTTGTTTGAGAATTAATCAGAGACCCCCAAATGGGCAGGTTCCTTATGAGACAATGTGCCCCCTCTCCACATCAGCCCCACCTTTTGGCAACCATACAAACAACAAGGTCAGATCCCAAAAGACCAGCTGGGAACTGGTGGACCTACTAAGAAAAGAGAACAATGAATGCTAATGAATTTCTAGAGTCTTTCAGTGATTCTATGCTAGAAACTAGAAAGTTACCTGAACATGCAGTGCAGACTACTTATAGAAACTTTTCTGCTATTTTCATGTTAAAAATTAAGAATATGTTATATCCTATAATAACCCACATCTCTCCCCAAAAGAACAAACAGTAATAATTTTTGTAAGAAATTATGACATGTTGAAACACAGATGAAATTTCTTTGGCATGCCTCAGTTTACAAGCCCCTGAATAAAATTTATTAAAAGGAGATCCAGAACATGTCTCAATTTATTTCCACAAAATAAAAGTAGAAAAATGTTTCTTTGCCTTAAAGTATGATTCTTACTTGTTAAATTGTGATTTTTTTTTTCTTTTTGACAATGGCTTTTTTAAGTTGTATTATTTTTTTATTGCAGTAACATTGATTTACAACACTGTACGTGATTGAGAGGTTCACACCTATTCAGGTTTCTGTTATCCAATAAACCCACCACCAAAGCACCAATAATCCTCCACTCTAGTCCAGGGGCCATGCTCCTCTCTTTCTCTTCCCCTCCTATCACCTTATGGTGACCTCAATTTTATAGCAAGGTTTCTAGGGTTTGTTTTGTTTTAGCATTTTCTGTCCCTTTGTTTCATTTCTTTACATTTAGCAATTGAGTGAAATAATCCAATATCTGTCTCTCTCTTTCTGGTTTATTTCACTTAGCATAATCCCTGCTGTATAAACATAACAGAATACTACTCAAGCTATAAAAAAAAAAGTGAAGAATGAGATCTTGCCATTTGCAACAACATGGATGAAACTAGAGGGGATGATGCTATGGGTGCATTCTTTACCTAATTCAATCAACTAAATAATCACTTTGTTCATATAGAACCAGAAGCTAATACACAGTAGTGCGCTATTTAGTCTTAAACTTTTCAAAATAATACAATCTGTTAAACACCTTGGTAATAAACAACATTGAAACAAGTCTTAGACTGCCAGCAATCTTGTCTACCAGCACACATTACTTTAACTATTTAAAAATGAGAGTTTTGGGTTGTAAAGAAAAAGAAACAGAAACATATTCTTGAACAACATCTCTGTTCAACCACAATCATATATGTGATAGACACATATCAGGTTAAAAATTAAATTTTTCTTATATTAAATGTCAAGAAATTTAGGGAGGTCATGTGCAGCAGTTGAGCGCTGGGTTGCGAAGCTGCCCGCGGCCTCTGCGGCGCCGGTTCGATCCCTGGCTGCTCACCGGCCACCGGAGGAGGGTCCCACATGGCGCCAGACCTCTCCTGCCACCCACTGCTCCCCTCAGCAGTGTACTTCGGTCCTTCTGCCTGCTCTACTCCCCGCTCTGGCTCTGGTGAATTCTCTCAGCTTCTTCTGACTGTACCCAGTGCTTGTATAAACAAACAACAAACAAACAAACAAACAAACAAATAAATAATACATGCCTCTTAAAAAAAAAAAAAGAAATTTAGGGAGGTCAGGATTAAAAATAAAACAAAACTACTCTCCTACAAACTGCAAAATATAAAATTGACACAATATACCATAGTCCCTAACAAATTCAATGTGAAAAATACTTTTATTTCTAATAAAGTTATTCCTGTACTGTTAGCAGCAACCCCTTTTTCCATCTCAAAAAATAATAAAAAAAAAAAAAAATTCAACAGTCATTTGGGGTATGTGTAAATTTTCCTAAGGTGATTTCTAAACACTGCCAGTTTAAAGTCACCTAACTGGCCATAATAATGTATAAATTATTTTGTTCTTACAGATTTTTTTCTAATGTTTCTTTTTTTTTTTTCAGTAGGTAGGGAATTCTACTTTATTAAAATAAAATGTATTGAAACGCCATTGGTTTGCATTCTTGTTGGTAGTTTCAAAGTATAGGATCTCTCCCTTCAGGTGTGGTCACCAAAACTCACCCACCACCCAAGCGCCCATAGTCCTCCACTGCAGCCCACTGTGTGCTCTTCCAACCTGTTCTCACACCTCTCCCTCTTCTTCCTTCTGCCCCTCTGGGTGTCTCAGTTAGATGGTCAGCTTTCAAGAGTTGGTTTTAAAGGTTGTCTTTGACCCTTTGTTTGGTTTTTCTATATTCTAGATATAAATGACCCCATCTGGTATTTGTCTTTCTCCTCCGGCTTAGTTCGCTTTCCTCTCCATCCATGTTGCCACAGATGGTATGTTTTGTTTTTTCCAAATGTTAACAAAGAACTATGATAACTTGAAAATTCCATTATTTAAATGGAGTTTCATTTCTTTTACTGAAATGTTGTCATTGACATAAACTACAAACCCACTCTATAAGCTTATGGCATGGAATGTCAGATATAATAAATTTGATTGTAGAATATGAAGAGGGTAGGTGTTTATGATACAAATTCAAAGTTTTCTATAAAACTAAGACCCATCATTTTCTTTAAAACGCTTCTACTTTTGGGTCTCCCCTGTTGGTGCAGCGGTTGAGCGCTGGGCTGCGAAGCTGCCCACAGCCTCTGCAACTCCCGTTTCGATCCTGGCCACTGGCAAGGGTCCCACATTGGCATGCAGACCTCTCCTGCTGCGCCCACTGCTCCCCTCAGCAGTGTATTTCCTCGGTCTGCCTGCTCTGTTCCCCATCCTGGCTCTGGTGAATTCACTCACCCTCCCGCTCTTCTGACTGTACCCAGTGCTTGTATAAATAAATATATCTTTAAAATAAAAAATAAATAAAAAGTAAAACGCTTCTACTTTTCCTTAAAAACACATCACTTTGCTTTGGAGTACTTCTACTTTCAGCCAAGTGTCAGATATATTTTCATACCTGAAATAATTAAAAATCAGAATAAAAGACATAATGGCTTCTACAGTCGTCCATCACTTAATGACATTTTAGTCACCACCAGACTGCATTCATGACAGTTGTCCCAATAGGCTACACCATACAGTCCATATAGCCCACCAAATTCAACCACACAAAAAGGGCCGGGACCCAGGCCCACCATCTAGGCCTGTGTAAGCCCCTCCAGGACAGTCGCACAATGACGATATTGCCTAACAGCACATTGCTTGCAAATTTTCTTCTGATTAAGTGACGTATAACTATACCAGAAACTAGGTAGCAAGGACTGAGCTCTGAGAGATGGGAAATGAGGTGAGGTAAGTCCACTGTGCTCTGTCTGATATCTACTGAGAATTTGAAGCTGCAACACCCCAAAGACACCCAAAAAGACCTTTATTTGAGGAGACAGCATCCAGGGAGACCAGCCTGCAAGAGTTCATGTGGCAGATGTGAGAGCTGAGAACTGCACAGGCTATGGTTGGGAGGATCTTCAGTTGAGTACCCATGACAGGACTCACCCTACAACCAGGGAGAGAGACTCCCAAAAGGAGCAAAGGGAACAGTCCCTCAAACTTACATAGGTCTAGAAGTTTGTGATCCCACCAGCTATGGTATAAACCTCATAATTCATAAGTACATTGGATGAAATACACAGAAATGAATTTTATTCATAGTTTAAAACTGAACCTTGAAAATAATAGATTATTTGTAGCAAAAAGCTCAAGAATATTTGTAAGAATATAAAAATATATAGTACCCAACAATATCTGGCATCCCAGTCAATGACCAGACAACAAGAAGCACCATAATAAATAGGTCAATCTTAATACAAACAGATCAAAGAAATATATACATGTTAAGTAGAGATATATAAATAAAATATATTCCTGGGCCTCCCCTGCTCCCCTGGAGCAGGTGGTTGAACATCATGCTGTGAAGTTCTCTGCAGCCTTTGCAGTGCAGGTTTGATACCGGCTGGCTGGTGAGGGTCCCACATGGCGGGGCAGACGTCTCCTGTCGTGCCCACTGCTGCCCTTAGCAGTGTATTTCGTCAGTCTGCCTGTTCTGCTCCCCGCTCTGTCTCTGGTGAATCCTCTCACCCTCCCGCGCATCTGGCCTTTACCCCAGTTCTTGTATAAATAAATAAATAAATCTTTAAAAAAAAAAAGAAATAAAATATATTCCTAATTGAAATTCTAGGTTAAAAATATGTAATACCTGGGGTGAAAAATACACTGAATAAGATATACAGTAGGTTAAACAATACAGGAGAAAAGACATAGAAGCATAAATGATAAAGCACAGAGAAAGAAAAATTACTGAATATAAGTAGAGCATCAGTGAACTGTGGGACAACTTTGGGTATCCTAATATATATGTAATTTGAGTCTCTGTGGACAACATATAAAAGTTATTTGAAAAAAAATGACTTAATTTTTTCTAGACTTCATGAAAACTATAAATCTACAAATCCAATGAAATTCAAGTATAAGAAACTCAATAAAATTCAAGTATAAGAAATATAACAAAAATTAGACCAACATATGCTGTAATAAAATGGCTTAAAATCAGTAATAAAAACTTCAGGTTTTTAAACATATTTATATTACACTCACTCTGCATTGTATGTAATATCTTTACCTACAGACCTTATAATTTTGTATACATGAAATAAAGTCTGTAAACATCTCTTTATATGGTAAGCACTATATCATAAATCTGGGGGATGGAGAAGCTAAAATACAAACATAAGCTGCATTGTGGTCAATTTATCACCAATCTATTAATTTTGGCAATTTTTATGAAAGAAACTATTATGGAAACCCTATAACTTCAAAATCTTTCTCTTACTTTAAAGTTAAAGAACTTTGGCACTAGTCCTACATAAATCTGCTCTGAATCCCAATGCTGTTTGCTGGTGATTTTTTTGTGGGCTGGACTTTGGTTTTGCTTATTGGTTTGTTGATTTAAAAGGGAAAAAATACATAGAGCAGCATAGATGTCTATGTTATAAATGTGGAATCAAAATGAACATAAAATAAGGTTGACTGGTGAATTTAGAGGGAAACCCAAATAGTAAAAGAGCAGAAATTCACAAGATGACCTCCAAGCTGAGATTTGTTGAAAAGACAGGAAATAGTTTCAGATGATACCAATTTGCTCATAAGTCTGCATAAATATCTCTTTCATTATATAGTTAAATAGGATATGAAACAAAATACAACTAATGTGAAAATCATCATAATTATAGCTCTAGTTTAATGAATTTTGTATGGCAAGTTTTTCTGATAGATTGTAATAGTTAATCCTTAATACAACCATGTTATGCATGACATATATATATATATATATATATATATATATAACAGGTTTTTGAGAAATGATCTTATATGTCATAATTGAAGATGCACAGAATGTGAAGTAAACCAAATACAAGGCATGCAATAAGGAAGATCACTGCTATCTTCCCATTGAGAAATCTAAATACCCTGTGCCTGGCTCATCCATTCTTGAAATCTCATTCTTGAAAGTGTGTAGTCCTTGGCAAATCTGCCTCACAAGACCATATTTGCTGGTTTCTACACAAACCCCTCAGGAATATTTCATCAAAGTTGTAAATAACTTGGAATTATTTCTGTATACATTCAGTTGTGTATTGCTTCAGTAAATGTAAACCTCATGAAGAGAAAAGGCAGTGTTTTCCTCATTTATCTATCAGCGCTATAGACCAATACTACTACTACTAACACTAACACTAACAAATTTGTAGTATTATATTTAGTATTACATAAGTACTACACAACTATATAGTCCAGAAGGAGGACTGAAGTTATGGAACTGCACAATCCCCCAGGAAAGGGGAGGTTTCAGGTTCCCTGCCCCACCCAAGGAAAGGTGGGGTTGAGCAGGGAGAAGAAGCTGGAGAGGAGACTGGAGAGGAAGGAAGAAGTATAGAGAGCAGGAGGAGACCTGGAGGAGGCACATGGAGCAGAGAAACATGTGAAGAAGGTCCTGGACTGCTGAAACAGATGTGGGTGAGAGACCCATGAAGAGGTTAAGAAAGGCTGCTTTTATCTTGATTTTGCTCTGTTTGTACTAGATGTGCTGGATCCTTTCTGCCCCTTTGCTATGGGTGCCCAACAGGAGGTGCCTTAGACTTGTGACAAGATTTCAGGCCTCAGTGGTCCTGCTTTGGGCCAACCATGTTTGGCTGGGCATTTACCCACAAGAAAATGGGTAGCTTTGGGTCCTAGATTTGGAAACTAAGTTCTTTGTCTTTTCTTTGTTCACACTATTTGTATTAAAATTCCTTTCCAGTAAAGATCTTATAAATTAGAGTATGTTTTGTCTTGATGCAGCAGATGGCAGAAACTATTTAGAGTGGGCAGGTTTGGGGGTTCTGGGGTGCCCCTCACCCTGTGCTATAACAGTTGGAGTGGAAGACTTCCCTTTTTTGTCACTGCTAAAAGCAATAATAAAATAGGAAAGTTAAAATATATTTATTGTGTTAAGAGCAAGACACTTTCTATTAAAAACAATTTGAATTACCACTCAGCCTGTTATTTAGCAGTCTTCCCTTTAGAAATAGATTTTCAATAGAAATATCATTTGTAGTAGTATTTTCTCTATTTTTAAAACATGAAGTTCTGGTTTTAGTTCAAGGAAATCTTATTGGCTAAGTAATGCTGCACGAGAGAGATGTAACTAAATAAACCTCTACACATGTGTTCTAAGAGGTTTTTGTAGTGTTTTGAAAGAAATTAAAATTCTTGTGGCTTTTGCATGTTTGATAACACCACACCAACAATCTCCTCACCTTTATTTCACTAACTCTTCCATTCTGATATTCATTCTGGTCACCAACTGGCTCATGGTTTCATTTAATGAAGTGCAGAGTCCCATAAGTATTTAACATGAAACACATGGCAATGCACACACCCAGGAGCAATTAAGTCCAATGGGAAATTCAGAATACATTCCATTCCCTATACCTTGGAGTTCCAAAATGTAAACCAGTCACACCCATGTAGAACAACTGTGGATTGTGTGTTTGATTGTTTGAGAAAAACAATCACAGAAAAGTTTTCTTAAAGCAGGATTTGTGTAAAGAAAATGAGCAGCAGTGTGATGGCTTTTTTCTTTTTCTTTCTAACACACAATACATTAAGAGTATTAGCCCTAGTTTCACATAAAGATGAAATGCACTCAGTAAATTGCTTCTGTGATTCTACAAAAAGCCATTACAGCTTCTGCACTTTAGCCCAAATGCATTTTAAGCCTTAATTTAACTTACTGTAGATAAATTAGAGCAATAGGGAGAATGTGGTGATTTTTTCTCTTAGTATTGGTTTTGAATCTTTGCTCTCTAGAAAAGTTAAATTTATTTTTATTTATGGAATTGTTATTATAAGTAAATCAAATAAAAGATCTCTGGGTTATGTGGAATCGTATCAAGACCCACTAGGACTATATTATTATTGCCTGACCACTCTACTAAATATCTGACTAATCTACTCTTCCGTTTGCTTGCTTCACCAAGTATTTTAGCACAGATCATCTGAGATACAAGCCTTCCCTCATTGTCACCAAGAATCCATTTATAGTAAACAAGGTACCTAAGAATGGGAATTTTCTTTGCTCCCAACCAAATCAAGTTAAGCCCTCGGCCTGACCTGCCCTGTTGGTGCAGAATACACATGATTAATGGATCTGGAGTTAGGGGAGAGGAGAGCATTAAGGCCCTTGCTGCAATGCCATAAACTGCCAATGTTCTTATCAAAGTTTCACTAGATTTGAATAAAACTTCCTTGAATAAAGTTTCCCAATTGTTGTACATCTTTGATCATTTCTAAAGTCCTGCATTGGTTGTTTTGATAACTTTCTCCAGTTTTATCATTATTTTTTAGGGAGAAAATTTGGCAACTCTTCAACATACAGGAAATTCAGCATTAACTTCTACTGTTTTGAGTCACAGAGATCTGGGAATCATTTGTTACCTACCTGTAGCAGCAGGAAGTGATGGAGCAGAATCTCTATACCACCAGACGGGTAAAGGAGGAGAAAAGCCCTCAGCGGCTTTTCAGGCTTTTATTGGGATTTTACCAGGTACACGGCAGTCATGGGGGCTGGGGGCCCAGGAGGCTGGCAGGCCCCCCAGCCTCCAGCGAATCTTCACTCTTTCTGGGCTCTCTGACATTCTCTTGTGGTCTCGTTCTCTCTCCTGGTATTCCATTCCTTTGGCGTACCATGACACCGCCCCTTATAGGCCCAGGCTCAGCCCAGGGGTACCCACCTATGCATGCCCACACCCTACTCCAGGTGTCCGCCATCAGGCATGCATTTAATCTAATGGTGGGAGGGCAGAAAAGCCTGATACTTTATTTACCCTACACTATTCTATCCTGACTGATAAAATGGGTATATCCTTCTGTTACTGTTACTTCCTTCTAGGTCAGTCACAAAAATCTAAAATATTTATAATTTAATTCTTAGTTTCATTTTCACTCCCAACATATAAAGATATGGAAGGTCATTACTCTCTCATAACAAGAAAACAAGCTAAATACCCTTAAAAAATCAATGAATTTCATTAGATTCATAATAAACATGAGGTCATAGGACAAACCACAACTCCAACATCTGGAGAAATGTGCAAATACAAAGAATCACAATTCAAGAATCATCTTACTTAAAATAAGAGCTTCTAAAACAAATAACTGGTTGGAATAATTAAATGGTAATTTTGATAAACTGCTGGAGGCCAAGTGTCAACTAACATGAGAGTTTAAATCCCTGGAGGTACAACTTTAGGGGCGGGGTGAGGGGGCTGGCTTTCATAAATTTTACCTCCAGCACACCCCCTCCAGGTTATCACGATGAGCACAGGAGGGAAAAATACTTTATGCTTCATGCAAAAGGAAGAAAAACAACTCTTTTAAAATACCCAGAGAAAGAGTAACCATTTTTAAATACTTCAGGGCTTTCTCCATAATAAAAACCTGCCCTGGAAGGAAAACAACTTTATTAGACTCTTATCTGACTTAGGGGAACAGCAATTAACCAAATCCATTCCCCTGTAATATTTCTGTCTCAGTTAAGACGAGGGTGGGGCAAAGAAATGCTTCCAAAAATCACAGTCAGGAACTCAGACCCACAGGAAAAAGTAGTTTTAATCATAAGATTATAGAGTACCTCCCTATAGGGTAAGGAAAAATGTCAGGCTTTTCTGCCCTCCCGCCATCAGGATAGATGATGGATCCTTGAGGTCCTGAATGCATGCCTGATGGCAGGCACCTGGAGTAGGGTGTGGGCAGAGGTAGATGGGATTCACCTGGGCTGTAACGGTGCTTTTAAGGGCAGCGTCATGGGGATGCCAGGAGAAGCTGAAAGAGAAGCCGAGAGAGAAGCAAGAGAAGCAGAAGCCTAGAGAAGGCCAGGGAGCCCAGAGTGAAGACCTACTGGGAGCTGGGAGGCCTGCCAGCCTACCAGCCCCCACTGGCGCCCCTGCCTGCCGTGCTCCTGGTAATCCCAATAAAAACCTGCAAATCACTGAGGACTCTGACTCCTCCTTTACCCGGTCTTCTGGATCAGAAAACCTGCTCCGTGGCCCATTCCTGACCCTACACTCCCCTCTCCATAACCTCTCCACCACATCAACGGGGCTCAGAGATAATAAAAATGGATTACATATGGAAAAACTATAAGATACAGACTCTATTTAAGAGGAAATTGTTAAGAGGAAACCCTAAGAAGATACATGGAAAAGAACATTATAGGAACTCAGTCTCTGGAAGTTACTGAAAACTATAAACACAATCTAATTCCTGTGGTAAAAAAGCCTGAAATAAAGATTTAATATAATTGGATACCTTGACACCAGGAAGGGTCTCAGATGACCTAACCCCAGGTTCCTCTTACTGTTACTCTCTAGATAAGATTCTCTTGCCACTCAGTTCTCCTTTTCACAGGTTGATAGGATGCCTGTTTATCCCTGAGCGGTGAATTTCATTTCCTACCAGCTGGACTTGTTCAAACAAGTCAACCCATTGACATGTGAGAATGTGGGATAATTGGCTCTCATCTAAGTATAAAACCTGCCTACCAAGTCACTACTGTTCATTCTGCTATTGAACACAACCCCCCTGAGAGGGTTGTGTGGCATGGCATTTGGTATTCCTTCCCCCCGAGGATGTAAGTATAAATAACAAGAGCTGTGATTTTTACCTGTCCAATGTTGGATATTATGTGGGAAGCCATACCCGTAAACCAAGGGGAGGAATCCCTCCCTAACCAATGGAATGTAAATGAGATGATCAAAATAACATCTAGCCAGATTAAAATAAGCCTCACACTAAGTGCCTATTTATTTCAGCTTCTTTTAGCCATATATCATGTCTGACTTTCAACAAAAAAATTACAAGGCAGACAAAGATGAGGAAAAACAAACCCTGAAGAAACAAAGCAAGCATTAGGATCAGATTCACATAATTACAAAGATTTAAGAATTATGACATAAGGAATTTCAAATAACTGTGATTAAAATGGTAAAAGCTTCAGTGGAAAGTAGATAGAATGTGAGAACAGATGGGTAATGAAAGCAAAGAGATAAAATCTCTAAAAAAGAATTAAGGTAAAATGTAATATATAATAGGAATAAAGAATCCCTTTAATGGCTGTTCAGTGCACTGGGCATGACTATGGAAAGAATCAGTAAGTTTGAAGATATATCAGTAGAAACTTCCAAATTGACATGTGAAAAGAGAAATAGCAAACTTGTGTGTGTGTGTGTGTGTTTGGTACACACAAAAATTGTGGGATAATTACAAGAAGGTGTAATGTGAAATGTGAATACCACAGAAAAGAGAAAAAAACAGAAAAATATTTGAAGTATTAATGGCGGTCCTTAACTAACAACATACACTAAATCATGCAACAAGGAAGCTCAGGAAATATCAGGAAGAATAAACACTAAACTCTCTACACATTGGCAAGTTATATTTAAACTGAAGAATATCAAAGACATAGAAAACCTTGAAAGAAAGCTGGGTGGGCTTATTACATTTAAGGGGTAAGGATATGAATTACATCAGGCTTCTCATTAGAAATCAAGCAAGCAGAGATTGGAGTGAATATTTTAAAAGATTGAAAGGATAAATTCCACCAACCTCAAATTGTGTATACAGCAAAATTATCCTACTGAAGGGAAAGAGAAAGAATTTCTCAAGCAACATCAACAAAACAGACATGAAAGACCTGGGGAAATTGCTATCAGTAGACCTTCTTTAACAAAAATGTTAAAGAAATTTTCAGAGAGAAAAAAATGCTGTCAGGAACTTAGATCTATATAAAAATGGAAGAGTGAGAATAAATAAATGAAAGTTAAATATATTTTTTTTATTCTTCTAGGGCCTCCCTGGTGGCACAAGGGGTTAAGGCACAACCTATGAAGCTATCAGCAGCCACTGCAGCACGAGTTCAATGCCCCACCAGGGAGATACCCACATGGTGCAGCAGACCTCTCCTGACTGGCCCACTGCTCCCCTCAGCAGTGTATTTCAGTCAATTAGCCTGTTCTGTTCCCCACTCTGTCTCTGGTGAATCCTCTCACCACCGCCCACACCTCTGGCCTGTACCCCAGTTCTTGTATGTATAAATAAATAAATCTTTAAAAAAATGTTATTCTTATTTTAATCAATTCAATATATAAATATTTATTAAAAGTAAAAGTAAAAATATTTTTTAGGTAATTATAAAATCAGTATAAGAAGTGAATGACAGCAATGTTACAAGTAAGAGGAGAGAGTGAGTGTGCACTACTCAAGTGGCATACTGTTATTTCAAAGTGGATACAGATTAGTTGAATTGTATGCTGCATTTTAACCAATATAAAATCTCAAAAGAGACAAACAGACAAAAGAAATATAAGAGAGAAATAATGTTAAATGCTCAATTAAAACCGTAACCGGAGGGCCTCCCCGGTGGCGCAGCGGTTGAGCGCTGGGTTGCGAAGCTGCCGTTGGCCTCTGCGGCGCCGGTTCGATCCCCGGCTGCTCCCCGGCCACCGGAGGAGGTTCCCACATGGCGCGCAGACCTCTCCTGCCGCCCGCTGCTCCCCTCAGCAGTGTACTTAGGTCCTTCTGTCTGCTCTGCTCCCCGCTCTGGCTCTGGTGAATTCTCTCACCCTCCCGTGCTTCTGACTGTGCCCAGTGCTTGTATAAATAAATAAATAAATCTTTAAAAAAAAAAACTGTAACCGGAAAGAAAAAAAAAACAAACTGTTACCGGAACCCAGCCACCTCAGTGGTGGGAGCCGGCAGGACAGTGATGTCCTTTCAACCTGCTGCTCCACCACAAGTCTCTTGTGACAGCTGCTCCTCAGAGCTCAGTAACTGCCATTCGCAATGGACCAATCAGTAAGCTGATTGGCGCTAAATGGTCCAATCAGACTTGTGGGTAGGAGGATATAAACCAGGGTTGGAGGGCACTAAAAAAGCCCCCCCAAAAAGGAGACAATGATCAGAGCCCCCATAAAGATAAGAGGACAAGGGAGGCTCCCGAAGGAAAGGAGACGATGACCGCAGCCCGAAAGAAGACAACCAGGACCCCAAAAGAAGGAGAGATGACACAAGACCCCTGAAGAAAAGAAGATGGTTCCAGCCTCTGAAGAAAGAAGAAAAGAAACACCAGCAGCTGCCCTCCGAGGAGGGAGGAGAAGCCGAAGGTCTCTGTCACGACTGGGCCTGGTCCTGTTTCTGACATTGCTTGAAAGACCCTGGGCCTGGTGCCTCAAAGAGCTGTTTATTATTGGTATAGCCCAACAACTCACAAAGAGCTGTTAACACCAGGTGTCTCTGACACCACCTCTGTGAGCCAGAGTGGCCATCACTACTGGCTAGTGCTGTCCAGCACTCCTGGTAATCAGTGGCGACCATCACTGATGCTACCTGGGTGAGGCAGCCGCCACTTGTGGATACAGCAAGTTCTTTGTTTCCCGTTTGCAAATAAACCCCATGGAGGTTGTTCCTGAAGTCTCAGGTCTCCTGCAATTGTGCAGTGGGTGAGAACCCACAGTGACCTCTCCTCTTATCAGGCACTGTCCTTGTTAGGCTATAGCTTTTGGTTTGGGCTTTTGGAGGCTTTTTGGTGGCTCCCTGGTCTCAGAGACCCTGTGGCCTCTTTTGTGGCTCTCTGCCCCTGTTTCAGTAGGCGACTGTGAAAGGACTCCAACCCGCAAAAGAGGCCTCTCCACCCCTGTTTCAAAACCACAGAGGGCAGAAAAAGGTTTAAAATAAATGAAAGACCACATCTTCTTGATCCAGCCATCTATTTTGGGGCATTTGGGTTGTTTCCATAGCTTAGCTATTGTAAATAGTGTTGCTATAAACAAAGGGGTGCAGGTGCCCTTTTGAATTAATGTTTCTGTGTCCTTTGGATAAATACCTGGAGTGAAATTGCTGCATCATATGGAAGCTCTATGTTTAGTAGGTCCAGAAATCTCCACACAGCTCTCCAGAGTGGTTGGACCAGTTTGCACTCCCACCAGCAGTGCAGGAGAGTTCCTTTTTCTCCACATTCTCGCCAACATATGCTATAGCTAGTTTTTTTGTTTGTTTGTTTTTTGTTTTTTTAATATGTGCCATTCTCACTGGTGTAAGATGGTATCTCATTGTAGTTTCGATTTGCATTTCCCTGATTACAAGTGAAGATGTGGAACATATACACAATGGAATATTGCTCAGCAATCAAAAGAGATAAACTCATTCAATTTGCAGTAACATGGATGGAGCTAGAAGGGATCATGCTCAGTGAAATAAGCCAGAAAGAAAAAGAAAAATACCAGATGGTCTCACTCATAGCAGGAATTGAGAAAACAAAAATAAGGGACCAGGAAAAAGACCAATTATAATAAAGTAAAAATCAAGATCAACAAGCAATTATAAATCAGAGACACACTACGGGGGGTGAGAATTGTGTGGGGACTATAACCAAGATGAAAATGCATACATTGTGCAAAAATGAAAAATGATGTAAAAAATATATAAAATAAAATGAAATAAAATAAAATAAATAAATGAAAGACACAGGGCCTCCCTGGTGGTGCAAGGGGTTAAGACCCAACCTATGAGGCTGTCCACAGCCACTGCCACATGAGTTTGATCCCCAGCCAGAGAGTAACCCACATGGCACAACAGACTTCTCCTGACTCACCTGCAGCTCCCCTCAGCAGTGTATTTCAGTCAGTCTGCCTGTTCTCTTCCCCACTCTGTCTCTGGTGAATCCTCTCACCCCTCCACACACACACCTCTGCCTGTACCCCACTTCCTGTATGTATAAATAAATAAATCTTTTTTAAAAAATGAAAGACACAAATAGCAAATGCAAGGAAAACTGTTACAAAGTACATATTAATCCAATTGTATCTATAATCACTTGACATAAATAATCCAATTACACCTAGTAAAACCAGATATTGTTACACTAGATAAAGCAACAAAAAATAACAATGTTGTCAACAATTGTACTTTTATGTAAAAAATAATACAGAGAAGAAATAAAACTTTTACCAAAAAGTAACTTTGGGCATCAAATTTTTGTTCGCCTAGACTTCATATTGTATATCACCAAATAACTTAATCGGAAGTTTGGTTGTTTTTTGTTGACCTAGTCTGGCTTGTATCTTTCTGTTCTGTGTATATTTTTTTAAATTGTGGCTGAATATAAGCAACATGAAAGTTGCTATTTTAACTGTGTTAAGTGCTAATACAGTGATATTAGTAAGGTTTCATATTCTCTAATTGTTATACATGTCAACTAAATCAATATTACTGAGTGGTTCAAGTCTCTTACATCCTTATTAATTTTATTACCTTTTATACCCTTTATTGAGAAAGATACCAACTTTCTCATTTTTTTTTTATTTTACTTGCAATTTTCTAGTTTTTACACCTCATAATTTGACAATATCTTACATGAGCCACAATTATCTTCCCATCATATATGCTTATTATCAATATACAATTATCCTAATTTGGGTCTCTCTGGTGGCGCAGCAGTTGAGCGCTGGGCTGTGAAGCTGCCTGCCAGTGAGGGTCCCATTTGGCGCACAGACCTCTCTTGCCATGCCCGCTGCTCCCCTCAGCAGTGTACTTCGTCAGCCTGCCTGTTCTGTTCCCCGCTCTGTCTCTGGTGAATTCTCTCTCACCCTCCCACGCTTCTGACTGTGCCCTGTGCTTTATAAATAAATAAATAAAATCTTTTTAAAAATTATCCTAATTAATCCTTATCTATGTTATCTTTACATTTATGTCACTTTATATGGCATTATTACCAGGATCAAGTGAAATGAGCTAAGAAAATGGTAATTTTAGTAGATGAGACATGGCCAGATTTATTTTCCCTTCAGTGGATGATCATGTGAAAATAACTATAAACCTCATGGGTGAAGAGAGAATTTTGTGGGATGAAAAACAGAGGCAAATTTTTATATGACTTAATCCTCTGTGGGATCACTGAGCTTTCCCTTCTCTGGTCAGTCACTTTCCTCTGAAGGCTGTGCAGATTGCTACTGCTGCTTACGGCTCTGAGTCATCCTCTTTGAAGTGAACCAGGGGTTTGACAACTCATTGTACCTGTTATTTTTTTTTCCTTTTTTTTTCTTCTCTCCTTTATATCTGTGTTATTTTCAGTCTCAGGAAAGATTTATACACAACTTACTTTCTCAGTCGTTACTCCCCCAATGTAGTCATATCCCTTGCTTTGCTTCTTAGCATGGAGATTGGGAGTGGAAGCCATGCTCTTTCTAATAGCACTTTCTATTTTAAAAGAAGTCAGCATTCACTGAGTTTCACACACACAGTATTCCCAGGAGGCATGGAAAGTCCTGCTATTCATAGTCATTATGGTCAAATTAAAACAAAAATAAAATTGTATGGTGATCAAATAGAACTTGATCATGACAGCAGTGAGAATCAGTAAAATCTGCGAAGAAACACTCTACACCCATATCTTGATTTTCACATTTAAAGAGTAAATTAAAGCCCTAAACTTACTAATTTTGTCCCATTCCTATTTTGTCAAGCGCCCTTTCACATGTCAAAGAAATTCAGATATTTCTATCCATGAAATAATGTTAGATGTCATCCTCACTATTTTTCATATGAAACATCATCTCTATTATTCTACAAAAAAAAAAAAAATTCCCACATTTTCTCTCTTGTTAACCAAAATTACTTCCTCTACCCACTTCATACTTATTCCCTCTTATTTTCTCTCTCATGGAATATTTCAATATATCACTTTTTGTAAAGACTGCCTGTGCTCCTGAAAACTGTTTGATGTTATAAAATACTCCCTCTCAACATCACTGCCCATTACCACCTTTGGCTTCTTTGGATATAATCAGACGAAGACTGATATCTACCTCTCTATTTGTTCCCTGGATTTTTACTCTTTGGTAAGAGGTTTCCACTGAAGAGGGCATTGCTCATATATTTCCCATCTGTTCCATAGTCTCTCAGATTCACTTCACAAGCTAATAAATCTTCCAGTTAATTTTTTTTTTTTTTTAGAAAGTTCTGTTTTGGACCATCAATTCTTTTTTTTTTTTTTTTTTAATTTTGTCATGGTAAAACACAGTTAACTTAAGTCTATCATCTTAACCATCATTAAGGGTGATGTTCAGTGGTAGTAACTACATTCATAGTATTGTGAAACCCCCTCCAATTCCAGCTCCATTACTCTTTATATCTTGCAAAACTGGAACTGGAAGCAATAAACACTGACTTTGCCATTTTCACCTCCCATACGTGGCCCCTAGCTACCACCATTCTACTTCCTGTCTCTATAAATTTGACTATACTATATACCTCATATAAGTGGAATCACACAATATTTGACTTACTGTGATTGATCTATTTCATGAAACATAATGTCACCAAGATTCATTCACATTGTAATATATGTCAGAATTTCCATTCTATTTTAGACTGGACAGTATGCCATTTTTTTATCCATTCATCTATCAATGGACACTTGGATTCTTCCAGCTGCTAACTCTTAGGTCAATTGATTTCTTTTTATTAAAGATTTATTTTTATTTATACAAGAACTGGGGCACAGGCCAGAGGCACGGGAGCATGAGAGGATTCACCAGAGACAGAGCCAGGAGCAGAACAGGCAGACAGACCAAAAACACTGCTGAGGCAGGCAGCGGGCAGGGCAGGAGAGGTCTGCCAGGCGATGTGGGTATCTCCCTGACAGGCCAGAAATTGAACCTGTGATGCACAGGCTGCAGATATCTTCACAGCGCCGTGCTCATCCCACTGTATCACAGGGGAGGCACTGATTTCTAATTAAAAGAAAACCTTTAGCAATACAGAAAGTAAAAGAAGGAAAGTTAATCACTGCCTGGTAAAACAAAGGTATTTTCTTCATCTTCATGAATGATCTTCCAGAATTTTTTTTCTTCTTATGTACATTTCCCTGATTAACACCCACATAAAAAATATTCAACAAAATGCAAGCAAATCAAATTCAACAGGATCATACACCATAATCAACTGGTTTTAACTCAAGGATACAAAAGTGGTTTAATATGTGTAAATCAATATAGCACAATAAATAAATTAAAAATAGAGATAAAGGGCCTCCCCTGGTGGCACAGCAGTTGTGTGCTGGGCTGCCGGGCTTCCAGGCTTCCCATGGCCTCTGCAGCACCGGTTTGATCCCCAGACACCAGCGAGGGTCCCACATGGTGCGCAGACCTCTCCTGCCATGCCCACTGGTCCCCTCAGCAGTGTATTTCATCAGTCTGCCTGTTCTGTTCCCCCTTCTCTCTGGTGAATTCTCTCACCCTCCATGCTTCTGACTGTACCCAGTGCTTGTATAAATAAATAAATATTTTTAAATAAATAAATAAATAAATGAAAATAAAAATCGTGCAACTAGATAGAAAGAAAATAATTTTATAAGCTTCAGCACTCATTTATGATCAAAACTCTAAGATAGAAGGAACATTCCTCAATATAATAAAGGTTAGGGCCTCCGCTGGTGGCACAGGCGGTTGAGAACTGCGCTGTGAAGCTGTCTGCAGCTTCTGCAGTGCCGGTGGATCCCGGCTGGCCGGCAAGGGTCCCACATGGCATGGCAGACCTCTCCTGTCTCGCCCAGACCTCTCCTGTCTCCCCGCTGCTCCCCTCAGCAGTGTATTTCGTCAGTCTGCCTGTTCTGTTCCCTGCTCTGTCTCTGGTGAATCCTCTCACCCTCCCGCGCATCTGGCCTGTACCCTGATTCTTGTACAAAATCCTGCAGACTTCACCGAAAAGCCACTAGAACAAATATAGCAAAGTGGTAGGTTATAAAATCAACATACAAAACCCTGTCACATTTTTATATTCAAACACTGAGCAAGAAACAAAAGAAGTTCAATAATTTCCTTCAAAATAAAATTAAATGCCTTAAAAATAACCTAAGTAAGGAGTAAAGGACCTATAGTGAGAAGTAGAAGACCTTATTAGAAGACTTAGAGCATGGCATAAGGAGATAGAAGGATATTCCATGCTCATGGGTGCAGAGGATCAATATTAAAAAAATGGTATATAAAGTTAAGGCAGTACTCATTAAAATACCAGTAATATTTTTCAAAGAAATTTAACAAAAATTATTGAAATGTATATGGAATCACAAAAGTCCTGAAATTCTAAAAGCAATCTTGAGAAAAAGGAAACAGAGGTATCATATTACCTAACTGATTTCTTTTTCTTTTCTCTCTCTCTCTCTCTCTCTCTCTCTCTCTCTCTCTCTCTCTCTCTCTCTCTCTCTCTCTCTCTCTCTCTCTCTCTTTTCTTTCTTGTAGAAGACTGGTGCATAGACCAAAGGTGCGGGCAGTGAGAGGATTAACCAGAGACAGAGTGGGGAGCAAAATGGGCAGATTTACAGAAATACACTGCTGACAGGAGCAGTGGGCAAGACAGGAGAGGTCTGCTGAACTGTATGTGGGTTAGCTCCCTGGCTGGGCACCAAACTCAGGTCATAGAGTAATGGCATGAGAGCACCGAGATTTAACCACTAGGCCATCAGAGGCCCCTGATTTCAAACTTTGTTATAAAGCATCAGTAATGAAAACAACGTGATTTAGGCACAAAAATAGATACATGGGTCAATAAAATAGAATCAAAAGCCCCAAAATAAATCTGCAAGCATATCAGTACCTAATCTATGATAAAGTTGTTAAGATCATAGAATGTGGAATGGATAGTGATTATACAGAGAAAATAAAAGTCGTATGTAACAGAATGAAGCTGGGTCACTCTCTAACCTGATACACAAAAATAAATTCCAAATGGATTAAAGATTGAAATGTAAGACCAGCGCCAATAGAATATGATGGGCAGGGCCTCCCCGGTGACGCAGCGGTTGAGCGCTGGGTTGCAAAGCTACCCGCAACCTCTGCAGTGCCGGTTCGATCCCTGGCTGCTCCCCGGCCACCAGAGGAGGGTCCCACATGGCGTGCAGACCTCTCCTGCTGCCCGCTGCTCCCCTCAGCAGTGTACTTCGGTCCTTCTGCCTGCTCTGCTCCCCGCTCTGGCTCTGGTGAATTCTCTCACCCTCTGTGCTTCTGACTGTACCCAGTGCTTGTATAAATAAATGAATAAGTCTTAAAAAAATAAATAGATAAATATAAATTAAAAAAAAATATGATGGGCAAACATGGTCGCCTTGGTGGTGTTAGGTTGCTGTGAAAATATACATCTGAAGTGGTGTGAACCTGTATCTCTTAATTATATACAGTGTTGTAAACCAATGTTACTCAATAATAAATAAATAAAATACAATAAAATACTTGATATCATATGCTTTCCCTTTTATAAATTTCAATAATTTTTAGATTTTTTTTCATTTTTCTAAGATAATCATAGCATCAGAAACCCTCAGAATATTTCTGGTTTTGCTCCTAAATATATTATCTTTAGGGAAAGTGCTTTCTTTACTGGTGATTTAGAAATTATAGCATAAATAAGAAAATGTTAATTTTAAAATATTTTTATATTTCTTAAACTGAAAATATCTACTATTTTTTGAAGAATATCTGAGGATACACAAAATATAATCATTATAACGATTGTATTCTCTACTCTATTCCACATGCACAGCATCCTTTATGTTGATTGTTGTTCAGAACAAACCTGGGAGATAGATCCTATTATTGTAATCCTGCTTTACAAATAAGGAAAACAAGGCTCAGAGAGATGCTATATCTTTGTCTGAGGACACATAACTATTTTTACTTACCCCCCCACACACCATCTTTTATACACTCTTTTCTTTCCCTCACCCCTTCCTGTTAACCTCAGAATGTTGAGCATGTTATTGATGCCATTGGTTTTTTAAAAGTGTTTTATGTTATTGAAGCTTTTGCTATGTAAATGTTCGATATTTATGGTCAGTGTTCTGACTTACAGTGCTACACAGAGTTCTCTAAACTTCCCTCCATTTTGTTGAAAATTATTGCATTTTATCCTTTCTTCTGGCTATGTAATATTCCATGGTGTAGCTATACCAGAGCTTCTTGATGCAATTGTCTGCTAATGAACATTTAGACTGCTTCCATGGCCTAACATTGCAAATTATCTGTTATGAGCATCATGGTACACATAGGTTTGTGCATTGATGTTTTCATATTCTTTGGACATATGCCTAAGAGAGGAATTGAAGTAATCCCAATAGTTTACTTTTGTTTTTAATTTCCTTGCCATATGAGTTGAGTCACCAAAAATCTTTTATCACTGATATTATGGATTGTATGACCAATGTTTTCTTCTGTGTATTTTATTTTGGTCCTTCCTCTAAACTTTTTTTTAAAGATATATTTTTTATTATACAATAGCTGGGGTACAGGCCAGAGGCATGGAGGGGTGAGAGGATTCACCAGAGACAGAGCCAGGAGCAGAACAGGCAGACAGACTGAAAGCACAACTGAGGACAGCTTCACAGCACTGTGCTCAACCCACTGCACCACCAGGGAGGCCCTCCATCTAAATTTTTAATCCACTTGGATTTACATGTGTGTGGGAGAGCAGGGTTTAACAAATGATCCAACTTTATTCTTTTATGTGTGACTTTCCAATTTTCCAGCAAGATTTATTTAATACATTGTCCTTATACTATTTTAGGGTTATAGTTGTTTTATCACAGATTATGGCATGCATGTGGTTTATTTCTGGGCCTTCAATTATATTCCATTGGTCCATGTATCTATTTTTGTGCCAATACCATATTGTTTTTAGTACTGTTGCTTTGTAGTAAAGTTTGAAGTCAGGTAATGTCATACATCATTTTGTCTCCTATTTTCTCAGACTTGCTTCTGCAATTTGAAGTCTTTTGTGGTTGCATATAATTTTCAAATTCTTTGTTCAATTTATTTGAACTATATTACTGGTGTTTTGATGGAGATTTATTAAATGTATACATCATTTTAGGCAGAATATTCATATTTACTATGTAGCTTCTTCCCACCCGTGAATATTGGGTAAACATCCTTCTGTATCCTTGCATGGCTATATGAGTCTTTTAGTAACATCTTGAAGTGCTCATTAATAGCTTTTTTACATCATTATTTTGGTTGATTTCGATGTATTTAATTCCTTTTGAAGAAATTATAAACCTAATTATTTTCTTAATTTTGCTTCTTTTTTGGTTAATTATATATAAAAAAGACTATGGATTCTTGTATGTTGATTTTTATGCCATGTTGCTGTATTTGTTTATTGCTTCCAATAACTTTCAGATGTGTTTTTGGGACGTTCTATATATAATATCACACTATCTACAAATAGTGAAAGTTTCACTCTTTTTCCAATTTGGATTTCCCTTTTTCTTGTTTGTTTGTTTGTTTTTTTAATAGTTCTGGCCAAGATCTCTAGTACTAAGATAAACAAAAGTGGTGACAATGGGCATCCTTTCCTTGTTCCCAATTATAAGGGGAAAACTTTTAGTTTTTCAGTAGTATTAATTTGTGATATATGACCTTTATTATATTGAGTTAGGTTCCTTCTATACCCATCTTGTTTTAAGTTTTTAGAGGAAATGCTTTTTAATAAATGTTCCTCTGGGCCTCCCCTGGTGGCACAGCAGTTGAGCCCTGGGCTGTGAAGCTGCCCGCAGCCTCTACAGTGCTGGTTCGATTCCAGGTCACCAGCGAGGGTCCCACATGGCACGACAGACCTCTCCTGCCACACCCGCTGCTCCCCTCAGCAGTGTATTTCGTCAGTCCGCCTGTTCTGTTCCCCACTCTGGCTCTGGTGAATTCTCTCACCCTCCCGTGCTTCTGACTGTACCCAGTGCTTGTATAAAAAAATAAATAAACCTTTAAAAAAAAAAACTGTTTAAAAAAAGTTCCTCTTTTTCCTTTTTTATCATTTATTTTATTTAAATTTATTTATATATATTTGACATCATTGTTCCTTTTTAAACAATGTTTGCTAATAAATGTACCTCTTTATCCAAGAAACAGGCGTTGCAATCAATTTATTTGAGAATTACTTCATGTTCTTCAGTGAGATTTTGTGATTTTCATCTAATGCTACAAAAAATATTTCTAGATTTATTGAATATTTTCTATAAATTTGAGAAGTTTTATATTGTCAGTGGTTTATTTTCTAATGAATTAACAATGCTCAAATACTAAGTATCTGATGGTTGAAATATATTACCTATAGCTAACAATCTTACTAAAGAGCATATCTAAAGTTATTTAGCTCACTTTTTTTGAGTTTTTCCAAACAGTTATGCTATTTTATATGATGCCAATAAGTTCTATTTTGTATTCTAATTGTTTATCTCCAAGACAATACTATGTATTAGTTGAGAGTGAAATAACGTTCTTTTCCTCAGTTCAGAAGCTGACTTATAGCATAGGCAGATACTCAATAAGTCATCCACCTACCTTTCTAAAGGTTTTCATATTTCAGATTAGAAATAGATGTGGAATTTTTGTCATTTTATAATGGAAAGTGTAGGGGTAAACACAGGATTTTGTTTTAGTACTATTAATATTGTCAATTATCTCAGTCATTCCTAACATTAAACCTTCTTATAAACTCAGAAGTATTAATTTTTTAAAGATTTTTTATTTATTTATGCATACAAAACCTGGGGTGTAGGCCAGAGGTGTGGGGGGGTGAGAGGATTCACCAGAGACAGAGTGGGGAACAGACAAGGCAGATCTACTGAAATAAACTGCTGAGGGGAGCAGCAGGTGAGACAGCAGAGATCTGCTGTGCCATGTGGATCAGCTCCCTGGCCAGGATCGAAGTCTTATAACAGTGGCTGGCAATAGCTTGATAGCACTGAGACTTAAAGCCCTCTGCCACCAGGGAAGCTCCAGAATTACCATTTTTTTTAAAAAAATAATATTTTCTTAGAGTTATAAGAGTAATACAATAAAAGTTTCTTTATTCTTCACTTACATGCGTCAGTGGTTAACCTCTTGCCATGTCTGCACCCCACCACATATTTAATTTACTGAACTACTTTATAGGAAATTGCAGATATAATTAGCCTATTCCTCTAAATATTTCAAAATATTGTATTATGCAAACACATGTACAGTTATCAAATTTGGGTAATTTTTAACACTGATACAATGCTAATATCTAAGATGTATTCCATATTAAACGTTTGTTAATTGTGCCCATAATGTTCTATATAGCTTTTATTATTCTCATCCAGGAATTTATCTCAGCATTTGCATTAAGATTTAGTTGTCTTTTCTTTTAGTATATTTTAATATGATGAAAGTTCCTCAAAATTTATTTTTTATTGCAAGAAAATTTTGAACAACACAGGTCAATAGCTTTATAATGTCCTTTACATGTTTTTTTTTTTTCTTTTGTAATAATAATTAGGTTCAGTATTTTAGGCAGGAATATCACAGAATTGAAATGCTTTGCTTTTTAGGGCATCACAGCAAGAGACATCAGAGGTCAAGCTATCCAATTTTGGTCCTGTGAACTTTGATAAGATTGACAACCAGATTAAAATAGCATTTTCCTTTGTAATTAGAAAATTGTCTGTGGAGTTGGATAGGAACTGGACACTGTGTAACTTTTTCTTTTCTTCATCTAAACTCTACCCACATGTTTGAATTCCCTGATGATATTGCTCTGAATCAAATTTTACTATGCTGGTAGCAAGATGGTGTTTCAAACTCTGCCACACCTTTCCACAATCATTTGTTAACATTTCACTGTAGAGAAGAAATTTCCCTTCTTCTTAGCCTCTTCTCTGCCTCCATTCAACCTTCTTTCCTTTTCTCCTTGCTTCCTGTCCTCTCTCAATTCTATGGATACATAGAATTTCCCCAACTTATAGTTTCCCCCAATTTATAGTCTGTTACTATCTTTACTATGTATTCTTTCATTATTCTGCCAAATCTATTTCTTAGTATTTTATTTTTTCTCAATATTTACATGATCCTGATCTACAGTTTTTATATAGTTCACTACCTTTATTTGGTTTTGGTACAGCTTTTATATAGGTGTTGCAAGAGCAAAAAGAAAGTTTTAAAGCAGTTGAAATGATAGAAAAATCAATCTGTTTAAGAAAAAATAAAGTTAGGACCTCCCCGGTGGCGCAGCAGTTGAGCCCTGGGCTGTGAAGCTGCCCGCAGCCTCTGCAGTGCTGATTCGATCCCAGGCCACCGGCAAGGGTCCCACATGGCATGCAGATCTCTTCTGCCACACCTGCTGCTCCCCTCAGCAGTGTACTTCGTCATTCTGCCTGTTCTGTTCCCTGCTCTGGCTCTGGTGAATTCTCTCACCCTCCCGCGCTTCTGACTGTGCCCAGTGCTTGTATAAATAAATAAATAAATAAATAAATCTTTAAAAAAAAAGGTTTAAAAAAAAGAAAAGAGAAAATTAACTGAGTATAAAGCAATTACTGTAGGAGGGCAGGAGCAAAACAACACAAAAACAAATTGAAGTGGGATGAGAAATAAAAAAAATTAAAAAAATTAACCTGTTTCTTTTGAGTTTGGAAGATTTCCTTACACAATTTTTGAGACTCAATAGATCTTTTGATACCCCCCTTCTCAGTTTTTAAAGATTTATTTATTTATACAAGAACCACGTACCGGCCAGAGGCATAGAAGGGTTAGAGAATTCACCAGAGACAGAGCAGGGAGCAGAAAAGGGAGAATGACCAAAATACACTGCTAAGGGGAGAAGCGGGTGAGACAGGAGAGGTCTGCCCGGCCATGTGGGTATCTCTGCGGCTGGCCAGCACTGCAGAAGCTGCGGACAGCTTCACATCGCTGCACTCAACCCACTGCACCACGGGGGAGGCCCCCCTCCTCAGTTTTATAGCCAGTCATACTTCCATTGGATCCTGTATTGATCTTGTTTAGAATAGGTTTACATAAAGTATGCTTTTGTAATTATTTTGATTTTCTCTATAACTGACAATTTCTCATTCTCAAGTCTAATTTAGTGTTCCTACACTTTCCCCTTATCCATCCCTTAATTTATCTTAATACTGAGTTTTATCTCATTATGCACTGAAGTTGTTTGTTTTCTTTTTTCTGAGTTATAATTGCTTCATCACTTCATTAATTTTCCCTCTGCTTTTCCTAAATTCATTCCCTATTACTTTTTTTAAATTTATTTATTTATGCATACAAGAGCTGGGGTACAGGCCAGAGTGGGGTGAGAGGATTCACCAGAGACAGAGTGGGGAACAGAACAGGTAGATCTACTGAAATACACTGCTGAGGGGAGCAGCAGGCAAGACAGGAGAGATCTGCTGAGCCTATTCTCTATTACTTTTTAACAACCAAAGTTTTATTATAAATTCCATTTTCCTCTGAGTGTATCCAAGAACCTAATTTGGAGTTTTCCTACTATTGCTACTTTCTAAATATGCTGCAATTTCAGGTTTGACTTCAACTTTGATTAAAGTTATATTCCAGATGTTCCTATAACTTCAAAATTGCAAGGGTCTATTATTTTGCATTCATCATTTGTATTTATTTATAATATTACTGCATACCCAGAAATATATATATTTCCTTATTTATTATTTTATATCTTATTTATTATTTTATAATATAAAATCTTATTTATTATTTTATAATTCTTTGTATCCTAATATATTTCTAGTTTTTATGTACGTTCCTGAACATTTAATTTGAAAATTCAGTGTCTGTTTATAAACTGTGAAAATATTACATATAACCTAAAAAGTAACATTTGTACATTAATGTAAGGAACTGATTTGTTTACATATACATTTTTTAAATTTTTATTTATTTTTTAAAGATTTATTTATGCATACAAGAGCTGGGGTACAGGCCAGAGGTGTGGTGGGTTAGAGGATTCACCAGAGACAGAGTGGGGAACAGAAAAGGCAGACTGACCGAAGTACACTGTTGAGGGGAGCAGCAGGCGAGCCAGCAGAGGTCTGCTGTGCCATGTGGGTTGCTCCTTGGTGGGCCAGGGATTGAACTCATGCTGCAGAGGCTGCGGATTACTTCATAGTGTGGTGCTTAACCCCTTGCGCCACCAGGGAGGCCCCTATTTTTTTAATTTTTTAAAGATATTACACTCTACCCTCATATTATAACTGGATACCCTCTAATTTGCAAAAACTAAAATAAAAAACAAAACTCCCCAGTTAGAAATAACTGTAATTAAACTGTAGCCATCCTTTGTTCTCACTTCCTGCTACACCCTACTGGTAACTAACAGCTCAGGGGCTTCACCTGCATTCCTGGGAACTGGTAAGATTCTCTGTGTCCCTCTGGGGTTGACATTGTCATAAGAAACAAAAGATTTTTTGATAGCTGAGAATGTATCATGCTGGGAAAGTCAAACAACTTGACTGACCCTGGTACCTCCTTGAAACTGGAAATGTGAATCCCTGAACTTCCTTCACATTCCTTCACCCTCATATAATTCCAGGACTCCCAACATTCAGAGGGATGCTTATCCTTTGATGTCATTTCAAATAAATTTCTCCATGTAAAGACATTCTCCTGGTTCAGAGTTTGACTTTGGGGCATGAGCGAAAGACCCAATTTGGTCATTTACAATATGATCCTCAGATTTAAAGCATAATGTACAAGAAAGAAAAGAAAAGAATGTAACCAGATTTTGCATTATTGTAATCATCTACAATGATTATTTCTTCATACCAATATAAAAATAATTTCTTTAAGCTCAAATTCTGCTTTATATTGAATCGCTTACTTTATGTTGGGAAAGTCTGATATCCTTTTTGCTTTTTTCCCATGGCACTTAGATATTTGCTTATTTTATTTATTATTTTATCATTTTATTATATGGAATACATCATTTCATTGTCATTTATTATTGAAGTATTTTTTTGTTTATTACAGTATTTAGGGATACATGTTCACTGTTCTACAAATGTATGCTACCACACCACCAAAGACACCCCTCCTCTGTCCATTGGCACCCGTTACTCCACAACAACCTCCCAGACAATGCCACACTTGTTCCCACGATGGCAGGCAAAACTAACAAACCATCTTCTTAGGCTCCATCTTATATGCAAAAAACTACTGCCTAAAGGTATTAAGTTTTTGTAGATTAAAAAAAAAAAAGATTTAATAATAGGTGCCTAGTCTTCACATCTCGGTAGGGTATTCTTTTTTTTGTAATATTATATTTCATATAATTCTTACATCATTTTTCATTTTTGCACAATGTATACATTTTCATTTTGGTCATATTCCCCATGCAATTGCACCCCCCCCCTTATTTTGACCCTAGTCTTTCCTCTCCCCATCCCCCCCAGTGTGTCTCTGGTTTACAGTTGTTTGTCGATTTTGATTTTTACTCTGTATTAGTATTTTTCCTCAGCAATCAAAAAAGATAAACATATGCACTTCGCAGCGACATGGATGGAGCTGGAAGGGATCATGCTCAGCGAAATAAGTCAGAAAGAGGGCCTCCCTGGTGACGCAGCGGTTGAGCGCTGGGTTGCGAAGCTGCCCGCAGCCTCTGCAGCGCCGGTTCGATCCCCGGCTGCTCCCCGGCCACCGGAGGAGGGTCCCACATGGCGCGCAGACCTCTCCTGCTGCCCGCGGCTCCCCTCAGCAGTGTACTTCGGTCCTTCTGCCTGCTCTGCTCCCCGCTCTGGCTCTGGTGAATTCTCTCACCCTCCCGCGCTTCTGATAAATAAATAAAATAAAAACTCAGTGCTTGGATAAATAAATAAAAATAAATCTTTAAAAAAAAAAACAACAACAACTTGAATCAGAATTAAAAAAAAAAAAGAAAGAAGTCAGAAAGAAAAAGAAAAATACCGGATGGTCTCACTCATAGCAGGAATTTAGAAAACCTAAATAAGGGATTGTTAGGGTAGTCTTTAGAGGTGAGAAGATTAAATCGTGTATTGCCTTCCTTTTGCATCAGCATATCTTTGGAACAGGACAATTTGGAGTACAAACCCCTCTATCAAGAGCAAAAATGAAAAATGATGTAAATAATGTAAAAAAAATTAAAAATTACAATATTGCAAAAAAACAAGTTTTACTTACACTTGAATAAATATTTTTCTGACTCCTTCTTAAAAATAAAAAAAAAAGAATAGTCAAGCTCTTAGTATTGATGAGTCACTATTTCTAGTTAGATAAACAGATTTAAACATGAGCTATTCATAATAGTTCGCAGAATAAGATCTGTTTAGGCCACTACCTGGGTTCAGATCCTCACTTTGATTATCCTCTAAACGTTTGGTCTAACCATTCTTGAGAAAAACACTAGTTTATTCTGTGTTTTTTAATATCATTGGATAAACATACTGAAAAGAAACAAGTTTTGTTCTGAATCATTTACACCTAGGTCATTACAGTATGTAGGAAAGATTTCATTCAATCAACATATATTATTGTAATCTATTATTTCATATTTATGGGTTCTTTAAAATCATTCACCTCACTGTTTTATAATATAGGTTCCCCCTTAGTACTTACAATATTAAATATGATATAAAGTGTTAGAGAGAAAATCCAAACAATGAAAATATATTTTCTTCTGTCAGAATAGAAACAGTATTGCACCAGACCACCCTCCCCAAGGCTTTTTTTTTTTTTTTTTTGGAAGATATTTTTATTGAACACAGAGTTCCCTTTATTCCCTTTTAAGTTGTAATGAGAAAAATAACTTGGGTGAAAGTTTGACCCTTGCTAGTTGGGTAACTATTTGAAAGAAAAATATGAGCCCTATATTTAAAAGTCAAGTGACTTTTAGCAGCAAATGACTGGTCAATAACACCCTTTAAAGGAAAGACCACAAAATCCAGTATGGTGGTTATTCAAGGCACAGTTCATTCATCAATCTGGAAGTTTCATTCAATTTTCCTCAAAAGGCTCACTTTTCAGAACTGCTATAGAAAACAGTCCAAGATACAGTTTAGAGTGAGAAAGTCTGGGAGGGTTCCTAACTGTCTTTTAACCAGATATTTGATTTTGGACAAGTTGCCAAATTATCTGAGCCTTGATTTACCCACATAAAAAGGAAACCATACTATCCATACAAGATTGTTGTGGAAATGGAAATGAGGTGATATGTAAATGTTTCTTCCTCCAAGCTTTCTAAGTAAACCATGTTCTGCTGAAACAACTGCAATAGCACAGGCAATAGTAAATGCATTCTTTACACACAGCTTGTAAAAGTTTTACTCAGAAACAATTTTTATTATTCACCCAACATCACTCAGCAATTCAGCATATGCTGCATATTCCACATTATTAAATATAGTTTGTCTACTAAACTGGTTATATTTTTATGATTGGCAACTTCAACAGAAAGTAGGTGTATCTCACAATTTGGGATGCAGAACAAAGAAGGCCCTGGTCTCTTGGCCAGGAACTTCGAGTATCTGATGAAGTGGTAAAAGCCGAAGAGGGGAGTGGATCAGAAATATCCATGCACTCTTGGTACACAATTCTGTCAAACACAAATCCAAATATATCACTGTATATGTTAACATCTTTGAGTGTTCCTTTGAAGAAAAGATTGTCACAAAATATTTGGAAAAACACTGAAGCCATCTGGCTTTTTCATTTAAGGCAATATAAGTAAAAGTAAAAGTGCTATTTGTTCACATGGACTTTTGTGTCAAGATGCAGAATTGGAACCTGAGTTTCCCGAGCCTCAATTGGTTTTCTTTCAACTCTAACAAAGGGAAAAATATTACATATGGAAAGATATTAGTTAATTATGGGATTATTCAGTAGGAATTAAGCTCCATGTATTAAAGAACAAGGTTTGACTACTGTCTTTTTCATATCCTCATAATGTGAAAACCATAAAACAGGATATTTTTGAGAAATTAAAAAAAACTAATTGCCATCTAAAATGATCCATGACCCAAATTGTTTGATATACTGTTTTGGTGTGATATTGAACACTTATTTAAGAAAGTATAAAGCATTGGTTTTTCAGTAGGTCAGTGGAAGATTTGATTTTTCATGTCTTTTGAAGTCCCTTAAGTGAGTCTAAGAAAAACATTCCATATAGAACAACTTCTATTCAGTTAAAATCCTGCCTGACATGAGAGCCCACCTTGGTAGTTGTTGGGAAGGAAGAGAAGGCAGGAGAAGTGTCTGCCAAAAGCGTGTATCTCAGGTGATTCTTGTGGTCCTAAAGCTTGAGACATTGTTAGGGGGGAAAGGATGTCCCAAAGCAAATTCCATATAGGCTTTGTGGACTCCACCCCCACCCCAGGTCAAAGCCAAAGACACTGGGAACTCCAAATCCCATCACCACCAAAGGGAAGGTGGCTGGGACCTGAGGGTGGGGTTAAGCAGCCAGGTGGATACAAAAGGCAGACACGTGGGCTTTGGGGGTGCTCCATTTTTGGCTCTCCGCCAGCTCGCAGGTCCGGCCAGCTCTGAGAGTGACTTTGGGTTTCCAGGTCGTCGGATCGGGTAGGACGCATTAAAGACTTTATTTCCCTATTTTCTCCCTGAGTTGTATATTTTCCTTATTTCTTTTTCTCTTGTAAATAAACCTTTTATTAACCCTTTTGCGTGTGTCTGTAGTAGAGTATTCATAAGTCCCTTTAAAGCGCGCGGGTGAGGACCCACAGCCAGGAACCCGTTTAATATCGGGGTTGCTCTATAACAACATCATTGTGGTATGGATGTTAGGAAGAATTGATTTGGGAATTTTCTTTCACCTTCTTAAAAAAAATGAATGTAGGTTGCAATAAGCAGAAAACAGGCAGAAATAGGAGAGCATTGTAGCAGAAGGCACTAGGAGGTGCCTGTGATAAGGTGCTTGCTTGTGCCCTGAAGCCGATGCATATTCAGTTAGCATGGTTAGCATGTATTACACATTTTTGACATAACAATGTCATTAAGTGCATCCTCAGAATAATTTTTTTTGCCTATAAGTTAACTAAACCATAAATTAATCACTGGTGTCTTAAATCAAGGATATGTTAATTTTGGTCCATTGGAAAGAGAATGTTGGCAAACATGATGCCAGATGTACTTAATGATCACTTCTCGAAAGATTGCTGAGATTTTTCTCAGTTCACAATTGTGCTGTCAGTACACCATAAAGGCTGAGGACATTACTTATTTAAGTGAAGTATTACACAGAGAAGGTATTTCTGCCCTGAGCACCAGGGGGAAACAAAGGTCACAAACAGAAGAGGTGAGGAAAGGTTAATGAGGGATTACATACAATGGTGTGGGAAAACAACAGAGAAAGCAAAGGGGGCTTAAAGCATCCAGAACTAATGATGGAGCCCTGAGCTGGGAGAGGAGGAGCTGTTCAGCAGGAAGGGAAGAGGGAGGGTGGAAAGGAAGTGAAGGAAGTAGACCCTTCAGGAGTTAGGCACTGCCAGCCCAGGAGCAGCTGGGAAGATCACACCAGGGCTGATTCTGGGCCTTTTGCTCACCTTCTACCAGGGCTGTGTTGGTTAAGCCGAAAGGGAAGTCAGAGTCAAGAGAAGCTATGGCTGCAGTGCCTCCAAGGGCATTCCTGGAGCAGAGGACCTGAATCAGGATGGAGATTGTATCTGCTGGGCAAGGGAAGACACCAGAACAGTACAGAGG
Organism: Talpa occidentalis; assembly: GCF_014898055.3. Taxonomy (NCBI): domain Eukaryota; kingdom Metazoa; phylum Chordata; class Mammalia; order Eulipotyphla; family Talpidae; genus Talpa; species Talpa occidentalis. The sequence goes on from NW_023601322.1 coordinate 51,236,227, forward strand.
CAATGTGTGTAATGCAGTAAGCGCAGCTTGGAAACTAGAAATCTGAGTCTGAATGCCAGCTCCTCCACCCAGCTGGTTGGTTGGCTTGGCACAAAGAGTTTAGCTTCCAGCAGCCTGATATCCTCACCTGGTACAGCCAGCACTCCAGAGGACTGCAGGTATGAAACAAATTACAATTTCCAGAGCATCCCACAGGTTGTCGCTGCATTCAAACACACCCATCACTCATAGCTGGCTACAAACATTCTATTGACAGAACCAAGGGGGCTAGAACTGAGCTTCCTGGTGCCTCACTGCGCTCTGAACAACAAGGCAGCCAGGATGTCTATCACAGACAGTTGCTGTTGGACAGTATAGTAGTGGTGCCATGGCGACGAGCAAGTAGGACAGCCAGTATGACACTAAGGACATGAGCCAGGCGGGCTATTATTTGCTGCCACAAATGGCACAAATTTCTCCTTAGACCCTCCTAAAAGATCTGTGTGGCACACAGATGCGCTCAGGATGGGAAAATTCATGGGCAAGCCATTGCGCATCTGCAGTTCCCATAGAGATAAAACACTTAACATAACATAGCATGCAAAGCAATAGCTTCACTTGCCGTAGTGCCAAGAAGGCACAGAGCTGGTTCTCTATGACCCGAGCAGACAGGGTAAGGGAGAGTCCTGGAGCCCTCAGTGGCTTTCTCAGGCTTTTATTGAGCCTTTACATGTAGTGCAGCCACCAGGTACACGGCAGGCAGGGGTGCTGGGGTGGGAGGGTTGTCAGGAGGCTGACAGGCCTCTCAGCTCCCAGGGAAAACTTCACTCTTTACTGGGCTCTTTGGTGCTCTCTCTCTCCTCCTCTCTCCTGTTCCCTCTCCTGCCTCTGCTTCTCTTGGTGAATTTATCAATACTGTAGCCACAGAAGTAAACAATACAACTGAACATAACAATGTAACAAAATTCATGTGTCTGCCATCAGGCTGGAGGGCAGAAAAGCCTGAAAATCATTTACCCTACACTTGCAGATGGTGATAACAGGCCAGGTAATTCTGGAGACAAGCCCTCTAACATCCTTTCATTGGCAAGGCAGGGTTTAGATACATAAACCTGTAACTCAGCACACAGAAACCTCTTTGTCCATTTTCCCAAGCTCTCTTGAGTGCAAACTGAGGAACTACCATTAAAGATCACAAAGGAACTCAGACATGTTATAAATCCTATGTCTGTCAGGAAACTCACTGCATCTGGTTTCAAAGCTGCTAGTAATCTTGTGAAGCCTCCTCTTGATGTAGTTAAATGCTTGGTTAATTTATAGAATATTCCAGAGTCAGATGAATTTGAAGAGCAGCTACACCCAATGTCAGTTCATTTAGGCTCTGGAGTAAAAGAAACATTTTCTCCTCACTCAGAAATCTCCTTCAGCTTTGATAAGTAGATTGTTTATTAACCTTAGGAGCTATCTTTTAGGAGTTAGATATATCCTGGTTTAGGTGGAAGAAGCAGGGGTTTCCATTTCTCCACCAATATGTGAATTTGAGAAGGAGAGGATTTGCACTTTGTGTCCGCAGTACAACTTGGGACAGCACTTCAGTGTGGCACCTTTGAAGCCACAGACATGTCCAGGAGTGTGGATGGCAGCCAAGAAATGCAGGTACCTGCTGTGCAGGCTTTGAGATTGGACAGTGAGAAAAGAGACAATACAGAGATGTATTCCCAAGCTCAGGGGGTTGTTGTGTTGTTGTAGAGATCATCACTCTCAGAAGTGAGAAAGAGAATGTATAAGCTGGAATAACGCAGGTCAGATTGTAATGCTGTATAAGTAAATTCCAAGACTGATATTCTGAATCCATAACCAAATATTCCAGTTATTCAGGAAAACAAAATTTCCCTTTAAATTGTGAGGTCCCTTCTTCATGCTTAGTTAGTTAAATGCTTAGTTAACTTAAAGAATGCTTAGTTAAATGCTTAGTTAACGTAAAGAATGTTCCAGTGTGGGATAAAGAACAGTCACACCCAAGCCACACACAAGGTCAGTTCAAAGAGTCAGGCTCTTGAGTGAAAGACTGGTGAAAAGAAATAGTATCTGAAGATTCTATGGTTTTCCTTAATTTTAATTTGGAGGAAGAGACAATATCACTATGAAAATTAAACTTAATATATGTTATTTTTTTATGTCTTAAGAAACTCTAAGGGGTAAAAATAGGAATGATTAGAGCATTTTATTTCATTTTTTTAAGATTTATTTATTTATTTATACAAGAACTGGGGCACAGGCCAGAGGCACGGGAGGGTGGGAGGATTCACCAGAGACAGCGTGGGGAACAAAACAGGCAGACTGATGAAATACACTGCTGAGGGGAGCAGCGGGCATGACAGGAGAGGTCTGCTGTGCCATGTGGGACCTTCGCCAGACAGCCAGAGAGCATTTTATTTTTTTAGCCTAATAAAATAGATATTTGGATTCAAGGAAATGTAAAAGAACAGTAATACAATATTATCCTTGAATGCAAAAGAATAGATCTTCCCTTTACACACATGTAAATTTTGTTTGGAACAAATTATGAGACTATTTATTGCTCTGCATAAACATTGTTTCTCTCAAAGGATCTTTGTGAGTCAACTGTGAAGTTGAGAAAGATGAAATAAGCAGTAATTTAGTGTATACAATATGAAAATTACCAAGAAAAAAAACCACTGCCTTTTATTGTTTGCCATTTAGGCACATGGAACGAACAGCCCAGGATTGAAGTGTTTCTGATTAAAATAAGATTTTTTTTTTCATATAGAAGAACTGGGGTGGAATCTAGAGGAGGAGGGGGTGAGAGGATTCACCAAAGAGAGAATGGGGAGCAAAACAGACAGATTTATTGAAATACAATGCTAAGAACAGCAGGCAAGACAGGAGAGGTCTGCTGCGCCATGTGTATTAGCTCCCTGACCGGGGATTGAACTCAGGCTATAGTGTTGACAGTACTGAGACTCAACCCTTTAGTCACCAGGGAGGGCCCCCTACAATAAGAATTTGTCAACTGCTTTTCTGGTTGGGTGTCTAACAATGGCTTTTAAAAAAAATCTATATATAGCTCTTAACTATTGCCCTATTATAACCTCTCATGCCTTGATTTGGAACTAGAAATTTTTCATTCAGATATTTGTTAGTGGCTTTATCTGAGAAAAGCATGTGTTTCAGAAACCTCCACATCAGAAGAAAAGTTCTAAACTAAATTTTGACAGAATGAGAAAGGAAGAGAAATGTAATTTTAGGAAAATATCAATTTGCTATTTTATCGGGATCTCAATAATATATTTAAAAGAGGACACATTATCTCATTGTAAACAAAATCATAAGCAACGATGCCATGTTTTCAGTGGCATAGGTCTCAGGGTTAAAGAAAAGTTAGCTTTCTTTCTTTCTATAAGGAAGTTCTGAATATTGCCAAGTTGATAAATAATATATGAACCAGTATATACAGCATTATCCCATTTTAGTAAAATATAAATATAGAAAATAGGTAATTGGTACATAATTTGGTAAAATTAATATGTTAGTGATATGTTTACATATACATACAGTTATTATATGTATATGTATGGATATGATACATAAATGTCATTTATCAGTTTATGTCATATGTACAAAGAGAGAGGGGAGAAAAAGAAAGTTAAGCGAGAGATATGCCAAAATGGCTACCCCTAGAAATTTGGGTCTTTTGTCTTTGGGTTATCTGTAATTTTCTAAAATTTCTTTAAGGATCATATATGATTTTGCAAAATGAATATGATAGATATCTTATTTTGCCTTCCAAGAGTCACTGTTTTACACCATACTGTTTTCTGTCATTGGTGAAATGTAGGGACTGAATCTATGAAATGAAATGATTGGTTTGGCCAACTGGACCCTGGTGAAGAACAGTTGCAGGAAATTTCCAGAAGTCAGAATAAAGTGAATATTTTTTTACTTAGCTCTTTCAAAGTATAGTCATCAAGGATGACTTTATATCAGATGATTATTTGCAAACATCCTCCCTCTCACTAGAGGTTTCAGTAATAATCCTTAATTCCATATTCTTTTATTAATTGTTGGGGTCCTGTGCTATTCTTATTGCATTCTCTATATTAGAGAATATCCACAATTTCTACATAGAGAATATCCACAATATCCACTATATCTACAACTTCTACGTAATGTCTTCAACAGACTCCACCAATAACACAATTACATTTGTCATTGCGTTGCTACTGGAAATATAACTGAAATATTATAATTCTGGTACTTCATTTTCTGGGACTTCACTACTAATGCTATTCTTGGAACTTCACTATAGATCGTAAAGATAGAGTTCAGATATACTCACATACTCTGAACACTACAGTGGAATTACTGTAAGAAAAGCCAATGCTTGAAAGAGGATAGTTGGGATAGAGCCAAGTAGTGTTGTGAATCTTTCACTCTTTTTTGGACATAAAGTCATTCTAAACATTTTTAGGGATCTGGACTATCTTTATGACCATCTGGAAATGAACTTATTTCTCTCCTGTTCATAATTTTAATCAATTTAACCTGTGATTTTCCCTGATATCACAATACCTTTTCCAAGAATGTTTGCCATATGTGCTGGGCACATGGCAGATTTTCTGTTCACATGATAATAATCAGCTGGCGCAGGCAGTGTAAAAGATTTCCTTTTTTAAAAAAAGATATAAAACAATTTTCTGAAAATGATGATGTAATGGAACCAGAGTTATTCTCATTCATGAAAAAGCATGTATATGAATAAATAAGGCCTGGGAAGGAAACATTGAAAATGAAAAAATTCATGAAGCTCGTGTATGCTATGGAATATTTGCCCCCATCAGTCAGATTTGGATACACCTCACAACACACAAGGCACAATTAAGGGTATTTATTCAATAATGGGAACAAATTTATCCATTTAAATGCTGTACTGATACCAACTAACAACACTCAAGAGCAAGCTTTAAAAGAATCAGCTTCTTTCGAAGGAATTTATGTTCCAGAAAGTAATGCATATGTGTTTCAAGAAACACCAAAAATTTTAGGAATCAGCAAAATAAAATCACACTCAAAATTACCAGGTATGCAAAGAAGTTGGAATATACAACTCATAACTACGAAAATAATCAATGAAGAGAAACAATCTCAATAATGATAAAGATGATAAATTAGTAGGCAGGAACCACCAATCTATGATTATACTTTATATATTTAAAGAGGTATAGGAGAGTATCTGCATGTTAATGAGACACAGATATTTTAAGTAATGAGTTGAATATCTAGAGAAAAAAATACAATATTTTCAATGAAAAATGCACTTGATGAAATTACCAGCATATCAGATATTGCAGAATAAAACAACAGAAAATTAGAAAATACAGCAAAACAATTAAAAATGAAACAGAGAGAAAAAAGTAGGAATAATTTCAAAAGAAGTAATATATCTATAAGGGTAGTCCCAGCAAGAGGGACATCAGAAAACATTTAAAAATAAAATAATTGAAAAATTTCCTATTTAATAGTAATATTTCTAGACTCAAGAAGCTCAATAAGCTCTAAGCAATATAACCACAAGAAAAACTACACTAATATATGGATTATAGAAGAAAACAGCAGACAAACTAAATTTCTTCAGAATTAAAAACTTTCTCTTCAAAAGATACTATTAGGAAGATGAAAAGGTAAGCCACAGACTGAAAGAAAATATATGCAAAACATATTTTTCATCAAGGACTTGTTTACAGGTTATATCAAGAACATTTATAACTGAAAGATAAGAAACATGTTAATTAAAAAATTGGTAATATATTTGTGCAGACACTTCACCAACTTAGCTATAAAGATAGCACCTGACACATACAAAACTGCTATGTGTCAGCCACACTGGTCTCATAGAAATATACAGGAAAACAGTGTGATGTCATAATGATACTACACATTTAAAATGGTTAAAGTTGGTGAGATATAAGATGTTCACATGAAAATGTAAAATGGTGGTTGGACCAGTTTGCACTCCCACCAGCAGTGCAGGAGAGTTCCTTTTTCTCCACAACCTCGCCAACATTTGTTGCTGCTAGTTTTTTTAATATGCACCATTCTCACTGGTGTAAGATGGTATCTCATTGTAGTTTTGATTTGCATTTCCCTGATTAAAAGTGATGTTGAACATTTTTTCATATGCCTGTTGTCCATTTGCCCTTCTTCTTCAGAGAAGTTTCTTTTTAGGTCTTCTGCCCATTTTTTGACTGGATTGTTTTCTTTGTTTTTGTTGAGTTTCATCAGCTCTTTGTAGATTTTTGTGATCAGTCCTTTATCATTAGTGTTGTGTGCAAAAATGTTCTCCCAGTTGGTGGGGTTTCTCTTTGTTTTTGTTATTGTCTCTTTTGCTGTGCAGAAGCTCTTTAATTTGATGTAGTCCCAGCTGTTTATCTTTGCCTTCACTATCACTGCTTTGGGCAATGTGTCTATAAAGATATCTTTGATGTGCATGTCATGTAGTGTTTCACCTATATTTTGTTTTATGTACTTTATGGTTTCAGGTCTTATGTCTAGTTCTTTAATCCAGTTTGAGTTGGTTTTTGTGTATGGTGTGAGATAGTGGTCAAGCTTCATTCTTTTGCATGTAGCAACCCAGTTTTCCCAGCACCATTTATTGAACAAACTTTCTTTGCTCCAATGCATATTCTTTGCTCCTTTCTCAAATATTAGTTGACCATAAATCTGTGGGTTTATTTCTGGATTTTCTATTCAATTCCATTGGTTTGTGTGTCTGTTTTTGTTCCAATATCATGCAGTTTTGATGATTAAGGCTTTGTAGTATAGTTTGAAATCTGGGAGTGTGATGCCTCCATTCCCTTCTTTTTTTTTCAGAAGAGCTTTGGCTATTTGGGGTTTTTGGTGATTCCATATGAATTTCATCAATAATTGAGCTGTGTGGAGATTTCTTGACCTACTAAACATAGAGCTTCCATATGATCCAGCAATTCCACTCCTAGGTATTTACCCAAATGACACAGAAACAGTAATTCCAAAGGGCACCTGCACTCCTATGTTTATAGCAGCACTATTTACAATAGCTAAGCTATGGAAACAACCCAAATGCCCAAAAATAGATGACTGGATCAAGAAGATGTGGTACATATACACAATGGAATATTACTCAGCAATCAAGAAAGATAAACACATGCAGTTTGCAGCAACATGGATGGAGCTAGAAGGGATCATGCTCAGCGAAATAAGTCAGAAAGAAAAAGAAAAATACCGGATGGTCTCACTCATAGCAGGAATCTAGAAAACCTAAATAAGGGACCAGGAAAAAGACTAATCAATACAAAGTAAACATTAAAATCAACAAGCAACTATAAACCAGAGACACACTATGGGGATGAGAGGGAGGGACGGGGAAAGGAAAGACTAGAGTCAAAATAAGGGGGGGGTACAATTGTATGGGGAATATAACCAAAATGCAAATGCATACATTGTACAAAGATGAAAAAAGATGTAAGAATTATATAAAATAAAATATTTAAATAAAAAAAGAAAATGTAAAATGGACCTACTGCTTTGGAAAACAACTTTCAGTTTCTTAAAAATTAAACGTAAATCACCACATGACACAGCAATTTCACTCCTAGATATTTACTCCAAGAAAAAAAAAAAGCACACATCCACAAAAACACAATTCACAAGTGTTCTTAACAGGTTTATTTGTAATAGCCCCAAACTGGAAACAATTTAAACTTTTGCAATTGGCTGACTGATGTTCCTTCATACTCCATATGTCGAAGTCCTGATCTTCAATACCTCCAAATGTGAATTTTAAAGCAATTATTGAGTTAAACAAGGCTATTGGGTTTGTCTTAATTCAAACTGATTGTGTTTTCATAAGAATAAATTTGGACACACACAGACAGACCAAATGTGGCTGCATAGAAGACCATGTGAGGACAACAGAGGGAAGGCAGCCATGTGCCAGACAAGGAAAGACACCTCAGGAAAAGCCAAACCTGCCAACATCTTGATCTTGTAACATCCAGAACTGTAGGAAAATAAATTTCTGTTGTTTAGGTCTCATAATCTGTGGCATTTTATTATGAGATCCTAGATTAATAGAGTGTCTATCAAAAATAGATAAATGGATTTTATATGCATGCAATGGAAAACTGCAACCCCATAAAAAAAGCAGATAATTCATAAATTCTACAATTTGGGTGAATCTCAGTGTACTTATGCTGAGTAAAAGAAGTCAGGCTTCCACAAAAGTATATATCCTATAGGAAGTATACATTATGTGCATAATTCAAGAAAACTAACATACATCTACAGTGACAAAAATAGACATGTAGTTGCCTGGTGGTGGGATAGGATGAGGGATTTCCGGGGCACAGGAGGAAATCATGTGGGGGTGAAGTAGGGGAATGGATCTGTTCATCATTTTATTATAGTTTTCCTGAGTGTGGACAATCCTAAACTCATCAAATTGTACTCTTTAAATAAATGTTGATTTGGGAGTCAAGTACTTCAATAAAGCTGTAAAATTTTTTTTTTATTTATTTAAGAAAAAAGTCAGTAGACATGTCATTGTTTTGCCATCCACAAAAAACTTACCAGTCACTCTCAGTGCAGCCATGCCACAAGCAAAAGGAAGGAGGAATTTGCAAGTGATGGTATATGAAGTCTGCCTTCTGCTCTCTTTCCCATTTTATTAAGTTGCTCAACATGATCCTCTTCTCCGCAGGAAAAAAATAATGTGACACCCATAGTGATCTATTCAGAAATAGGAAAGTTGAGGAAGTGGAAGTGAAGGAAAAATTTAAAAGTTGTAGGGATATTGGAATATTGAAGTGAGGATGTGATAGCCCCTGCAGAGGGCGGGCTGGAGGTGCCCCATGCCCACAGAGATTTCAACATCTATAAGGTAACTGACTATTTTTACCAGAGAAAAATTTGTCCACTTGCACAATGAGAACCAAAATAAGCAGAGGCAAGCCAAACAAAGCCTGTATGACAAAGTATTATTATTTTTATTATTATTATTATTATTATTATTATTATTATTATTATTATTATTGCAGTATTGCAAGTCCTACATCTTGTGTCACCCTCTCCATCCCTTCCTTTTTTTAATCATTCTTCACATTCAAAAACACATGTCGGTGGGCACGGCTGTGCTGAGGATCATCCAGTCAAGGGAGTGGAGAACAGATGTGAAGAGTGGGGTTGAGACAGGAAAATATTAATGAGCTGCTCTTTAAGATATTACCACTTTTCACAGAAAGTGCAATTCGTTGTCTCCTTTGATTCCCACTAACTGCTTGAAAGCCAGGGTCGCCAGCGCAGTGGCGCACAGAAAATCAAGAGGAAGGGGTGATTCTTGTCATGGGCAACTCTGGTGTGAACAGGCTGCAGAAGAAAAGCAAACCACCTCGATTTGTTCCTGTTGAATGAGCCCTTAGCCAGTAAAACTGCAACCTTTATCTTTAGGATCTGTTGGAGTTGTATAGAAGAAACCTCTTTATTATCAGGGACTACATCCAGGTTTGGTGCTAAGTACTTATCAATTAAATGAGAAGATAAGCATGTAAGGAAAATATCTATGCAAAGATCAGACAATGACTCAAAGTAAAGACATGAGCCAAAACAGAAACCATTCATGATCAGTATTCTTTCAACTGAAAAGGCAAAGCATTAAGCATCCTCCAGGAAAGACTTTGATGAGCATGAGTGTTTTCAGTTAACAGCAAAAAAGTTTTCCATTATCATGAGTTCTTCCTTCAGCACCAGTTGAAGCAGAGACTTCTACTAATACAATAAAAGCATTAATAATTAAAATAACTCAGGTTGCCCCCTCCATTAACATTTCTTATCCAAAAAGGTCATAAATAACTTGAATAAAAATGTCTCAAATTGGGCCTCCCCGGTGGCACAGCGGTTGAGCGCTGGGTTGCGAAGCTGCCCGCAGTCTCTGCAGCGCCGGTTCAATCCCCGGCTGCTCCCGGCCACCGGAGGAGGGTCCCTCATGGCGCGCAGACCTCTCTTGCCGCCCGCTGCTCCCCTCAGCAGTGTACTTCAGTCCTTCTGCCTGTTCTGCTCCCCGCTCTGGCTCTGGTGAATTCTCTCACCCTCCCGCGCTTCTGACTGTACCCAGTGCTTGTGTAAATAAATAAGATAAGAAAAAAAAAAAAAAGAAAAAAAATCTCAAATTAGTAAATCCTGGATTCATTCTAAGAGTATGTGCCTCATTTGATTTATGCATTTGACACAGCAAGAATTAAATTGATTACTTGTTTATACAATTGTCTAGATATGTGATAGGCCCTCAGTGCTTCCAGATAGATCACAAAAAATTGCACTTTATGGAAGGCCACCCATATTTTTCTCATCCTTCTAGATAATTCAGTCTCCATGTTCTGAACCAATTATTAGCCATGTTGCCACTAGCTAAGGAGTCCTTTAAGATTCGATAGTATGGGAGCAGCAATAGTAAGGACTAAGTTCCTCGTATCTAAGGTGATTTGTTATTGCAAATCTTCGACGTAATCAAGCATGCTTAATTTTATTCTCTTCATTTTATAGACTTAATAATGAATTTGTCAAAAAGCCATAAAAAATTAAAAAGTCATGGATTTGTATAAAAATTTCTCTGTCTTAAAAATATCCTCAATAAAGCCCTTCTTCAAAAAAAAAATTAAAAGGTGAAGCTGGACCAGTCAGTAGAAAATGATGCGAACCATCGGTTGCTTCAACCTACTGACTGGACCCCCTAGACTATAAACTTCCCATGTAGAATTGCTTTTAGAACATCCCATGGGCTCTAGTAAGTTGTCTCTCCATTTTCAGTAGTCTCCACATCTGTTTTGATTTGCTCTTTGATTACTTCATTGACCCAGGAGTTGTTCAGAAGTTTAGTCTCCCAGCATTTTTGTTAGTTTGAGACTTTTTTTTAATAATTTCTAGCTTTATAACTTTGTGATCTGTGGAGATGCTAGATATAATTTCTATTTCTGTACATTTTCTGAGTCATATTTTATGTCCTAATATATGATGTAATGTATGAACATTCTTGAGAATGTCCAATGTCTACTAGAAAAGCGTATTAACTTCTTTTGGCCTGGCCAGCTCTATAAATATCCCTTAAACCCATCTGTTCTAATACTTCTTTTAAGGTATTTTCTCTTTGTTAGTTTTCTGTCTGGATGATCTATCCCTTTGTGTCAGTGGAGTGGGTGAGATCTCCCCCAGTAACTGTATTTTTGTTCATATATTGTTTAGATCTGTTAAATGCTGCTTTATGTAACTAGATGTTCATGTGTTAGGTGCATAAATAGTAATATAAGTTATATCTTCTTGGTGAATGGTTCCCTTGATCATTATATTGTGTCCATCTTTGTCCCTTACTACCTTTTTTTAGTTGAAAGTCTGTTTTATCTCCTATGACAACAGCAGCTCCTGTTTTACTCTTTGAATCATTAGCATGTATGACTTTATTTCACAGTATTATTTTCAGTTTTATCTTTTGTTTATAAATGGGTTTCTTGTAAACAAATTATAACTGGTTGCAATGTTTTCATCTATATTGTTTGCCTTTGCCTTTTTATTTGTGCAATGAGACCATTACATTTGATTGTTGATATGAACTGTTTTTTTTTTGCAGTCTTTTTCTTTTAGTTTTTTTTTTTTTTTATTTGTGTCTCTCAGCTCTTTCTGGATGACTTTCCTTAGTATTTCTATAAAATTATTTGTTTCTTCATCTGTGAGTCTCTATTCTTGATTTTTTTTTATTTTATTTATTTTTTATTTTTTTTTATACAAGCACTGGGTACAGTCAGAAACATGGGAGGGTGAGAGAATTCACCAGAGCCAGAGCAGGAAACAGAACAGGCAGAGTGACAAAATACACTGCTGAGGGGAGCAGCAGGCACAGCAGGAGAGGTCTGTCACGCAATGTGGGACCCTCACCGGTGGCCGGGAATGAAACTGGTGCTGCAGAGGCTGCGGGCAGCTTTGCAGCCCAGTGCTCAACCGCTGCACCACCAGGGGAGGCCCTATTCTTGATTTTTGGTTAATGGTTACTATGGGGATTTTACTTAAATTCATGTCTTAATTCCTTTATGAGCTGACATATGCTCTCTGTCATGTAACCATATAGGTTCTGTCCATTTCTTACTCCCCCTTAGTGTTTTGTTGTTGACTCATGCTATTCTTGCTCATTATTCTGGTGTTTTATTGTATTGTCATTTTTCTCAGGATTATTTTCATTTTTCTTTTCTTGTAGAAGAACTTCTTTCAACATTTTTGAATGAAAGATATGGTGGTAGTAAACTCCATTAATTTCTGTTTGTATGGGAAAACTTTTATTTTACTCTTGTACTTGAATGATAATTTTGAAGTCTATAGAATTCCTGGATGGTAGATCTTGTCCTTCAGGATTGTGAACACTTTTCTTTCCAACTCTCAGAGAGTTTCTGGACTAAAGTCCAAGGAACTCCTAATTGGGGAAACTTTGTGAGTTATTTTGCATTTGTTTCATGCAAGTTTTTTTCTTTATGTTTGACAATGATGTATCTAAGTGTAGTTTTTTTTTTTTTTGGATTTAAATTTTGTTATTCTCTCTGCTTCTGCATAGCCATATTAATTCATTCTTTAGTGTTGAATAGGGTTTTAAATAGGGTTTATGCTCCCATTTTTCTCTCTTCACCTTCTGGGATTCCAACTATTCTTGTGTCTTCTTCTAATTGATTCTTCCTTTTTTCATAGTTCCCTCATATTTCTTTTATCTTGATTTTCTCTTTTATTCTAAACAAGTAATTTGTTCATTTAAGTCATACATTTGAAATGAAAACCAAAATAATCCAAACAGTACAGTTTCACATAATAAATACATACAGTAAGGGAACAGATCAAATTATCTAAAACATGCAATCATGTTTAGTCAATTGATTTTGGGCACAGTTTCCAAGATAATCCAGGGAGAAAGAAAAGTGATTAAAAGCATTTCAAATAATGGCTGTTATTGTAACCTGATATCAGTTTTGGGGGAAAAGATTAACCTCAACTATTGTCTCCAAAACAGTATAAGATCTAAAATATAAGATCTGAAATTCTAAAATTTCTATAAGAAAACATTGGAGAACATCAATGTAACATGGGTTATTCAAGGATTTCTTAAAATTGATACAAAACCAATATTTCATAAAAGAAAAGTAAATCTCTATGGTACATATTTGACAAAGACATGTGCCTAGACTATAAAGGAAAGTCTTACATCTTAAGACTAAGTCAGAAAGCCACCCAATAAAGGTGGGCTTATTTTTCTTTTATTTTTATAAGATAAAAAAAAATTCAAAAGATCCTTACAAAAGAAAATATATCAAAAGTCAATCAGAACACAAAAAGTTGCTCAATACAGGTAATGATCATGACAATGTAAATTAAAACCCACAATGAGATATTGCTACAAGGTCACTTAAATGACTAAAAGTTGAAAACTGGCAATATCAAAACTAGTAAGGAAGTAACTGAAATTGTCATACATTGTTTTTGCAGAGATGAGAAATGTTGCACACCCATTAGAAAAATTTTAAGCATCTTGGGCCTCCCCTGGTGGCGCAGCGGTTGAGCACTGGGCTGCAAAGCTGCCCGCAGCCACTGCAGTGCCCGTTCCGGCCACCAGCGAGGGTCCCACATGGCGCGCAGACCTCTCCTGCCGTGCCCGCTGTGCCCCTCATCAATTTGTCTGTTCTGCTCCCTGCTCTGGCTCTGGTGAATTCTCTCACCCTCCTGCGCTTCTGACTGTACCTGGTGCTTGCGTAAATAAATAAAAAAATCTTTTAAAAAAAGGCAGTAAGAAAAAAAAAAATCTTATAAAATTAAAGATAACATCATGAGAATCAGCTATCCCCATCTTTTGACCCACTCAAGAAAAATAAAAACATTTGCCCATGCAGACATTCATGTTTCCTATGTTTATTGCAGCACTATTTACAATAGCCAAGATATGGAATCAACCTAAATACCCCAAAACATGTGAATAGAATACTACTCAGTGCTCACAAGAGATAAATTCAGGTTATTTGCTGCAACATGAATGCAGCTAAACAAAATAAGTCAGAAGAAGAAAGATAAATACCGCATAGTTTTACTTATATGTGGAATATAGAGAAACCAAACTAAAGGTCAAAGACAAACTTTAAAAGGTGACCATAGGAACCTCCTGGTTGGCATAGGGGGTAAAGTCCCAGCACTATCAAGCTATTGGCAGCCACTGTAGCATGAGGTTGATCCCCGGCCAGGGAGCTAAAATACATGGCATAGCAGACCTCTCCTATCTCTCCCACTGCTCCCCTCAGCAGTGTATTTTAGTAGATCTGCCTGTTCTGCTTCCCACTCCCTCTCTGGTGAACCCTCATATCCCACCCCCGTGCCTGTGGCCTACACCCCAGTTCTTGTATGCATAAATAAATTTTAAAAATCTTGGAAAAAAAAAAAAAGAAAGGTGACCATAAATCTGAGGCATCTGGGAGAGACAGGAGAAATAAAGGGTCGTGAGGAAGGGTGAAAAAGGAGGTAAAAAAAGAGCACATTGAACTATGACTGAGGCGACCAGAAGGGGATGGTGGTGGGGTAGGAGCAATGAGGGATCTTATGGAGGATTACTGTGGCTATGGTGGTAGATGTGGTGAAATAACATACAATTTTAGATGTGTAAACTTGTATCCCTAATATATATCTGTGATGTAATTCAGCATTAACTCAACAAATAGAACATTAAAAATGGATGAAGCACGTAAACCCCACCCAAAAAATTAATGAGCCAATCAAGAAATCACAAGTGATATCACTCAGTGATTAAGCAAAATAATCATGAAAATAGAAAAAAATCTGTCAAATGCAGGCAAAATAGTACTTAAAGAGAAATTTCATCCTGATGCCGGAAAAAATAACTAAATCTTTTTTCTCACCTTAAGAAATTAGAAAAGAACGTATTTAACTCAATTTTGGATGAATAAACATGTAAAAACAAATAAATCAATGAAATGAAAATGAAAAAAGAGAGAATACATGTATCTGATGTCTTTTTTTTTTATTAAATAATAAATTTTATTTTTATATTCCCCCATACAACTGCACATGCCCCATTCTGACCCCAATCCCTGTCTTTTAAAAGAACGATGAAAATGACAAGCCTCTAACAAGATTGCTCATTGAGGGAAATAGAGAAGAAACAAATTATTACTCAGAAGATGAAAAGGAGATATTACTATTGATCCTACGAATATTCAAGGGATAATCATTACAAATAATAATTTTACATTGTTAAGTTTAAACATTTAGATAAAGTAGGTGAAAATAACTTATAGGTGTGTTTCTAAATGGATACAAATGCAAAATCTATTATAAATATTCAATTTGTATTTGAAAATCTTCTCAAGACATCTTTAGTCCCAAATACCTTCACCAGTGTATTTAAACACATAATGAAAAAATGGTAACATTTTTTATGAACTTCTTTCAGAAAACAGGTGAATAGAGAACATTTCTTATAGGGCAGAGCATTACACTGAAACAAAGACAGTAAAAGAAAAGAAAACTAGAAACTAACATCTTTCATGAACATAAATGCAAATATAGCCTTAAAGTTTTATAAATAAAATCCAGTATATTGTTATTATAAAGATAAATATCTAGACAAGAAAACATGAAATCCAGAAATAATGCCACATATATGGTCAATTAATTGTTATCAATTTTGCCAAGAAAATTCAATGAGAAGCAAATAACAAAGCCTGTTTATTCATAAAATAAAATAAACACCCCCCCCAGACACACACACCAGAGACCTAAACAGAAAAGCTAAACTACAAAACTTTGAGAATAAAATACAGATGAAAAATCTTTGCATGTTGTGGAGGGCAAATATATCTTAGACCATATGAAAAATAAAAGGCAAAGAAAAAGTGATGGAGAAAGAACAATTTTCTAAGCCAGGCAATACTTTCAGAGGGATAGAAGAGCTGTAATCTAAGTTTAGATTAAAAATATGTTTTATTCATAGCATCCTGAATTTTTAAGCCAGAAATTTCTTCAAAACACACCTAGTTAAATGTCCTTATTTTATGCTTGAATTAGCCAATGCCAAGAGGTTCACAAATATAAGAGATTAATGACAACACTTATTTTTCTGAAATAAGCATATATTGTTTATAAGCTAAGTTAACAGAAGTGAGAAAATAGTAAAGATTCAAACTAATAAATGAGAAAAGAACAGAAAAGCAATAAAAAATGATGAAACAGTCATTTCTTTGCAATATAAACAAAGATAAATTTTTAACTAGACTAAGATGAAAAAACTCAAGTGAATAAAATTGGAAATGGATAAGGAGACATCACAACCAATACCACAGAAGTGAAATAGGAGCTATGATGAACATTATATACCAACAAATTGGACAATGTAGAATAAATGGATAAATTCCTAGAAATCACACAGCCAAACAAGACTAAATCATGAAGAAATAGAAAGCCTTAAGAGAGCAGTAACAAATAAGTACCAACAAATAAGATTAAGTCAGTAATCAAACACCTCCCAACATAGAAAAGACCATATAGCTCCATGAATGAATTCTACCAGTTAAAGAAGAATTAATTTCAATCTTCCTTAACCTCTCCCCCTAAAAATAAAGAGGAATTTCATCAGCTCTTTGTAGATTTTTGTGATCAGTCCTTTATCATTAGTGTTGTGTGCAAAAATTTTCTCCCAATCAGTGGAGTGTCCCTGGTTACTGTCTCTTTTTCTATACAGAATCTCTTTAATTTGATGTAGTCCCAGCTGTTTATCTTTTCCTTCACTATCACTGCTTTGGGTGATATGTCTTTAAAGATGTTACTGAGGTGCATGTCATGTAGTGTTTTGCCTATATTTCCTTCTATATATTTTATGGTTTCAGGTCCTAGGTCTAGTTCTTTTTAATCCCTGCACCACCAGGGCTGCCATTCCAACCTCTTTCTATGAGTACAGCATTACCCTGCTGTCAGAGCCAGATAAAGATACAAGTAATGGAAACTCATAAAAATAGATGCAAATATCCTCAACAATTTATTAGCAAACTGAATTCGACAGCATTTTAAAAGGATCGTACAACATGACTAAGTGGAACTTATCCCTGGGATGCCTGTGTAATTTGATATAAACAAATCACTCAATGTGATACACCACATTAATGGAATGAAGGAAAAAACAAGCATGGTCATCTCAATAGATGATTTACAATAACATTAAGAAGGAAAAAATACTTTAAACAAAGAGGTAAAAAATTTGTATAATAAAAACTATAAAACAATGATGACAAAATAAATTAGATATAAATAAATGGAAAGATATCCTGTGTTCATGGACTGGAAGAATTAATATTGTTAAAATGCACATACTCCCCTAAACAATTTATATACACAATGCAATCTCTGTCCAAAACCCAATGACATTTATTAGGGAAATAGAAAAAATAATCCTAAAATTTGCATGGAAAGTTAAAAAAAATGAAGACCCAAATAAATTTTAAACAAGGAGAACAACTCTGGAGGCATCACATTTTATGATTTCAAAATATAATACAAAGCTAAAGTAATCAAAACAATAGGTACTGGCATAAAAAGGGCATACTTACCAATGAAGGTGATCTCAAAAATAAACTCATACATCAACTGACTTTCAAATAAGGGGGCCAATAACATACAATAGGAAAAGAAGTTCTTCAATAAATGATGTTGGGAAAACTGTATATGCTAAAAATAAAAATGATATTGGATCTTTATCTTATTCAATAAAAAAAATCATTTCAAAATAAGACCTAAACCTGAACTCCTAGTAAGTGTAAGAATTTAATTTCTAGAAGAAATTATAGGGGGGAAACTTCAACCTTAAAGATGATTTCTTGAGTATGACACCAAGATATACAGGCAGCGTAGAAAACAATCAATAAAATGAAGCAATAACCTATAAAATGGGAAAATATTTTCAAACCCTTACCTGGATTTTTTTGATGAATTAGACATAGTTTTTTTCATATGTTGCTTTTTAAAATTTTATCTTTATACATATATCTTTATACATATATACAGATAATGAAATATTATTTCACCTTAAAAAAAGACAGCCTGTTATTTGCAAAAATAAGATGAGCCTGGAGGACATTATGCAGAATGAATTAAGTCAGACACAGAAAGACAAACTCTACATGATACCACTAATATGATGAATAAAATAACCAAACTCATAAGAAGCAGAGTGGCGGTGGTCAGGGTTGGTGAAAGGAAAACAGGAAGGTATTAGTCAACTACAAATATGCACCTGTATAGGTTGCACAAACCTTAGAGATTTACAACATGGTTAACAATACTATATTATATATTTAAAATTTTGCTAAGAGCTTGATCTTAAATTAAGTGTTCTTAGCATAAATGAATGAAACAATGAATAAATAAATCATACATGCACAAATAAGAGGGTGAGAGAAAACTTGTGTATATGATGGAAAGGTTTATGACATAGACTGGGGCTGGTTTTACAACGTGTCATTATCTCCAAAATCAAGCTGTTTACATTAGTTACACATAGCTTTATGTGTATCCAAAAACATTTTTTCATTTAAAAAAATGGAAATTTAAATCCATCCTCTACCCTACTTTGCCAGACTTCCTTTGTTCAATTCTTTACCTTTTCTTTCCTGAACCACTGCTGGTCATATTCTAGAAGCACCTTTCTAATATGCATCAGACAAGTCCCAATATTCTCAGTATGGCACATATGTCCCCTATGATTGGACCCATATCTCTCAGTTTGCTTTCTTACCAGTTTCTATATTGTGTTTTGCTCCTAGAATTCCAAACTGTAATGCCTACATACATTTTTATGCCTCTCTGCCTTGCTTGTGCTGTTCTGTCTTTTTGAATTGTCCTTTTCAACTGCATTTGTGGATATCATATTCATACTTTAAGACTCAAGTTAGGCTTCATCTTTCCTGGTCTCCTTAGGATGAGTCTAGTACCAATGAGCTCCATTTCTATTGCTTCTGTGTATAACTGCATTGTATTATGTAGCACATATTACAGAGATATCTTTCATTTTCTCCTTTCCCCCAGATAAGTTTTACGTGTTTTAGTCACCTATATCTAGTAGAAATTTCTTAAGGATACTAGATTAACATCAAACTTTTCAAATCCCCCTAATTTTTAGATAAAGACAATGGAATTTCTATGCATTAAACTCCCTCAATGTCCCCGACAAATTAAAGTTGGCATTTAGTTCTTAATCGGAGAGCTTCCACTCAGAAAGCATGGAGCACCGCATCATGACTGTCCCCGGTGTTATAAAGGTTAACCTAGAACGTGGCATTGCAACCATGACTCATGTGGACAATATTAGCCCAGGGACATGCATTACAACCATCTCTGGTATGGTAAATTCAACAATCTGATAACCACATCATTAGCCAATAGCTAATTCATCTGCTATTTCAACCACTTAGAGTCATTTGCACACTGGGTGAACAAGTCACCAGTGTAAGGAAAGTATAATATTTGAACCTTAATCATATCTCTAAATTTCTCCAGCACTGAGTCCAATCATGTTGTAACTTTAAGTGATATATTACCTGAATAATGTATTGAACTTTTCAAGTGAAATGCTCTAAATGTGGGAAATGCAAAGACCTGACATATTTTAGTTTTTAAGTATATTGTGAGTCTCCAAATTGCTTGTATGTTTATCATAGGTAAGGCAACAAAAGTTTGTGGCTGAGTCAGTAAAATTGTTATAATGAATTTTTTTTTTATATTTCTCTTCTTGTTTCAAATAATAAAAAGTTAGGGCCATGATCAAATTAAGGTAGATTTATCTATGGAAGAAAAAGGGTATTGTTGACATTTCTGAATTGAGACAGTTTTTCCCAAATGGATAGCGCTTTCAGTACCTTGTATGGCTCATCCTGGAATGACCAAGCTCCAAATATAGAGAAATTCTAAGAAGTCTCAAATCTCCCCAATGGAGTTTGCTGCCAGCAGCAAACTCCATGTACATCCACACATCCTAGATTTGGCCAAAACCAGACCTGCATCTAAGGAAAGGGTGCCCAGGACCCATTGGTGCTTTCGTTCCCTGGACACTCCATGTCCACATGTGTGGGAGGTGCTCACTCTCATTACAAAGGTATGAATGTTTCAAATGCTAAATGAATAAAAATGCAAGTGATCATTTAACCAGATTGTGGGTAACCTCCAGAAAGGTCAAAGATGGAGGAAAGGAAATAATTCAACAAATAGTCTCTCTAGTGCATAGTTGAATCCCTTGTGTGCAGTATTTTTTTTATACAATCTCTTGGCCTTACTGGCATAACTTCTCAAGAATTTACTCTGAAAACTATTTATTTGTTCTGAGTTTTTCAATCATAAACAGGAAGGCAAAGATTTGCAGAGCTTTTCTTTATGTTTTTTTTTTCTTCAGAGCATTTAAGATTACCTTTTAGATTACCAGAGATTTTAGAAAGATGACACATATGAGATTTGTTAGCATTTATGCTTTGCATTTGATCATTTTAGGGGGAAAAAAGTGAAAAGAAATGAACTGGGCAATTGGCCCAGCTATCCATAACATTCACCAGAAGAAACTGACAGGAAACAAGGCAACACTATTTTTTTCCGGGGCGGGGGTGGGTGGGGGGGAGGGGGTTAAATACAAATAACAAGTTTAGAAATTCAAGAAAGCACTAGATGTAGAAATAAAAAGTCTTAAAAAGATAATCCAGAAGGGAAGGTAGAGGTAGCAAGAGAGTTTCTGCATGTGCTATCCATTATTAGACTGATCTTCAGCCAAATCCCCTACAGGGATGAAAAATTAAGCTTTCAAACAATTAATTATGGCCTGGTTTTAGAGACAGTCCATCCTTTTCATTAAAAGAGTTCAAGCACCCCTTCTCTTGCTCCCTTGAGAACAGTAGGCCTTTCCAGCAAGTAAATGGGTTTTTTCTAAGCCAAGCATTAGAAGAATTAGTAGAAAAAGGATCATGGTGTTATTGCTCCCATTTTTTCTCTATGGCATCATATAAAAGAGATCATCCTCCAGAAATATCATCCAAGTTTTCTTTGTCATAAAAATAGGACAGAATAGAAATACTAAGAAGAAAATTTATATATCCTTTTTAAAGATTTAAGGTTGATTGTTCAGTAGTGCAATTTTCTGAATGTCATTTTATTTCTTTTCTGCCTTATGCTCCCAACACAGCTAATGGACTAGCCTTTAGAAAGAGTGCAAGGCTATCTCCCAAATACCATCAGAGTTTGCCCTCAAGACTGATAGGAGGTTGGTCTTGACAGCAATATCCCAGAGGTTAGAAGACCTTCTCTCAGCCTTGCTCCAGTTCCATAGGACAGTCAGGCTTAATATCTGACTCCTACTCCTCTACTGTCTGGGCCACTGGTACTGCTGAAGTGTGGATAGCAAAGAGCAACCCGAAACCCAAACATCAAGATCAGGGCCTTGCAACTCTTGTTAATAAACACTGTATTCAGAAAAAAACACTGTTGGAAGGGAAAAAAATTACCACTATATAGATGCTAACAACAGGAGAAACTCATTCTCTCAGTTCCGGAGGCCAAAATAAAATGTATGCAATGCTCCCCTGAGAGGCTCCAGGAGAGATTTCATGGCTTTCCTCTCCCAGCTTCCATCAGCAGAGGGGCCATATCCCCTGACATGCTGCAGCTACACCCCTGCCTCCTTGGCCTGCACGGGGCCTCCATCGCTCTCTTTTACAAGGACATTTTGGATGAGATTTAGATCCTTTCCAAATAATCCAGGCTAATATCCCTATGTTGAGATGTAGAACTTGAAACTTTTTCCTTTTTGGGTAATATTTATTGACTCTGGGAGTTTATACCTGATTCTTTGGGTGGCCATTATTCAGCCTGCTCACAGGGTAAGAAGAGAGTCGTCTTTCTTTAATTAAAAATCCTCTTGTTAGTCTTTTTCCTGGTCCCTTATTTAGGTTTTCTAGATTCCTGCTATGAGTGAGACCATCCAGTATTTTTCTTTTTCTTTCTGGTTTATTTTGCTGAGCATGATCCCTTCCAGCTCCATCCATGTTGCTGAAAATTGTATGAGTTTATCTTTTTTGATTGCTGAATAATATTCTATTGTGTATCTATAACACATCTTCTTGATCCAGTCATATATTGTTGGGCATTTGGGTTGTTTCCAAAGCTTAGTTATTGTAAATAGTGCTGCTATAAACAAAGGGGTGCAGGTGCCCTTTTGAATTAATTTTTGTGTCATTTGGGTAAATACCTAGGAGTGGAATTGCTGGATCATGTGGAAGCTCTAATTTTAGTAGGTTGAGGAATCTCCACACAGCTCTCCATAGTGATTAGACCAGTTTGCACTCCCAACAGCAGTGCAGGAGAGTTCCTTTTTCTCCATATCCTCACCAACCTTTGTTGCTAGTTTTTTAATATGTGCCATTCTCACTGGTATAAGATGGTATCTCATTGTAGTTTTGATTTGCATTTCCCTGATTACAAGTGATGTTGGCCAGCTGGCCGTTTGCATTTCCTCTTTGGAGAAGTTTCTTTTTAGCTCTTCTGCCTATTTCTTGACTGGGTTATTTTCTTTACTTTTGTTGAGTCTCATCAACTCTTTGTAGATTTTTGTGATCAGTCCTCTATCATTAGTGTTGTGTGCAAAAATTTTCTCCCAGTCGGTGGGGTTTCTCTTTGTTTTGGTTACTGTCTCTTTTGCTGTGCAGAAGCTCTTTAATTTGATGTAGTCCCAGCTGTTGATCTTTGCCTTCACAATCACTGCATTGGGTGATGTGTC
Organism: Talpa occidentalis; assembly: GCF_014898055.3. Classification (NCBI taxonomy): domain Eukaryota; kingdom Metazoa; phylum Chordata; class Mammalia; order Eulipotyphla; family Talpidae; genus Talpa; species Talpa occidentalis. The sequence continues at coordinate 51,259,091 of NW_023601322.1, forward strand.
TGTAAAGACATCTTTGAGTTGCATGCCATGTAGTGTTTTGCCTATATTTCCTTCCATATATTTTATGTTTTCAGGTTTTATGTTTAGTTCTTTAATCCATTTTGAGTTGTTTTTGTGCATGGTATGAGGTAGTAGTCAAGCTTCATTCTAACTATAATAAAGAAAAAATCAAAATCAACAGGCAACTATAAACCAAAGACACACTACGGGGGGGGGGGAAGAGGAAGGATTAGGGTCAAAATAAGGGGGGGGTGTGCAATTGTATGGGGAATATAACCAAAATGAAAATGTTTACATTTGCAAATTGAAAAATGATGTAAGAATTATACAAAATAAAATATTAAAAAAAAAAAATCCTCTCATCATATCAGTCTGCTCAGACTCATAAACTGAGGAGTTTGAACAACAGAATTGTATTTTCTCATTGTTCTGAAGGCCTGAAGTTGTCACAAAGATGCCAGAGTGGTCAGGTTCTGATAAAGTCCCTTTTACTAACTTGTGGCTGTCCATCTTCTTGCTATGTGTTCAAGTGGCCTCTTCTCTGAGTGCTCCTGAGGACAAAAGCAGGGTGTTCTCTGGTATCTTCTCTCAGGAGAAGGACCTGACCCTCCAACCTCACTTAAAGTTAACTACCTCCCAATGACCCCTTCTCTAAACACTGTCACTTTGGGGGTTGGGGCTTCAACACACAATTTGTGGAGAAACACTGTCCATAGCAACTATGTGCTTAAACTTGTACTAAAAATGCAGACTACAAACCCCAAGAAGGGAAATAATCCAGGACTCCACAGCCCTCCTAGAGGGCCTGGACACCCGACCCATGAAGACAGTGGGGATGTGTTTCTCTTTCCACCATGAAGATGCTTTGCCAGATTTTCTGGCACTTGGGTGGGACTGAGTTAACACTTCATAGGGCAAAAACTTATGTCACTGAATATTTTTGCGCCAAACGTGATGATATAATATCGTGAAATATAATGAATTATATAAATATAATGAAAAAGAACAAAAGTCTTTAAAATGACCTTTTCCTATGAGATCTAGGCCCTAACAGTTCTTTAAACCCAAAGGTTTCATAAGATAGCTAAGCCATATGTTACATATTTGTAGCTCTGTAATTTTACGTTCTGGATATACATCTGGGCCTAATCTGAAAACATCATGTAATCATTCTGTAGTGCAATAAATTTTATAACAAATTGAAAAATGCAAAACCATAACCTACCATTAAAGCACATATTTTTCACTTCTAAATAGTTTAGCCACTTATCCTCAGAGATCAGTAATGCAGCCACTGTATCCAATTCCCTCCACAATTTCTAAACAGGGAAAATCATAATTATCTAGGCTTCTTCCACTTTCCATTGCCTGTGAAAAGAATCATAAATATTTACATTGGAAAGCGCTTATGAAGAAAGCCCCCAAACAGAGAGAGAGGTGAGTATTCTGGAAAGACTTGGAACAAATCAGGAAGACCATCTCTGGAGCCAGCTGGCCCTGCATTTGTTTAATCTGTTTGCAAAATGTGTTTTACACTACTTGTGAAGAAATTTCTCCAAAGATATTGCCCAATTCTTTCTTTGATCATTTAGAAAATCTTCTGCTTTTAAAGAAATAAAAGCAATGCCTAATAAAAGAAGTCATAAAAAAACAAACTAACATCTCTAGAGCTTTTTGTTTTCTCTGAAAGTAGAACTATACTTTAAAATATACCACATTGTACTTGAAATCAACACACCATCAGCCAACCTCCTTCCCTTTCATACACATGCGGTCTTTTCCTCAGTTCTAAACTGGTTTTTTATTGCTGAGTGCCATGAAGGTGGAATTTTCTTTTTGGATGTGCATCCATTCTTTCGTTTCTCTCTCTCTCTCTCTCTCTCTTTCTTCCTCTCTCTCTCTCTCCCCCTCTCTTCAACCCCCTTCCCTCTTCTTTCCTTTCTTACCCCTGCCTCCCCCCTCCTCTTTCTTCTCTCTCTCTTTTTTCCTTTTTCCCACAAAAAGCTTAGCATAGAAGACTATGGTAAGTATGAGGAGGAAAATAACTTATAAATTTGACATTCATAATGTTGTAATTTTTAGACAAAAACTGAAATTCTAGGGGCTTCCCTGGTGGCCCAGGGTTAAAATCTCAGTACTATCAAGCTATTGCCAGCCACTGCAGCATGAGTTCATCCCAGCCAGTCAGGGAGCTGACCCACATGGCTCAGCAGACCTCTCCTGTCTTGCCTGCTGCTCTCCCCAGCAGTGTATGTCAGCAGATCTGCCTTTTCTGCTCCCCACTCTCTCTGGTGAATCTCTCACTTCCCCCAACCTCTGGCCTACACCTCAGTTCCTGTATGCATAAATAAATAAATCTTTTAAAAAAAAACTGAAGTTCTAGGATACACCAGACTCAGTACATTTTTTATTTCCCTTTTTTTTTTTTTTGGAATAACCACATGGGTCTGGCTGCTTGGATTTCTGTATAATGACCTTGAATCTTTTTTTAATGACTTTGTGAGGAAATATTCTGATACGGCATTTTCAATGTCAGCCTAAGTACAGCTGACTGGATTGACAGGAATACATTGCATTAAGGGCAGCTCCAGACCTAATGACGAGTCTAGCATCTTTTCTGACTTGATTGTTTGCCATGAGATTCTACCCCAGGTAACCACATAACCCAGTAACCAGGTAGACCACCTGGCCCACCCACAGAAGCCCATTTTGTCTAAACTGCCACTAAAATCGTTGTGACCAGGGTCATGGTGCCTACTGCTGTGGCTTCAGCAGTGACAGGGCAGCGGCCAGAGAAATCTTTCCATGCTGTCTGGTGGCTCATAAATCAGGCATTTATAATCAGAGACTTGCCAGTCCATGCTGCTTCTTTGTTAGCATGCTTATTCTTTAGTTGCAGAAAGCCCTTAACTTTTCATAAACACCGAGTTCTCTCAGAACAATAATGGATAACAAAACATTGTCTCCATAAAGACCAGTATCTTTCTATATTTGGAAATATTTTTTTCAAAAAAGTTCAACTCTCATTTTAAACTTCATTATGTAAAAAATAAAAAATCTGCCTTCTCAAAATAGCAACTATTACATAAATCCATAAGCCAAATTATATCTGAAGAGTAAGTGCACTTTTCTAACCATGGGAATTTCATGATCTTTATGTGTACAAAGCTTTCTGAAGTGACATAAGAATTTGCTAATTACCATCTACTTTTCATGGAAATGTTTTAAAGTGAAATGTTTACCACTGAATTAACAGCACATTAGCACTGACCTCTGTTGTCAGCCTGACTTGCTGTGGTTTTAAGATTACTAGTTCCTGTATCATCAATTTGTATTTACTATATCCCACTTGTAAGTGAAAATACCATTTACTGCACAAACCACAAAAACCTTTTGTTATCCTTCTCAGTAGAGCATTAATAATGCATCCTGAGGTCCTGTTCATAAATGCAAGTGCATTTACAAATTTCACATTAACCACTGAGGCCTCCACAGACTCCGGTGTGCATCCATGGAGATAAAATCAGCAGGGATCCAGCTTCCACAATGCCTCACCCAGGCACACGCAGTACGTGGTCCCCCATCTGCCCCCACAGAGACCCAAATCTTGGGTCTAAGAATCATTTTGCCTTTTTTAAAGGAAGAATAATTCTTTTAATAATTATCTTCAGAATTTGATTGATTATATGGCAACCATGGAAAATGAATGTTGCCAAGTAAATCACCCAATATATTTACCAATAGTTAAAATATTCACAGCAAATGAAAGTTGTTCCTTCCTATGGCCTACTAATTCAATAAAATCCTAATTATTTTCTGTCCCCTTTCCCCCCAGTAGTGGATTCTAAACAATATTCTCTTGTTTAGGTTCCACTAGAATAATTTTAGGAAAAAAGAACCAGTGTCCTCAATCATATCTGCACATGTTGCTCCAGTCCCCACCTTGGCACAGAGCCCACGTGAGCACCTGCTGGAGTTACATCTGTCTTCTGTGTCCTCCCTATTTACTATCATTATCTTGCATCCTATGTATCATCTATCTGTCCTTCCTTTCTTCCCCACCACTCACTGTATCTCTCTCCTTCCCTCCCCATTTTCTTCTTCCCTCCCTCTTACCCTCCCTCCCCTCCTTCCCTTTATTATAATCAAGGGCTTCAGAGTTAGACTGGAATATGACACCATCTTTTTCATTTATGAACCATATGACCCTCCAACAAGATAATCCTATCTTTCTTCAACCTCAGCAGTATACCTGGAAATAATACTCCCTTGCAAAAATTTCACAAAGATCAAATGAAAATATAATGTGGAAGTATTCAGCACAGCCTAAAACATAAAATATATTCCATACTTTTCAACTTCTAGTTGTCTTTCTCCTTCTGTATCTGGTATTCCCCCTACGTTTGTACAATTTTACTTGATATAAGAAGTTTAATACCAGTTCTCATGAATATTTAACAATCTCAGCTCCAATAATTTCCTTATCTTTATGAGAATGGCTCTCTTTTACATTAATCCAGACATCAATGTGTGATAAGACATCATAGAATAAATAATAATGAAAATAATTCACATTTCATATTCCTTTAGCATTCACTTCAGACACTGTCCTGCCTTCAGCAGTGACCAAACTAGCTACACTTAATTTGAGCTCACAAATGCCTCAAGAAAGACAAATAAATTAGAAAGTCATGTGGTCTTGCACATTCAGTTAAAAGTATTCCTGAATTAAGGTACAATAATAATCCTGCTAGCTGTGAATTTTCAACATATATCTTGGAACGTGAACAGTTAAACTCTGCAGTGGCAATGATGTTAAGATTTTAGTAGAATTTTCTAGATGCACTTATCATATGGAAATGCTTTTTATGACCACTTAGATAACATAAGCAAGATGGGATGTGCACTTAATAGCAAAGGAAGAGTCTTCTCTTCCAGTGGTCTTGCTCAGTCCACTGGATAAGCAAGTGTTTCCCCTACTAACTTATTTACAGAATCTTAACACGAGAAAAAACCTAGAAGGGGTGTCCCTGGTGGCACAGGGGGTTAAGCACAGCACTGTGAAGCTATCTGCAGCCTCTGCAGCACAAATTTGATCCCCAACCTTCCAAGGAGCTACCCACGTGGTGCAGCAGACCTCTCCTGTCTTACCCACTGTTCCCCTCAGCAGTGTATTTCAGTAGATCTGCCTGTTCTGTTCCCTACTCTGTCTCTGGTGAATCCTCTCACCTCACCCCCATACCTCTGGCCTGTACCCCAGTTCTTGTATGCATAAATAAATAAATCTTTATTTTAAAAAGGGCCTCCCAGGTGGTGCAGCGGTTGAGCGCTGGGTTGCGAAGCTGCCCGCAGTCTCTGCAGCGCCGTTCGATCCCCGGCTGCTCTGCTCCCCGGCCACCTGAGGAGGGTCCCTCATGGCGCGCAGACCTCTCCTGCCACCCGCTGCTCCCCTCAGCAGTGTACTTCGGTCCTCTGCCTGCTCTGCTCTCTGCTCTGACCCTGATGAATTCTCTCACCCTCCTGCACTTCTGACTGTACCCTGTGCTTGTATAAATAAACAGACAAATCTTTTAAAAAATAAATAGATAGATAGATAGATAGATAGATAGATAAATAAATGAAATAAAATAAAATAAGAAGAAACCTAGAAGCCATTTATCCATATACAAATCCAAAGGAGAAGTTCACCTTACTCCCTTATTAATAGACCAGAAGAAAAATCTCTAGAAGGAAGATATTCATTTGTCTTGTTTTGTTTTGCTTCTCTAGATAATGAAGTGCCTACATGATGAAAACTAAATCCAAGATGCTCCAAGTGAACAGTAAATGTATATAAAAGTAGCAAGTAAGTTTCATCATGACCAAGTTTAACTATTAGGAATAAAATTAGCTGAAAGTTAATATGAATTTGGTTTCTATTTTATAGAGAATATAATTCAGACTCTGTAGGGAAAAAATGAAGCCACTACTACAAGGTCATGTCATTCGAACTTCTTGATTATTGAAAAAACTGTATGCAAAGAGAGTAAATATTGACTAAATCATCAAGTTGGATTTTTAAAAAAACATTTTTGGGCCTCCCCTGGTGGCACAGATGGTTGAGCGCTGTGAAGCTGTCTGCAGCCTCTGCAGTGCCCATTCGATCCCGGCGGCCGGTGAGGGTCCCACATGGCACAGCAGACCTCTCCTGTTGTGTCTGCTGCTCCCCTCAGCAGTGTATTTCATCAGTCTGCCTGTTCTGTTCCCCGCTCTGTCTCTGGTGAATCCTCTCACCCTCCCGCGCATCTGGCCTCTACCTCGGTTCTTGTATAAAATAAATAAATAAACCTAAAAAAAAAATTAAAAAAAAGAAAACCGTTTTCATTTTGTTACTGTTACTGCCACTATCCTGAAAGCACAAAGAGCTGAAAACACTGACAGCATCAAGAAAATGTCTATGGTGTATCTGGACTTCTCCTGAATGTCCATGCTACAAAAAGTTTTCCATTAACATTATTTGATATGTATAATGTTTTAGTTTGGATTTTCTCAGGAATGGACCTTGAGACAGGAATTTATTTATTGGAGAGGTAAGGAAAATACCACTGTGGGAGTAGGAAGGTGAAACAAGGCAATGAATGAAAACAACAAATGGTGCATTTCCAAGCCAGTGACCACTGTGTTCCACATGGGAATCCTGAGAGCTGGTGTAGAGATATGTGGAGAGGGATCTCATCCAAGAGTGAATGAAGGTAGTTACACTCCAACTCTGATTGTTGGTTGAGGACCACTCCCCAGGAAGTGTTAATTCTCCCAATTACCTACTTTTCTGTTCTATTCTGGGGCAGCTAAATGAAATTTGGTGGCCAAAGAAAACCCATAGGAATAAAAAAAAAAAAAATGTAGGTGTGGGCAATAAGTCAGACAGTGTACGGAAGTGTTGAGCAAGGAGATGTGTGGTCATGGGAGCATCTGCTATTCATAGAATGCATGTGGAGGCCATCAACAGCATTTTTATGTATTTTTTATTTTTTTATGCATACAAGAGCTGGGTTGCATGCCAGAGGTGCAGGGGAGGGGCAGGGGTTGGGGGAGGGGGCAGGTTACGGGATTCACCAGAGACAGAGTGGAGAACAGAATAGGCAGATTGACTGGAATACACTGCGCCATTTGTGTTAGCTCCCTGGCCAGGGATCGAACTGGTGCTGCAGTGGCTGCTGATAGCTTCATAGTGCTGAGACTTAACCCCTTGAGCCACTAGGGAGGGCTTCAGCAGAATTTTTAAAGCTGCCATTTTTAAGGACTGAAAGACAATGGCAAAACCACTTCCAAAGCACCACCTTGGTCACGCCACCAAATGTTGGTGTTGACCTACCTTTTCCACTCTGAAATATTCCTTCTCTTTTTGCCACTCTAAAAAACCAATCCTACTGCCAAAACTAAAACCAACTCAGTCTCACAGGAAGCCATCACAGAAGTTAGCTCTGACAAGCAATAATCCCCTGGTAGCAATATCCCCTAAAACTACAACAACAGAACGCTATTCTTGCCATAGTCTTCCAAAATTGTGCAGGCAACCAACTCAGCCCTGATTTGATTTGAGTAATTTAAGAAAAATTATAAAAAGTCTGTGCCAACAGGCTGAAAACATTGTTCATTGTTCTAAAGGAGTTCTAAAATAAATGAATATATCTGAAGCCTGAAATAGCTTTCTGTTGACTGTCTAGAGGTTTAAAGAGGAACCGTTCCCAACTAATCTAAAGCAGCTGTCAGCTGCCTCTGGTTGACTGTAGCTCACATAGCTGTTATCCAAAAGCCTTAAGTCTGTGACAAATACCTCCATCAGAGCAACACCCACTTCACTAAAAATCAGAAAAATGACCCGCCTGTCTATTCACATTTCTTATAATTATAGCAGTATCATTATCACTTAAAATGCACACTTCTGCACTTGTGTGAAAACAATAAAACTTGACTCACCTCATCTAAAGAAGTATTAGAATTTCCATCTAGATGGGATTTCCAAAAGAATATCCATTTTCAGAACTAATCTACTGAAATTCTAAAACAACATATGTTCTCCATGCTCAAACTGTGCCTACACTAAGACTCTCCAAAAGACCACGTTTCTGGGGTTCCAGGACGCTGTTTGGCTCACAGTGACCCACAGTTAGAACCTCTTAATGAAGATGTTACACACAAATCAGATTAATTTATTCTCTTATAAGTTTACAGTGGTTTTTAAACATTTTTTAAATCATTCAACCAACAAATATTTATTGACCCACTTACTTTTGAATATCAAACCCTGTGCTAGATATTAAATGGACAATAGTGGACAAAACTGTCTCATCCACTTTATTCTTATTGCACAAACAACATCAGATTACCTTAAGAGGAACAAAGATGAAGAAGAGATCACATAATGCTGCTATCCCTATTTATTTGGTTTTGTCACATGGTAGCCTTCAGCTACCCATTATTCTTCTGATAAAGACAAAGCCTTTCATGTGGCCTGGAGCAGAGTTAAGAATGCAGTGTAAGGTAATTTGTATTTACTCTTTGTTTACGTGCATGCAATTACTTTTGGACATACAGTTGGTCCTACTTCTCCCTGGTTTTGATGGTTTTATTGGTTTGGGGGTGTTTGTTTTTGGTCATTAGTTTCTTTTGGACAATGTTATTGGATATTTGGAGATTTTGTAAATTTCCAAATAGGGTACAAGTGGTGAGAGAGGGCGACTGTGATTCCCCCATGTTGTTACTTTCAGAGAATAGTTGGATTTTAATCCTATTATTCAATTTGATAATGTGAAGGAAATTTTAAGAAGGTATTCCATTGAATAAAAATGCACCCAGAAGAAATCTTTAATTTTTTTTTTATTTTACAACTGTCTTACAAACATAGGAAATAAAATGCCTTATGGGATTTCTATGGTAAAATATGCAGAGATTTTATTTAGATATGCAAGTTGATTCAATTTAGATCCCCAAAACAGTAGAGTATTAGTTCTTAAAAGAGCAGTGAAGTATAATATTGCAATGAACTCTGTCGGATTGAAAACTTTCAAACATGTAAATACAACAAATGCAAATGTACAATTTAGATTTAAGTTTGAATAGTTTTAAACTGGGAGAATCTATCGTTTCAGGAAAATGTCATATCCTCATGACAGTGGTTCTACACCTTTGTTACTCTATTCTGACAAGTCACAAGTAGAATAGATTTAATATCCTGACAGAAATATGATTAATCAAAGATTATTTCAGCTATATGTGTTTCTCTAAGTCATTTAGAAAGGTTTCTTTTTTAATTGAAGCACGGGTTTATTTACTTGTACCTCTAAACTGCATACCAGCAGATAAGAAAAGTCTTCAGTTCATTTCGGTCAATTAAGGATAATTATTCATAGTGGACTCAGAGGGGGAAAGAAAAGATTCATCCACCCATTCAACAGAGTATGTATTAAGTGTTTACCATGTGCCAAGCGCATTTCAAGATCTTCAGATTGAATGTGAGCAGAAGAGTCCCACAGCTCATTGAACTCCCCTTGGCCAAGTGCGAGGGCTATTTTAAGCCAATTATCTACCTGAAAATTTGGTGAGGGAACCAAGGGAAGACACTTCACACTGGGAAATGGATTTCGTCTGCACAAAGTGAAGTTCTCAGTTCTAAAAGTCTATGTTTCTGTCCTCTGAATAGTTCAAATAGAAATGCTTTATGGAGGTATAAATGATATTGGTGGTAAGAAAGGGGATGAATGTCCTAACACCACTCACATTCTCTTCCAAGTCCCTTCAGAGATTATAAACATATATGTTCTTACGTTCTAAACAACTTAGAGATTCAATCTATCATTGAATTATTTTGTGAACCAAAAAGAACCCTTAATTTTTTACTACATAAAATAATTCAACTACTCAAAATATTTGAAAAGTTTAGGGCCTCCCTGGTGGCACAGCAGATTGAGCGCTGCGCTGTAAAGCTGTCCAAAGACTCTGCAGCGCGGTTTCTATTCCTGGCTGGCCAGGGAGCAACCCACATGACACGGCAGACCTCTCCTGCCTCACCCACTGCTCCCCTCAGCAGTGTCTTTGGTCTATCTGCTTATTCTGCACCCCACTCTGTCTCTGGTGAATTCTCTCACCCTCCCGCACCTCTGACTTGTACCCCAGTTCTTGTATAAATAAATAAATTATAAAAAGAAAAAATGAAAAAAAAATTTGAAAAATTTAAAGCACATCATCATTCTCAAACCAAAATATGGCATATTCACTAATATATATAAGAACACAAGGGCAGAAATTGATATATATACATTTTTCATATATATATACATATATGTATATATGTATATATACACTTATTATATATATATATATACCTATTTTTTTCTATATATAACTACCTATATATAGACTCTTAATATATACTTGGGGAATTTTTTCCTTTGTTGTTGTTTTTCCTCAATGATCACTCAAGCTCAACCTAGACCAGAAGAACTAACAAGTTAATGCAAAGTTTAGGTTATGCAGCTTTTTTATCACAAATATCCAAACTGTGTTTGGAGGGTAGTTTTTCCTACCCTCTCTTCCAAGTAGACCCTCTTTGTGCATGCAGTGGTTATCTGGTCATCCTCCAGTGACTTGTTTTTATTTCTGTATAATTCAGTTGTAAGTATGTGGAAGTAATAATAAATGGCTGCTGTGTGAAATGGAAATGTCTGTGAAACCGCACTATTAGTGCAATAGATAATTGGTATAAATGACATACAGAATCACTGGGAGGACTAACAAGTAGAATCTAGGGTCACATCACAGAACAGACTCACTAAACTCTGCAAGTTGTAGAACCAGGAAATTCCTTGCTAAATTGACAAGTTACTCCTACAAATATAACTTCAAAACTTCAGAGCCCTGACTTCAGGCACTTAAGCCATGATCAGGAAGCTGCTGAGAGAGCTGCCAGCATAGAACCTGGTTCCCACTGCTGTCACCATGATTTGCATCACAATAGACAACTGTGCTTTGTCTTTATTTCATCTAATTATGTTTCTGCAAGTGCTTCTCATCAGTAGATTATAATTTACACCTGAAATCCAGTTGCAACGAGGTCTAGGGTCAAAAGGATTTTTTTTTTAATTAGAACTAGTATTATTACTTATTTTTAACTGAGATATAATTGACATATCACATATTAATTTTGGGTGTACAACATAGTTATTATTATATGTATATATTATGAAATGATCACAATATGTGTACTGAACATCAGCCACCACAAGTGAATGTAATTTTTTGTTTGATGAGTCCAACAAGATGGCAGGAAAGTGAAGATGCTGGGATTGCCTCTTTTACATACTTACAACTGAATTATACAGAAATAAAAACAAGTCACTGGAGGATGACCAGATAACGACTGCATGCACAAAGAGGGTCTACTTGGTAGAGAGGGCAGGAAAAACTGAAATCTCCATTTGGCAGAGCTGCATAACCCAAGAGAGAGTGGGGTGACTACCATATGGGTTAAGGTCACAGAGTGTACATACTGGGCATGAGGGATGGTGTATCTCCAGAGACTGTCAGAGTAGGTCAGCTGAAATCGACACTGGAACTCTGGCTTTTGGTTTTACTTCCTCTTGTTTTTCCAGATCCTTATTGTGTAAAATTAGGTATTTATTTGAGATATTTATTGTTTCTTGATATATGCCTGTAAGCTATAAACTTTACCCATAGCACTTCTTTTGATGAATCCCATAGGATCTGATAGTTTGTGTCTTTTAGCTTTTCTCCAGATATTTTTAATTTCAACTTTAATATCCTCATTAACCAATAGCTACTCGACAGCATGTTGTTTAGTCTCAACCTATTCGAGGATTTATTACTTCCTTAATCATTACATAATGTCTGTTCCAATCTCTGTTAATTTTTTAGCTGGAGCTCTATTTTATCTAAGTATGACTGCCCCTGCATTTTACATGGCATCATTTGCTTGCAAGATTGTTTTCCATCCTTCTAATTTGAGAATATGTTTACCTATAGAGCTCAGATTTGTATCCTGGAGAGAGGAGAAAGTGAGTTTTATTTTTTGTTACAACCAATCACTCTGCTTTTTGATTAGTGAGGTCAGGCATTGACCTATAGGAAAATTATTGATATGTAAGTATTTATTTCCATTTTGCTATATTTTTCTCTATGTACTTTTTCAAGTTATGCCAGTGTTTCTGTTTTCTCATATTTTATTCCATTGTATTTTTTGTTAAATTATATATATATATTAAAGATTTATTTATTATTTATACAAGCACTGGGCACAGTCAGAAGCGCCGGAGGGTGAGAGAATTCACCAGAGCCAGAGCGGAGAGCAGAGCAGGCAGACTGATGAAATACACTGCTGAGGGGAGCAGCGGTACGGCAGGAGAGGTCTGCACACCATGTGGGACCCTCACCCGGTGGCCGGGGATTGAACCGGTGCTGCAGAGGCTGTGGGCAGCTTCGCAACCCAGCGCTCAACCACTGTGCCACCGGGAGGCCCCATTTTGTTAAATTATATTTTTAAGATTTTTTAGGCTTTGTTGCAAGACACACATATGTTTGTATGTTATTTTTTACTTCTGAATTTCCTATTTAATGTTTATTATACTCATTTATAACAAATATTATTTATTATAAAATATTACTCTGTTTCTGTAACAATTTTTGTCTTTAAGGTCTTTTATCTGAGGGCCTCCCCTGGTGGCGCAGCGGTTGAGGGCTGGCCTGTGAAGCTGCCCGCAGACTCTGCAGCGCCAGTTCAATCCCCAGTCTTCAGTTTGAAAGAATGTTTTTCTAGTGTATGTTGAGTACAAGTCTATTAGCAATGGATTCCATTTTTATTCATTTGAAAATGTTTTCATTTAACTGTAATTTGATTTCCATTTTGAAAGGTAGTTTGACAGACATAGTACTATTGGTTAAAAACGTTTTTTCCTTCCTTTCTTTTGAAGTGTCATATCAACAACTACTGCCTTCCACTGTTTCTTTCTGAAGCTTGTAATATACATGTGTTGAGAAATATGCTCAAAGTCATTGAAAACTCAAAAACCTTTTTTTGTTTTTTCATTAATTTTTTTTAGTTTTTACATCATTGTTCATTTTTTTAAAGATTTATTTATTTATTTATTTATGCATACAAGAACTGCGGTACAGGCCAGAGATTTGGGTGGGGGTGAGAGCTTTCACCAGAGACAGAGTGGGAAACAGAACAGGCAGACTGCTGAGGGGAGCAGCAGGCAAGACAGGAGAGGTCTGCTGTGCCCTGTGGGTCACCTCCCTGGCCAGGGATCTAACTTGTACTGCAGTGGCTGCAGGCAGCCTCATAGAGCTGTGTGTCTTAACCCCTTGAGCCACCAGGGAGGCCCCCTCATTGTTCATTTTTAAACAATGTTTACTTCCCCCCACCCTCTCAGGTGTAGTCCCCATAGAGTTTGCTTCACCAATGCACCCGTGTACCATCACCACAGCCCCCTGTGCTCTTCCCTCCTCCACCCTGATCCCTCTCCTGCCTCCTCCCCTGCAGAATGTCTCTGATTTATAATTGTCTGTTTTTGCTTTGTTGTGTTTCGTACTGTTATTATTTTTTTACACTGATGTCTTATTTGGTTCCCCTATATCCCTGCTATAAGTGAAACCATCGATAGTTTTCTTTTTTCCTTCTAGCTTATTTCACTGAGCATAATTCTTTATAGCTCCATTCACATTGCTGCGAATGGCATGAGTTTATCTTTTTTGATTGCTGAATAATATTCTTTGATTACTGAATAATTATCTTTGCCTTCACTATCACTGCTTTGGGTGATGAGTCTTTAAAGGTGTTTCTGAGATGTATGTTTTATAGTGTTTTACCTATATTTTCTTCTACATATTTTATGGTTTCAGGTCTTATGTCCAGTTCTTTTATCAATTTTGAGTTGATTTTTGTGCATGGTGAGAGGTAGTGGTCTAGTTTCATTTTTTTGCATGTGGAGGTCCAGTTTTCCCAGCTCCATTTATTTAACAAACTGTCCGTGTTCCATTGCATATTTTTTGCTCTTTGGTTAAAGATTAGTTGCACAAAGAAATGGAAAGACATGCCCCACTCATGGATTGGAAGAATCAACATTATTAAAATGGCCATCCTCCCAAAAGCAATGTACAGATTCAATGCTATTCCAATAAAAATCCCAATGACATTCTTCAAAGAAATAGAACAAATACTGATGAAATTCATATGGAACCACAAAAAAACCACAAATAGCCAAAGCCCTACTGCTGAAAACAAAGGAGAAAGGAGGCATCACACTTCCAAACTTCAAGCTATACTATTTTGGTATTGGAACAAAAGCAGACACACAGACATATGGAACCAAATAGAGAGCCCAGAAATAGAGTTCATATTTTTGATTGCTGAATAATATTCCATTGTGTATATATATACCACATCTTCTGGATCCAGTCATCTATTTTTGGGCATTTGGGTTGCTTCCAGGTTTTACCTATTGTAAATAGTGCTACAATAAACATAGGTGTACAGGTGGTCTTTTGAATCACTGTTTTTGTGTCCTTTGGGTAGATCCCTAATAGTGGAATTGCCGGGTCATATGGTAGCTCCATTTTTAGTAGACTGAGAACCTCCAGACAGATTTCTATAGTGGTTGGACCAGTTTGCACTCCCACCAGCAATGTAGGAGAGTTGCTTTTTCACCGCATCCTCGCCAACATTTGTTGTTGCTTGTTTTTTTGATATGTGCCATTCTTACTGGTGTAATGTGGTATCTCAATGTGGTTTTGATTTGCATTTCCCTGATGATAAGGGATGTTGAACATTTTTTCATATGCCTGTTTGCCATTTGCATTTCCTCTTTGGAGAAATGTTTTTTGAGTTCTTCTGCCCATTTCTTGACTGGACCGTTTATTTTGTTTTTGTTGAGCCGTGTGAGTTCTTTGTATATCTTTGTGATCAGTCCCTTATCAGTTGAATGGAGTGCAAAGATTTTTTTTTTCCCAATCAGTGGGGTGTTTCTCTGTTTTGGTTAATGTCTCTTTTGGTGTACAGAATCTTTTCAGTTTGATGTAATCCCAGGTGTTTATCTCTGCCTTTACTTTCTTCACTTTGGGTGATGAGTCTTTAAAGATGTTATTGCAATCTATATCTTGTACAATTTTACCTATATTTTCTTCCATATATTTTATGGTTTCAGGTCTTATGTACAGTTCTCTTATCCATTTAAAACTCAAAAATCTTATCAGCATTTCTGCTCTCAAGAGTAGACTCCCCTAAAGTGTCTGCTGCTTCTTATAACTCTCTGAAATCTAATGTGTATGCAGAATTCCATACTTATACGTGTATTTGGATGTTTTATGCTCAGATTTTGGATTTAATTTTTCTGTGGTACTATTGCTTTCAAACATTCCCTTAAAATTTTCAACTGCTCAGCTAAACTATCATGGGTCCCTGTGAATCACTAATGTCAGTGTCTGCTGAGGGAAGGAGTTTGTGGGGTGGTCCCAGGCAGAAAAGTCATAAATTCATAGTTTTTACTTCATGTAGTAATAATCTTTCATGAGTAAATGAGTCTCAAATTTTCTCCTGCTTTGGTTATTTTCCAATTTTTGCTCAGTTTTTATAGTTGTGTGTGGGACAAATCATTTAACACTTAAAACAACCATTTATTCTGTCCATTTAGTTTTATATATTTTTAAATTTTTGCTGATTACTTTTGATCCATGAGTTAATTTTTTATTTCAGAAATATGGAATTAATTATGTTTTGTTATTGATTTCTAGCTTAATGGCACTGTGGTCAGATAAGATGTTCTGCATAATACTAGATTTTTGCTGTCTTTGATATTTACTTTATGGTCTCCTACATGGTCTATTTTTATAAATATTCCTGGAGTGCTTGAAAAGAATGTTGTTTAAATTTTGAGTGAATATATATATTCAGTCACACTGGTTTTCCAAATGCTTTTCATACTTATTTATTTTGTGTTTGAACTACTTCTTATTGAGAAAATTACATTTAAAAATCTCATTACGTAAGTGCCTATCCTTAAATTTTACTGTCTATTTTATTAATTTTCCGTAAAATTATTAAATATACTTAACCTCCTGCCAAATAGTATAAAAACTTAATTTGCTTTTTATCTAATGGTCTCCCTTCTACTTTTTATTCCTCCACATATTGTCATTATTATATTCTTATTCTATGCATATTATAATTGGGAAAATCATCTAACACAAAGACTATTTTAGGATAAAGTATTGAGTATTTCATGTAATTTTATAGGGTTCTGTCCTGAAGGTTATGTGGGGTTTCAACATTAACAGATTTGTAAGCACATTGGGCCTGAGGAATATTTTAAGCATTTCACTAAATTACTTGTGTGGTGATGGAGATGTACAATGACACGCTGATCAGTTTCTCCTCTCCTGATAAAGGTCCACACCAGCTGGTGGAAGGTGGTTTGCCCTCATGATGATGTGCCAACTGACAGCTGAAGCTCCCTGCTGCTGCCCAGCATCAGGTGCGAGTATCTTATAGCTTATCACTAGTCTTGGAAAATACCAAATTCAAAGTATGGTTTCTACTGAATTAATACTGCTTTGTGTGGGGAGGTGGTCAACTATTCTCATTCATAGTCTAAAAATATCTTCGTTTCATATAAGTCTTAAAATATCATTTAGATATATAGGCTTATAGTTTGTAGCTGTTTTCTCTGGGAACTTGGATTGCAACTTCTATAGTTAAAAAATTGACTATCAGTCTGCTTGTTCCTAGGGAATTTCTTTTCTCTTTGGTTACTTTTAAGATATTTGTCTTTGTTGTTCTTATACATTTTTGTTGTTCTTATACATATTTCTATGGGTGAAATTTTCATTTTTTTACAATCATTCTTAAATTCCATGCTTCCTGAATAATTTGTATCTTTGATGTTGGAAAAGTACCAATTAAAAAATATATATAGGGTCTCCCCTGGTGGTGCAGTGGTTGAGCGCTGGGTTGCGAAGCTGCCCGCGACCTCCTTAGCGCCGGTTCGATCCCCAGCTGCTCCCTGGCCACTGGAGGAGGGTCCCACATGGCGCGCAGACCTCTCCTGCCGCCCGCTGCTCCCCTCAGCAGTGTATTTCGTCAGTCTGCCTGTTCTGTTCCCCGCTCTGGCTCTGGTGAATTCTCTCACCCTCCCGCGCTTCTGACTGTACCCAGTGCTTGTTATAATATAAATAAATAAATCTAAAAAAAAATAAAAAATAAAAATAAATAAATAAAATATATATATATATATTGCCTCTCCTCCCTTCCCTCAATGCAAAACAATATATTTTTTATTCTTTATTATATTACTTTTATTTAAATAACAATGGTTTACAACATTGTACATAACTTGGGTTATAGGTTCAGACCCCTTCAAATTTATGTTACAAAATCACCTCCAACACTGAAGCATCTATAACCCTCTACCATATTCCATTGTGTCCTCTACCCCCTTCTCACCTACTCCCACACTTGCCCTCAGATAGTTTCATTTCTATGCTCAGAATTCTAGAGTTTGTTTTGGTTTAGTTTTTCTATTCCTTTGTTTATCTATCAATATATTTCACACATGAACATAATCATTACTTGCCTTTCCACTTCTGATTTATTTTACTTATATAACACCCTGCAGTTCCATTCAGGTTGTTGCAAATGGCAATATTTCATCTTTTGGGGGGGGGCCTCCTGGTGGCGCAGGTGGTTGAGTACAGCACAGTGAAGCTGTTGGAGCCTGCCCCTGCCAGTTTGATCCCTGCCAGCCATGGAGTAAGCCGCATGGCACAGCAGACCTCTCCTGTCTCAACAGCTGCTCCCTTCAGCAGTGTATTTCAGTCAGTCTGCCTATTCTATTCCCCACACTGTCTCTGGTGAATTCTCTCACCCTCCTGCACATCTGGCCTGTACCCTGGTTCTTACATAAATAAATAAATCTTTAAAAAAAATAAATAGTTGTTTGTTGATTTTGATTTTTACTTTATTGTAATTAGTCTTCTTCCTCATCCCTTATTTATGTTTTCTAAATTCCTGCTATGAGTGAGACCATCTGCTATTTTTCTTTTTCTTTCTGGCTTATTTCACTGAGCATGATCCCTTCCAACTCCATCCATGTTGCTGTAAATTGCATGAGTTTATCTTTTTTGATTGCTGAGTAATATTCTACTGTATATATGTACCACATTTTCTTGAGCCAATCATCTATTTTTGGGCATTTGGGTTGCTTCCATAGCTTACCTATTATAATTAGTGTCACTATAAATATAGGGGTGCAGGTGCCCTTTTGAATTAATGTTTCTTTGTCCTTTGGGTAAATACCTAGGAGTGAAATTGCTGGATCATATGGAAGCTCCATCTTTAGCAGATTGAAGAATCTTCACACTACAGGGGGGGAAGAGGGAGTAGGATCAAAACAAGGGGGTTGGGAATTGTATGGGGACTATAACCAAGATGAAAATGCATGCATTGTGCAAAATGAAAAATGATGTAAAAAATATATAAAAAAGAAAAATAAATAAATGATATTTCATTTTTTTAATAGCTAGGTAGTATTCCATTGCATGTTGTGTATTCCGGGCCTTTTATTCTATTTTTCTAATATTTTTAGGTCAGTTACATATTTTCAATCATTTGAAATCTTATACTGTGTTTGGCAAATTTTC
The DNA here is from genome assembly GCF_014898055.3 of Talpa occidentalis. Classification (NCBI taxonomy): domain Eukaryota; kingdom Metazoa; phylum Chordata; class Mammalia; order Eulipotyphla; family Talpidae; genus Talpa; species Talpa occidentalis. Next base: position 51,277,778 of record NW_023601322.1, read on the forward strand.
TCAGCTTCCTTTACAAATTCTCCACTCTATCATCCCTGCATGCATAATTGAGTTTTAATTTAAGCTATATTTTTTATTTATAGATGTTTCATTTATTTAAAACAAGTTTTTTACTCTTTAATGTACTTTAGTTTTCCCTTGTGGTTTTCTTATTTTATTTTGTTCTTAATCACATTTAACATATTTAATTGACTAACACATGAGAACTGAAAATCTGAAGTATTTATTGTCAGATAACACTTGCTAATAGATTATTTTCTCAATTTTTCTATAATCTGTACTTGATATCACTCTTGGTGTGACTTTCTTTGTGGAGCTTTTTTCAGCTGGTTGAAGATATATACCTCTAAATATGTTGTAATTGAGCTTTTTATCATCTTAGAATTAACCTCATGCCCTCTTCCATTCAATTTCTACTTAGAGAGGCAATAACTACAATTATTTCTATCATTATATTAATAGGACTTCATACAAATATCATACAGTTTTTCCTACTTTGTCTTTTTCATTTTATTCAGTATAATGCTTTGAGATATATTCATGCTATTTAATATAATATAATTTATAAATTTCACTTATACATTAATAGAATCATTTCATGAATATAAACCGCTTTTACTTTTCCATTCTCCGTTGTCATTTGAGTTATTTTAATTCAGAGTTACTATGTTTGAGCTTCTATGTGTATTCCTGTGAAAGATTTTTTGCTAAAATATATTTTTTTCATCCTTGGATAAATAGTAGGAATGAAATTGTGGGAATCACAACAATTATATAGATTTACATAGTTTTAAAATTCATTGTACTACTTTAGTGCAGTGTTGGGATTACCAGTTGTTCCAATATTATCAACATACGGTATTGTCAAGTGACTTTACCATCACTTATTTTTTTTAAGATTTATTTATTTATACAAGAACCAGGGTACAGGCCAGATGCACGGGAGGGTGAAAGGATTCACCAGAGACAGAGCGGGCAACAGAACAGGCAGACTTATGAAATACACTGCTGAGGGGAACAGCTGGTGAGGCAGGAGAGGTCTGCCGCGCTATGTGGGTTTCGCCCCGGCCCGCTGGGCAGGAACCTGCACTACAGAGGCTGTGGACAGCTTCACAGCGCGGAACTCAACCGCCTGCACCACCAGGGAGGCCCTACCATCACTTTTATTTCAGTTCTGTTGATGATGAATCTCTTACCTTTTGCTTATCTGAAAATTTATTTCACCTTCTTCCTTAAAATGTATATATATAAATATATATGTAATATGTTTATATATATATATATCTCACACATATCATTGTTCATTTTTGCACAATGTATATTTTCTCCTTTCAGGTGTAGTTCCCATAAAATTCCCACCAGCAATACACCCATTCACCATCACCATATTCCCTTGTGCTCTTCTCTCCCCTGTTTTGATTCCTCTACCTCCCCCTCCCTTGCAGAATGTCTCTGATTTATAGTTGCTTGCTACTTATTTTTTTGTTATTTTCTTCCTGACCCCTGATTTGGTTCCCCTATATTCCTTCTATAAGTGAAACCATCCAATATTTTTCTTTTCCCTTCTGGCTTATTTCACTAGCTCCACCCATTGCTACTGATGGCATGAGTTTATCTTTTTTGATTGCTAATTCTGATTAAAGGATTTTTTTTTTTGCTGAATATAATTTCTGTGTTAATAAGTTTTATTTTTTCCCTTCAGAGATTCTCATTCATTACAGTAAATTTAACTTTCAAGATTGTTTCTCTTATCCGGTGTTCAGCAGTGTGGCCATGTTGTATGGCCATGTGGAGTTATTGTGTTTTATTTATTGTACTTGGATTTCTCTTTACATTCTGGATTTGTAAGGTGATCATTACCAAACTTGGAAAATTTGGGGTTATTTTTCCTTCAAATTCTTTTCTTCCCAAGTCTTTCCTCCATTCCTGGGAGCAATTACATAAATGATAGGATATTGGATATTGTCTGATATTGTCCCAGAGGTCACTGAGATTCTGTTTGGTCTTCAAATTAAGTGGTTTCAGTTAATTCCTCTTTAAATGGATTGAATTTTTCTTTTGCCATCTCTAATATTCTGTTAAATCCTATCAATTGTTTAAAATTTAAAAGAGTGTATCATTATTTTATTCTACTTCCATTTGATCATTTGCATTGATCCCATGTCTTCACACTATACTACATCTACTCACTGTGAGTAGCTTTTTCTTTAAGTTCATATTACCATATTTTAATTTTTTACCTTAATGTCTGTTAATTCCAACATATGATGGAATTTTGCAATCTTTCTAATGGCTACTTCTTCTCTTGACTGTTCTATCTTTCCTAATTATTTCCATGTGTAGTAATTTTACCTTGTATATGCTTGACATTCTCAGTGATGAAGTGTCTGGATTCTATTACTCTACTCAGAATAGTGTTACATTTGTTCTGGCATACAATTTTATTACCAAATTATGACTTTGTACATGTGGAGGCTATTTCTTATAATTTGATAGAAAAAAAATTCAGATTTTCATTTTATCTTAGATCTCACCCTTGTTGTAACATATTTCCAAGATCACAGTTCTTCTGGGATTTTGATGGAAAGACCAAGTCTTTCTAAATTGATGAGATTAAAATTTTAATTTCTGCTTGCCCTCTGATGGGAAGTAACTAAGAGTTCTGCTTAGATTTTTCAAACTTTATTTTGTTGTTTTCTTCTAGGCTCTCGGATTCATCCCCTACAGACTTCATGGGTAAAACAAGTATAAGCAGGTACACAGATCTATGAGATACATAGACTCCTCCCTCTGTGCTTCGCTTCTTTTCAGAATATTCCCCAATTTCCATCCTCTCAGGCAACTCTATGCTCCATCTTCTGACAATTCATCCTAATAAGATAGTGCTTAAATTCTAGTTATGGTTTATCAGATCATGGAAGCAATATATATATTCAATCTACAAACCACAGAGGATAAGTCTATGGTTACAAATTGTCAGATATAGCTATTTGTACCCAGAATCTAGACTGAAATAGACAATCTGTCATCTCACTAAGTCAGATATGTTCCAAAGTCCAAGGTTCATATAAGGATTGCATATTCAGGAATTAGCCTTAATTTACATGACATATCTAAATGTCTGCTCCTGTGCAGCCATAAAACCCAGTCCCTTTTGTTATTTATTCCAGTAACTCCTGCAAGGGCAGCCATTGGTCTAGCTGCTCATGTTTGTTTTCCAATTTCTTTTTGGTTTACTTTCAGGTCACACTACTTACTTAATATACCATTTAGATATCCAATAGGAACTTCAAATATTTTATACCTAAAATAGAGCTCCTGTTTTTTTTTTTTTCAATGCTTTTCTCTTTCCCCCAGACTTCTATGTTCCAGAAACATTACCATTCACACAGTTTTCAAGTATTTTCAATGCTACCTCCAAGATGCATCTTACATATTCCCATTTATCTCCCTATCCCATCATGCTAACATCAGTCCCCTGCATGTGTTCTTTGGATTATTGCACTGCTTCCCATTGACCTCCCTATTCTACTCCTCTCTGACATTTCTTCTGCATGCAGCCCAACTTCTTAAATAGAGATCATATTATGTCACTATCAAACTTAAAGCAGTGGTGTCACATTGTTTATAGTAGAATATTCTAATTCTTACCATGGGTCATAAGGTTCAGCATGATTAGAATCACACATATCTCTCGAGTCTCAGCTTGCATCACTCATCTCATTACTGAATACACACTAACCACACAAAACTTCAAATAAAGTAAGCTCAGTTCCTTTCAGAGACTCATCATATACTCTTCCATCTCTGCCAAATTCCTTAGCAGCTCTGCACCTTACTCATTTTACCCATCACATCTTAGTTCAAATGTCAACATCCTAAAGAAAACTCCTCTGAAATTTCATGTACCTCATGTTCCATCATCATGGTTAACTTCTGTCATACTATCCAAACTAATCCCCTCATATCATCAATTCATATCTGAAATTACCTTTGTAGATATAGGTATTCTTTTTGCTAGTTTATCCACTAGAATATAAAATCTAAAGAACTTAGAACTTCTCATTTTTAGCCACTAAGTCCCTATACCTTACAGTGTCTGCTCTTAGAACAACCTGGTGTTTGACAAATGTATCTTGATATAAGCTAGGAAAGAAGAAAGGAAAATATGACATTCAGGAGCACATCTTCCAATCAAGCCAAAGTGGCCCTGCTAAATAAAGAAAATCTGATATGACTAAAGGATTATTAAAGGAGATTCAATCTGAGTGTTGATTTAGTAACAGGCTGCCACTGTGCTAGTTTTGAGTGGAGGTCCCTGCAAAGGAAAGCTGTGTCCTCTGTGTATCTGAGACAGAGCTATTCTCTACCACTGTCAAAGACTATGAATCAGACACAAATGCTGCTCCATGAAGGTTCAATGAAAAGATAAGAGTTGAAGAATGTGCCCTATAAAGCCTCTTATTATGCCCCTTCTCTAATTAAAATAGTTTTTGTAACTTTCCTCAGCTTATAGAAGATTTTTAAATTTCTTACCCCAGCACATAAAAAAACCCACTCATTCTAATTTCCATCAGTTTCTTCATTTTAACCCTCCAATACAATTTAAAAAAATCTATTTAAAGCTTCCTGAATGATCAAATTTTTCAAGCCTCTATGCTTTACCTATACAATGTACCTATATGTATTCTATACTTTATTTACTATTCCTGGACTATCTTCTTTAGCTAACTTACAATTCATTCATCCTGCAAAACTCAGTTCAAGCATCATTTCTGCCATCACCCCAGTATGATTTAGGTTACTCTGTACTGTGCGACTGTTACATTCTTTAAATAATGTGTTCATTCGTTTTATTGTCTGTCTCCTCCATAAGCTATTGATAGCAACAATGATGTTTCATCTTCTTAGCCTCAGTTCCTGTGTACATAGTAGTTGCTAAATAATTTTTTGTTAGATGGGTGAATAAATGGTTAAATGATACCTGAATGCACTCCATGAGAAAAATCCCATTAGTTTATTTGGTCACTGTGTTCTTGAAGACTCTAAATCTTTCCTCTAAAAAGCCAGACAAATAAATATTTTAGATTTTGCACCGTAGATATTTCATTGCAGGAATTTTACTAAAGTGTTTTTAGTGCAAAATCAGTCTTAAGACAATAAATAAATAAATGGACACTGAAATGTTCCATTAGAACTTTAGTTATGAACACAGGAGTTTGGATTTCATATCATTTCAAGTAGCATAGAATATTTTTGTTTTTTTTAAAAAGTATTTGAATGTCATTCTAATCTCATGGGCAAAATAAAATAGACAGTGAACAGATTTGACTTCCTGATCCGTAGTTCTCCAGCTCCTGATCTAGAGCATGCTTTAAGCTATGGTGCAGATTGTCCTGGTTAAGTTTTCTGTCTCTGAGGTTTTGAGATGGGCTAGAGCAGATCTGTTTTTCTCTTAGACTCTGAAACGCTAGCATGTTCCAGGATAGTGTCCATGTTGGCTATCTGTTTTCCTAGTGAACCCCAGATCATGGCAAAATGAGGCCTCAATTATTAATTCAGATTTTAAGGCTTCCACCCCAAGCAAGTTTACCCAGCTGTCCAGTTACCTACTTTCTTCTTCTCTACCCCACATTGTGAGTTAGCTAGAGGATGACGTAGCTATCTTTAGTCTACTACAAATAGACTTTGTAGTAGACTTGTCATAATTTGAGTTGATAATGTGGCAAGGAGGACTCACTCCCAGTCAGTGTTTGCAATGAGCTCTTAGAATAGGGAAGCATAGGTTTTTCTAGCCTGCTTCCTGACACCAGGAGTAGCTAGTTCAGGAAATGCTAAAGGAGGCATTTTAAGAGCATGGACTAGGGCAATTCATAGTCTTGTGTTTGAAACTACCAGAATTACCTCACTGTGAACCCAGGATAAATTGTGTCAATTCTGATACTCTGATTTTGAGATGAAAATAATGATGCCCACTCATTCTCCAACAATATCAGACATGGTGGTTTATGTCATTCACTCAGTCCTGCAATATACATACCTATTAGGTGTCCTTTCCTGAACCAAACACTGGTCTTGAAAACAAAACAGACTCCATGATCAGTGAGTTTATAGTATAACAGATAAGACAGAAAATTAAGGAACTAGTAATGATAAAATAAGGAAAATGCTATTAGAAAAGAAAATCAGAGAGTGTTGAGAACACATATCATGAGGGCCAACTGTTCTCAGATTCGAAGAAGGCTTCCCTAAGAAGGTGTTATTTAAAACTTTGAGAATAAAACAATAAAAAGAGAAGTTAGCATGGCCTCAGAAAATAATACCATTCTACACAATGTTCTCAGGAGTCCAACATCAGCTTATATTTTTTTAAGGGGGAAAGTGAGGTTGGCTAGACTACTAAAGCTAAAGCTAACCAGTCATGGATCCCTGGGAGAGTTCCACTTCTTTTTGACCAGAGCAAAGCAAAATTAAATTGTACAGAGAAAAGCAGCTTTCTCTACCACAGTTTAGAGGAGGTTAACTTTTAAACTTGATGTGGATCCATTTCCTTAGGCTTCTAAAATGTTTGCAGTTCAGGAATATTGATCTCTCTAAAGTAGAATGTTGTTGGCCTTTAGTAAGCAATAAAAGAAAAGCATAAACAATCTCTTCTCTGCCAAAGAATTTTGTTTTATTGTCTAAGTGCCCATGCCTTTGTGAGGACACCTGACTGGGCCATTCATCAGTGCCTCCAGCAAAGATAGTAAAATACATCAGAAAAGAGAAGTAATTCACTGTGTTACTAATGAGGTATCAATCTTTATTTTCCTTTCATGATTTCTATGATTAATGATTAATGATTTTAACTTTCTTGGTTATTTCAATCAGAATACAGTTTCTAGAGAAACCTCTAGAATATGACAATCTTTAAAAATATTTAATGATACTATGTTCTAGACACGTCATATTATTTACTCTATTCTTTGCCCTTTGTCCCACCTCTGCCCTCAAAGAGAAGTGTGTATGTGCACTCATATCCCCTTTAGCCATTTAGTTAGGGATCATGTTGTTAAATAAACAATCTCAGTGCATCCAAGCAGTTTTCTAACCATTCTAATCACATGCATTCTAGCTCCTTAACCACCAGTCCCCACTGGTTCCACCTAACCTAAGTATAGGAACCTAAGTATTGGTGTTAAGCAATGATGACATCATTTGAATGTTCCTTTCATAAGATAGAGAAAAAATTTAATAAGAATGCTAATAACAGGGGCTCCCTGGTGGTGCAGGGGTTAAAGATACAGCACTATCAAGCTATCCCCAGCCACTGCAGCAGGAGTTTTATCCCAAGCTGACCAGGGAGGTGACCCACATGGCACAGCAGACCTCTCTTGTCTCACCCACTGCTCCCCTCTGTAGTTTATTTCAGTCTGCCTGTTCTGTTCCCTATTCTGTCTCTGGTGAATCCTCTCACTACCTGCACCTCTGGCCTACACCCCAGTTCTTGTATGTACAAATAAATAAATCTTTAAAAAAATAAGAATGCTAACAACACTAGACCACACAATAAAATAAGTACAAAAAATAAGTGTAAAATTAATGAAACATCCCAATATGATCTCAAATTACTTATCCTGAAATCCAATTAAAACCCAGTTCTTGTCAACTTGTGAAAATCGTTGAGAGGAGATTTTAAAATACACATGCACAAAAAAAAATAGAGGACCAGAGAGATGACCTTTTCTTTTTTATAAATAGCAGAAGGTTTATGAAGTCATTTTTTAAAATCCTATCTTTTCCCCACACAAGAAAAACAATAGTAAAAATCAGCTGAATCAGCTGTGTAGGAATCAAAATCCATGACTATGTTAAATAGGTAGATTTAACGTTACTTGCCATATAACATTCTGAGAGGAGAAATGAGTGATAGATTTCTTACTACAACCCTGCCCCTAAAGTATTATGTACATTTTATCACTAATGTGTTAGGGCTCAGTTTTATTTACATGTCAAAGTGATCATAGTCAGTGTAACTCACTTCTATAAGAGCCGTGAGTTGCTCATCCCAGAACCACAATCAACTCTTACTGTTGTTTCTGCAGATAAATTATGTATGCTTTCTCTTGTAATAAAAGGTGATGATTGCAGCTGCACCAGCAGAAAATTATAGAAGGTATATCAATTCATTTGATTTTTAGTCAAAATTTGTAGAGGTTTGTGGAGGCAATGGTGAAGTTATTGAATGAAATTAATATTTTTGAATTTATGCTGACCCCAATCACTACAATTGATCAAGAACTGAGAATATTTAGAATGAAATCTTGACTTAAATGCAAATTTTGCTGGGGGAACAACCTACCAGCAATTACTCAAAAGAAAAAAAAATGTTAACAATGAATCAGTATTCATTGGGGAAATATTTTGCCTCCACTTCCAAGATTCCTATAGCAAAAAACAAAAAACAAACAAACAAAAACTCAACATATCAAGATACCAAATATCTTATGTTTCACTAAAGAATGCCTTTCTGTTTCTCCTCTACAATGTAGGTAAATATTACATTTTCCATAACCTTTTGTGCATAAAGGATTTTTTCTCTTAACTTCATCTCACTTTTATCAAATAATCTGTCTTCACCTATATTTGCAGAGCACTTCAGAATTCTTTAAGACTTTTACATGAACTATCCCTCCAAGTCCAAGAAAACAGATATCATATTACAAATCTTATATATTAAGAAGCAGTCTTTAAAAGAGTAATTTCTTTGCTCTTTTAGTAAATAAACAAAGTCTCAGAGTCAAGTGAAATTTCTCTTAAACTATGCCACTTCCTACTAGCTGTTAAAACTTCTTGCTACTCCTTTACAATGTCAGATTTTTTTTTCTCTAGATGGAATATGTGTAAAATAAACTGTACTCATTATCTTAAGACACAGAATAGATGTGGGTTATTCTCATAGGTGTGAGATGTTATCTCATTGTGCTATTGATTTGCATTTCCCTGATGATAGCTGATGATGAGACTTTTTTTATGTCCCTTTTAGCCTTGTGCATGTCTTCTTTGGAGGATAGCCTATTTAACTCTTCTCCCAATTTCTTTATTTTTAAATGACTTTTTTTAAAGATTTATTTATTTGTTTGTTTATTTATTTGTTTGTTTGTTTAATTATTTATTTATTTATACAAGCACTGGGTACGGTCAGAAACGCGGAAGGGTGAGAGAATTCACCAGAGCCAGAGTGGGGGACAGAACAGGCAGACTGACAAAACACACTGCTGAGGGGGAGCAGCGGGCACGGCAGGAGAGATCTGTCGCACCATATGGGACCCTCGGCAGTGGCTGGGATCAAACCGGTGCTGCAGAGGCTGCAGGCAGCTTCGCAGCCCAGCTCTCAACTGCTGCACCACCAGGGGATGCCCTAAATGACTCTTTTTTTTTAGATTCATTTTTTATTTATACAATAGCTGAGATACAGGCCAGAGACACGGGCCGATGAGAGGATTCACTAGAGACAGAGTGGGGAGCAGGACAGGCGGACAACAGAAACACACTGCTGAGGGGAGCAGCGGGCACAACAGGAGAGGTCTGCCATGCCATGTGGGAATCTCCCTGGCTGGCTGGGAATTGAACCTGCACTGCAGAGACTGCGGACAGCTTCACAGCGCTGCACTCCACCCACTGCGCTACCAGGGAGGTCCTTCTCTCAATTTCTTGATTGTTTGTTTTCTTTTTTGCTTAGTTGCATGAGTTCTTTGTAGATGATCTTGGATATTAGTGCCTTGAAGGATAGATTATGCACAAATATTTTTCTCCCATTCCCCTAGGGTGTCTTTCCATATTTTTAAATAATTATGTACTTTTTTTTTTTTTTAACTTATGGTGACATTAAGATCCTTCCCATCAGGAATTACCACAATAGGGTACCCATCATCAAACACCTATAGTCCATAACTACTGTCCTTTGTGCTTCCTTCCCACACTGTTCCTACTTTTCCCCAATCCCTTTGTATACTTCAGTTCTATAGTCAGTTTTCAAGAGTTAGATTTTAAAGTTGTCTTTCTTTTTTTTTTTTTTAGTTTGATTTTCCATATTCCTATTCCACATATTAGTGATAGTTCTATCACTGTGCAAAAGTTTATTAGCTTGATGTAGTCCCATTTGATTATTTTTGGTTTTGTTTCTCTTTCCATGTAGTGGAGTCCCTCTACGACATCTCTGAAGCCAATGTTACATAGGGTTTTGCCTGTTTCCTTAATAAAAAATAATACAATAAAAATAATAAAGCTGCCATATAACGTTGGAAAAAACAAAATCGAAACCTAACAAATATTAGAATCTGAAATCCATGTCTTTGGGAAAAATATAACATTCTATATGGTAATCAACTGTCAAAGTCTAACTTACCAAGTTTTATAATTTTTATTTTACTAAGTAAAATTGTTCAATAATCCTTACTAAAAAGAGATAGGTCTGGAAAAGTGGATAAATTAATTAAGCATAAAAGTAAATCCAGGAACTTTCAAATGAAAATCCCCACAATTCACAACTAGAAGTTAGATGAATGGGAGACAAATTGTCCCCAGTATACAGCGAAATGTTTTATCAGAATCATCTTTTTTGTTCATAATAATTAACTCTTCAACCTTTCATTTCTACTCACATGTTGCTCTAATAACACAGAGCTATCCCAGCCTAAACTAGCCTCAGGTGAGCTGCATGACCAACCCCTAGCCTGGGATGGCCCCAGACACCAGACAGCCCCACACAGCCCAACACCTGAATCTCAGTCCCTTAGGGTGAACTCCCAGCACCATGTAAAAATCCACAAGGCTGTAGCTGTTGTGCCCATCAACTGACAAATACACAGAACAGTGGAAGATGGGAACACTCATTCAGCAAAAGCCCCAACTAGAACAGAACAAACCAAAATAAACCACGGAGAGAAAGAAAAATACAAATGGCCAGGCAAGTCCCCAGAAGAACAAACACCACAACCAGAAAGCAAATCACCAAAACAAAGTGCAAAGAAATTGAAGAGTTTTTCTTCCTATCAGATATAGAATTCCAAACTGTCATAATTTTAAAAATCAAAGAATTGAAACAATGCAAAGAAAATTCAAAATAACAGTTCAGATGTGCAAGAAAACCCAGAACAGGAAATGGAAACAGAAGATTGAAATTGAAACTCTAATTTAAAAAATAATAAAAATGCAAAAAGTAGAAATATCAATGGAAGAGACAAAGAAATTCTGGAGTAACAAGGAAGAAAAATAAACTAAACAGAAGAATGATTCAATGAGCTCAAAGATGCAAATCTGAAGAGAATCAAGATAGAAAATGAGAGCTACTGAAGGGAAAAAAATGAAGAAACATTTTGAGAATTATCTGACCCATGAGGAGAAGAAGTATTAAAACAATAGGCATCCAGAGAGAAGAGAAAGGAAAGGGAACTGAAAAAACTATTTTAAGAAATAACGGAAGAAAATTTCCCAAACTCGAAGAAGGAAATGAACTTACAAATACAGGAAGACAACAGAACACCAAGCTACCTAAACAAAAAGAAAACTACGAAAAATACACAATAGTAAAACTTTCAAGAATCCAAGAAAAAGGAAAAAAAAATGAAGCTGACAAAGGTGAGGAAACAGAGAACCTATAAAGAAATCCCTGAATAAACAGTACAGAAAGAAGAAAATGGAGCAACATATTCAAAATATTTGAAGATAAAAATTGCCAAATAAGAATGCTCTATCCTGCAAAGCTGTCCTTCATAATGAGAAGGAAATAAAGACTTTCTCAAGCAAACAGAATGCCATGGGGTTTGCTACCACTGAAACTCCCTCCAAGAAATATTAAAAGGAGCTTTAGTATTTATACAAAAGAGGAATAAACACACACACAAAAAAAAAACTGAACAAGCAATTAAATAAAATCAACAAACTAAGAACAAAATGGCAAGTAGCAAACACATACAAGTAATCACTGTAAATGTAAATGGATTGAACACACCAAAAAAGACACAAGTATTGAATTGGATCAAGAAAGAGAATGCAAGTTTCTCCTGTTTCCAGGAAACTCTTCTATGTTGCAAGCACAACATAGACTGAAAGTAAAGCAATAAAAAAAGAATTTTACAAGCAAATGCCACCCAAAGAAAGGCAGAGACAGCCATACTTACATCAAATAAAATAGTCTTCCAACTTAAAATGGTAACAAGAGACAGAGATGTACATGAAGTAATAATTAAGTAATCATACAACAGGAAGACATAATACTAATCAATATATACTCACCAAATGAAGAGCACCAAAATGTATCAGACAATTTCTCCTATATTTGAAAACAGACATTAGAGAAAATACATTTGTGGTAGGAGACTTCAACAACCCAGTTTCACAAATTGACAGATTAATTAGACAGTAAATAAATAAGGACACAATTGTCCTAAAAAAATAAGAACTAGATTGTATGGATTTAATAGACTTATATAGGGCACTATACCCTCAAAAAACTGAATGCATATTTTTCTCAAGTACACATAGGTCATTCTCCAAGATTGAATACATGCTACATCACAAGACAATCACCAACAAATCTGTGAAGACTGAAATCATACCAAGGACATCCTCTGACTATAAAGGTATCAAACTAGAAATCAACTACAAAAGGGAAACAAGGAATTCCTCTAAATACATGAACACTGAACAACATACTCCTCAAAGACCACTGGGTTAATGGAAAAAGATCAAAGAAGAAATAAAAAATACCTTGAGAGAGATGATAATGAGGATACAATCTTCTAAAATATATGACATAGAAAAGAAGTACTAAGAAGTACATAACAATATAGGCCCATGTAAAAAGCAAAAACAGTCCAAATTAACACCCTTGTTTCTCATCTCAAGGAATGTGAACAAGAAGAACAAAAAAAAAATCAAAAAGTCGGAAGGAAATAATAAAAATCAGAGCAAAATTAAATGAAACAAAAATCAAAAAGTACAAAAGATCAACAAAGCCAAAATCTGGTACTTAGGGGACAAAATAGACAAATCTCTAGCTAAGCTAACTAAGAAATAGTGGGAGAAAATAAAAATAAATAGGATCAAAAATGAAAGAGGAGCAATTACAACAGTCTCTTCAAAAATACAGAGGATAATCAGAGATTATGATCAACATTTTATATGAAAATAAGTTCAACTTAGACACGATCAACAGATTCTTAGAAGTACACAATCTTCTATGACTAACTAAAGAAGAAATAGAAACCCTAAATAAACATCACAAGCAATAAAATTGAAATAATAATCTAAACTCTGCCAAAAAAAATAAAGTCCAGGAACAGATGGCTTCACAAGCAAGGTCTACCAAACTTTCAAGGATGAAATAATTCCTATCATGCACAGACTGTATCAAAAAATTGAGAAAGTGGCCTCCTGGTGGTGCAAGGGGTTGAGTATCATATTATGAACCAGTCACAGCCTCTGCAGCATGAGTTCTATCCCCAGCCAGGCAGGGAGCAACCCACATGGTGAAGCGGACCTCTTCTGTCTCGCCTGCTGCTCCCCTCAGCAGAGTGTTTCGGTCAGTCTGCCTGTTCTGCACCCCACTCTGTCTCTCAACCCCCGCACCTCTGGTCTATACCCCAGCTCTTATATGCATAAATAAAACAAATATTTTAAAAATTTGAGAAAGAAGAAATAATCCTAAATATACTTTATGAGGCCAACATTATGCTATTACCAAAACCAAAGAAAACACAAAGATAAAAACTACAGACCAATCTTTCTAATGAATACAGATATAAATATCCTGAATAAAATATTATCAAACCAAATCAAACAATGCATTAAAAGGATTATGCATCATGACCATGGGGGATTTTTACCAGAAATAAAAGGATGGTTCAACATCTAAAAATCATTCAATATAAGTAACCACATCATAAAAAAGGAAAACAAAAACCATAATATAGACAGATGCTAAGAAAGCATTTTGTAAGATTAAATATCTATTAATGATGAAATCCCTAAAAAATTGGGGATAAGTGGAGCATATCTTAACATGGTAAAACTATATGTAATAAACCTACAGCTATTATTCTCTATGATTAAAAACTGAAAATATTTGAGAAATATGTCAAAGAAAGGAAAAGTTTGAAAAAGGTCCAAATAGAAGACCCAGAGGCAGAGGAACTTGTGACCTCCCGGGACCTGCCAAACCAGCAGAGGCCTCTTCCTTCCGTGAGATACTGCCACCTTCCATGAGAACTTGTCAGTGGCTGGCCAGACCTGTGAGACTCTGGACCTGTGCTGGGGAAGTTTCAAGTTGGCCAGAATCCTTTTGATCTCCCATGTGACCCCTCCAGCTGCTCATCCAGACAGGTGAGAAGCCTGATCAGTGAGGGGGAGCCACATGCAGGGGAAGCCCCACATACAGTAGCTGGGTCCCAAAGTTAATAATGAGAAAAAGGAAAAAAACTAATAAATTGCAAAATGAGCCACAAGGGGGTAGGAAAACACAGAGAGAAAACAAATCTTCAGGACTAACTTCAAAGACACAGAAGCTATGTTCTCCCTATCTGATATAGAATTTAGAAATGCAATGATAAAGAAATTGAAGAAAAATCAGGAAAAAAACTAATGAATGTCCTTCAAAAAAAAATAAATGAAGTAAGACAGAAAATAAAGCTCTAAATAAAGTAAAAAATGAAGTATCAAGATTTAAAAAAGAGATATACAGGACATGAAAAGTTCAGGAGAAATTCATGGAAGTAGAATAGGTCAAGCAGAAGAAAAAGTCAGAATAACTGAAGATGCATATGTACAAAGAAGAGCAAGGAAGTTTAAAAAATGAAGAAATGGGCATTCCCGGTGGCGCAGCGGTTGAGCGCTGGGCTGCAAAGCTGCCTCTAGCCTCTGCAGCGACGGTCGATCCCCAGCAGCTGGCAAGGGTCCCACATGGAGCGCAGACCTCTCCTGCCTCGCCCGCTGCTCCCCTCAGCAGTGTATTTCAGTCAGTCTGCCTGTTCTGCTCCCCACTCTGTCTCTGATGAATCCTTTCATCACCCCCATCTCTGGCCTGTACCCCAGCTCTTGTATGCATAAATAAATAAATCTTTAAAAAAAATTAAGAAACACTCAAAGGATTATCCAACATAAGAATAATGGGAATACCAGAGAGGGGAGAGAGAGAGAAAGGAATGGAAAAATGTATATCAAGAAATAATGGAGGAAAAATTCCTAAACCTGGAGATAGGAGTAAATGTACAGATACAGGAAGCTTAAAGAACCCTGGTATACTGAAATACAGTGAGACTGACACCAAGACATATAGTAGTGAAACTTCCAAGCATTCAGGAAAAAGGAAGCTTATTAAAGTTGACAAGAGTAAAGAAGCAGATAATCTATAAAGTTACCCTGATCAGGCTAACATCAGACTTCTCTGAAGAAAGACTGTGAATGAGGAAATAATGACATATGTTCCAAACATTTAAAGATAAAAACTGTCAGCCAAGAATACTCTATCCTCAAGACTCTGTTAGATATGAGGGAGGAATAAAATCATTTCCCAACAAAGAAAAATTCAAGTAGTTTGCAAGCACTAAACCACTCCTCAATGAAAGGAGCTAGCACATCTAACCCAAAGAGAGGACCATACACAAAAAACTGAATAAGGAATTAGAATGATGCACAAGGATTAAGAATAAATTGGCAGCAAAATACTATCACATATTAATAACTATTTTAAACATAAATGGACTGAACTCACCAATTAAAAAAAAAAAAGACACAGACTATCTAGTTGGATCAGGAACAGAATCCAAACATCTGCTGACTCCAGGAGACACATCTAAACTCCAAAGACAAACATAGCCACAAAGTAAGGGTTGGGAAAAAAATCCTAAAAGTGAATGGACTCAAAAGAAAGTAGGGATTGCCATACTTATGGGACAAAATAGATTTCCAGTTTAAAAAGGTGAAAAGAGATAGAGAAGGCCTCTATTATGATTAAGGGAATGATACACCAAGAAGACATAACGTATATGCGCCAAATGATGGAACACCAAAATATGTTAGGCAACTATCATCAATAAAGAAAACAGACATTTGGGCCTCCCCTGGTGGTGCAGTGGTTGAGCGCTGGGCTATGAAGCTGCCTGCAGCCTCTGTAGCACTGGTTCGATCCCCGGCCACCAGTGAGGGTCCCACATGGCACGCAGACCTCTCCTGCCACCCGCTGCTCCCCTCAGCAGTGTACTTTGTCAGTCTGCCTGTTCTGTTCCCTGCTCTGGCTCTGGTGAATTCTCTCACCCTCCCTCGCTTCTGACTATACCTAGTGCTTGTATAAATAAATAAATAAATAAATCTTTTTTTAAAAAAAAAAAGAAAACAGACATTAGAAAAAACACATTTGTGGTAGAAGACTTCAACACACTACTCTCACCAGTGGGCAGATCAACTGACATGAAATAAACAGGTATGAAATAGGCTTAAATAAACTATTATATCTTATGGAGTTTATAGATATTTACAGTGCATACATGCTCAAAAAAACAAAAAACACATTTTTCTCAAGTTCACATGGGACTTTCTTCAGAGTAGACCACATTCTGGGACACAAAACTGTCTGGAGCCACCTGGTGCATGCATCGTGTTGCGCAACACTCGTGCCATCAATTAAGTTTTGCTTTACCGTTTCGCCTGCTGAGAAACCACAGGTGTTTCCTGTTAATCAAATGAGACTGGGAGGTACGATGGGAGGAGCTACCAGGATATAAGAAGAGAACCACAAGAAGGTCAAGAGGTCATTGCGAGAGGTTACCATGAGAGGAGCAGAGAGAAGGTCAGGGAAGGTAGAAAGACAGGGAAAAGTAAAAGAAAGGTAAAGGAAAAATAAAGAAGCAAATGCTAGCGTCAAGTTGTCTCAAGCCCCTCATTTCAATCCTCAGCCCTTCTCTTTTTGTGCCTACGAATCCCGCGGGTCGGGACACAAAACAAATATCAACTACTAACAAAGTTTGAAATCATATCTAACATATTCTTAAATAATAAAGCTACCCAATTAGAATGAATGAAAATCCCTTAATATATGGAGATTAAACAACACACTACTAAAACACTACTGGGCTAATGAGAAAATTAAAGAAGAAATTTAAAAAATACCTCAAGAAAACTGAGAACAAACACACAACTATCCAAAACTTATAGGACACAGCAAAAACAATCCTAAGAGAGAAATATATAGCAATAAAGGCCTACATGATGAAAAAAAGGTCAAATAAACAACTTTCTCAATTTGAGAAATTTAAAAAAAGAACCAAAAATCCAAAAGCCAGTAGAATAAAATAAATAATAAAAAAGCAAAGGAGAAGTAAATGACATGAAATTTAAAAGACAGACCAAACCTCAATGAATCCTAAAACTGGTTCTTTGAATAAATAAACAAAATAGACAAACCTCTAGCTAGACCCACCAGTAAAATAAGAGATAAAACACAATTAAATACCATCAAAAACAAGAGGAGAAATCATAACAGGTAGTGCAGAAAACAAAAGGTAGAGTTTATTATGAACACCTATAGAGTAACAAATGCAATAAACTAGAAGAGGTAGAAAAATTCATAGATTATGCAGTCATCTGAGACTGAATAGGAGAGAAATAGAAACACTGAACAAATCAATCACAAGTAAAGAAATTGAAACAAGAATTGAAACTTTCCCAACAAACAATAATTCAGTACCAGATGGCTTCACAAGTGAATTCTACTGAACCCTCAAAGATGAACTAATGCCTATCTTTCTCAAACTCTTCAAAAAAAAATTGAAATAAAAGGAATTTCTCCAAATATTTTTTATGTGAACATTACATTAATACCAAAACTAAGCAAAGACAGCAAAAATGAAAGAAAATTACACTTCCTACCTGACTATAGAACTGAAACACCAAAAAAGGAGGGAGGAGGGGAGGGGCAAGAACAAAGAGGGAAGGAAGCACAATGGTCTATAGTAGTGGAATATGGGTGAGTTTGTGGTGGGTTCACTATGGTGGTAATACATGATGACAGTTCCCCAATTAAAAATAAATTTATTTTTTAAAAAGAAAGTTATAGACCAATTTTCCTAGTGAACACAATGCAAAAATTCTTAATAAATTTCTGGCAAACCAAATTCAACAATGCATTAAAAGGATCATACACCATAACTAAATGGGATTCATATAAGGGATACAAGGATAGTTTGATATCTGAAATTAATCAATGTAATTCACCACATCCACAAAAAGAAAGATAAAAACCATAGGATCATATCATTAGATGTTGGAAAAGCATCTGATAAGAACTAATATACACTTATGATGAAAGTCCTTGAAAAAATGGAAGAAACAGAACATACCTTAACATAAAAAAAGCCATTTACAACAAACCGACAGATAATATAATTCTCAATGGTGAAAAACTGAGTTTTTCCAATAAAATCTGGTACATGATAAAGATTTCCACTCTCACCACTACTATTCAACATAGTATTTTAAGTTCTAACTAGAGTAATTAGACAAGAGAAATAGAAAGATACACAAGGAATCCAAATTGAGAAAGAAGTAAAGCCATCAATATTTCAAATGATTTGATAATATGTAGAGAGAACCCTCAAGATTCCATGGAATAACTAATCAAAACATGCAGTTTAACAAAGCAGCAGGGTATAAAATCAATATACATGTATTGGTTTTCTCCCAATATACAAGCAATGAGATGAAAGAGGAAGAAATTAAGAGAGTGATCCTATTTATAATTACACACAGACACACATACACACACACCCACACACACACACAAAATACCTTAGAGTAAACCTAACATAAGTGGTAAAAGACCCATACAAAGAAACCCATAACACATTGTTGAAACAAACAGAAATAGACACAAAGAAATGGAAAAATAATCCCTGCTCATAGATTGGAATCAACATTGTCAACATGTAAAAAAACTCTAAAGACATCACTAGGAAACTGTTAGAAACAGCTATTAGAAATGTTAAAGGAGTAAGCTAAAAATCATACAAATGTCAGTTGTGACTCTATACAAAAACAATAAACTAGAAAAGAAAAAAAAAAGAAAAACTAGAAATCATCACATTTACAATTAAATCAATAAGAACTAAGTATCAAGGATTAAATTGACCAAGGAGGTGAAAAACTGTATAACAAAATCTGTAAGAACTGCTAAAATAAGATAAAGGAAATGAAAGCTTTTTCACAATTGTAGATTAGAAAGATCAACTTCGTTAAATTGCCATCTTACTGGGCCTCCCCTGGTGGCACAGGTGGTTGAGTGCAGTGCTGGGAAGCTGTCCACAGCTTCTGCAGCACCAATTCTACCCCAGCTGGCAGGCGAAGGTCCCACATGGTGAAGCAGACCTCTCCTGTCTTGCCCGCTGCTCCCCTTAGCAGTGTATTTCGCCAGTCTGCCTGTTCTGCTCCCCACTCTGTCTCTGGTGAATCCTCTCACCTGTATCTGGCCTATACCCCATTTCTTGTTCAAGTAAATAAATAAATCTTAAAAAAAAATTGCCATCTTACTCAAATTAATACATACATTTAATGCAATTCCTGTGAAAATTCCAATAGCTTTCTTAAAGGAAATAAAACAAATAACTGCAATTTGTACAACACCACAAAAGACCCTTAAAAGCCAAAGCAATTCTGACACAAAAGAACATAGATATTAGGATCCCAGACTTAAAGATATTCTACAAAACAACAGTTAAAAAAAAAATGTATTGGATTTGGATTTTTTAAAAGATAAAATAAATAGAAATAAATTCACATTTATATGGACAGTTAATTTACAAAAAAGAAGCCAAGAACATAAAATGGAAAAGGAAACTCTCTTCAATAAATGGTGCTGGAAAACTGAAAGCCATATAAAAAACAATGCAAGTAGATCACTAGCTCACACACACAGTACACAAAAATTAATTCACAATGGATCAAAGACTAGGATGCAAAACCTGAACATAAAATACATAAGGGTAAAACACTATGTATTCAGGAACTAAACTGCAATGACAAAAAAAAAAACAAAAGCAAGAATAAACAAATGTAACTAAATCAAACTAAAATCTTCTGCACAGTGAAAAGGAAGACACTATCACTAAAATGAAGACACCCTATTGAATGGAGAAAATATTTGCACATCATACATCTGAATAAAGGCCAACATTCAAGATTACAAAGAAAACGTACAAGTCAACAAAAAGAAACGTACAAGTCAACAAAAAGAAAGCAAATACCTCCAATAGAGGTAAAACACCTAAATAGACACTTCTATTAAAAAGACATACAGATAGCCAACAGATTCATGAAAAAAATCCTCATCTTCATTTATCATCTGTAAAATGCAAATCAAAACAAAAAATAATACATAACCTCACATCTGGAGAACAGCCCATATCAAAAGACCAGAGATATGCGCTAATGAGGATGTGGAGAAACGTAAAACTCATACACCATTGTCCCTATGGGTTTTAATATGGAGGTTTCTTAATACATTAAAAATAAATCTACCATATGATCTAGTAATCCTTTTAGGCATCTACCTGAAAAAGTACAAGAAATAAAAACTATTTGGAAGGGATGTATGCATTCCAAGTTCATTGTAGCACTATTTGCAATAGTCAAGTTATAAAAAATGCCCAATGGTAAAAGAATGGATACAGAAGATAAAGATGTGGTACATATACACAATGAAATACTACTCATGTATTAAAAAATATGAAATATTACCATTCATACCAACATGGATGGATTAAGAGGGGGAATCACACTAAGTGAAATAAGTCAAAAGAATAAAGACAAATACACTATTGTTTCACTCATCAGCATAGTAATGGAGCAAAAAAAAACTAAAGCAGGGCCTCCCTGGTGGCACAGGGGTGAAAGACAGCACTATCAAGCTATCAGCAGCCACTGCAGCATGAGTTCAATCCCTGGCCAGCCAGGGAGCAACCCACATGGTGCAGCAGACCTCTCCTGCGAGATAGGAGAGGTCCGCTGCTCCCCTCAGAGTAATTCAGTAGATCTGTCTGTTCTGCTCCCCACTCTCACTGGTGAATCCTCTCACCCCCCCAACACACCTCTGGCCTGTACCCCAGTTCTTTTTTAAAAAGATTTATACATACAAGAACTGGGGTACAGGCCAGAGGTATGTTGGGGGGGTGAGAGGATTCACCAGAGACAGAGTGGGGAACAGAACAGGGAGATTGACTGAAATACACTGCTGGGGGGGAGCAGTGGGTGAGACAGGAGAGGTCTGCTGCACCATGTGTGTAGCTCCCTGGCCAGAGATTGAACTCGTGCTGCAATGGCTGCAGATAGCTTCATAGTTGTGTCTTAACCCCTTGTGCCACCAGGGAAGCCCCACAGTTCTAGTATGCATAAATAAATAAATCTTAAAAAAAAAAAAAACTAAAGCAAAGGAACAGAAAAAAGCAAACCCTTGAAATCTGAGTGCAGAACTGAGGGTATCCAAAAGGAAGTTGGGTAAGGTGGAGCAAAGTGGGGAGAGGGCCTAGTGGACTGTGGTGGAAAATTATTGGTTCTTTGGTGGGGGACATGTTGTGATAACATATATTTGTAGCGTGTGAACCTATATGCCTAAAAGATACAGTTTTATAAACCAGTACCTCAATAATTCTAATTTTTTAAAGCTTTAACTTTGTCAGATATCTAACATCTCCATCATCTTAGTGTTATATCTATTGATTATATTTTTTTCATTCTAGTTGAGATTTTCCTGGTTCTTAGTCTGAAAATTTATTTTGAAAGCTGGATATTTTGGATATATTCTTATGAAACTCTAGATCTTGTTTAAATAACAGCTGACATCACTCTAACAGGACAAGGGATTGTGTTGCCTTGTAAGCACCAGATGAAAGTAGAAGTCCAGGTTTTTACTTAGACTCTGTGGAAACATAGAGATCAGGAAGACCAATCAATGATATTAAGTATGAGTTTTGGGGGGTTGGGCTTCAGTTTCCCTGTAACACTAACACTAGTCTAACTAGGAGTAACAGGTGCTCTTTATCACTGCTCCCCACAGAGACTTATTGACACATGAGCCTCATTACTTCTGGACAATGCAAAAGTACTCAGTCTCTTCCCACCCTTGGAGACCAACCTCACTTCTACAGGTGAAGGGGATTACAAGCATCCCACGTGGTCTCCACTAGCATCATGGCTACCTGGCTGGCTAGGCTAGAAGTCCAAGCTCTCTACACCACCTCTGCTGATACGCACCCACACCCCTGCCATGGGGGAGATTAGGGTTCATCACTATAGCCTGACAGAAATGGAAGTCGAGGCTCCCCATTAAACCTACGTTGGTGGAGCTGGCAACGTAGGTTTTTTTGTCTCTGGTGTTGGGCTGCAATAAGGGCAGTTACTGTCAAGAAGTGTTCTGTCTTGCTAGGCTGCAGCTTTCCTGGTCCTTTGACTAGAGAAATAAGGCTTTTATTGGATTTTCATTGTCTCTGTTCATCATGTTTCCAGATTGATAACTTTTTAAGTTCCAAGTCTGGAATATATGAGACAAAAGGAAGCCCAGAAAAACCTCCAACTGTTATTTCTTGGGTACTCACATTCCTAGACAGTCTACTTTCTTCTTTCTATCTTTCAGAATATTCTGACATTTATTTTATATATAATGTTCAGAGTTTTAGCTGAATTTAGTGGTAGGAATAGGGAAAATTATCCCCAATCCATCTTCCCAGAAGTAGAAGTCTCAACAGTTAACTAATTAGGAAATTTATCTGCCATTTATACTTATGAAATATTTAAGAGCCTTTTAGATTTGCCAATTCCTCTAATTGAAGCAAATGTTTCAGTGCGGCAATCTATCAAGAAAATGAGCATCCATCCACCATCATCCCATTGGGAGGAAATAATGAAACCAAAAGAAGGTAAACAATTGGGAAAAAAATTCTCTAAAAGAGCAAATCAAGGTAGAGTCAATGGATAAGTGGATATAACTTCCCCTACCACCTGAAAGTCAATCTGGATGAAAAATGAGCACAACATAGAGGATGAGAATACCAAACAAACAACAACAACCTCAAGTAAACTTGGAAGGTTTCAGAGACAGAATACAAATTGTTATTAGTAAGAATTAATAATTATGTACAGAATTTTTCACTGTCTATGAAAGTCATTAAACCTTTAATTTGTTGGAAAGAAGGGAGGGAAGGGTGATATGAGGCAGAGACAGAGTAGCAAATCACTTTGCTCCTGGATATCTGTAGTTCCTACCCTAATCATAGTTAGGGCTGTGCCTAGGTATTTGGAACACAAAAAGTAATGTTTTAATGAATGAGATCGGATTTTACATACTTTGTTTCACTATTCACTGTAGGTACTTGTGTGCAACAATGAGGGACTTTTCTCCTACAACATCCCCCCTGAAGGAACTTGGGTAATTGGATAATCTCTGAAAGCTAAACCTCAAAACAAACATTTAATGGATCAGAACAGAGGTATTCTGACTCATTATCCAAAGACAGAATGGCTCTCAGACCATCAGTTCCTGACTAGGATACTGGCCTACCTAAAAAAATATTGTGCCAAAAAGGAGGGGAATGATCAATAATGTAGACAGAAAAAGGCAGCCGAGGGGCATATTTTGACACTGAGTCTCCTGTTCTGTGCCAGGGAGGTGATGCTCTACCACAGAGAACAGGAAGCTGTCCTTGAGGAAGAATATCTCCCTGACAGGAGTGAAGTCAGGGCACTGAGGTACCAAGACACCTCCATTTGCTAGGAGCCCATGCTCCACAAACACCTGTGATTACCATTTGCCTCCTATGTCTATAAAAATAAAATAAGCTGGGGCCTCCCCGGTGGTGCAGCGGTTGAGCGCTGGGTTGCAAAGCTGCCCGCAGCCTCTGCAGCGCCGGTTCAATACACGGATGCTCCCCGGCCACCAGAGGAGGGTCCCACATGGCGCGCAGACCTCTCCTGCCGCCCGCTGCTCCCTTCAGCAGTGTGCTTCGGTCCTTCTGCCTGCTCTGCTCCCCACTCTGGCTCTGGTGAATTCTCTCACCCTCCCACGCTTCTGACTATACCCAGTGCTTGTATTAATAAATAAATAAATAAATCATTTAAAAAAATAAAATAAAATAAGCTAGGGGAACAGATGTAATATCTGTTTCAACTTCTTGTTATAAATGTCTTGTTATAAAATTTTATTTTGGTTCTAAACATTGATCCCTGGTGATTTGGTATAAGTCAGTCCTCTAGCTTAATTACTTCTGAAACACTGACAATTGCATTCTGAGTCCAGAAAACCAAGAATAAGCTAACTTGCTCCCTGCACTGCTGAGGAGACCTGCCTATAACATCTAAACTTCCTCAGAGATGACTTGTAGCTTGTTCTTTTCAACCTGAAACATGCAACTTCAGCTTAGAAGTCTAGATACCTGATCTTCACAGGGCCAACCTCTCCCAATGCACCATCCCTTTAAGATAGCAATCCAGACCACTATACTAGACTTTTGCACAGTGCCTAAGGCTAGCTCTGAGTTCCAAACCTGTCCCATCCATGTCTGCAACTTCAATTCCAAGCGCTGATCCCTTGATCTACCTTACTACACCATGTTTACCTAGACCATCGCCATGGTTACCTAATGCCTGGCTGTATCTCAAGAGACAATATTGGCCAGAAAACAGCAAACACACTTGTAATGGTTTAATACTTTTAACTACATTTACAACCTCTCTAAACATTATAAATCGTTATTATTGCAGACTTTGGGTCTGAGGCCCGTGAGAAGTTGAAAGCATTCGGTACTGACTCAACATTTAAGTGCATAATGGAACTGCATATACAATGAAGTTTTGTTTTATCAATATAATTGCAAACATGACCCATGAATCATGTGAATCAAGCCATAAATCACAGCCTACCAATATTCCTTGTCAAGATATCAAACTATAAACCTAAAGCAACTAATATGTGTTACCTATGAACTCAGTCTCCAAACAGGGAATTGTACGGCACACAAAGGTAGCCATCTTTAATGGTAACTGTGGTAGGCAATGAAAACACATTAAAACATAACCCACGATGGAGGGCTGTTCTAGATTAGAGCCTCTAGAGTTTACCACCCATCACACCACTTTCTGCTTTCCACTGTCAAAGTAAGGGCCATCACTTTAGACCCTCAGCAACTCACCCCGGCATTCTCAGACCTGTCAAAAGTCCATCCAGATCTGGGGCATGAACATTCAGAAGTGACAAAGGTAAAAATGAGCCCCAAATTCTTGAACAGCTACTAATATGCAATATCAGGCTGAAAGAGGGGCTGGATTCATCTATCCATTCACTTAAGTCCTTCATCCTGCCTATTTTCAGATATGCTCTAAAATAACCTATAACAATATTATATATATGCAGATTATAAGATAGAGTGAAAAACATGTTCCATCTCTAAAATACTACTACTACTCATTGAACGTGGTAGCAAAAACTCTACAAACTGCTGGTTTTTTTGCTAGTCAAGCCTGGCCTACATGCAAACAACCATGCCAAAGGATTACAGTTGGCACTGATCTTGGCACCATTTACTGTGTGTAACTTCCAGTATGGAAAATGGAAATAATTATCAATGAGCCACCCCTAGTTATGTTGCCTTTACTGATCTCAAATAATCAATTGGTGATGCTACAAAGAATCACCAAATAATGAACCCCCACCAGCAGGGTTTAAATGCCAAGTGCCTTATTGGACTAAGATTATTTTTGATGCTCTTTTCCAGTCTGATATGAAGCATTGGCCCTTCATGGTGGAGAGTGATGCAAGCACGTGCAAAGCTAAGTAAAATTTGTCGGTCCGTCCGGCAGGCCGATGGGGTTCAGGAACACGGCAGAGGGCCTGTGGATGAAAGACACGTACACTGTTCTTCGCAGGAAGCAGGAACTCTCTTTATTACCGAGGGGCAGGGATATATATAGGAAAGTCTGCACATGCGCTTTACGTGGCCTGCACATGCGCTTTACGTGGATCTTATAACATCCGGTTATTATCGCATCAGCTTTTGCCGAATCATGCTTGAGCGGAAGCAACCACTATCCCGGGTACCTCTGCTGGTGAGCCCTGTACTAACAAAATTTAAGAGAGAAACAAAAAGTTTCTATCCAGAGGAGGTGTCATCCATAGTTTTCACAAAGATGAAGAAAATTGCAGAAACCTACCTTGGGAATACTTACCAATGCTGTTATCATGGTTCACTCTTTAATGACACTCAGCATCAAGCTACCAAAGATGCTGGAACTATTGCTAAGCTTAATGTACTTAAAATCATTAGTGAGCCAACTGATGCAGCTTCTGCCTATGGCTTAGACAAAAAAGAGCAGAAAAAGTGGTTGATCTTTGACCTAGAAGGTGGCACTTTTGACATGTCAATCCTCAGTGTTGAAGATGTAATATTTGAGGTCAAATCTACAGCTGGAGACATGCACTTAGGTGAAGAAGACCAACAGAATTGTCAACCATTTTATTGCAGAGTTCAAGTGCAAGCATTAGAAGGACATCAGTGAGAACAAAAGGATTGCCATCGCTTCCATACTGCTTGAAATCATGCTAAGCCAAAACTGTCTTCCAGCCCCCAAGCCAGTATTGAGAATGATTCACTGTTAGAAAAAATTATCTTCTATACCTCCATCACCCATTCCAAATTTGAAGAACTGAATGCAGATTTGTTCCATGACACCTTTGACCCAATAGAGAAAGTTGTTTGAAATGCCAACCTAGACAAGTCCCAGATCCATAATATTGTCCCAGTAGGTGACTCTACCTAAATCCTCAATATTCAGAAACTTCAACAGGACTTCTCCAATGGAAAAGAACTGAATAATAGTATCAACCCTGATAAAACCATTATTTACAGTACAGCTGTCTCCAGACAGCTGTCCTATCTAGAGACAAGCCTGAAAATGTTCAAGATTTGTTGCTCATGGGTGTTACTCCTCTTTGCCTCAACAATGCAACTGCTGGTGCATCATAATCATCCTCATCAAATGCAAAACTACCATTCTGACCAAGTAGACATGAACCTTCATTACCTATTCTGACAACAAATCTGGTCTTCTCATTCATATTTGTTTTTTTTTAAGTTTTTTTTTTTAATAGAGGCATGTTTTATTTATTTGTTTGTTTGTTTGTTTGTTTGTTTTGTTTATACATGCACTGGGTACAGTCAGAAGAGCGGGGGGGGTAAGAGAATTCACCAGAGCCAGAGCAAGGAGCAGAGCAGGCAGAAGGACTGAAGTACACTGCTGAGGGGAGCAGCGGGTGGCAGGAGAGGTCTGCGCGCCATGTGGGACCCTCCTCCAGTGGTAGGGGAGAAGCCGGGGATCGAACCGGCGCTGCAGAGGTCGCGGGCAGCTTCGCAACCCAGCGCTCAATCGCTGCGCCACCGGGGAGGCCCCTCATTCATATTTGTTAAATGAGTGTGCCATGGCAAAAAATAGCAACGTGCTTTGCAAGTTTGAACTCATAGGGATACTTCTTAACCCATAGTGTTCCTCATATTGAGGTCACTTTTTATATTGATTCCAGTGACATCCTCCATGTTTCTGCTGTGGATAAGAGTACAGAAAAAGGGAACAAGATCACCATCATTAATGACAAGGGCCATTTGAGCAAGGAAGACATTAAGCATGCAGTCTGGGAAGCTGAGAAACAAAGCTGAAGATGAGAAGCTGCAGGACACGGTATCTCTCAAGAATTCCCTTGAATCCTATGCCTTCAACATGAAAGAAACTGTTGAAGATGTGAAACTTCAAGGCAAGACCAATGATGAGGACAAACAAGATTCTTGACAAGTGTAAAGAAATCATCAACTGGATTGATAAAAACTGGACTTCAGAAAATAAAGAATTTGAACATCAAGAGAATGAGTTGGAAGAAGCCTGGAACCCTATCATTACCAAGCTGTGCCACAGCATAGGTGGCATGCCAGGGGGAATGCCTGGGTGCTTCCCTGGTGGTGGAGCTCTTCCAATTAGTGGTGCTTTTTGGATCTGCTAATCCTAAGTGGCCTATTCAGCCACCATTTTGTTACCTGCAGTTCTGGATTCCTATACAAGGTCAGAACTTCCCACTCAATCAGTCAGTGCCAAACCTTACAAGGTGCCTTTCAAATCAACCAAGAGCTTAAAGCTTGATCACTTTGGGAAAGCTATGTATCAAAAAGTATGACTGGGAATGCCCTGGGGGCTGAGGACTGGTGTATGACAAGGGAAGCTGAAGTGGAAAGTCAATGGAAGCTGATCAATGGAAAGTCTTGTCGATATGATTGAAACCATGGCTGGGGATCTAGAGCTTGATCTCAATTACAGTACCAAGTCATTAAGCAGATGAGAAGTGCCTGGAGGGTAGACTCACAACTCCTGATACTATAGATGACAGAGCACATTTCCTAGTTTCACCCCTCCCTTTTCTCTTTGTCCTCCTTCTTCTCACAACCGATGCTGTATCATTATTCTAGCAATAAAAAGACCAGGATCTTGCTCTTCAGCAGCATCCTGCATTGTGTAGCCTGCTCCATGACTCCTATTTTTTTTTATCAGTGTGGCATTGCCTGACACAACAGTGACTTTTCTGGGTTCACCATTGAGGATAACAATTTAGCATCATTCTACCCAATATGTTGAAAGACCCAAATTTGTAGCCAATTCTACGGCAGTTAAAAAAGTTGACTTACTATAGCAAATAACTGGGCATTCTTAATACTTGAATACATAACATGTGCACAGGGAAAAGAAGTAAAGTCACATTGTACTTTATAAGCACTGATGTACATGCAAAATGCAATGCCTTAAATAAAATTATTTAAAACTGGAAAAAATGAAATAAAATAGAATACTATTACTTTTTTACTGTCACAGATACAGTAACATACTAAACCCAAAAGAATATTTCCACAGCAAAAATATTTTCACAATATTTGGCTAACCGCAATAGAAAAGTAGAACTCCCCATGCTTTAATTATTTTTCTTACAAACCTAAATATAATTCATTAAAACTAGCATTTCTCAATCTGTATTTCATATTCCATGAGGTGCTAGGCAAAGGGTCTCATATTCTAAGAAGTTTGGAAATGTTGCACATTATGTCTGATGCTTACAGACTCACAAGAAATATTAGTACATTTAAAATCATAAATATTTGGGGCAATCATGCAGTAAAGAACCAATTGATATTATTTAACCAAGATTGATTGATTGATCGATTGATTGATAACCATGTGCATATTTGTGTATGTATGTACAGATGTATGAACTATCTCTTTCCAAAAGTATCAGTGAGAGATGAGTTACACTCGTTTTTAAGTACTCTTTTTTTATGCCAGTGTTATTACTTTTGGCAAATTCCACATAACTACCAGCACAATAAAAAATAGAACATTTTCCTCATTCCAAAATGTTCCCTCATTAATTTCATAAATCCATAACCCAAATCTAAATATTAGAGAAATATCATACAATCCCAAATTGACGTAGATTACACAAAAGACCTAACCACAAGTGTCAAGACATGAAAAACAAGAAAAGTATGAGAAACCATGCCAAACTGCAGGAGAGTAAAGGAACATCATCTCAACTAACTGTCGGATGGGATCCGGGAGTAATGAAGAGGCATTATAGAAAAATGGTGAAATTGAATTAAGACTAGAGTTTAGTTAATTGCAGTACACCAGTGTTGATTCCTTAGTTTTGATAAATAGACCATATGCAAGTTGATAACATTACAGGACATGAAGCTAGGTGAGCTGTATACAGTTAGTCCTCTCCATTTACTTGTTCACAACTTCAGGTGGCCAGGCATCAGCATGGCTTAGCTGATCTCTTGCTCAGTCAAGGTGCATTCCTTTCTTTGAACATAGATTCTTCTATCAAGTACATGTGAATGCCAAAAGAATTCAGTTCAATGATGTTATAGGATGAAAGTACCCCCATCTTCACAATGCAGGATTTCTCCACTCAGGAGCAGTGCCCATAGATTTCCACCACCAAGATGCCCACAGTTCACTACCATGGCCTCCTACTCCCCACTGATAAACAAGGATCATTTAAAATATTTTTTTTTAAAGTAACCACAGAAAAAATAAATAAATAAATAAAATGGCCCAGTTTTCTGAAGACTGTTGTTGACTAGAGGTAGCTCTCAACTACCAGAGCTATCCAGAACTCCTATTTGTGTGGCTCTGTCACAAAAAGGCAACCCAACTTCTTCCAGGTCAGCAGAGGAGTTGACCTGTAGTCTACTGAGATGGAGGCATAACAGCATAATATAATCATGGGCGTGCCCACCAGTGCAGTTTGATCTAATCAAGGAATTGGCATCCCAGCAGCATATTTTGTTTATTAGAAGCAAGATTCTGCTTATATTCAGAGGGAGGGAACTGAACAGGAGTTATACTAGGAGGCCCAAACCAGGAGATTTCCCTATTCTTTCTGCCTGTGGCTTATATGGATCCTATTATCCATTTTGAAATAAACTTTTATAACTCTTAGACTCTGTGAAAACTCTGGTGGTTACCAGCAGGGACGGGGGAGGGAGGAGGCCACAGGAGGGGTAAGGTGATGGTGTAATAGCTCTGGAGCTTTGGTGGAGGAAACTGAAGCGGTACACATGGTAAAGTATGAAGTTGTGCTCCCAAACATCTATTTTTGTAAACAAACAGCAAATAAATAAAAATGTTTACATGTATGCATACATTTTGTTTAGTGCTCAAATCACAATACTGTGAGATATTGTATCATTTAGGATGCTTTCCTGATCCATTCAAATTAATAGATTAAAAAAAAGCAGTAGACTCACATATTAAACAGTAAAACAGAATATGTAAAGATTTTGATGTTAGAAATAGTAAAATACCTAATATCTCTAATATAGAGGTTACACAAATTTTTGGAAATATGGGCTATTATAAATGATATTACTTTTTTATTGAAGTAATGCTGGTATTATAGTAACTTGTGTCTTCATTTTCATTTGTCTCTAGATGTTTTTAATTTCTCCTTTGATTTTCTCATGAACTCAAGACTCATTTGGTGATATGCTGTTCACCCTACATCTCAGAGGCTTTTTTTACTTTCTTTCTATGGTTGATTCCATTTCTATTTTGATACCATTGTGATCAGAGAAGATGTAGGGTATGATTTCTATCTCCATAAATTTATTGACACCTGTTTTATGACCCAACGTGTGGTCAAGAATGTTCAATGTACACTTTATTATTTTTAATTTAATTCTTCAGAACTTC
Organism: Talpa occidentalis; assembly: GCF_014898055.3. Taxonomy (NCBI): domain Eukaryota; kingdom Metazoa; phylum Chordata; class Mammalia; order Eulipotyphla; family Talpidae; genus Talpa; species Talpa occidentalis. The sequence goes on from NW_023601322.1 coordinate 51,309,083, forward strand.
TCCCCATTGTTAAATTTATTTTTGAAGGTCTACACATAGATTTTAATTTTTTATTAATATTTTATTAAACAAAATTTTTGTTAAATAATTGCAGTCCCCATATTTTCGATGTGCACTTTAGAAGAATGTGTACTCAGCTTTTTGGTGATGTATTGGACCTGAAAAATCTATTCAATCTGGGCCTCCCTGGTGGAGCAAGAGGTTAAACACAGCACTGTGAAGCCATCTGCAGCCTCTGCAGCACAAGTTTGATCCCTGGCTGGCCAGGGAGCTACCCACATGGTGAGACAGACCTCTCTTGTCTCAACCACTGCTCCCCTCAGCAGTGTATTTCAGTCAGTCTGCCTGTTCTGCTCCTTATTCTGTCTCTGGTGAATCCTCTCACTCCCATACCTCTGGCCTATATGCCAGTTCTTGTATGCATAAGCAAATAAATCTTTTAAAACAATCTGTTAAACCCATATGGTCTAATTCCTTCTTTAGAGAAAATGTTTCCTTGTTGATTTTCTGTCTGGTTGATCTGTCCTTTGATGGAAGAGGGGTATTGAAGTCTTCTACTACTATTGTGCTGCTGCCAATGTATGTTTTAGATTTGTTACTAGTTTCCAGAGAGAAAAAGAGAGAACCATCCTTTGATGCATATGTGCTTATGAGTGTTATTTATGCTTTAGATTTCCCTGATTGTCTAAGTATTTATAGAGTAACTTAGAAACTTGAACTTCTACTTTTCCACACTGTATTTTTATATAGTTTTAAATGTTTGTCTTTTCCCAGCTCCTGTAGATCCAGAGACCTGGTTTTGCAGCAGTTGAGTCATGGAAAGGTGATTTGGAGGGCTCCATTCACTGGTGAGAATGTGGTGTTTGCTGTGAGGAGACTTGTTCATACCTTTGGCACTGGTGATATCCTTCCTCTCTGGGTTTTCAGACTCAAGTCTGTGCAGTATGCACATGTGCTTCATGAAATCAGTACCAGTACTGTGTGGTGGGGTAGCAGAAGCACAGCACAGCACATGTTCTTGTTTTTACTCTGGATCTTTCTTACTGAGCTTATCTGGAGGACCCCAGCTCCTTTGCATGTAATTCCCCTCAGTCAAATGTGTGCTTCCATGCAATTTGGCTCTTCACTTCCCACAGCCCCTGGCTATGTATGACTTCTGCCTGTGATCACAACCTCCAGGCATTTCTCTACATGTACCTCTTGTTCAATGTTGCATGAATCTCCTCCATATCCCTTTTGATAAAATGTGTGCTAGTGTCTGATGTCCAAGAGGTGTTCCATCTTCATTCCAAACAATGGAACTCTCTGGGTGTTGCCTGAATGGTTAACTTATATGGTATTTTCAGAAGTAAAGCAAGAAACCTGCTCTGATTCCAGTTTGATCTCAATAAAATTGTGGTGGAAGAAAATTTAATTTGATTTTTAATAGACAGACTTTCTAAGAAAGACAGACACAATTATGAATCTAATCCAAATCTTTATTTTACAGAAGAAGAAACTGAGACTCAAGGAAGTGAAGTAACCATTTCAAATACATAGATGATCAATGACAAAGCAGGGGCTTGAGTAAAAGGAAACATTTCTGAAATCTTTTGAACTTTTTTGTTTAGGTTTTAAAACCTATAATCCATGATCAAAGAAGTTTTTATTCTTTCACATAATGAATATATTTTCAGTTGGATGAACATTGCCATTTAATGTTCAATATTAAACTCACACACACACAAAATCTTTATCTAAATCTTTCATCTTCAGGACCTCCCGGGTGGCGCAGCAGTTGGGTGCTGGGCTGCGAGGCTGTCCATGGACTCTGCGGAGCCGGGTCAATCCCCGGCCACTGGGGAGGTTCCCACATGGAGTGCGGGCCTCTCCTGCCTCGCCTGCTGCTCCCCTCAGCAGTGAATTTCATCAGTCTGCCTGTTCTGCTCCCCGCTCTGGCTCTGGTGGGTTCTCTCGCCCTCCTGTGCTTCTGACTATACCCTGGTTCTTGTATAAATAAATAAATAAATCTTTTGGAAAGAAAATAAATAAATAAATAAATAAATCTTTCATCTTCATTTACCTTTCTCAAATTACTTCACAACAAACAAAATGCTTGATAATTACAGGAGAAATATTTTATATGGGCAATACATATAAGTCATACTGTTATTTCAATTAATTAAGAGATTTTGTATTGAGTATCTATATGTCACAGACCAAAATCATAGCTAGACTGTTTTTTAGGGTATAGCATGAAGGATGGAAATATTTACTGTATTTTGTTATAAAATGAATACTGCAGATATTTCTCAGAATTCCTTAGGTAACCTATTCTAAAAGAAAAATAAGGCTCATTAAATAAGGATTATAGAATTCTGATTTTTAGCAAACTAACAAATTAATTTTACAAAGAATTCTTCCATGTTTCCCAAAGAGTATAGAATTGAAAAACAAAATGCATCATATTGGAAACATTTTCCATGATATCCATAAAGGAATTAATAGAAAAAGTTGGGGAAGCTGACAATAGTTCAAATGAGTCCTTGAATCCTGACCACAGCCAAACCTAGGGGGCAGCTAAGTTGGTTCATTCTTTCTCCTCAGAACTTGCCATGACTGGGCCTCCCTCATGGCACAGGGGTTAAAGTCAGTGCTATCAAGCTAGCATGAGTATGATTCCAGGCCAGGGAAGTCACCCACATGGTGCAGCAGACCTCTCCTATCTCGCCCACTGCTGCCCTCAGCAGTATATTTCAGCAGATCCACCTGTTTTGCTCCCCACTCTGTCTCTGGTGAACCCTCTCACGCCCCCCACCTATGGACTACACCCCAGTTCTTGTATGCATAAATAAAAATAAATCCTAAAAATAAAAGTACTTTCCATGACTATGAAGACCATGTGGATGACTTGGTGAGATGGTTGGTGGGACAAGAGCACTGAAAGAGGCCATAGCACATGTTCTGGGAACTCCATTAGGATCACAGATATAAGAGCCAGCTCACCTTCAAAATCAGATGGACACTATATGCTGGAAAAGTACATAGAGAAGAAATTATCATTGTCATTGTCCCAAAGCCACTTATGAGCTATGATGGAAATTAAAACAACCTTAATTTTTTTTAAACATTTTAAGAGGTTAGGTTTATTAGGCAAAGGAGGATGTAAAGGAGAGTCATCTACTCAATCACAGGCTAGCAGGAGAACTAAAGCAACCTTAAAAATGTTGAGGAGCAGAGAATCTTAGTGACTATCAAATGAATACATTTACATTTTGCAAATGAAGCATTTAACTATGCTTGGAAATGGCCCATACATTAAGAGGTAAAGTTTAAGCTGTGCTTCTCATGCATATATGTGTTATTCTAAAATAACATCTCATTAAACTATACTCTTATACTAACCCATATTTTTAAGATAATTTGTCAACATATTTAATATTACGCAGTATTTCAGTGTTTTCCCAAACTTGAAATAACAAAAGCCTTCACTTTAAGAGATGATCTAATATTGCTTGTATATATGAAGTCAGAGAGATGACTAGCAAGATAAAAAATGTTACTTTAAAAGCATAAGCCTTTTCTGGATCAAATTATTTGCAAGTGCTCCTTAGCTCCCTCAGGAAAGGAAAGAAACTGCTGACATCCCGGAGAAGAAACAGACTAAGTACACATTAGTAAGGGCACAGACTGTCTTATTCTCCTTTGTGCAAACATAATGTACGTGAGCAGAACACAAATTCTTTTTCATTTCTTCCCAAAGGTTATGAGGATAAATAATGGAATTCCTACAAACTACACACACAGAGACAGACTTAATCCATGTCTCAAACAAGCTGTTCAAATTCAAAGGAATCTTTTAAAATAAGCCCCATTCTATGGAGTTGTTAGTGTGAACATATCATTACTCAACATAACTTACGCTCCACTCAAAGAAAACAAATCTTCAGTGCCCTTAACAGAAATATGATCATTCTTGGTCTTCCCAGAAGAAAGTTTAATTACTACCTACATGAAGTGCAATTTGCTGTTTGCCACAAATCAGTTTTTTGAGTATATGTGACTGGTTTCTCAGATTCTGACCACCTCTTAAATGAGTGAGCAAACAAATGTTCAGAGCCAAGTCCAGTGAACATTTAGATCTCTATACCCCATTGGGCAACAAGATACTCTTAAGATATATTCTGCCCTGACTGGTATCCACTGTGACAGTAAATACTAGAATGAAATAAATTGGATACTTAAGACCCTGAGCGTCAATCTAATTGATTATACTTTCCTTTCAATGTAATTCTTATGTTGTACTCTCCCTGGGGAATCTAAATAAAACCCCTGAATGAGGATCCAGACACATCTGTGAGCTTGAGACATTTTTGGTGCACCAATGGCACTGGAATAGTTAGTAATAATAATCCAGGGCCCCTCTGAATCCTTTATACCCATTGTGCTACATGCATTATAACATGGTTACAGTAAAAAGGGTTCTAAAGTGTGGTTCTTGAATCCTGATATTTTTATTATTCTAACATTTTATAATAGCTTATCTATTTTAATAATGTTTTATAATTTTCATGACACTATTAATGCATCATTTGAACTGATAGTTTCAAAGCAATGAAGGGGGAGGATGGGGGATCAGATGAAATTTTTGGCCCCTGGGTACAAATCTCTGCAGTGGCACCAAACTGTTTAGAATTGTCACTGTATTCTTTACTACCAAATACTAAATTTAAAACAAAACACAATTCAATTTAAGGGGTTTTTTTTTGATAAAGGAATATGAACTTTAATTCTATATTAAATGTCTACCCTAAGCACACACTGTTTTAATGTTCTGCAAGACATAGCACTTCTGCTGTATATAGAAGATGACAGTTGTCTCACAGGAAAAGAACTTGCAGTTGTCTGAATTGTGAGCTGACCCAACCACAATTTTCTCACAGTACCATTTTTAATAGTTCTTGAAAATATGACTGACAGATCGATTCTGATTATTCAAATGGATATCTAGTGGACATTTTCTTGAAAATGAGGAAAGCAACTTTAAGGAAAACAGCAGAAAGTATTGTTTTCAATGAAAAAAATGTGCTTTTTTATTGCACACTTTATTTGTATTTCTTTGCTTTTTTATTTTATATTTTTACATTATTTTTCATTTTTTGCACAATGTATGCATTTTCATCTTGTGATATAAGCCAGAACGAAAAAGAAAAAGAAAAAAGCAGGAATTTAGAAAACCTATATAAGGGACCAGGAAAAAGACTAATAAAGTAAAAATCAAAATGAACAAGCAAATATAAACCAGAGACACACTATGGGGGGCACGGGGAGCAGGGAGAAGGGAAAAAAATGTGCTTTTGAAGAAAAATTAGAAAATTGCAAAACTGTATCATAGTGATCTTTATATCTTCCCAACACTTAAAGTCTTTTAGATGAAATCAGTGACAATACTAATAAATGTAAGGATTTCTTTGCATACATCTGCATATTATATATTTTGTGTATGTATGTAAAATAATTTGTATTATCATGTAAAAAATGTATCAACATTTGAATGATCTATGTAATTCAGTAAACCATGCATGATGCTACAAAATCATATAGGACAAAATTTCCATTCACAGTGCAAGATAGACTAATGGATTTTAATGTAATCAAAAATGAAATATTCACCAGTGTGTTTTCAGATTATATATTGCTAGTCTTCAAGAAAATAGGTGATACCTGATGGGGGGATCTTAATGTTACCACAATTAAAATGATATTTTTTTAATAAATAAATAAAACAACCTAGGAAAAAAGTTTTAAAAAAGTACTACTTGTTGAGTAGAGAATACCCATATCTACCTGCAAAAGCTACCCAAAAAACTCCTTTCTAACTATATTTTCTAAATTTTTTGTCCTCTGTCTCTTAACAGACATTTTACTTTTTCATTTTAACTTTATGAATCCCAGCACCATTCCAGAATTGGAATGGAAATGCTGATGTAACACTGGATTCTAAGCTAAGTTGGAAAACTCTTATGCAGCAATTCAAGAGGCAACCATTCTTCTAAATGTAGGGAGTAAACAGTCAGATAAGTCTAGTTTTCTGAGAAATGAGAAATTTTGATTTGGCTTGATTCCTCCAAAACAGGAAGCACACATCCTTTCCTCTCTTGTTTTCAGTCACGTGCCTAAAATAATTTATAGATTGGTAGTTCAGGATTGGAATAAAGAAATGAACAAAAATGAAAAATGATGTAAAAAATATATCAAAAAAATTTTTAAGATTTATTTATTTATTTATACAACCACTGGGTACAGTCAGAAGCGTGGGAGGGTGAGAGAATTCACCAGAGCCAGAGCGGGGAGCAGAGCAGGCAGACAGACGAAATACACTGCTGAGGGGAGCAGTGGGCACAGCAGGAGAGGTCTGCGCGCCATCTGGGACCTTCCCCCAGTGGCCGGGGATCGAACTGGCACTGCAGAGGCTGCAGGCAGCTTCACAGCCCAGCGCTCAACTGCTGCGCCACCGGGGAGGCCAAAAAAAATATCAAATTTTAAAAAAGAAACGTGCTTCAAGTAACGTTTCCTATTGCTATTTTTGTTCATTTCAAGTTGGGTAACTCAAATAGCTTATAGCACATTTTATTCTGCTCACGTTATGGACTGGAATTATGCCAAGCTTCATAGTAGCATCCCCACATCCTGAAATGACAACCTGTGCTGGGAAAGGTAAAGGGAGAATATCCAGGGCCTCCCCGGTGGTGCAGCTGTTGAAAGCTGGATTGTGAAGCTGCCCGCACACTCTGCAGCACCAGTTCAATCCCCCGCCAACAGGCGAGGGTCCCACATGGCGCGCAGACCTCTCCTGCTGCCCGCTGCTTCCCTCAGCAGTGTATTTCGTCAGTCTGCCTGTTCTGCTCTCCCCTCTGGCTCTGGTGAATTCTCTCACCCTCCCGCACTTCTGACTGTACCCAGGGATTGTATAAATAAATAAATAAATAGTTAAAAAAAAAAGTTTCAGAAGGTAATCAAAATAAAAGACAAGCTCAGCCTCCCCCGCCCACAGAGGCGGCACTCTCCGACCGGCAGAGAGGAGGGAACAACAAACCAAAACGACCCACAAGAACAAACGACGCAGCAAGCGGGACTGTGAGTGGAAAGGAACTATTGCAGCCACCACACCCCGTGAACGGGAGCTGAGGCGAACCCTGCAGGATCCACCGCGGCGGTGAGCGAACGGCTCCGGGCGCCATTAGAGAAGAACAAAGACCCCGGGAGACGCGCACACAGCCCGGGCTGCCGGTAAGCCTGCGCGGAAACGCGGCGCGCTCGGCGCGCTTGAAAAGCAAGTGCAGACCGGGATCGCGGCTGCCCAGGTCCCCGCGCCTGCGACCTAGGCTTGCGGGGAGACGACCTAGGCTTGCGGGGAGACGCGCGGAGGTCCTCACTGAGGTGAAGGTCCCTCCCTGAGTGAGCAGGAACCAGGCGCCCAGGCACGGGAGCGGTGCAAAAGGCGCCATTCCCGCGCCACTGAACTGGGCTACAGCCCGCGTCCTGGAACTGAGGGCTTTGAACTGAGACCCGGGGCACGAAAATTCGGGGCGTGGTTTCTCCACGACGGTGGGGCACAAGGCAGACACAGCACCCCAAAGCTGTTGAGGTGTACCCTACCATTCCTGCTCTGTTCTCTGTCCCACGGGGTGGGGGGAGGCGAAAAACAGCCCCCCAAGGACAATAAGAGAGATCTCTGGCGCCACCTAGCGACCAGGAAAAAAAAAGTCACTAACACCCTATAAAACAGGACATTTCTTAAGACTGCTTGAAAAGGGCAGGTTTCTGGAGGACCCAGTGGCCAGCCGGGAAGTTATTCCACGCCAGGCCCCTTCCGACCAGCAGTCTGAGCCCACAGAGGGAGCAGGCACCCACGTCCGGGGCAGACCGGGTGCGCAGAAGAGTGTGCCTGAAACCGGAGGCGCAGGGACTACATCCCGCTTCGCCATTTGAGAACAGGGACATTTCTTCAGTAAAAACTGCCTAAATCCAGCAGAAAGCTCCCCCAGAAGACAGAGATGGCTCCTGGAAGAGCCAGAGGGGAGCGGAGAAGTTCACCCAAGATGTCAGTCAGTCCGAGCAACACAGTGTCCCAACGCATACGACAAATTAGAAAACAGACAGTAGGGAGTAGAAGAACCACACGCAACCTAAAAACTCCTCAGGAAAGAAGCACACCACAAAAAGAAAACCACTCCCCAGATTGCAACGACAGCAACTTGGAAGAACTTCTGAGCCTTCCAGAAAGAGAATTTAAAATTGCCATGATTAAAAAAGTGATAGATCAGAAGAAGGAAATTGAGTCCCTAAAGAGGGAAGTAAGAGAAATGCAGGAGATCAAAGAATTAATGGAGGAACTAAAGAACTCTGGGAAAAGCAATGAAAGCAGAATAGATGAAATGGAAGAACGAATAAGTAATCTTGAAGACACAGAAATAAAAAGAACCAAAACAGAAAAGGAAAGAGAAGTACGAAGGAAAAAGAATGAAGAAAGACTTCGGGAACTATCTGACTCCATGAGGAAAGGAAATATAAGAGTTATAGGAATTCCAGAAGGAGAGGAGAGAGATGTAGGAACAGAGAAAATATTCATGGATATAATTGAAGAGAACTTCCCAAATGAGAAGAAGGAGCTGAAAATTGATATACAAGAAGCAAGAAGAACACCAAACTTCCACGACGAAAGGAAAAACACAGCAAGACACATAATAGTAAAGCTCCCAAGAATCCAGGACAAGGAAAAAATAATGAAGCTGACAAGAGGGAAGAAACAGATAACATTCAAAGGAAAACCAATCAGGCTGACATCAGACTTCTCTGAAGAAACACTACGGGCAAGGAGAGAGTGGAGGGACATAGTCAACAGACTCCAAGAAAACAGATGCCAACCAAGAATACTCTATCCCGCAAAGCTCTCTTTCCTCCATGAAGAAAGAATATGGACCTTCCCAGACAAAGAAAACTCCGGAATTTCATTGCGACTAAACCCCCACTCCAAAAAATACTACAAGGAATCCTAAAGCCAGAACCTCAGAGGGACGAATAACAACGAAAGAAGACCAAAAAAAAAAAAAAAAATATTAAAAGAATAAATAAATAAAATCAAAGGAAAGACAAACATAATGGCAAATACAGATGCTAACATATCAATATTAACTCTAAATGTAAATGGACTAAACTCTTCAATAAAAAGACACAGAGTTGCAGCCTGGATTAAGAAACAAAACCCAACCTTTTGCTGTCTCCAGGAAACACATTTAGCTACAAAAGATAAAAATAGGCTCAAAGTCAAAGGATGGAAAACAATCCTGCAAGCAAATGGGCCAAAAAAGAAAGCAGGAACAGCTATACTTATATCAGATAAAACAGACTTCAAACTCAAAAAAATAAAAAGAGACCCCAATGGTCACTACATTATGATTAAGGGGACAATACTTCAAGAAGAAATAACACTCATTAACATATACTCACCAAACGAAAGAGCACCAAAATATATCAGACAACTGTTGTCCTCTCTGAAAACAGACATCAGAGAAAACACATATGTAGTGGGAGACTTCAACACACCACTATCAACAATGGATAGATCAACAAGACAAAAAATAAGTAAAGAAACTAAAGCTCTAAATAAGGACCTAGAGCATTTGGGCTTAACAGACATCTATAGAACACTAAACCCAAAAAAAACGGAGTACACATTTTTCTCAAGCGCACATGGATCATTCTCCAGGATCGATCACATACTGGGGCACAAGACAAACATCAACAGATACACCAAGATTGAAATCATACCAACCATCTTTTCTGACCACGAAGGCATCAAACTAGAAATAAATCATAAAAAGAAGGCAAGGAACTATCCTACCTCATGGAGATTAAAAGCCACACTACTGGAAGACCACTGGACTAACGAGGAGATCAAAGAAGAAATTAAAAAATTCTTTGAATTGAATGACAAGGAGGACACCAATATCCTAAATGTATGGGATGCAGCAAAAGCAGTAATAAGAGGAAAATATATAGCAATAGAAGCTCACATCAAAAAACAAGAAAGAACTCAAAGAAACAACCTAATCTCGAAGCTCAAAGATCTAGAAAAAGAACAACAAAAAAACCCCAGAACCAGTAGAAGAAAAGAAATAATAAAAACCAAAGCAGAAATAAATGAAATTGAAACTAAAAAAACAATCCAAAAGATCAATGAAACCAAGAGCTGGTTCTTTGAAAAAATAAATAAAATAGACAAACCCCTAGCCAGGCTCACAAAGGAAAAAAGGGAGAAAGCACAAATACACAGAATCATAAATGAAAGAGGAGAAATCACAACGGACACAGCAGAAATCAAAAGAATAATCAGTAACTACTATGAACAGTTATATGGAAACAAGTTCAACAATCTAGAGGAGATGGACAAATTCCTACAACTCTACAATCACCCAAAGCTAGATAAAGAAGAAATAGAACACCTAAACAGACCAATTACAAGGAGCGAAATTGAAATGGTAATTAAAAACCTCCCCAAAAACAAAAGCCCAGGACCTGATGGATTTACAAATGAATTCTACCAAACATTCAGAGACGAATTAGTGCCTATCCTTCACAAACTCTTCCAAAAAATTGAGAAGGAAGGGACAATACCAAACACGTTCTATGAAGCCAATATTACACTAATACCAAAACCGAATAAGGACAACACAAAAAAGGAAAACTATAGGCCAATCTCCCTAATGAACACTGATGCAAAAATCCTCAATAAAATTTTAGCTATCAGAATCCAACAATGTATCCATAAGATAATTCACCACGACCAAGTTGGATTCATTCCAGGGGCACAAGGATGGTTTAACATCCGAAAATCAATCAACGTTATCCAACACATCAACAAAAAGAAATATAAAAACCATATGATAATATCAATAGATGCTGAGAAAGCTTTCGACAAAGTGCAACACCCATTCATGATAAAAGCCCTTGAAATTCTTGGGATACAAGGAACATACCTCAACATCATAAAGGCCATCTATGACAAGCCAACAGCCAGTATCATTCTCAATGGTGAAAAGCTGAAAGCAATTCCATTAAGATCTGGAACAAGACAAGGATGTCCACTCTCACCACTGCTTTTCAATATAATACTGGAAGTCCTAGCCAGAGCAATAAGACAAGAGAAAGACATCCAAGGAATCCAAATAGGAAAAGAAGAAGTCAAACTATCACTATTTGCAGATGATATGATAATATACATAGAGAACCCCAAAAACTCCACAGAAAAACTAATTCAACTCATCAATCAATTCAGTAAAGTGGCAGGATACAAAATCAACACGCAAAAGTCAGTAGCCTTCCTATACACAAACAATAAATCTGAAGAAGAAGAAATCAAAAAAACCACCCCTTTTATTATCGAAACAAAAAAAATCAAATATTTGGGAATAAATCTAACAAAAGAGGTAAAGGACCTATACAAAGAAAACTATAAAACACTGTTAAAAGAAATAGAAGAAGACACAAAGAAATGGAAAGACATCCCCTGCTCATGGATTGGAAGAATAAACATTATTAAAATGGCCATCCTACCAAAAGCAATATACAGATTCAATGCTATTCCAATCAAAATCTCAATGGCATTCTTCAAAGAAATAGAACAATTATTGATGAAATTCATATGGAATCACCAAAAACCCCGAATAGCCAAAGCTCTACTGAAAAAAAAAGAAGGAAATGGAGGCATCACACTCCCAGACTTCAAACTATACTACAAAGCCATAATCATCAAAACTGCATGGTATTGGAACAAGAACAGACATACAGACCAATGGAATCGAATAGAAAGTCCAGAAATAAACCCACAGATTTATGGTCAACTAATCTTTGACAAAGGAGCAAAGACTATGCATTGGAGCAAAGAAAGTTTGTTCAATAAATGGTGCTGGGAAAACTGGGTCGCTACATGCAAAAGAATGAAGCTTGACCACTACCTCACACCATACACAAAAATCAACTCAAAATGGATTAAAGAACTAGACATAAGACCTGAAACCATAAAATACATAGAAGGAAATATAGGCGAAACACTACGGGATTTGCACATCAAAGACATCTTTACAGACACATCACCCAAAGCAGTGATAGTGAAGAGAAAGATCAACAGCTGGGACTACATCAAATTAAAGAGCTTCTGCACAGCAAAAGAGACAATAACAAAAACAAAGAGAAACCCCACCAACTGGGAGAACATTTTTGCACCCAACACTAATGATAAAGGACTGATCACAAAAATCTGCAAAGAGCTGATGAGACTCAGCAACAACAAAGAATATAATCCAGTCAAAAAATGGGCAGAAGAGCTAAAAAGAAACTTCTCTGAAGAGGAAATGCAAATGGCCAACAGACATATGAAAAAATGTTCAACATCACTTGTAATCAGGGAAATGCAAATCAAAACTACCATGAGATACCATCTCACACCAGTGAGAATGGCACATATTAAAAAAACTAGCAACAACAAATGTTGGCGAGGATGTGGAGAAAAAGGAACTCTTGTGCACTGTTGGTGGGAGTGCAAACTGGTCCAACCACTATGGAGAGCTGTGTGGAGATTTCTGGACCTACTAAACATAGAGCTTCCATATGATCCAGCAATTCCACTCCTAGGTATTTACCCAAAGGACACAGAAACATCAATTCCAAAGAGCACCTGCACTCCTATGTTTATAGCAGCACTGTTTACAATAGCTAAGCTTTGGAAACAACCCAAATGCCCAAAAATAGATGACTGGATCAAGAAGATGTGGTACATATATACCATGGAATATTACTCAGCATTCAAAAAAGATAAACACATGCAATTTGCAGCAACATGGATGGCACTGGAAGGGATCATGCTCAGCGAAATAAGCCAAAAAGAAAAAGAAAAATACCGGATGGTCTCACTCATAGCAGGAATCTAGAAAACTTAAATAAGGGACCAGGAAAATGAATATAAGAAAGTGAAAATCAAAATCAACAAAAACTATGAACCAGAGACACTTTTTGGGGGGTGGGGGGCGGGAGGGGAAGGATTGGGGTCAGAATGGGGCGTTTGCAATTGTATGGGGGAATATAAAAATAAAATTTAATATTTAAAAAAAAAAAAATAAATAAAAGTGAGTTGAGCTAAAAAAAAAAAAAAAAAAAAAAAAGACAAGCTCAGAGTATTACTTTTTCATTATTAAGTTTAGAATTACTTCAAGTTTCTGGAAGTCTTCCATCAGTGCAGGCCCTACCTCTTGATTTACTACTCTTTCCAAGATTAAAATTTGTGATATATATTAGTCAGGTGGGATGAAAGGCAATAACCAATTTTAAGGTCAAGATGTACTTTAAATTATTTTAGTCTAATTCTCAGTTTCTCTGTTTATTATGTTTTTACTGAAGTTGAATATAATTGTGGTATCTGAGAAATTAAAGCATCTTTTGGCATTTTTAACTTCATAAATGCTAAAGACAGCACCTCAATTTTCTCTTTTAAGGTATTTTTGAGAGTATATGTTTTTAATCTAACATCTTTATCAGTGAACTAACTGACATTACTTAGAGATGATATGAAAAACATATTCTATGTTTACATTCTTTAGACTAATTTGTCAGACATCACTTGCTCTTTGAGTGTTACCCACAAGTTTATATAAGCAATTAGAGCCACAACTCATAAGATGTTCAGGAAGAAGAAAACCTCTATGTATTAATATTAGTGCTCCCTTTCCAATCATCAACTATCATCCAAGCCATAGGATTTCTTTTTTTTTTAATTTATTAATTTATTTATTTATTTATTTTTACATTGTTTTATTTTTTTTAAATAATAAATTTTATTTTTATATTCCCCATACAATTGCAACCCCCCCATTCTGACCCCAATCCCTCCCTCCTGCCCCCCACCCCCCAAAAAATGTCTCTGGTTCATAGTTTTTTGTTGATTTTGATTTTCACTTTCTTATAGTTATTCATTTTCCTGGTCCCTTATTTAAGTTTTCTAGATTCCTGCTATGAGTGAGACCATCCAGTATTTTTCTTTTTGGCTTATTTCGCTGAGCATGATCCCTTCCAGTGCCATCCATGTTGCTGCAAATTGCATTTGTTTATCTTTTTTGAATGCTGAGTAATATCCCATGGTGTATATGGACCACATCTTCTTGATCCAGTCATCTATTTTTGGGCATTTGAGCTGTTTCCAAAGCTTAGCTATTGTAAACAGTGCTGCTATAAACATAGGGGTGCAGGTGCTCTTTGGAATTGATGTTTCTGTGTCCTTTGGGTAAATACCTAGGAGTGGAATTGCTGGATCCTATGGAAGCTCTATGTTTAGTAGCCAGAAATCTCCACACAGCTCTCCATAGTGGTTGGACCAGTTTGCACTCCCACCAACAGTGCAGAAGAGTTCCTTTTTCTCCACAACCTCACCAACATTTGTTGTTGCTAGTTTTTTTAATATGTGCCATAGGATTTCTAACCAATAAGAATTATTAAACAAGGCCTCCCCTGGTGGTGCAAGCAGGTGAGCGCAGAGCGGTGAAGCTGTCTGCAGCCTCTGCAGCGTTGGGTTCGATCTTAGCCTGCCAGCAAGAATCCCACATGGTGTAGAAGAACTCTCCTGTCGTACCCTCTGTTCCCCTCAGCAGTGTATTTAAGTCAATCTACCTGTTTGTTCCCTGCTCTGTCTCTGGTGAATCCCCTCACCCTCCTGCGCATCTGGCCTATACCCCAGCTATTGTATAAATAGGGGTTAAGCACCGCACTATGAAGCAATCTGCAGCCTCTGCAGCACAAGTTAGATTCCTGGCCGGCCAGGGAGCAATCCACATGGCACAGCAGACCTCTCCTTACTCAGCCACTGCTCCCCTCAGCAGTGTAGTTCAGTCAATCTGCCTGTTCTGTTCCCCACTCTGTTTCTGGTGAATCCTCTCACCCTACGCAACTCTGGCCTGTACCCCAGCTCTTGTATGCATAAATAAATAAATTTAAAAAAAGAAAATTGACTAAATTTATACATAATTGTTCTAAAGACAGTATAAATCTTCATTCTAAAAACACATGGACTTGGGGCCTCCACAGTGGCGCAGCGGTTGAGTGCTGGGTTGCAAAGCTGCCCGCAGCCTCTGCAGCACCAGTTTGATTCCCTGGCTGCTCCCCGGCCACCAGAGGAGGGCCCCACATGGCGCGCAGACCTCTCCTGCCGCCCGCTGCTCCCCTCAGCAGTGTACTTCGGTCCTTCTGCCTGCTCTGCTCCCCGCTCTGGCTCTGGTGCATTCTCTCACCCTCCCGTGCTTCTGACTGTACCCAGTGCTTGTATAAATAAATAAATAAATATTTTTTAAAAATTAAAATAATAAAAATAATAAAAACTCATGGACTTTTTTCAAAATAAACGAATAAGGTGCTTCACACTTAGGCTTGTGAAGTACAATTACTTAAATTGGATTTTTCAGTATTCTGGAAACTAAGAAACTGAAATGAAGCCATCAATAGCCTCCAACAGCCCAACATTTTATTGTAATGCAGCATTGAAAAAGTTGCCTTCCCAAAGCCAACAACAGGAACTTCAGCTCCCTCAGGTGGTTGGAAAGGTAGATTTGAGGCTAGGGTGAAGTTGGAAAATTAGTCACGAGAACTAAAGAGGTAACGATGTCAGATTTGTTGCCCAGCAAATTCACAGAAAGAAGCATTTGTTAGTTCCCCTCCTTTCCTGATCCAACGTATCCATTTTTCTCATGCTACATCAGCAAGTGAACACATAGCCTTTTAATGCCCTGTCTGTAATGTATTATTTAAGGAACCTATGCATAATCCATCACCTTCTTGTTCACATTACCACTGCACATGCAAGCAATACAAAACAAAGAGTTGCATTAAGAGACCAGGAAAAAGAAAAGGTATCCATCTTAAACAATGACAAAAGGACTCCTTGTATTTATTGCAGGACTTCCTGAAGCCTGGGGAAAATAACTATTGTTTGAAAGGCAACTTCGCATGGCCAAAGTATATTTAGATAACCAGACTTAAGTTCACTTGGGTTTTGGGCAAATTATTTAACTTTCATGAAAGTCAGTTTCCTCATTGCTGAAATCTATTTTTTATATTCTCCTAGTATGGGATATTCTAAGGATTTCAGAGAATATTTGTAAGACCTAACCCACCAATTGATCCACAGTAATGACTCGATGAATAAAAATCAACAACAGCAGTGACCATAGGAAGAGGAGCACTTTTTTATGGTTAGAGAAGTTCTTTTCTAACCACAAAGACAGAGATTCAGGGCTTGCTTTTGAAGTATAAAAATTATTAGATTCTATAAGTTGTAGTTTTCCCTAAAGAAAGAGAACTTTGAGTCTATTAGTTCCCCCTGATATTAATGATTTCTGGGAAGAAAACAGTGTTCATCTAGTAACCTAAGTTCTGGGTATCATAACTAAACAAAAAATAATATTTTCTTACTAAAGATTTCTTTTCAGTTTAATATGCTAGTACACATTGAAAATCTCCAAGGGGTACTATAGTATGAAGTACACCTCAAAAACACTCAATGGAAGAATTATTTTTGAGAGACCATCACATAGGACTAACAATTTATGGGGGGGAAATAGAAATCATTTCTCTATAGACACAAGTAATCATAAAAAAATAATTTGAGGGCCTCCCTGGTGGCACAAGGGGTTACGTTGCAGTACTATGAAGCTATCTACAGCCACTGCAGCACAAGTTCAATCCCCAGCCAGGGAGCTGCCCACATGATACAGTAGACCTCTCCTCTCTCAGCCGCTGATCCCCTCAGCAGTGTATTTTAGTCAATCCGCCTGTTCTGTTCCCCACTCTGTCTCTGGTGAATCCTCTCATACACCACCCCAACCCCAGGCACCTCTGGCCTGTACTCCAGTTCTTGTATGCATAAATAAATAAATCTTTAAAAAATTTAAAAATAATTTGACAATGCAAATGGAAAATTCAGTAAATGTTAACATAAAACACAACAGAATTATTATTTGATTATTTAATTAATAACATCAGCAACTCTGCAAGTTTCTTACTGACTTTTTATTTGTATCATCTAAAGTTCACACACCCCTGGTCCTGAGAGAGCCATGAGTTGTGCCAGTTGTTGTTTCAGAATTTGTGATGAGCACAGCCTGGAGTTTGGCGATATTATCAATTCAGTCAAAAAAGTAGGAATTCACCTCCCTGGTGGCGCAAGAGTTAAGACACAACCTATGAAGCTATCCACAGCCATTGAAGCACGAGTTTGATTCCTGGCCAGCCAGGGAACAGCCCACATGGCGCAGCAGACCTCTCCTGACTCACCTGCTGCTCCCATCAGCAGTGTATTTCCATCCATCTGCCTGTTCTGTTCCCCACTCTGTCTCTGGTGAGTCCTCTCACCGCCCCCACGCCTCTGGCCTGTACCCCAGCTCTTGTCTGCATAAATAAATCTTAAAAAAAAAAGGAGGAATTCCACCTTTAAAAGAGGTCACTGGTGAGGGTCAGAGCAGAACTAGGACTGGGCAGAAATGCACTGACTCCTCCCCAATTCTGTACAGAATTTTATTGCTTAAACTCAAGACCAACATTTTGTGTATCCATTGTCTCACAAAGTCTTATCAAATCGTATCCTTCAGCTTCTGCTTCTAACTCCTGTCTCCAATGAAGAAAAAGACAAAAATTTAGGGGGAGAGTGAATGCTAAACCACCCTTGATTACAGAAACAAATCCATCTCTAACTCAAGAAACCATATCATGTACAAACCAAAGTAAGTACCCAGATGAGTCAATGATCCACAAATTGTACAAACTGATAAAATATGAATCTCACTTCCTTTTACTGAATTTGAAGCTTATAAATAGAAGAAAGTAGGCTTGGTATATGCAAAGACAGGGATTTGGGGCTGAGAGTGAGGGGCTTTCTCATTGCTGTATCGGGGATGTTGACGGGGATATGGATCCAGCATTATCTCTACAGTTTGTGATTAGCAATCAGTTCATCATTCTTGTAAGTTTTTAAGTACAAAACACAAATATATCAAAATTACTTGGTATACATTAAACTGCCTACATACCCCATACTGAGTAAATACTCACTGAGTGACCGTTATATGTTAGGTGTTACAGAACTAAATAGAAATCCCTGCACTCATAGAGTTAGTATTCTATCATAAGTTTCAATAGTTTAAAAGTCTCTGATGTTAGTTTGATGTTGGAACACACTTAGAATAAGTAGAATAGGATTTTTTTAAAAAAATGTATAGAAGGTGATGAACAGGTAAAGCAGCCCAGAAAGAGTCTTTATAAGTGTCAGGTAAGTATGAAGTCTACCAACCCTGGGCACTGAGCCAATTGGTATGTGTGTGTGTGTGGGTGTGGGTATGGGTGTGGGTGTGTGTGCATGCACACATGCACATGTAAGAGTCATATTTGGATGAAATATTGAAAGCATTCACACACAAAAAAAAAAAATTGAGGCAAGTTTGCCAACCTCAAGATTCATCCTAGACATGGCTCAAATAAAAATGGCAAGAGAAACAAACATAAGTGGATGCCCACAAAGTGCTTTGCCATCTCTATAGTAAGTCTGATGAGTTTCATTAACTATTTACATAGGTTCTGCTAATTGCAAAGGGCACTTGGGGAATTCTAAGATGGTGCATACTTTTAATGGGTGAATAGAAATTCTGAGTATGACATAGGGTTTTAAAATAAATTGGGGGAGATAAAATGGTAGATAAAATGTAGTAAGTCTCTTCAGAGTGTCTGCCTAGATTACAAAGCAGCTCTCTAAGCTTATGCCAAGTTCATACCATGGTGTTCCACTCACAGCTGACTGAAACAGAAAGAGTACTACATCAAAGTTTGGAAATCAAATTATCTGTTTCATATATTTGCAATTGGAGCTATACACTTCTAATTTAGTAAGGACTAGTCTGTTTTATCTATGGTATTTTATTAAATCTCAAAAAATTGTGAGAGATTATGGTCCCCATCTTAAAATATGATATTGAGAGCCATAGATAACATACCCTTCTCCACTGTCCCACAAGTAGACTGAAAAGCAGAACCCAAAGGCAAAAAGAGAGTGTAATAAATATAAATAAACTGTTCAGATACCTGATCATTTTGCAAGTACTGACTTTAGTTCCATTGAAAGCTAAAGATTGTGTTTTCCAAAGATGCCAAAACATTATCACACGTTCTATATACTCTCCTGAAGCTCAACCATTTACTTCATCAAACCATGGAATTCAGTTACTCCATCTTGGTCTGATGAGACATATAAATTACTTATTAGCAATAGAACACAGCAGAAACTATTCACAAAAGGCAGTTCAGCTTCTGCCTTCTAAGGTGGGACATTCTCCTTTGTAGTCTGAGCCACTACACAAGAATTATGAGTACTCTGAGGCCACCACACTGTGAAAAAGCACAAGTCAAATGTAGAAGTCATACTGATGTTCCAGCAACAATCCTGAATGAGCTCCCAATGACAAGTCTCAACCATGTGACAAACAAATGACAATATCTCAAAGACTCTAGGCCTTAGATGCTTTAGGCAACATGGAACAGAAATGAGCCACCCTTACTCTGTCCACTCTGGAGTCATCAGCTATGAAGTCCATAACCATAGGAAATGGTTGTTTATGCTACATGTTTTGGGGTTGTTGGTTTCCTAGAAACAGTAGTTATAATAGAGGGTTAGTTTTATTCCTACCCCAGAGTTTCAGGAAATGCTATTGTATCCTGTTTTAGTCCTCTCTAGGTTGTAAAGATTTCTTTTTTTTTTAAAGATTTATTTATTTATTTGTTTGTTTTTTATTTATTTTTACAAGCACTGGGTACAGTCAGAAGCATGGGAGGGTGAGAGAATTCACCAGAGCCAGAGCGGGGAGCAGAGCAGACAGAAGGACTGAAGTACACTGCTGAGGGGAGCAGCGGGCGGCAGGAGAGGTCTGCGAGCCCTGTGCCACCAGGGAGGCCCTCGGTTGCAAAGATTTCTATCACTTGCTGACAAACAATCAAATTAAGAAATTTGGTATTGGGAATGAAGTTATGTTCTCCATAACTGACTAGATCAAGGAGGATTGTGTACAGCAAAAATTCTGCCTTAAGTTGGAGAGCTGGCAATCCATGTTTAATTGTAAAAATACACCTTGTTTCTTAGTACTCAGATATCTTACATTGTAAGTGAAACTTACAGGAATTCAGTTTTTAAAAAGCCAGAATACTAGATTGTTAGTGATTCCTCCGGGCTTTCGATAAAGGCAAGAGGAAAAGCAAACTCCAGACTAGAGATGTTGAGTGGAAATGAATGGAAAATAGAGAATAGGAGACACTCAAGGAGATTACAGGGCTCTGGATCACAAAGTTCATTAATTTGGCCACATTACAGTGTCTAGATTCCCTTATGTGTCTGTGTCAGTGTGTGTGTGTATGTGTGTGTGTGTGTTTATGCACATATTGAGAAACTAAAGATTACTAGCACTTGGAATGAGCATACATAAAAGGAGCCAGAAATTTTAGCAAACTTTTCACAATGAATCTTCTCCCTTTCAAAAAAATTCCTTCCTTTGTAATACTCATTTAACTATCATTCAATATGATGGAAACACCCCAAAGAAAATTTAAGAAGAAATGCTCCCTGCAACCTATGCCAAATTTCCAATTCATCATATCTGACTCATGCTCTGAGGTTGCAAAGAAAATACATGAATATATTTGGCATCCCAGAATGTCCACTAAAAATCAGTAGCCCCACAGGTATGAGTTGGCCCGGGAATTGATTCAAAAAGCATGTCTCAGCAATATTGTTTACATTAGTGCCTGCAAATATAGTTCTCAAAAATGAAACTTCCAGACAGCTGACTAAGGTTTTACAAGAATGGTACTGCAGAAAAATTATTCAAACATAACCCTAAATATTCAAGCCTAAGTACAAATGAAGTCAGTAATGGTTGAAAATAGGCTAAGGCCTACCTCTTCCACCTCCACGGAGAAATCGTTCCTGAAATCATTCCTGTATATGAAGGAAAACGAGCAAAAGTAAAATTATCCCAAAGGACAGAGGTTGCTGATTATTTTACTAACCAAGAAATACACTTTGTTACCAAATAAATTAGTCAACAGGAATGTTTATGAGAGCTACAGTCTTCTTAATTCCTCCATCCCCTCTATACAAGCTTCTGATCTCGTAGGTACTGATATGAAAGTGCTATGAGAGTGTAACCAGTGGCTGAAGCCAAAAGGCCATTACAGGTGGTGGCCCTGGAGTCCATTGCTGGTGAGAATAGATAGCCCCCGGTAAAGTGCTAAAAAGTATTGCATTTGAGTGTGGGGCAACCGAGAAGAAATATAAGGGATGCAGAAGGGGGCACAGATTCATTCAGTCTTCGTAATTCAGCGTTTTCAATTCTTCAGCTTTTGGGGTCAGCAGATTATCCACCCCACCCCCACAGCACCAATCTTCCAGAAGGCTGTTGTGGGCCTCTGAAGGTGGAGGCCTCCAGCAGCCAGACTCAGAGAGGAAAAGTTTGGAGGCTTTGTAATTAGCCAAGCGACTGAAACTGTTCCTGGTTTTGCTGCCGTTACAACTTGGCAGGGAAGGCAAAGACCAGGAGATGGGCACCTCACTGAGCTGTGTGAGTGTGGCCATTTGTCAGGTCATTCAGTGGCTGCATCTGCTGTCTTGAGTGTTATTTGAATGGTGCTGTGCTGGCGTGTCCATGAAGTTCCAGGAGTGTCTCCAGTTGTGTCTTCTGTTGTTTTGTGTGCTGGAACCTTGCCTGGAGTCTGGCTGCCATGTACTCCACGTCCGCAGAGGCAAGAAGATGCCATCTTGGACACATGGCCTATTGTTTGGGAGAGGAGTTCTGCATCCTCAGTGGTGGGAAGACACCATCTTAGTTGCTTTTGTTTAGGACTGGAAAACAAAAACACTGGACACTGCTTCAGGTGAGATAAATGGCTATTTTGGGCCTCAAGAACTCTTTGTTTTTCCCTGGTTTATTAAATAAATCCCATTGTTTTTCCCTGAGTCTGAGCAATCTTACAATTGTGCATGTGGGTGAAGAACTCAGACACTGACTGGTAAGCTATTTGGGCAATGTCCTTTGGCAAGTTTAAGTGCCCCTTGCTGCCCTATATCAAGAGGAGTAAGGGACAAAAGAGATAACTTAGAGAGAACCAGAATGAATTAGATGTTGAGTGTGATGATAAATATCAGGTGCTTTACCATATGGACTCAGAGTTTCTGTAGAAAGACAAATGCATATTTCTGGGTACCTACATTGGGCTGGATGCCAAAAGAGGCACTTAGAAAGATTTCTATTGATCAAAAGAAACTATTATGAACATTTTATAGCAACAAATTGGATAGGCTCTTAGAAATGGGCAAATTCTTCAAAGCATACAAACTTCCAAGACTAAATCAGGAAAAAATTGAAAACATAAACAGACATATTACAAGCAAGAAAATTGAAATAGTAATCAAAAGTCTCCCAAATAACTAAAGCTCTGTACTATATAATTTCATTATTGAGTTCTACCAAACATTCAAAGAGTAACTTATCCTATTCTTCTTCTTTTTCCTTTTTTTATTATTTATTTTTATATATATTTCTCACATCATTTTTCATTTTTGCACCATGTGTACCTATTCTTCTTTAACGCTTCCAAAAATTTGAGGATGAAGGAATGCCTCTAAGCACTTTTTATGAGGCCAAAAATACTCTGATACCAAAGTAAACAAGTACATTACAAAAAAAAAAAAAAAGTTACAAACCAATGTCCCTAATGAAAACAGAGGTAAAAATCCTCAGTCAGTTTCCAAATTCAATATATATTAAAGGGCCATAGATCATTATCAAGTGGATTTATTACAGGGATGCAAGGATGGTTCAATATACACAATTCAATTAATATAATTCACCATATCAACAAAGTCATTTATGGTATTGTAAACCAATGTAACCTAAAAAGAAAATCTGAAGCAAAATAAATTTCATTTTATTTTCCAAATCCTACCAGGACTAGGAAACAGTGCATTCTCTGTCCTGAAATCTTAACAAAATGAGATATTTATAATTTTATATATTTTCAAATTGCTAAGTACATAAGATACACTCTTTTATAATTCATTGTTTAGTAAAATAAGTGTGTTCCTCAAAGAGAAAGCTTCTGCATATATAGTACTAATTAGAATATGTAATATTTAGGCCATTAAAATGATGTAAATCAGTAAAACTTTAGAATTTTTTTTTAATAAATAAAATTGAGGACCTGGTCAAAAATGAAGGAAGGGAAGGAGGGAGGAGAGAGAGAGAGAGAGAGGGAGAGAAGAAGGGAAGAAGAAATTTCTCTTACCTGCCAGTCCAAGAGTAATTTTAAGGTGAATAATTGGATGAAGTAACAAACTAGATGCAGTATAAAGCAGGAATTCAAACCAAACTCTGCAGGATTCCAAGTCAGTTGAGGAAGGGGGTGGGAGTGTGAGTCTTGATATCAGAGGTCACTTCTTAGGTTAAGTCTATGTCTGCTATTGATCCCCATTCTTTTTTTCAAGCACAAAACCGTATCAGTCTCTCTCCTTTCCTACATGTCAGAATTTCATGCCATAAGCCATCATCAGTCCTCTTGTTAGGAGTGCTCTAAACTAATCACCTTGTTTTGTTTTTCAATTAATCTATATATAGCACAGTATTATGACCATCAACACTTGGTAACCCAAGGTAACCCAAGACTATTCATGTATGTCATTAATATCTTTAATCACATCATATAATTATGACTTGCATAGAAAAGAAACACTATTTCCCAAAAAAGAGGAGCATTGAAGTTTTATTTTAATTTTCAGAGTTGATATTTTAAACTCTTTCCCTTCCTAAATCTACCAATAATCTCTTTCAATTTTTTTTATGTGTTTCTTAATTTCTCTACTCCACACTCAGGCTGGATCAAACTCCTAAAAACATTTACCATAACATTAACATTGTGATACAGGAAGTACACAGGAAATGTTTTATCTGAAAGCACCTGTTGCTGTCTTCCCAGACTTCCACATATCATTGTCTAGGTTTTTTGACTTATATCACTGTCTGTAATTCTCATCTTCCAGGCATTTGGTAAATGAGTAGAAAGATGGGCCCATTTCCAATCTCCTGCTTGAAAAGCTAATTTTTAACAAAAAATTTTTGATGTAGCCACTGATTTGCAATCATTGCCTGTCTTGGCTTCACTACCACAGCTCCAGATAGCCAAAGAGGAATAAGTGACTGCTGTGTGCCATTTACACATATCCTTTCTGGCAAAAGACTATGCATCACCTTTCTGTGAAACAGAAAAGATGTATTCAAATTATAGCTCATCTCTCCACCTTCAATCTTATTAGCTCTTTTACTCATAGTAATAATGATAATAACAACAATAGTAGCTCACAATTACCCCAACTTTCATTTTCTCAATGTGATTTCAGCTGCTCATCTTCCAAAGATTATTTCACAGAACAACAGACAGATTCTAAATCAATTGTACTCCTTTCTTCAATTGTCCAGTGTGCCTTTCAAGGTCGCAAACATCAATATCCCAGCTGCTGTAAGTGTTGGGAGTTGAATCCTTCTGAAATAAAGAAGGCCACTTCACCCAAGTTTCTGCTCCCTTCCAATTACAGGAAGTGGGACACAGAGAAGTCTGGACACCTTATCTCAAAGTAAACAACTCTAAACAACTGAAAGGCAGCCATTTTCAACAAATGGAGAGAATTTGTGAGAATTCTGTGTAGCAAAGTAAGTCAGAGTGATAAAAGTAAATACTGGAGGGCCTCCCCGGTGGTGCAGCAGGTCGAGGGCAGCACTGTGAAGCTGTCCGCAGCCTCTGAAATGCAGGTTTGATTCCCGGCCAGCCAGAGAGATACCCACATTGTGAGGCAGACCTCTCCTGCCTCGCCCACTGCTACCCTCAGCAATGCCTTCGGTCCGTCTGCCTATTCTGCTCCTCACTCTGTCTCTGGTGAATCCTCTCACCCTCCCATGCCTCTAGCCTGTACCCCAATTCTTGTATAAATAAAAAATAAATCTTTTTTTTTTTAAAGTAAATACTGGAAGGGGTCATGCTCAGCGAAATAAGCCAGAAAGAAAAAGAAAAATACTGGATGGTCTCACTCATAGCAGGAATCTAGAAAACTTAAATAAGAGACCAGGAAAAAGAATAACTATAAGAAAGTAAAAATCAAAATCAACAAACAACTATGAACCAGAGACACTCTATGAGGGGTGGGGGGCGGGAAAAGGAGGGATTGGGGTCAAAATAAGGGGGTTGCAATTGTATGGGGAATATGAAAATAAAATTTAAATTTAAAAAAAACCCTTTGATAAATAAAACTAATATCACAGAAAAAAAAAAGTAAATGCTGGACATTTATGTAGCAATTTAGTAAGAAAAAAACATTTTCAAAAACCAATGGAGATCAATAAATATTTTGAGACCTCTGAGGTTAATTGGGGAGCACAGAAGAAACAGGACAAAGGGATATGAGGGATGATGGTGGGGAAAAAATAATATTTTTTAATCATCATAGGTGCCATTAGAAACAAAGCCAGGCAAAGAAATGATGACCTTAGAAGGACGCCTCATAACAAGCATCCCTCCAAAGTCATTTTGTTTAATATATCTGTTCAATATGTATGTGGAAGGGAGGAAGGCAGCTGATAAAAGTGCTAAGCTTCTCTTTTGCACTCTAAACAATTCTGCTCTGTCCCAAGTTTGCATATACCTCTCATAAAGAAAAGCTGGCAGTCAACCAGACCTGTGCCCCCAGCAAAAAAAAAAAAAAACTTGCAATGGCAATTCTTAGTTTTTCAAAATGTTTAAAAGTTATAGTTTTTACCACTATCCTTGTGAATACATTACTGATACAGATGTGTTTTCTTAATTTAAAAATTGTTTTTATTTCCCAATATTTATTGAAATACCATATGTTTCTAATCATTTCTAAGTAAATGTTAATGACTGCTGGCTTTTGAAAACTGTAGATGTTACAAAGTTCTGTTTTTCATGTATTTTTATTGCTACAGAAGTAACATTATTTTACACCCTGGCTTGTGTTTTGACAGCATAGGACCCCCCACCCCAGTTATAGTCACTCTAGTACTCCCTCCACCAAAGCACCCATAGACCTATTTTGTCTTAACTCAAAGATGAAAACAATGAACCACCCCCAAAAATAATGAAAGCAGAGAAAAATCATGGATAACTCAGGCCAGTGGATTTAGAGAGAACTCCAATGAATGATTAATTAATTGTTCCATAAAATATTATGGAAATTCCTTAAACTGAATATAGAAATATGATATCACCGGGCAGTATCACACTTAGAGATTTATCCAAAGAATATGAAAACATTATTTCAAATATATATGTACATCTTTATGTTTATAAGAGCAATATTGACTATAACCAACACATGGGAACAACCCAAATGCCCATTGGTGTGTGACTGGGTAAAGAAGTTATATAGAATATATACTAAATAAAATACTATTCAGCTATTTAAAAAGATGAAGTCTTGTGTTTTGTGACAACATAGAAGCCTGAGGTGATTGTGTTAAATGAAATAAATCAAAGTGCAGCACAGGGACGCAGCACAAAGACTGGATCTATCTCTCATACATGGAATATAAACAACCAAAGCAAACAAACTAACAAAATGCAAGAAAATAACTCTTAAACTGTGAAAACCATGGTGGTGACCAGAGGGGAAGGGGGAGGGAAGTGGGAGGCAGGGCTTTATAGCACATTTCATGATTTGTGCTTTGTGCGGTAAGACACATACATATACAGAAGCATGAAGCTATAATGCTGAAATTTAAAATTTTTGTGAACCAATGGTAATTCAATAAAATTTTACTTAAAGGGTGCTTTCATAAAAATAGGAGGACTTCTTATGCACTATTGGTGGGAATGTATATTAGTGCTAACATTATGGAAAACAGTATGGAGATTCCTAGAAACATAAAATAAAAATTCTTGGGCCTCCCCTGGTGGTGCAGCAGTTGAGCGCTAGTCTGTGAAGCTGCCCGCAGCCTCTGCAGTGCCAGTTTGATCCCTGGCCACCGGCGAGAATCCCACCTGATGTGCAGACCTCTCCTGTTGCGCCCACTGCTCCCCTCAGCAGTGTCCTTCATCCGTCTGCCTGTTCTGCTCCCCGCTCTGGCTCTGGTGAATCCTCTCACCCTCCTTTGCTTCTGACTGTACCCAGTGCTTGTATAAATAAATAAATAAATAAATAAATAAATAAATAAATAAATAAATAAATAAATAGATAGATAGATAGATAGATAGATAGATAGATAGATAGATAAATAAATAAATGATTCTATACAATCTGGTTATCCCACTTTTGGGTGGGATATCCTAAGAATAAGAAAACACTGATGTGTGTGCATATGTGTGTATACACGGACATATCTGTGTTTTCTTATTTATATATACATATACATATATATGCTCATACATATATATGCTCATACATATACTCATACATATATATTGAGACATATATATATATATCCCCATGTTTATCACAGCACTGTTCACAATAACCCAATAACCAATATATGAAAACAACTCTCAAGTGCTCATTTGCAGATTATTGGATAAAGAAGATTCAACATATATATAAAATGGAATATAATGCAGTTATTTTTCTAAAAGATGAACTCTTGCCATTTGCAAAAACATGGATGAACCTAGAAGGTGTTTTGCTAAATGAGATAAGTCCGGTAAAGAAAGATAAACACGGGTGGTGCAGACGATTGAGCGCCGTGCTATGAAGCTGTCTGCAGCCTCTGCAGCGCCAGTTCGATCCCCATGGGCCGGCGAGGGTCCCTTATGGCAGGGCAGACCTCTCTTGTCTCACCCCCTGCTCCCCTCAGCAGTGTATTTCGTCAGTCTGCCTGTTCTGCTCCTCGTTCTGTCTCTGGTGAACCCTCTCACCCTCCTGCACATCTGGCCTGTACCCCAGTTCTTGTATAAAAGAGAGAAAGAAAGGGCCTCCCCGGTGGCGCAGCGGTTGAACGCTGGGTTGCGAAGCTGCCCGCAGCCTCGGCAGCGCCGGTTCGATCCCCAGCTGCTCCCGGGCCACCGGAGGAGGGTCCCACATGGCGCGCAGACCTCTCCTGCCGCCCGCTGCTCCCCTCAGCAGTGTGCTTCGGTCCTTCTGCCTGCTCTGCTCCCCACTCTGGCTCTGGTGAATTCTCTCACCCTCCCGCGCTTCTGACTGTACCCAGTGCTTGTATAAATAAAAATAAATCTTTAAAAAAAAAAAAAAAAAAAGAGAGAAAGAAAGAAAGACAGACACTATAAATTTACTCATATGTGCAAGAATCAAAAAAAAAAAAAGCCATTGAACAAACGAACAGAACAAAAGAAAACTCTTTTTTTAAAAAATTTATTTATTTATTTACACAAGCACTGGGTACAGTCAGAAGCGCGGGAGGGTGAGAGAATTCACCAGAGCCAGAGCAGGGAACAGAACAGGCAGACTTGACAAAATACACTGCTGAGGGGAGCAGCAGGCGCGGCAGGAGAGGTCTGCGTGTCATGTGGGACCCTCACCGGTGGCCGGGGATCAAACCAGCGCTGCAGAGGCTGCAGGAAGCTTCGCAGCCCAGCACTCAACCACTGCATCACCAGGGGAGGCTCCAAAAGTAAACTCTTAAAGTATTAGAACACAATAATGATTACCAGAGGGGAAGATCAAGGGGTTGGGCAAATCAGGTGAAAGGGGTCAATTGCACAGTGAGGAATGGAAACTAGGACTGCTGGTGGTGAACATGATGTGATACATATAGCTGTCAATTTACAGTGTATTATACCAGAAATCTATAATGTTATGAATTAAAGTTACTTCAATTAAAAGAATGTAATGGGAGGGCTGCACGCATATGGATTGTATATAGAAATTCAGTTCTTGTTCTTACACTTAGTTCACAACAGTGTTCTTACACTTAGTTCTTCAGCTTCAGCAGAAAAACATAATAATTTGGCTTACAGACCCCCTTGCAATCTTTCAAGAGACTATAACTGACCATCTCTGCTTTATGGGAAAAAGTGAAGTCATTTTATTCCCTGGCTTTGTTTCTAAAGAACAGAGATGTGCCAGGATTGCTTAAATCAATTCTCCAAATGTGGTATACAAATAGCATCACATTTTCTTGTCCTTTTTCTGTATGATAGTCTTCCCATAACAAATTGATAAATTGCAACTTAAGACAAGAAAATCAAGTACATTTAGTACATTTTTAAGAGAACAAAAATAATGAAAGACCCTCTCCCTAGCTTCCTGCAGATTTGGATGATGTCTATAGAAATCCAGGGTTCCCATTGCTATTGCTCTCAGGCAATGAAAGTCCTTTGATTGAAAATTTTAAAAGCACTATTTTGTATATTAAAGTGTTGTGAGAATGATTAAAGAACATTCAGGGGCTACTCTGGTGGTGCAAGTGAAGCTATCCACAGCCTCTGCAGCACGAGTTTGATCCCCGGCTGACCAGGGAGCTACCCGCATGGCACAGCAGACCTCTCCTGTTTTGCCTGCAGTGTATCTCAGTAGATAGCCTGCTCTACTCCTCAGTCAGTCTCTAGTGAATCCTCTCACCCCCCACACACCTGCTCTGTACCCCAGTTCTTATATGCATAAATAAATAAATCTTTAAAAATAATAATAATAATTGTGGTTTTTAAAAAAAGGGCATTCGGAAACAGTCTGAGAAGCCACAGAGCCATGTGATGGAGAATGTCCCTCATTGTCTCAGGGCAGCACAACCAAGTCATCTGAACACCTTTCACAAGGATGACCATCACTCTCATGTCAGCTTCTCTGTCTCCACTCTTTTCTCCACCTTTCACTTCTGCTTCTTAGTATGCTTCACCTTCCTTCCTACTATTCTGCCTCTCTGTTGCCCATTGAGACACTACCAGATTGTTGCTGAAGTGTCACCAACAGGCAGCACCCTGTGTGAAACATTTCATAAACCAAACTGTATCTTGCTTTTGGTTGATGTTCATTAATTCCCAACCCTGGCCCATCATTGTCCGCAGCACACCTGGCTTTTTTGCACCTTTATCTTGAGAGAAGTCACTCAAATTCCATCATATTCTCAAAAGTACCCATGACATGCAGAAGGCAGTCAGTGTTGTTTGATTGTATATTATACATATTACATTGGATCACTTTTAACAGCTGTTATAGTGTCTAAGATTTCAACATTATTTTTGAGAAAACCACAAATACCCCATTAAAAAAAGGTAACATTTTTTTCTGCAATATCCACAATTGGTTTAAATCATCATGTTTTTAATCACTCCAGTGGCACTATAGAAAACAATGTGACTGAAACTGCCTTTCTAAATAGTTCTCCAAATGAGACAAATTCTCAAAATTCCTGTTGCTCCAGACTTCAATGAGTTTTCTGTACTCAAGAGTATCTGCCCCATTTGCTGCAAAGTTGGTTTCCTAAAATACTTCTCTTTAAATTAAATCCAAAATACAACAATGCTAGGGCTAAGTGATTTTGGCAGGCCCACCAAAAGACATAAACAAATCATTAATGGCTTTCTGTTAAAGATAATTCCATAAATGCATTGTTTACCAACAACTTTAAAATACCAAAAATAAAATAAAATAAAAAACCCAGTGAGGGCCTCCCTGGTGGTGCAAGGGGTTAAGACACAACCTATGAAGCTGTCTGCAGCCACTGCAGCATGAGTTCAATCCCTGGCCAGGGAGCTACCCACATGGCTCAGCAGACCTCTCCTGGTACTCCTGCTGCTCCCCTCAGCAGTGCACTTCAGTCAATCTACCTGTTTTGTTCCCCACTCTGTCTCTGGTGAATCCTCTCACCCCCCACACCTGTCACCTGTACCCCAGTTCTTGTACGCATAAATAAATAAAACTTTAATAAAATAAAATAACCAGTGATCCCTCTAGTAGCATCTCTTAAGAGACATAAAAACTACTGGCACAAAGGATAATTGAATTTTGCTATCTAATGTTCCTTAGATGTTTTATGAAACCAGGGAATTATGCATTCCCAAATGCTTTTATTCCTGAAAATTTGGGTCTTAGTATTACAGAGAGATTGTGATTCCACAGAGAAGCTCTCAAGAGAATAACCATGATCTCACCCACTGGAGAGAAATAGTGAGCACTAGCACATACTCAGAGAATTAAAAGGCAAGTGGAAAGACAAAATGTTTATTTCTAGAAAAAATTCCAAAGAATCACCACATCCAATGATGAGGGTATGATAGAGAATGCATAATTTGCCTAACTGAGCAAACAAAATTCAACCTTGACTTTGATGAACCTAATTATTGCAATTTCAAAACTGAAAATGGCCGTCAGGGGTAAAAATAAAAATTAGAGAAAAATCATGGTTAAGTGAAAAATGGAATCCATGAACTGGCATAAAGTCCCCCAGGAGAGACTGGCACCAGCAGCTGAGTGGGACTGTTGTCCATGCCCTTCTCCCTCCTGGAGCAGCACCCTCCGCACAGTACTCCATAGGCTTTCAGAAAAATTTCTCATCCTGCAGGATGTGGCAGAACCACGACTCAGACAAATAAATGTGAGTCAATTACAATCAGCCAAATGAAGACTGAAGATTATCGTTCAGGTTTCTGATTACACTTTTTCCTCCACATTTGAGCTTGTCTTTCTTCTCTACACCATTATTTGTCTAGAAAGCTTTTCCAAAAAGTGTTCATAAGGCATCTGCCTTTGTGAAATCAGCCAAGTAAAAGGTCAGTATTTACTTGTGATTTTCACTTACAAATAGTGCTCTAAAGATGATTTTTTATTTTGTATTGGGTAAAAAGTTTTCCTGTACTTGGATTTCACTTTAATTTCTGAAGTCAATCTTCCTGAGGTTACTAAGAATCTCCGTGTTGCTAAATTCAGTGGAATCTGATCAGGCCTCATCTTACTTGACCATCTGTAGCATTTGGCACCATCGAGTATTGTTCCTTCCTTCTTGAAACACCGCCTTCTTTTGGTTTCCAGGAAAACTATATTCTTTTGGTTTTCCTCCTACATTTCCCTCTCGATCTTCTTTGCTGGATCATCCTCCACTGCCCGGTCACTAAATGCTGCACTTTCTCAAAGTTCATTTATAGTTCATTCATCTCACACCCTCAATACCCACAGTCATGCAATGGCTCCTGAATTTCAATTGCACTTCTGAGATCCCTGTCTATATCACTTCCCTTCTGAAATTTCCATTGAGATATCAGAGACACATACATTAAATTCAACATTATGTATGCATACATATATTATGAACCTGAATATCAATATTTTTAAAAACAATCTCGTCCTCTTTTAAATGAGTGACCAAAGTCACCATGCAACCGCCTGGAGAAGCACAAACCCTTGAAGTCACTCTATACCATCCCTCTCACGCGCTCTCCAAGAGGGACCCACCTCCAAGTCAAGGAGAATTTTCCTTCCTAGGTGACTCTCAACCTCCACCATCACCACAGCCTCCATCCTATTGTCTACCTATGACACCATCTCCTTAGCTTGCCCTCACATTTTATTCTTCAAGTAGTAGATAGAAGTTTCCTTATATTCTTTTACCCTCTTCTTCAAACCCTCAGTAATTTACCTCAGTCCCCTCAGTAATTTACTTCAGTCCCCTTCTTCAAACCCTCAGTAATTTACCCATGAGGTTCTTCATGATCTGTCCCTATCAATGTCACTGATATCAACTGCACTACACCCCCCCGCCCGGGAAGCTGGAGCACTTGTCACACCCCTGGATATAAAAGCACCAGCCAAACCCCAGATAGACCAAGTGCTGGCCACATTCCTCCAGTGTCCAAACACCAGCCACACCCCCGATATCCAAGCACCAGCTACATGTACTTTCACCTCTTCAAACACAGTGGTCTTCTCCCAGCCGCCACCACTACCACAGAGGCCCTGAATACACATACCTCTGCCTAGAAGGCATCCACCTCCTTGACAAGTTAAATCCTTTTCCTCCTTGAGCTATTAGCTGAGACTTGACTCCCACAAGCCAGTCTTTCCTGAAACCCTTTTTAGGCCAGGTTTGTTCACACTGTGCTTTCACAGCTCCACTGGTCCTTCCCTTGCAGTACTTGCCACAGCTGTACAGTCACATCTTTTCTGTGATTTTTTGATTGTATGTCTTTGGATTTTAAGTTCCATGGAAGTAGGAACCATGATTAGTTTTACTGGTTTTCTGTACTCAATATGCAGTGCTACAGTGTTTATCACAAGGCCTGTCCCATAAAAGAGACTTGATAAATATTTGTTGAGTAAATTTTAATCCATGTTTTAATACTTTATCATGCAGACTTCATGATTTGAATTGAAGTATTCAGGAATGGATAATTCTTAAGTTACCAGGTTAGTAGATTCTCTTTCCTAGCCCCTGCGTCTCCAGCCAGACAGACCTCAATAACTCATTAATTGTTGCCATTTCTTCTATCAGACACTCATTTTCTAGAGAGAAATGTAGGACTGATTATCCTGTCTACTTAACAGTCATGCAAAAACCATTTTTCTAGGAAAAGATACTGAAATGCCTAATAAATATCAGTTGTGGATTGTATCAGTTCGCATCAGCGTGAAGCTGCATGAGAATAGATTAGTAAAAATAAGTTGCCAAGACCAATAACCTAAAATATAGGTCACAGCTGTGCCCCAGGCAGTCATACCCAAAGCTACCTCTGCTCAGCCACACATGAGTCACCCCTGATGCTGGAAAGAACAGGCTTGACAGGGATTCAAATTCTTGGACCAAATAACTAATAAAAGAATAAAAGGTCACATTGTCATATTTAGCCTCTGAAACAGGCAATAAATTTTTAAGTGTACTTTTGAATTAACTTCCTGCTCTTAAATTTGAAAGGATAGCTTAGTCACCTTAAAAAAAAAAAGATTATATTTTTAAAAACAAATTCTCTTTATCCTCTGGAAAAGGAAAAATCAAGAAACCAGACTTCTGGTAAGTTTTAATTGCCAGGACAACAAGGAGAAGCAGACCTATACAAGACATGGACTTTCCAAAGGGGAGTAGGTCACTAGTCAGAGTTCCCCCAATACAGACAAAAGGATGATTTATTTATTACTGGTTATACAGATGTTTGTGTTTAAGCTGGATGACCTTTAAATCCTCGACCTCAGAAAAAGAACATTTCATCTTTATCAGGCTAAAAATAAATGTTAAGGAGAAAAAAAAAAAGTTTCAAAGGAAAACAGAAAATTTCAGATAAGAAGAAGATCCAGACCTTTTAGCCACAGTTAAATCACTCTACACAGGATCTATCTCAGAAAGTATGCAGCATGGAATTTCTCCTTCTCTATCTAACTTATTTCACTGAGAATCGTGCCCTAAGCTTCACTTGTATTGTTGCAAGTGGCAGAATTTGCTTATTTATGGCTGAATAATATGCCAGTGTGACTATGTGCATCAAAGGATACTTAGGTTGTCTTCACGTCTTGGGTATTGTGACCAGTGCTGCAATGAAGAGAAAATCTTGCCATTTATAAAAATATGGATGAAATTAAGGGTCTAATTCTAAGTGAGATAAGTCAGAGACAAACAAATGTTAGATGATCTCACTAATATGTGAAATCTAAAAATGTTGAACTCATCGACACATAAAGTAGATTGGTGGTCACCGGGGACCAGAGGCTGAGGAAATGGGGAGATCTTGGGTAAAAAGCACAAGCTTTTAGTTAGAAGATGTGTAAGTACTGGAGATGTAATATACAGTACTAGTGTATTGTAGTGTATTGTATACCTGAAATTTGCTAAGAAGTAGATATTAAACAGGAATTTTGTAAGATGATGGAGGTGTTAACTAACTTCACTGTGGTAATCATTTCACAATATATATAAATCATGTATTATACCTCAAAATAGTACTATCTGACTTGCCAATTTTACCTCAATAAGCCTATAAAAAGAAAGCATGCTGTATAAAAATATAAAATAACATTAATAAGGCAGATGCATATCAAAACCACAGCTTTGAAAATGGCACATATTAAAAAGTCCCCCAACAGTAAGTTCTGGGGAGCATGTGGGGAAAGAAGAAATCTATTACTCAGTTGGTGGGAATGTAAACTGGTACAGGCACTATGGAAAAAAAATCTGGATTCACTTTGAAAACCTAAAAATAAAAATATTATATAACCCAGCAATCCCATTCCTGGGCACCTATCTGAAGAACATGAAACCACCCACTCAAAAAATATTCTGCTCTCCAGTGTTTTACTGGAGCATTATTTGCAATGCCTAATGCAGGGAAACAACCTAAGTCACCTTTGTTACAGGATTGAATCAAGATCATGTGGTATATCCGCAAAATGGAATATCATCCAGTCATAAGGAAAGAAGAAATACTGTCGTTTACGTAAGGAGGAAGGCATTCAAAGCAATTACATATAGTAAAGCAAGTCGAAATGACAAAGACATACACTGGACATTTATAGAGCAGACAAGCAAAGTACTTAGAAATGAAGTGAGACTCCTGGGGCTAAGAGAAAGGAGGGAGGAAGAAAGGGTCAAAGAGACCAGAGGGATGGATATAGTGGGAAGAATAAAGAACTTCTTTTTTAAAAAGATTTATTTATTTATGCATACAAGAACTGGGGTGCAGACCAGAGGTGCAGAAGTGAGAGGATTTACCAGAGACAGAGTGGGGAGCAGAACAGGTGGATCTACTGAAACACACTGCTGAGGGGAGCAGCGGGTGAGATAGGAGAGGTCTGCTGTGCCATGTGGATGAGCTCCTTGGCTGAGGATCAATATTGTGCTGCAGTGGCTGTGGACTTCATAGTGCTGACACTTAACCCCTTGTGCCACAAGGGAGGCCCTAAGAATTTCTCTGTAAAGTTTCTAAAAAGTAAAACTAAAATAAAAGCAAAAGCAAAAAGTCTAAAGGGAATAGATAGAAGAAATATAAGTAAAAAAATAAATAACTTTCATATTTGAAGTTTGTCTATAAATGCAAACAACAAATTTAGAACATTGCATTTAACATAGATGTTCTTCCAATTCTAAGAAAGTAAAGATTTCTCTTTGGGATTTAATATTATATACTTTACATTGTAGGTAATTGTATACCCATTTTACAGATGAGGAAATGAATTCCTCACTCAGAGAACCGGTTTGTTTAGTAGTTTTCAAAGTATAAAGGAAATAGAAAGTTGAGTGGCAATTAAGAGCAGAGATTCAACAAATAACATGTCACATCTTCATCAATCACTGTGTGACAGGGGGCAAGTTCAATGACACGCTAGGTTTCAGCTTCCTTGCCTATGAAAGGGGGATGGTAGTACAGAGCTCATTGAGATGTATTGTATCCTAAGTGATATAATGCATGTAAAATATTTAAACAGCGTACAGTACATTTTCAAAAGATTTAGCTGTGTTTAAAAGTCACCTGGACAGCTTGTCAAAAATTAAGTTATCTAGGATCCCCTCCAGAGATCCCAACTTACTAGACGCAGACAAGAACCTAGGAATATGCATTTTAACCAGCACTGTAGGTGTTTTGAAAATGGCTATTTGTGCGGCTAGACAAACCTAATCTTGAAGCCTGCATCACCTCACCAGTAAACAAATGCTTTAGTCCTCCCTTATTTTTGATTTTTATTCCTGCGATTTTCCAGAGGTGCTTCAAGTGCTACTTCAATCTAGCACCTTCCTAAGTACGATATTTCATCAACATTAACTTAAAAGAATTACAGTTTTCTGACACTTATATGCTTTTCTAAGTCATTATCATTTCCATGATAACAATTTTAATTTTTAGTCTCCTGTGAGCATGCCATGGATGGGGTTATCATGACCTTCATTTATGTGCCTCAAAGACTTGGCACTCGTCCTAGAAAGACAGAACAGTTACCGAATGCATCCCTGGGGTAGGTGAGGAGCAGCACAGCAGTGTGGCCCCAGGAATGTGCATCATTTTCCCCGCCCCCACTCACACACAGCCACCTTGGACCACAACTCCAGGCAGGCCATCCACATATTCCAATACCTCCTAAATGTGGGGCAACTGGAAAGGAAAGAGGAGAAAAGCAGATTTATAAACTGAGGGTGGAACAAAAGAGAAGAGAGGACAAGTGAGTGAGAGACATGTGGGGAGGCTGCCCCTGGTCCTTAGTCCTGGTAATTTCAGCATTTTGGCAGAGACAATGGCAGTCATTATCCTGACCTCAGAGTGCATCATGTGGTACATGTTGAATTTCAGGTCTCTCCTGTCCCAGCTCTCTGGGACCTACCTAACTCCTTTGTAATGACTCCTGCAAGTATGTCCTGGACTTGTTCTGGTGTTTGGGGACCTCACCTGCCTCAATTTAGGTTGAGCCTATATGGCCATTTGCCAATAAGGGAATGACTGATTTTTGGAGTTTGATTAGAAGTCTGTTATTTAAAATTCTCTTTATTCTCTTCCCCTACTCCTACTCCTCCTTCCCTCCCCCCTCCATCCTTCTCTTTCTCCCTCTCTTGCTCCCTCCCTACCCCCACCCCACTTAGAGATACAGATCTTTGAGCACACTGGCAGTCTGCTTTCTTCGCCTTTGTGTGCACATATGATTGGACCCTTGTAGAAAGGCCATAATGGGTTTTTCCTCCTTACAGTATAGGATCCTGGGTATCACTCAGTCACATAGTTTCAAAATCCAGTCTCCTGCATGAGCAGAGAAGGCCGGAACCCCTTTCAGAATGGTGTGTCTTAAGGCTGACTATAATTTTTCTTTTTTCCATTCCCATGCCAGAATATCCGTAAGCCCCACCTATCAAACAGCTGATCTGCGAAATGAGTTGATGCTATTATTAGGACAGAGCCAAGACACTTCTTGAAACATGAGGATTTTAAGCCACAGACTATATTTTATACAACATATACCTGGTGCTTTCTGGAGAAGTAAAGCGTACAACTTTATTTTCACCATATTGCTTTTGGGAATGGACCTAGAAACCAAAGCCAAAGAGTCACTATTCCAATACCACATTATCTTCTACCATCTGGGCAGGGAGCTCCCTTTTGTCAGGTTGTTGTTACCTTCCAGGAACATGAATGCAGTGTATGTGAACATTCTAAGAAGCAACCAAAAGATATCAAGTAAAAAATTGTTTTTTCTAGTATTTTGGTATATAGCTCTTTTTAAATGACCAAGTAATTTGACAATAGAAGAAAGCAGTAGAGTCATTCCATATTATAAGACAGTTATGCACCTTGAAGTCTTAAAGGGGATTCTTTGACTCTCTCTGTGGTTCAATTTTGAAACCAAGAAACAGCACTGAAGATGTCAGACCAGGAAACAGCTTTCTAATGTGCTACAAATATGATCCCCTTTTCTCTGATTTGTACTAAACTCAGCTCTATTTACATATTGGAAAATAAACACTCATCTGTATCAATAAAACATGCCCTGAAGCGTTAGCAATCTCTGTTCAAAGAACACAAAACATGCTCAAGAACTGTGTGCTATCAAAATAGCATTGTGGGCCTTTTTTCTCCATCACTTCATAAATCCAGTCATCTCATGTTTGAAGGGAGAGAAGGCAAGAAGAAAGAGAAAAAGAGTATTCTTCACTAAGGGCCCTTTGCCCTCATTGCCCACAACACAGAGTGGTTGAGGAACCACCAGTCTTTACAGCATCATCCCATAAAATGAAGTCACCAAAAAGTTAGTTTGTTAGTAAAGAAAGTTTGTTCAATAAATGGTGCTGAGAAAACTGGGTTGCTACATATTTGGTCAGGATTTTCTGGTCGGGATTTACATGCTGAGTTAAGGAATGGAAAAAGGTCTGGGACATTAGAGAAAGAGGAGGGGTCTCTTGCTAATAAGAGGATGACTGTGTATGACAACCAGATGCTGTCCATGTGTACCCCACCAGAAGGGTGATTTCCCCTAAAAAATGTTATTTCTGGAGATTATCTTAAATCTGGGTCATCTTCATTCATTAAGGTAAATTTCTCTTGAAGCCCACAGGTGCTCAGTTGAGCTTAGCTCCACATGCTAAGGTGACATATTAGGAAAAGCCTGCTGTGGACATTTGGGGAAATAGATATCTGGACTTTGGGGGAGAGATCTGTCCTTCAGTGGCATGCACAAAAACTAGATGACCACTGGTCTCAGCACATTTTCCATACCTTTTGAAGGGAATATTACATTTCTAACTTAGGTCACAGTCCTCAACAATTCTGAGAACTTGATACCTCCTTATCTTCTTCCTTGAAAATGTCTACTGCAAAATTCCTCAATAAAATTTTAGCTATCAGAATCCGACAATATATCCATAAAATAATACACCACAACCAAGTAGGATTCATTCCAGGGACACAAGGATGGTTCAACAACCGAAAATCAAACAGTGTTATCCAACACATCAACAAAAAGAAATATAAAAGCCATAGGATAATATCAATAGATGCTCAGAAAGCTTTCAACAAAGTATAGCACCCATTTATGATAAAGGGCCTTGAAATTCTCGGGATATAAGGAACATACTTCAACATCATAAAGGCCATATATGACAAACCCATAGCCAGTATCATTATCAATGGCAAAAAGCTGAAAGCATTTCCATTAAGATCTGGAACAAGACAAGGATGTCCACTCTCACCACTGCTTTTCAATATAATACTGGAAGTCCTAGCCAGAGCAATAAGACAAGAGAAAGACATACAAGAAATCCAAATAGGAAGGAAGAAGTTAAACTATCACTATTTGCAGATGATATGATAATATTGAGAACCAGAAAAACTAATTAAACTAATCAATCAGTTTAGTAAAGTGGCAGGATACAAAATCAACACGCAAAAATCAGTAGCCTTCCTAGACACAAACAACAAATCTGAAGAAGAAATAAAAAAAAAAATCCCTTTTATTATTGAAATAAACAAAAAAAATCAAATATTTGGGAATAAACCTAAAAAAAGAGGTAAAGGAACTACACAAAGAAAACTATAAAAGACTGTTAAAGGAAATAGAAGAGGACACAAAGAATTGGAAATATATCCCCTGCTCATGAGTTGGAAGAATAAAGATTATTAAAATGGCCATCCTACCAAAAGCAATATACAGATTCAATGCTATTCCAATAAAAATTTCAATGACATTCTTCAAAGAAATAGAACAATTATTGATGAAATTCATATGGAATCACCCAAAATCCTGAATAGCCAAAGCACTCCTGAAAAAAAAAAAAAAGAGAAGGGAAAGGATGCAGCACACTGCCAGACTTCAAATTATACTACAAAGCCATAATCATCAAAACTGCATGGTATTGGAACAAGAACAGACACACTGACCAATGGAACCAAATAGAAAACCCAGAAATAAACCCACAGATTTATGGTCAACTAATCTTTGACAAAGGAGCAAAGAATATGCACTGGAGCAAAGAAAGTTTGTTCAATAAATGGTGCTGGGAAAACTGGGTCTCTATATGCAACAGAATAAATCTTGACTACTACCTCACACCATGCACAAAAACCAACTCAAAAAGGATTAAAGAACTAGCCATAAGACCTGAAACCATAAAATACATAGAAGGAAATATAGGCAAAACACTACGTGATATGCACCTCAAAGACATCTTTACAGAAACGTCACCCAAAGCAGTGATAGTGAAGGCAAAGATAAACAGCTGGGACTACATCAAATTAAAGAGCTTCTGCACAGCAAAAGAGACAATAACAAAAACAAAGAGAAACCCCACCGACTGGGAGAACATTTTTGCACACAACAGTAATGATAAAGGACTGATCACAAAAATCTGTCAAGAGCTGATGAGACTCAACAACTGTCAGGGCCCAGACCTGAACATCCGGGTTCTTGCCTGAAGCAGGTACTGAATGTTAGATGAGTGAAGGTTTCAAGTTTCCTATTGTGACGACTGAACCCTGCCCCCTGCTTGCTCATTGTGGCTTGTTTGCATTGGAGGTCTCTCTTTATTGGAGATAAAAGAGACCTCCCCTCTCTGAACCCTATATAACATTGTGCACATTCCTGAATAAATGAGACTGGTGATGATCCTGGCTTTGTCTCCACTCCATGCATACCCCTGTCCTACACCTAGCCCCTGCTTCCTCCCCTGAGTACCACGTTGATCTGCCCGGCTGGCCCAGACAAACAACAACAAAGAAAATAATCCTGTCAAAAAATGGGCTAAAGAGCTAAAAAGAAACTTCTCCGAAGAGGAAATGCAAATGGCCAACAGGCATATGAAAAAATATTCAG
The DNA here is from genome assembly GCF_014898055.3 of Talpa occidentalis. Classification (NCBI taxonomy): domain Eukaryota; kingdom Metazoa; phylum Chordata; class Mammalia; order Eulipotyphla; family Talpidae; genus Talpa; species Talpa occidentalis. The sequence goes on from NW_023601322.1 coordinate 51,350,409, forward strand.
CATTACTTGTAATCAGGGAAATGCAAATCAAAACTACCATGAGATACCATCTTACACCAGTGAGAATGGCACATATTAAAAAAACTAGCAACAACAAATGTTGGCGTGGATGTGGAGAAAAAGGAACTCTCCTGCACTGTTGGTGGGAGTGCAAACTGGTCCAACCACTATGGAGAGCTGTGTGGAGATTTCTGGACCTACTAAACATAGAGCTTCCATATGATCCAGCAATTCCACTCCTAGGTATTTACCCAAAGGACACAGAAACATTAATTCCAAAGCGCACCTGCACCCCTATGTTTATAGCAGCACTGTTTACAATAGCTAAGCTTTGGAAACAACCCAAATGCCCAAAAATAGATGACTGGATCAAGAAGATGTGGTACACATACACCATGGAATACTACTCAGCATTCAAAAAAGATAAACACATGCAATTTGCAGCAACATGGATGGCACTGGAAGGGATCGTGCTCAGCGAAATAAGCCAGAAAGAAAAAGAAAAGTACTGGATGGTCTCATTCATAGCAGGAATCTAGAAAACTTAAATAAGGAACCAGGAAAATGAATAACTATAAGAAAGTGAAAATCAAAATCAACAAACAACTATGAACCAGAGACACTCTATGGAGGGTGGGAGGCAGGGAAGGGAGGGATTGGGGTCAAAATAAGGGGGTTGCAATTGTATTTGGAATATAAAAGTAAAATTTATTTAAAAAAAAAGAAAGAAAATATTCTTGACAGAAATGTATACTTTTACCCTAATATTTCCATCGGTAGAGAAATTATTCTAATCAGCAATAAATTCATTTGCATTATATGCAAAAATTGAAAAGAACTAAGTTAATTTATTATATATGTACTAATGTTAGAGTTTCCCCAGGGTGTTTGTCTGGCTTTCACCAATTAATCCCCCGAACATATTAAGGTTTCCCTTGAGATGTTTATTATGGGTCACACAATAGGAGATGCGTGGGAAGTGTCCTGGGCTACATTCTCACCAGAAGGTGGTGGGGATCTCATGAACTGATGTCAGGGGAGCATAGCAGGCTCTATGAGGGCACGTTCAGAAGCGCCACTAGGAGAGCTTGGCAGGCTAATCACTTCCATCTAAGTCTTTGCAGCCATCAATTTCAGCTGGTGCTGGAGCCACTGCCTGAGCACAGGAAGTCTCCACAAGACAGAGAAGTTGTTCTCGCTGGTGATTGGCTGGCCAGGTCTATTAACCTGGAAGCTCAATAACAAGAAGGTTAGGCAAGCAAGTCGCAGGCCCAAGGGGTCCTCTAACACTATCATAGAGATGTCTTTAAATACAAAGTTATTTGAAGATAGCAAAATGTAGAAATATAAGTAAGGTAGTATCTTGCTTTTAAACTTAGGTAAATGAGTCATATATTCAGAGGGATAAAAGTAAATCAAACAGAAGTCTTGCAGAGAAGAAGGTGCAGGGAGGAAACCAAGTCCTGGAGAGCAGCTTTCCTTGAGAGGAGTCAGGAGAGCAGACAGTGTCTGGAGAGTAGAATCTGCGTTCCACTGACCTCCCTTCGGCCTGTGCCTCTCTTCAGCTCTTTTCTTCCACATTGAACTTGTACAAATCTGGGAAAGAGTGGCAGTGCAGACACACAGTCATGATGGGAAAGGCAGTTGTGCTAGGAGGGTGGAGCTTTGGTGGGTGTGGCCCCTGGAGGAACTAGTGGAGGGAAGCTGGAAAGGCAGCACAGGACCAGCCCATACAGCTGTGAACATGAACACCAGGACTAAGCTTTCTTTTCAATAAACAAAGGGCGATTCATAAGCAAAATTATTTCTCAGTGCTTAGCCACATTTAGTCAAGTCAATTACTTGATTAATTTTAGGTGCCTACTAAAGATACTAGAAAACAGGCAGACAAATAACTGCAAGTGCATTTACTCCATCCTTGTGCTGTTACTAATACATTGTCCTCCAGCCTACTCAGGTAGTTGCCAGCAACTGTGCTAGTATCTCACCATCCTCAGGCAGGCTTTGAAGGACAGGGTCTAGGAATGCAGAGGCTCCCTACAACAGGCCCTTTGGGGCCATAGCTACCTATCCAGCTGCCATAGACAAACAACCTGAACTCAAATCTTCTCTCAGCAGATGTGCCTTTTAAAAGTTTTACTGGCATTATTGCTTTTTTACTTCTGGTAATTGCTTTAAAAGAACACAGCTCTTTGTTTAAGGGGGGCCCAGGGATCTCATATTGCCACGAGGCACATGAGAGGTTCCTAGATTTTCTAAACAGTTTCTCTTTTAACATTAAATATTAAATTCCTAATGTTTGGCCAAAATGTAGATTCTCCTAAGGGAAGGGAAGGGGATGTTATCAGGAAGATGGTGGAGACTAGGTAGGGATTCCTCCTGGTGGCTCATTTCAGCACCACAATGCATGAGGCCCACCTTGGGGCGCACAGGCCTGACCCACACCCATGCACTGGACTGGAAACAGCAGCTGTCCTTGCCCAGCAGTGTGACTGCAGGCTTGATGGAACACAGGCTGTTAACTGGTCCTATGCCAAGCTAAAAATCAAAGTATTGTTCCCTGATAAAAAGGAAGAATAGTTATTGAGAATCATGTCATCCTCTAACACAGAGAAAAAAATAAGATAATCAGTAAGAAGTTTCTATCATTCTGAAAATGAAAATTATGCCTGAAAAATAAAAGTCACCATTTCAAGCAGAGATCTACAACTTTTTGGCATATCTCACCACAAAGAGTTTCAAAAGAAAAAACTATGAGAGTTAGGCTGCATTACTGAAGTCAACTTTGTGCTCAAACCTGAAAGGAGATCTGAAAAATAAATACTATGTTTTTTTTTCCTTAAATCCTACCAATATTTACTGCTAAAAACATTTTCATCACTGATAAATGAAATAAATGGAACTGAACAACGAGAAACAAATAGTATCTTCAAAGAATTTCAGGTTGTCTCCCATCCTGGGATAGGACACCAAACATGGAAGAAGTTCCTGATATTTTATTTTTCTATTTACTTACTGTGATATTGCTATGAGAGAGAGAGAGAGAGAGAGAGAGAGAGAGAGAGAGAGAGAGAAAGAGAGAGAGAGAGAGAGAGACAGAGAGAGATTCAAATGAAAACATATATATTTGGTCTTCTTCCACAGTTCCCAAAACACTTAGAATTTCCTATGTGCTGAGAATGATAAATTTATTGTTATGTGAATGAGGCAGGTTTTGAAGCACTTAACACTTGGAGCTGGTGGTGCTGAGAACCAGCCATCTGATCAAAGGGTTGGAATTTCCCATCAAACTTGCCAATGACAGGTGATTTATTCAATCATACTTATACAATGAAACATCAAAAAAAAAAAAGTAAAAAACCCAGAGAAAGGATTTCCAAGACCTTCCAGGCTTCTGGACTGGAGAACCACAGTACTTCCATGGGCTACTGTCCTGAGCTCCAAGTTCCATGAGGATAGGACTCCCTTTGTTCCAAACCTCACCCTATGCATCTCTTCACTTGGCCATTGATATATATACTTTAGTAGCCCTTGTAATAAATCAGTGATCTAGTGATTAAATAGACTTCCTGAGTTCTGTGAGCTGCTCTAGAAGGTGGGTGTTTTAGGAACCCTTGACCTATAGCAAATCAGTCAGAAGCAGAGGTAACAGCCTGGGCTCATGATGTGCACCTGAAATAGAGGGTGGTCTTGACAGACTAGGTCTTTAGGCTGTGGAATCCAATGTTAACTTCTGGTAGTGTCAGACATGAATTGTCCAAGAATTGCTTGTTGGTATGGGTAAATCTTCCCCACTTACTAACCTCCCTCCCCAGATAGGCTATCAGCTGTAGGCTTCTGGAAACTACTATCTCATATCTGTTCTGATAATCCCTGTATAATTAAAATAATAAATTATCTGATTCCTGACTGACTGAGTCTTGGTGAACGAATATAACAGCAAACTTGAAATATATTTTTTAATAATGCAAAATACCTTTAAGAACATTGTTTTCTTAAAATGTCACTAATTACAAATTATTTTTTCATTTTTTTCTATTTAATTTTTTGTTTTTTAAATATCTTTGTTTACTTTTTCACAATATAGGATATCTCCCTTCATTTGCTATTGGAACACCAGTACTTTCATATGTTTCTATTGTCAGTGGATAAAACCTAATAAATAACAGCAGAGTCACCACACACACACAAGCAGAATTGGACATATTTTAAATTTGAAAGAGAGTAGATTTAACACAGCAATATAGCTGATCAATGTTATGCTGCTAGTAGTCCTAATGGTGAATAAGTCAGGAGAATGACTATATTAATGTGACACTTGTGCTGGCAGAGATAGATCCATTCTAGTGCAATTGCTTTAACTGGAAAAATACTTTAGTAGGGCCATTCCCATTCTCAGATCCACACAGCCAGTCATCAGCCATATGGGGCGAGGTTTATTAGGAGCTCTTCTCCAAAGAACCTAAAGTGATAAAAGCAGAAGTCTCAGGGATGGGAGCCGTGGTCATCAATAATCCCTGCCAAGTGTGTCAAGACTCTGTGCAGCTGCTGGAGGACATCTGCATTTTCAGCCTGCACAACACTAAGTGCTGATGTAGCACAATTTAGAAAAAGAAAATGAAGTCCGCATCATTGTTTGGGGGCAACACAAAGGACCTCATGATCTCACTCTCTTTCACTCTGTTCCCTATGTGAGAAATGATTTGAAGAAAAGAAGCTTCACTCCACAATTTGAGATAGATAGAAAAGAGTAGTAAATGGATTAATTACCAGAAATTGCTACACACAAGCTCACTCCTGAGGAACCAGACCTGAGAATGAAAGGTGACATCACCGCAGAAGAAAAGGGACAGAAAGGAGTAACACTCACTCCCCAAAAACAAATAATACATATCACAGCTGGCTCCAGGACAGCTGTGTCAATTTCTAGTTTTCCTGGAGGTCCATAAGCGTCCACTGAGAGAGTTTAGGTTTCACAGGACAAATAAGGCATTTGTTTAGAGAATCAGTTACATGAGATCCAATGAATTGTGTGCCATGAGAACAGAGACAGAGGTAGCCAGTAGTCCCAAGAGAAGTAAAGAAACCCATAAATATTTTCAATTACTTAGGAGAAACAGAATTATTGAAACACTTACTTTGATGTTTGACTCTCCTTTATAAAAATACTCTAAATCTGGTATAGGTTAAGGGGACATTTTAAAACTAATAGAGGACAATGGTCAGCTGATCAATATGGCAGCAAAGAAGTGCTGCAGGTAAGTTCTCCCATATAAACAACTGATAGGGAGAAAAAGTGAGAACCAGGGCACATAAGATAAACTGGGCAATGCTGACAATCTGCCTGAAGAAGAAAGTTGCAACCACATGGAACAAGAAGAGAGAAAAGGGCCTTCCCTGGTGGCGCAGGCAGGTGAGCACAGCGTTGTGAAGCTGTCCGCAGCCTCTGCAGCATAGGTTCGATTTCTAGCTGGCCAGGGAGATTCCCACATGGCGCAGCAGACCTCTCCAGTCATGCCCGCTGTTCCCCTCGGCAGTGCTTTCGGTCTGTCTGCCTGTTCTGTTCCCCACTCGGCCTCTGGTGAATCCTCCCGTGGATCTGGCCTACATGCCAGTTCTTGTATAAATAAATAAATAAATCTTTAAAAAAGAGAGAGAGAGAGAGAGAGAAAAGTATCAGTACTCTGCTACCTCCCCCACCCACAAAGCCTGCACACTTCAACCAACAGAAAAAAGAAAAAAAAAAAAAAGAACACACTAAAGATGAAGCAGGATAGAGTAGGTCGCACACTCTGCGACCTGGAACTGTGGGGAACCACGTGGGAACCACCACCAATGTGAGCGACTGGGCATCTGGTAATTGCAAATGAGGTGCCATTAGAGAAATTTAGGGACAACACAGGCCATACCTGGAGCAGAGGAAGAGAGGGACCCACAAATAACCAAAGGCCAGCCAGTAAGCATGTGTGGATAAGCACACAACGAAAAGCACAAGTAGATCGTGGCTGCTCAGATTCCTGCACCCATAACCTAGGACTGTGGGGAGATGTTCAGGAGCTGTCACCAAGGTTAATGACCTGTACTAAGTAATCAAAAACCCAGCGCCCAGGCATGGGATGAGGGTGCAGAAGGAACAAAAACTGAGGGCACTGAGCCAGGCTACCACCCATGTTCTGGATCTGAGAGCTTTGGAACTAAGAACCAGGGCATAAAATTCAGGGCATGGAATCCACACAACTGCAAGCATTGCACTCGAAGAGCATTGGGAAGACACAGCACCCAGCTCCACTCCACTCCCTTACCCCACTCCCCCCACTCCCATTTCCTGGAAACCTACAGGGGAAAAAACACAGTTCTTAAAGGATACTAGGAGAGGTCTCTGGCACCACCTAGTGATCAGAACAAAATCACCAGCTACCTGATAGCTGGAAGTCAGGGTCTCCAAGAGAACCCTCATGTTCTGAGAGGGGGTGGACCACACAAACAGGAGTGAGAAGGGAAACAAGGTACAGAGCAAGACTACCACATGACAGCCCACAGTTTAGAACTGAGAGCTGGGCACAGGATCCAGGATGTGGGACCCACCATAACAGTGGGCACCGCACATGGTGACAGACAGCATTTTGGATCTGAGAGCCCTGGAACTAAAAGCCAGGGCACAGAATTCAGGCCCTGAATCTGCACAGCTGTGGGCATAACACCAGGAGAGCAAAGGGCAGACAGAGCACCCAGTGTGAGCATGACCCCCTGTGTTGAGGTGTTCCCCTATACCCCTCTGTTTCACAGAGAACTACTGGGAAAAAGGACAGGTCTCAAAGTCTACTAGAAAAAGTCTCTGGTGCCACCTAGTGATCAGAACAAAATCACCAATTACCTGATAGTTGGTAGGCAGGGACTCTAAGACTCCCTTCTGGAACTGAGTAAATACAGGAGAGAAACTTAAGGGATAGCACCCAGCAACATAACAACAACATCAATACCCTGGTGGAGTTTTGGCCTAATAGTAATGAATTTGGTCTGGTAAATAGTTTCTGACATCCCTGAAGGAACACCCCAAAGAGATGTCTGCCAGCATGAGCCACACAACGTCCTAATGCATAGAACTAATTAGAAAGCAAACAGCAGGGAGAAGGAAAAATAACCAAGCAAGCCCACAGGGGAAGGATACACCACAAAAAGAAAATCAGTCACCAGAACTCAACAACAATGGCATGGAAGAACTTCTCTGCCTGCCAGATAGATAATTTAAAATCTTCATGATTAAAAAATATGAAGAAGATGAAAAGGAAAAGAATGAAATGAGAAAAATAATTAATAAACTGAAGAATGAAATTGAGTCCCTATAGAAGGAAATGAAAGAAATGCAGGAGATCAAAAGATCACTGGAGGAGCTAAAGAACTCTGGGGAAAGCAACAAAAACAGAATAGATGAAATGGAAGAACAGATCAGTCCTCTCAAAGATACAGAAATAAAAAGAACGAAGAGAAAAGGAAAGAGAAGTATGAAGTAAAAAGAATGAGGAAACACTTCGACAATTATCAGACACCATGAGGAAAGGAAACATAAGAGTTATAGAAATTCCAGAAGCTGAGGAGAGAGACAAGAACCAAGAAAATACTCAAGGAAATAGTCAAAGAGAACTTCCCAAGTATGAAAAAAGAGATGAATGTAGACATACAAGAAGCAAGAATATCAAATTACAACAATGTAAAGAAAACTACAGAAAGACACATAACAATAAAGCTTGCAAGATCAAGATAAGGAAAATATAATGAAACTGACAAGGGGGCAGAAACAGATAACCTATAAAGGAAAACCAATCCGGCTGACATCAGACCTCCCTGAAGAAACACTACAGGAAAGAAGAGAATAGAGTAACATATACATCAAACTTCAAGGCAGCAAATGCCAACCATGAATACTTCTACCATGAATACTTCACCCTGGGAAGCTGTCCTTTCTTTATGAAGAAAAAATAAGGACTTTCTCAGACAAACAGAAACTCCAGAAATTCATTACAACTAAATCCCCACTCCAAAAAATTCTACAAGAAGTCTTAAGGCCAAAAACAACAGAGGAATGAATAAGAAGAACAGAATAAAGCAAGGACTAAAATCGCAAAAATACAAAATGGCAAATACAGATGCCAATGTATCAATGTTAATTCTAAATATAAATGGACTAAATTCATCAATAAAAGCACACAGAGCAGCAGGCTGGATTAAAAAACAAAATTGAACCATTTGCTGTCCCAGGAAATATATTTAAGTACAAAAGATAAACATAGACTGAAATTAAAGGTTGGAAAACAATCCTACAAGCAAATGGACCAAGAAAGATAGCAGGAACAGCTATACTTATATCCAATGAAATAGACTTCAAATTAAAAAAAGGTAAAGAGAAACATAGAAGGACACTACATCATGATCAAGGGTACAGTACATCAGGAAGAAATTACACTTATCAACATATATTCACCAAATGAAGGAGCACCAAAATATATTAGACGATATCAGCTCTGAAAACAGACATTAAAGAAAATACATATATAGTAGGATACTTCAACACCCCATTCTCACCAATGGACAGATCAATGAGTCAAAAAATAAGCAAAGACATTAGAACCCTAAATAAAGACATAGAACTCATGGACTTAACAGATATCTATAGGACACTGCACCCCCAAAAAATGTGAGTACACATTTTTGTCAAGCACACACAGATCATTCTCCAGAATTGATCACACACTGGGCCACAAGACAAACATCAACAAAACGTTAGGATCAAAATCATTCCAACTATCTTCTCTAATCATAAAAGCATCAAACTAGAAATAAATCATCAAAAGAAAACAAGGAATCCTCCCACATCATGGAGATTGAAATCCATACAGCTGAAAGACCACTGTAATAAAGAGACGATCAAAGAAGAAATTTAAAAATACTTTGAGTTGAATGACAAGGAGAACTCCAATTTCCAGAATGTATGGGGCATAGTAAAAGCAGTAATAAGAGAAAAATATATAGCAACACAGGCTCACATCAAGAAACAAGAAAGAACTCTAAGAAAGAATCTAATCTCACCTCTCAAAGAACTAGAAAAAGAACAAAAAAAAACTTAAAACCAGTAGAAGAAAGGATAATAAAAATTAAAACAGAAATAAATGAAATAGAAATTAAAGAAAAAAAAAAAAAAACAGTGGAGCCTTCCCGGTGGCGCAGCGGTTGAGCACTGGGTTGCGAAGCTGCCCGCGGCCTCTGCGGCGCCGGTTCGATCCCCGGCTGCTCCCCGGCCACCAGAGGAGGGTCCCACATGGCGCGCAGACCTCTCCTGCCGCCCGCTGCTCCCCTCAGCAGTGTACTTCGGTCCTTCTGCCTGCTCTGTTCCCTGCTCTGGCTCTGGTGAATTCTCTCACCCTCCCGCGCTTCTGACTATACCCAGTGCATGTATAAACAAACCATCAAACAAACAAATAAATAAATAAATAAAACATGTCTCTATTAAAAAAATAAATAAATAAATAAAAATAAAAAAAAAAACAGTCCAAAAGATCAATGAAACCAAAAGTTGGTTCTTTGAAAAAATAAACAAAATAGATAAATCTCTAGCCAGGCTCACAAAGGAAAAAAAGGGAGAAAACACATAAATAGGATCATAAACAAAAGAGGAGAAATCAAACAGACCCTGTTGATATCAAAAGAATAATCAGAGATTACTATGAACACTTATATGCAAACAAATTCAACAATCTAGAAAAGATGGACAGATTTCTAGAATGATATAATCATCCAAAGCTAGATAAAGAAGAAATAGAACACCTAAAAAGACCAATTAAAGCATCAAAATTGAAGTAGAAATCAAAACACTCCCCAAAAACAAAAGCCCAGGCCCAGACAGTTTCACAAATGACTTCTACCAAACATTCAGCAATGAATTAGTGCCTATCCTATACAAACTCTCTCAAAAAAATGAAAAAGAAGGAATACTACCAAATACATTCTACGAAGTCAATATTACAGTAATACCAAAACCAAACAAAGACAACACAAAGAAAGAATGAAACTAGACCACTACCTCTCACCATGCACAAAAATCATCTCAAAATGGATAAAAGATGTGGATGTAAGACCTGAAACTATAAAATATATAGAAGAAAATATAGGTAAAACATTACAAGACATACATCTCAGTAAGATCTTTAGAGACTTATCACCCAAAGCAAAGAAAGTCAAGGAAAAGATAAATACCTGGGATTACAATAAACTGAAAAGTTTCTGTACAGCAAAAGAGACATTAAGCAAAACAAAGAGACACCCCACTGAATTGGAAAAAATTTTGCAGTCCATATAACTGATAAAGGACTGATCACAAAGATATACACAGAACTCACATGACTCAACAAAAACAAAGTAAACAATTCAGTCAAGATAAGGGCAGAAAAGCTTAAAAGACACTTATCCAAAGAGAAAATGCAAATGGTCCAAAGGCATATGAAAAAAATGTTTCACATCCCTTATAATCAGAGAAAGGCAAATTAAAACCACAATGAAATACCACCTTACACCAGTAAGAAAGGCACATATCAAATAAACAGGCAATGGGCTTCCCTGTGGCACAAGGGGTTAAGATGCAATCTATGAAGCTACTGCAGCACAAGTTCAAACCCTGGCCAGGGAGCTACCCACATGGCTCAGCAGACCTCTCCTGACTCACCCGATGCTCCCCTCAGCAGTGTATTTCAATCTGCCTGTTCTGTTCCCGACTCTGTCTCTGGTGAATCCTCTCACCCCCCACACACCTCTGGCTTGTACCCCATTTCTTGTATACATACATACATAAATAAATATTAAAAAAGAAAACAGACAACAACAAATGTTGGCGAGGATGTGGTGAAAAAGAAACTCTCCTACATTACTGGTGGGAGTGGATACTGGTCCAACCACTATGGAGGTTCCTCAGCCAATTAAAAATGGAGCTACCATATGACCCAGCAATTCCATTCCTAGAGATCTACCCAAAGGACACAAAAATATTGATTCAAAAGAAGACCTGTACCCCTATGGTTATTGCAGCACTATCTACAATAGGAAAAACCTGGAAACAAACCAAATGCCCAAAAATAGACAACTGGATCAAGAAGATGTGGTACATATACACAATGGAATACTATTCAGCAATCAAAAAAGATAAACTAATGTCATTCACAGCAACATGGATGGAGCTAGAAAGAATTATGCTCAGTAAAATAAATCAGAAGTAAAAAGAAAAATATAGGATGGTTTCACCTATAGGAGGGATAGAAGGGGACCAAATAAGACATCGGGGGAAAAATGATAACTATAAAACACAACAATTATAAACCAGACACATCCTGCAGGGGAAGGGGAGGGAGAGGGATCAGAAGAAGGGACTGTGGTGATGGTGCATGGGTGAATTGGTGGAGAAAATTCTATGAAGACTACACCTGAGGAGGAAAAAGAGCAAACATTGTTTAAAAATGAACAATGATATAAAGTATGTGAAAATGGGGCCTCCCCTGGTGATGCAGGCAGTTGAGCACTGCACTGTGAAGCTGTCTGCAGCCTCTGCAGCACCGGTTCAATCCCCGGCCGCTGGCAGGGGTCCCACATGGAGCTGCAGACCTCTCCTGTCACGCCACTTCTCCCCTCAGCAGTGTATTTCATCAGTCTGCCTGTTCTGTTCCCCGCTCTGGCTCTGGTGTATTCTCTCAGCCTCCCACGCTTCTGACTGTACCCAGTGGTTGTATAAATAAATAAATAAATCTTTAATATATATATAAATAAATTTTTAAAAAGTAAATAAAAAAGACAAAAATTCAAACCTCAAAAAATAAAACTCAAAGAGAAATGTGTTACCACTAAATAACTAACAACAACAAACTATTTGGACCCATTGTTGGCCACTTAGTTAGGTCAGGATATATAGACATGATGTCTGCAGGTGCGGAAGAGAAGCCCTTGCTGCTCCATGGAGGGGCACCCCAATTCTTTCCTTAGTTCTGCTTCTCATCCAGTTCAGAAGACATTCGAGACCACTCAGATCACAAGAATTTAGCTATGCTGATGTCAGCAACTCAGTGCAAGAGGGTATTTCATCCATAGTCAGAATAATTTTTTCAAATCAGTATATCAGATAATTTGTTTGATCATAACATGATAAAACTCTCTAAACCTTCCCTCAAAAACACCTGAGGTCCTTTAAAAGGCACAAGACACACACAAAATAACCCCCATTATTCCTCTGAATTCATCCTGTTTTTCTTTGTTTGCTTCAGCCATCCTGCTTTGCTGAATGTTCTTTAAGATGCCAGACACATTGCTGCTGCAGGGCCTGCCACTATTTCTTCTGGCTGGAATAGTTCTTTTCCAAAAGTCATCTTACAAAAGCCTCCAAACACTAACCACAAAGATCCCCTCTGAAGAATCAGAACAAGGAGGGACTTCCCATGAAAATAGAGCAATCCACCCTACTTACTGAAACAGCAGCAACTAACACTATGGTGCAATGTTCCTTAAGACACTGGGCATCAGACAACAAATGTTTTATAATGATATTCCACATATCCAAGAAGTTAGGGGGAAGATTAAACATGTTAAGAAAGACAAAAAATTATTTTAAGATATTAACCAAAGAGGCATAACAAAAAGTATCTCAAGGTACATCATAAAGAAATTGCTAGAAAATAGAAAGAACTACATTATCATTTGAAGATAAACAGTGAAAAGTTGAAAATATATACTATGAATCCTAAAACAACAACTAAAGTAACATAAGATAGGGATATATAAAACAAATCAACAAAATATGTAAAATGGAATAATAAAATATACTCAAAAAAATCCAAAATAAAACAGAAAGGGAAAGAGAAAAGGAAACAAAAAGCAGAACAATTTTTAGAAAGCAAGATTATAGATTTAAAGCCAACAATATTAATAATTACATTAAATATGAATTGTCTAGCTCCCCAATTAAAAACAGAAAATGGCCCAGTTGGGCCCTTGAAAACAAAACCTCATGTATATGATACCACAAGAAACACAATGTAAATATAAAGACACAAATGAATTCACAGAGGGAGAATCTAAAGTGATTTCACATTCTAGCACTTTACAAAAGAAAGCTGCAGTAGTTAAATTAATATCAGACAATATATATTTTAGAAATAAATAACAGTACCAACAATAAAGATGGCTATTTCATAATGAGGGAGTCAAATCTTTAAGATTACATAGCCATTAATGTGTGTGCAATCAATAACAAAGTTTTAAAAAACGGAGCAAAATTTGAAAGAATTTACAGTAGAAATAGAAAAATTCACAATTATCTGATTTTTCATCACTTCTAAATAGTTAATTTTAAAAGTAGACAAAGAGCAGTAAAAATAATATAGAAGTCTTGAAGAACACTTCCGCAACTAATCTAATTAGCATTTGTAGAATATTCCACCCAACAATAGCAGAATACATACGCTTTTGAAGTAACCAAAATACATTTACCAGATAAACCACATTCTGACTCGTGTTTTTAAATATCACTTAACTTCAAAGTTTTTAACTCACATAAAATGTATTCTCTCAGCACAATGTAAATCTAAACATTGATAATAGAAATATATATAGAAATATTCCAAATATTTAGAAATTAAGTAACGCACGGGCCTCCCCTGGTGGCGCAGGTGGTTGAGCGCAGTGCTATGAAGCTGTCCGCCACCTCTGCAGTGCCAGTTCAATCCTGGTTGGCGGGCAAGGATCCCACATGGTGTGGCAGACCTCTCCTGTCTCGCCTGCTGCTCCCCTCAGCAGTGTATTTCGTCAGTCTGCCTGTTCTGTTCCCCACTCTGTCTCTGGTTAATCCTCTCACCCTCCCACACATCTGGCCTGCACCCAAGTTCTTGTGTAAAATAAATAAATAGATAGATAGATAAATAAATAAATAAGAAATTAAGTAACACATTTCTTTTTTTTTAATATTCATTTATTTATTTTTATTTATACAAGCACTGGGTACAGTCAGAAGCATGGGAGGGTGAGAGAATTCACCAGAGCCAGGGAGTAGAAGAGAACAAGCAGACTGACGAAGTACACTGCTGAGGGGAGTAGCGGGCAACAGGTGAGGTCTGCGCACCATGTGGGACCCTTGCCCGGTGGCCGGGTGGCCGGGGATCCAACTGGCACTGCAGAGGCTGTGGGCAGCTTCGCAACCCAGCGCTCAACTGTTGCGCCACCAGGGAGACCCCTAAGTAACACATTTCTAAATAAATCCTGAATCAAAAATCAGATATTAAGTTAGAATATATATTTTTAAAGATTTATTTATTTATTTTTGCATAGAAGAACTGGGGTGTAGGCCAGAGGTGCAGGAGGTGAGGGGATTCGCCAGAGACAGAGTTAGGAGCAGAACAGGCAGATTTACTGAGATACACTGCTGAGAGGAGCAACAAGTGAGATAGCTGTACCATGTGGGTTAGCTCCCTGGCCAGGGATTGAACTCAGGCTGTCACAATGATAGCGTGATAGCACTGAGTCTTAACCCCTATGGCACCAGGGAGGCCCAGAATATTATTTAAACTACAAAAGATGAAAGTTTTATAAATCAAACTTTGAGGAATATTGCTAAAGCAGCATATAGAGGGAAATTTATAGCACTAAACAAATACATATGAAAAAAATAAAGGTCCCAAGTTAATTATCTCACAGCCCAGCATAACAATGTTTTGAAAAAAGAGAAAATTAAATTTAAAGTGATGGAATAAGGGGAATTAAAAAAATAAGAGTGACAACCATTGAAATCATTATTACTGAAATAAGAGATATAATCAATGCACCCAAAGAAGATTAATAAAATTGATGACCCTTTAGCACTATTGACCTGGAGGATAAAATAAAGGTGAAACAAATCACTGATACCAAAAATGCTAGCAATTCAGATTCCACAAGTATTAAAAGAATAAAAATTTATGCTGATGGCCCTGGTAACTAAGATGAAATTAGATATATTTGTGCAGAAACAAAACTGCCAAAACTCCTGGAAATGTACTAGATAACTTGAATATTCCTCTGTCTACTTAAAAAAAAAGAACTGTCCTTCTAAATCTTCCCACATAGGCTCCTAAACATTTAAGGAAGTAATATCAACTGGACACAAACTCTTTCAGAAAATTGAACAGGAGGCAATACTTCCCAGCTCATCCTATGAGACCAGCATTAAATCATCAATGTCAAAACCAAAGACCTTACAATAAAACTATGGACCAATAATCCTCATAAATATTGAGCAAGAATCATATGTCAAATTTCAGCAAATCAAGCTTAACACTACACAAAAGGCAAAGGACATCATTACCAAGTCAGATTTATCCTAGAATTGCCAGATCACTTTTAACATTTAAAAAATTCACGATATTAATAGATTGAAATAGAAAAACTCTTTTGTTATGTCAATAGATTCAGAAAAATTACTTTAAAAAAATCCAAACTCTGTTATTCCTAAAAACTCTCATTAAATTATAAACAAAAGAGAATGTTCTTAACCTGAGAAAGAACATCTATTAAAAAAACTGATAGTGCAGTTAAATATTCTGCATTATAATGGATACTGTTAAAACATATATTACACATTCATCAAACCCGCAGAAAGTACAAAACCAAGAATGAAATCATAATGTAAAGTATGGACTCCAGGTAATTATGTTGCATCAGCATAGGTTCATCAGTTATTAAAAAATGTACTGATCTAGTGGAGTATGTTGATAACAGGGGAGGATGTGGGGAGTAGGGTGAGGCTAAGGGTATATGGAAAATCTTTGAATCTGTGAATCTAAAACAGCTAAGAAAACCCTAGGGCTAACAAAATCTTTAGACATGATATTTAACAGTGAAAAACTTTCTGATTCCCCACTAAGACCAGGAGTAAGAGAAGAATGTCCATTCTCAACACATCTATTCAGTTTGTATTGCAACCTCTAATTTGTGCAACAAGGTAAGACAAAGTGGCAAAATTCACTACACTAAAAAGGAAAACACTCTTTGTTAACATACAATATGATTTCTATGTAGAAATCCTATGGAATCTCAAAAAAAGTACAAGAACTAATAGGAGAATAGAGCAATAGAGCTAAATATTCAATTTTCTATATGTTAGCAATGAACAGTTGGACATTTAAATAAAAAAACTAATATTCACAATAACATCAGGAAATGTAAAATACTTAGGAATAAAGCTGAAAAACCATGTGAAAGACTTTTACACTGAAAACTAGAAACTATTACTGAGAGGAAATGTAAGACCTAAATAAATAGAGACACACATCATCATCCTAGTTCAAAAGACTCTATGTTATGAAAGCATCAATTCTCTGCAAACTGATCTATAGACAAGTCAAAATTTTATGAGGCATTTTTATAGAAATCCAAAAACTGATTTAAAAAATGAACATGGCAATGTAAATAACTTAAAATAGCTATTTCCAAAAATGACTTTGAAAAAGATGATCAAAATTGGAGGGCTTACATTATCTAATGTCATCACTTTTTATTATAAGCTATAATTTTCAGGATAATCTTGCTTTATGGTATTGATAGACATATAGATAAATACAGCAGACTAGAGAGGTCCAAAATAAACCCATATACCATCTATTTACATTCCACAGTTACAAAGTCAAATCCATGGAGAAAGAATGATGTTTTAACAAATGATAATGGAAAAACTGAATACTAATATGAACATTTTTAAAGTATCAATTCAACATTTTAAAGTATCAATTCATACCCCACCATATATGCAAAAATTAACATTAAAAGTGTCATAAATTTAATTGTAAAACATAAAATTACAATGTTTCTCAGAGAAAACCTTTGTGGTTTGGGCCTAGATGTTGTGTCAGCAGCACCACACTGATAAAGAAATGGGAGTCATGGAGCAATCTGCACAATGCAGGATGCTGCTGAAGAGCAAGATCCTGGCCTTTTTATTGATATAATAATCATACAGCATCAGTTGTAAGGGGAAGAAGAAGAATAAAGAAAGGGGAAGGTAAAAAGGAAAAGGGGAAGAATGTAACTAGAAAATGTGCTGATTTTTATATTATCAGGGATTATGAGACTGTCCTCTAGGCACTTCTCATCTGCTTGATGACTCAGTATTATAATTAAGATCAAGCCCTAGTTCCCCAGCCATGGTTTCAATCTTATCAACAAGGGGTTCCACTGATCAGTTTCTGGGGTCCTTGTTACACGTCAGTCCTCGGCCCCCGGGCGTTCCTGGTCATACTTCCTGATGCATAGTCTTCCCAAAATGATCCAGCTTTGTACTCTTGATTGATTTGAAAGGCACCTTGCAGGGTTGGACTCCTGTACTTAATTGACCAGGCCATTCTGACCTTGCTTAGGATTTAGAACTGTAGGTAAAAAAAATGGTAGACAAACAGGCTGCTAAGGATTAGCACTCACAACTACTCAAAAATTTCTTATGTACAACTCCAAAACCTAAAGGAGGAAAAATAAAGTGATTGAATGTCATCAAAATTCAAAATTTCTCATCAAAAGACAGTTAAGAGAATGAAAATACTTGTGAATTCTATACTTTATTTTTAAAGAGCTATATTGTGAATATTTAAAAGACTCTTGAAACAAAGAAAAAAAATTTTTTTTTGCCAAAAAATGTTAGTGGAGAGTTGACCATAGAAGTAATAGAAAAAACAAATCTGCATATGAAAAGTTTATCACTATCAACATTCATGAAAGAAATACAAATTAAAACCTTATTGGGGGGCCTCCCCTGGTAGCGCAGCGGTTGAGCGCTGGGCTGTGAAGCTGCCCGCAGCCTCTGCAGTGCCAGTTCGATCCCCGGCTGCCAGCAAGGGTCCCACATGTTGCTCAGACCTCTCCTGCCATGCCCACTGCTCCCCTCAGCAGTGTACTTCGTCACTCTGCCTGCTCTGCTCTCCACTCTGACTCTGGTGAATTCTCTCACCCTCCCGCGCTTCTGACTGTACCCAGTGCTTGTATAAATAAATAAATAAATCTTTAAAAAAAAAAAAACCTTATTGGTATCATACCACTCAGCTTTAAGAATGTCTAAAACTATAAAGATTAACCATCACAAGTGTTGCTGGGGATCTTAAGCACCTGGAATGTGTATATACCTCTGAGGGAATCAACAATACTATAATCACTTTAGAAAAGAATTTGGCAGTTTCTTAAAAACTAATTTTATACCTACCATATCTCACAACCATTTCATTCCTAGATATTTACCCAAGAGAAAAGAAGCATATTACAACACAGACATGTACATGAATGTTCACAGCTCCTTTGTTTATAATACTGAAAACTGTAAATAATCTACATATCCATCAAATACTAGATGAATAAACAGTAGAATAGTACTAAACAATAAAAAGAAAGAACTATCAATACACTCAGTAATAGCCAAATCTTAAAATAATGAAGCTGCGTGAAAGAAGTCATAAAAAATTGCATGCCATCTCCGACTCACCAATTTAGAATAGGGACCTTCTTTCACTAATGACTTCTTGAAACTGGGAGAAGGATCCCCACGCAGCCAGAGGTAAGTTGGGAAGCACCCCCATGCCAGGCCCCATCTGGCCAGCAGTCCAAGCCCAGAGGGGGAGTGGGCATCCATGACTGGGGCAGACCTCATGTGCAGGAAATTGCATCTCCAACTCACCATTTCAGAACAGGGACCTTCCTTCAATAATGACTGCTTGAAACCAGGAGAAGACTCCCTGCATAGCCAGAGGTGAGCTGAAGGCCCCCACAAGACTGGTCCCACCTGGCAGGGAGTTGGATACCAGAGGGGGATCCAGCGACTTGGACCCAAAATGCAATCCAGCCGCCCCACCTCCAGGGAAGTCTGTGGGACTTCAAGACACACCTTTGGAATTAAACAACATTGAAGGAAGAGATATTCTGTGACAGTGATGATTAACATACTCAAAGTACCACTGCCTCAACGGACTTCTGGCATAACAGAATTTGACTCGATTGGACCACCAGTTTCCAAAATCCCAGAAAATCACACCAAAAAGATGCCGGCCGGTACCAGTGACACAGTGTACCAACACATAGGGAAAATTAGAAAACAGGCAGCAGGAAAAAGAAAAACTGCATGCAACCTAGCAACTCCTCAGGAGAAAGACACACCACAAAAAGAAAACCACCCACCAGATTGCAATGATAGTGAGTTGGAAGAACTTCTGAGCCTTCCAGAAAGAGAATTTAAAATTGCCGTGATGAAAAACTGACAGAAGTCATTAAGGAAAACAACGCTCAGAAGAAAGAAATTGAGTCCCTAAAGAAGGAAGTGAGGGAAGGGCAGGAGATCCAAGAATTAACAGAAGAGCTAAAGAACACTGGGAAAAGCAGTGATAACAAAATAGATAAAATGGAAGAATGAATAAGCACTCTCGAAGACACAGCAATAAAAAGAACCAAAACAGAAAAGGAAAAAGAAGTGTGAATGAAAAAGACTGAAGAAAGACTTTGGAAGCTATCTGACTCCATGAGGAAAGGAAATATAAGAGTTATAGGAATCCCAGAAGGAAAGGAGAGAGACCAAGGAACAGAGAAAATATTCAAGGAAATAATTGAAGAGAACTTCCCAAATGTGAAGAAGGAGATGAAAATAGATATACAAGAAGCAAGAAGAACATGAAACTTCCATGATGAAAGGAAAAATACAGTAAGACACATAATAGCAAAGCTCCCAAGAATCCAAGACAAGATAAAAATAATGAAGATGACAAGAGGGAAGAAACAGATAGCATGCAAAGGAAAACCAATCAGAATGAAATCAGAATTCTCCAAAGAAACACTACGGGCAAGGAGAGAGTGGAGGGACATAGTCAACAGACTCCAAGACAGCAAATGCCAACCAAGAATACTCTATCCCACAAAGCTCTCCTTCCTCTATGAAGAAAGAATAAGGACCTTCCCAGACAAACAGAAATTCTGAAATTTCATTACGAGTAAACCCCCACTCCAAAGAAATACTACAAGGAGCAAGGAGTCCTAAAGCCAGAACCAACAGAGGGATGAATAACAGCAAAACAAGGCCAAAAAAAAAAGTTATTAAAAGAATAAATAAATAAAATCAGAGGAAAGACAAACACAATGGCAAATACAGACTCTAACATACCAATATTAAATCTAAATGTAAATGGACTGAACTCTTCAATAAAAAGACACAGAGTCGCAGGCTGGATTAAGAAAAAATAAACCCAACCTTTTGTTGTCTCTAGGAAACACATTTAACGACAAAAGATAAAAATAGACTCAAAAGGATGGAAAACAATCCTACAAGCAAATGGACCAAAAAAGAAGGCAGGAACAGCTATACTTATATCAGAAAAAAACAGATTTCAAACTCAAAAAGGTAAAAAGAGACCCCCAACGGTCACTATGTTATGATCAAGGGGACAATATTTCAAGAAGAAATAACACTCATTAACATATACTCACCAAATGAAGGAGCAACAAAATATATCAGACAACTATTATCATCTCTGAAAACAGACATCAGAGAAAACACTTATGTTAAAAGAGACTTTAACACACCACTATCAACAATGGATAGCTCAACGAGACAAAAAAAAAGTAAGGTAACTAAAGCTGTAATTAAGGATGTAGACCTCATGGTCTTAACAGAAATCTAAAGAACACTAAACCCAAAAAAATCTGAGTACACATTTTTCTCAAGTGCACACGGATCATTCTCCAGGATTGATCACATGCTGGGACACAAGACAAACATCAACAGATACACCAAGATTTAAATCATACCAACCATCTTCTCTGACCATGAAGGCATCAAACTAGAAATAAAACATAAAAAGAAGACAAGGAACTCTCCTACCTCATGAAGATTGAAACCCACACTACTGGAAGAACACTGGACTAATGGGAGATCAAAGAAGATATTAAAACATACTTTGAGTTGAATGACAAGAAGGACACCAATTTCCTAAATGTATGGGACTCAGCAAAAGCACTAATAAGAGGAAAATATATAGCAATAGAGGCTCACATCAAGAAACAAGAAAGAACTCAAAAAAACAACCTAATCTCACAGCTCAAAGAACTATAATAAGAACAACAAAAACCCCAAAACCAGTAGAAGAAAAGAAATAATAAAAATCAAAGCAGAAATAAATGAAATCAAAACTAAAAAAAAAAAAAATCCAAAAGATCAATGGAAACCAAAAGATGTTTCTTTGAAAAATATAAATATAACGGACAAGCCCTAGCCAGGCTCACAAGGGAAAAATGGGAGAAAGCACCAATAAATAGGATCACAAATGACAGAGGAGAAATCACAATGGACAAAGCAGAAATCAAAAGAATAATCAGAAACTACTATGAACAGTTATATGCAAACAAGTTCAACAATCTAGAAGAGATGGACTAATCCCTACAACTCTACAATCACCTAAAGCTAGATAAAGAAGAAATAGAACACCTAAACAGATCAATTAAAATTGAAATGGTAATCAAAAACCTCCCCAAAAACAAAACCCCAGGACCTGATGGATTTACAAATGAATTCTAACAAACATCCAGAGACGAATTAGTGCCTATCCTTCACAAACTCTTTCAAAAAGTTGAGAAGGAAGGGATAATACCAAACAAGTTCTATGAAGCCAGCATTATACTAATACCAAAACCAAACAAGGACAAAACAAAAAAAGAAAACTACAGGCCAATCTCTCTAATGAACATGGATGCAAAAATCCTCAATAAAATTTTAGCTATCAGAATGCAACAATATATCCATAAGATAGTTCCCCACGACCAAGTAGTATTCATTCCGGGGACACAAGGATGGTTCAACATCTGAAAATCAATCAGTGTTATCCAACACATCAACAAAAAGAAATATAAAAACCATATGATAATATCAATAGATGCTGAGAAAGCTTTTGACAAAGTATAACACCCATTTATGATAAAGGGCCTTGAAATTCTTGGGATACAAGGAACATACCTCAACATCATAAAGGCCATATATGACAAGCCAACAGCCAGTATTATACTTAATGGCAAAAAGCTGAAAGCATTTCCATTAAGATCTGGAACAAGACAAGGATGTCCACTCTCACCACTGCTTTTCAATATAATACTGGAAGTCCTAGCCAGAGCAAAGAGAAGAGAGAGACATACAAGGAATCCAAATAGGGAGGGAAGAAATTAAGCTATCACTATTCACAGATGATCTGATAATATACAGAGAGAACCCCAAAAACTCCACAGGAAAACTAATTAAACTAATCAATAAGTTTAGTAAAGTGGCAGAAACACAAAATCAACTCACAAAAATCAGTAGCCTTCCTAGACACAAACAACAAATCTGAAGAAGAAGAAATCAAGAAAACCATCCCTTTTATCATTGAAACCAAAAAAAAAAAAAAAATCAAATACTTGGGAATAAACCTAACAAAAGAGGTAAAGGACCTATTCAAAGAAAACTATAAAATACTGTTAAAGGAAATAGAAGAAGACACAAAGAAATGGAAAGACATCCCCTGCTCATGGATTGGAAGAATAAACATTATTAAAATGGCCATCCTACCAAAAGCAATATACAGATTCAATGCTATTCCAATAAAAATATCATGACATTCTTCAAAGAAATAGAACAATTATTGATGTAATTCATATGAAATCACCAAAAACCCTGAATAGCCAAAGCTCTCCTAAAAAAAAAAGAAGGGAATGGAGGCATCACACTCCCAGACTTCAAACTATACTACAAAGCCATAATCATCAAAATTGCATGCTATTGGAACAAGAACAGACACACAGACCAATGGACTCGAATAGAAAATCCAGAAATAAACCCACATATTTATGGTCAACTAATCTTTGACAAAGGAGCAAAGAATATGCATTGGAGCAAAGAAAGTTTGTTCAATAAATGGTGCTACGAAAAATGGGTCACTACATGCAAAAGAATGAAGCTTGACTACTACCTCACACCATGCAAATAAAACAACTCAAAATGGATTAAAGAACTAGACATAAGACCTGAAACCATAAAATATATAGAAGGAAATATAGGCGAAACACTACATGATATGCACATCAAAGACATCTTTACAGACACATCACCCAAAGCAGTGATAGTGAAGGCAAAGATCAACAGCTGGTACTACATCAAATTAAAAAGCTCTGCACAGCAAAAGAGACAATAACAAAAACAAAGAGAAACCCCACTGACTGGGAGAACATTTTTGCACACAACACTAATGATAAAGGACTGATCACTAAAATCTACAAAGAGCTCATGAGACTCAACAAAAACAAAGAAAATAATCCACTCAAAAAATGGGCAGAAGAGCTAAAAAGGAACTTCTCCAAAGAGGAAATGCAAATGGCCAACAGGCATATGAAAAAATGTTCAATATCACTTGTAATCAGGGAAACGCAAATCAAATCTACAATGAGATACCATCTTACACCAGTGAGAATGGCACATATTAAAAAAAAAATAGCAACAACAAATGTTGGCGAGGTTGTGGAGAAAAAGGAACTCTCCTGCACTGCTGGTGGGAGTGCGAACTGGTCCAACCACTATGGAGAGCTGTGTGGAGATTTCTTGAACTACTAAACATAGAGCTTCCATATGATCCAGCAATTCCACTCCTAGGTATTTACCCAAAGGACACAGAAACATTAATTCCAAAGAGCACCTGCACCCCTATGTTTATAGCAGCACTATTTACAATAGCTAAGCTATGGAAACAACCCAAATGCCCAAAAATAGATGACTGGATCAAGAAGATGTGGTACATATACACCATGGACTATTACTCAGTGATCAAGAAAGATAAATACAAGCAGTTTGCACCAACATGGATGGAGCTAGAAGGCATCATGCTCACAGAGACACACTGTGGGGCAGGGGCCGGGGGAAGGGTAGGTAGAGGAAGGATTAGGGTCAAAATAAGGGGGGGTGCAATTGTATGGGGAATATAACCAAAATGAAAATGCATACATTGTGCATAAATTAAAAATGATGTAAGAATTATATAAAATAAAAAAAATCATTTCAAAAAATAAAAAAAAAGAAAGAACACATTGACTAGAAGATACTGGATCACTAGAAGGTAGGTATGAGTTGAACATTTTGTTCAAATCCTCTATCTTTTGCATTTCAAAGCATGTGCATATATTAAGTGTATTTAAAATTAAAAATAAATTGAAAATAAAAAAATTGCATGCCATTTAATACCATTTATATCAATATCAAGAAAATTCTGACTAATGCATAATGACGAGGGACATTATAATGTTTGTTGGGTCACAGGAAGGAGCAGAAGGAATGGCTCACAAAAGGACATGAGGTGACATTCAGACTGGTCTCTGTGCTCATCCACAGTGTCTCTGTGCCTCTTGGGTCTATACTGTATATGTCAAAACTTTTCAAATTCTTCACTTTAAATATGTGTTGTTATTATATGTTAATTATACCTCAATAAAGATTTTTTTCTTGGGCCTCCCCAGTGGCACAGCAGTTGAGCGCTGGGTTGTGAAGCTGCCCGCAGCCTCTGTGGCGCCAGTTCGATCCCCGACTGCTCCCTGGCCACTGGAGGAGGGTCCCACATGGCGCGCAGACCTCTCCTGCCTCCCGCTGCTCCCCTCAGCAGTGTACTTCATTTGTCTGCCTGCTCTGTTCCCCACTCTGACTCTAGTGAATTCTCTCACCCTCCTGTGCTTCTGACTGTACCCACTGCTTGTATATAAATAAATAAATCTTTAAAAAAAAAAAAAAAGTTGACTTAGTTACTTTTGCTTTATACTCTGTCTTTTCCCACCCATCCCATAAGTCTTGAGCTTCCATAGTCAGGGTTGTTCTCTGTTTTCTTTAGTGTTGTGTCCCTAGAGACTAGAAAAGAAATTGAATGAATGATTGGGTGGATGAATGAGAACATTTTTTGTCTCTCCGGCCTCCCGTGAGCTCTCATGAGTTCTCTTTTCTTAATATAAAATAGCCCTTGTGCCTAAAAATCCTCAGATGACAGGAAGAATCCACAACATATGTGTTCTATTCATGGCTCTCCATTAATTATGCTAGTCACTCAGCCTTCTGGGTTCCAATTTCCTCATTTATTAAAAAAAAGAAATTTATGCCAGATGATCTCGAGCATTGAAATATTTGCTATTTGTAGTTCACTTTTCTCAAAAGTCAGCTGTCAGTCAATAAAAATTGGGTTGACTTGGTATGTAATAATATATGTACTATAGAACTTAGCAGCAACTTTTAAAGTAATGTAGCTTTATATGAACTTATTTGGAAAAAAAAAACCATATAAAAAAAATAAAGAGAAGATGTCAAACAATATGCATGAGATGATCCAATATAGCAAAAGAGCATAAACTCTGTGTGTTCGGATGTGTGTGGTCAGAGAGAGACCTGCAGTCTGGTGGGACATTAGTGATTGCTAGCTGTGAATTTTTTAGGGGTCAGAGGGGGGAAAATAAGCATTTCACTTTTTAATTTATACACTTCAACACTAGAAAAGTGAGGCATTATTAAAAATCCACTCTATTACATCTTACATCTCTATTACATCTAAATTTTCTATTTTATTAAAATATTTTTAAGTAGGAAAAAACCCTCTTTTTTTCTGATCTCAAATTTCTAGATCTAGTAGGAAGATCTTTCTAACTAGACTGTAGAATTCATGGCTTTACTTACTCTTTTTTCTGGGCCTATATAATATTACAAAACCAGTTGAGAAGTGGACTGGGCAATGGAATGACCAGAGACCTATAGCTCTCGTTCCAGGCCAGAGCCAGGCTGTGTAAATAGAAACAGCCCAAAGGCACCTCATGGCCAGGCCATCAAGGTATAGTTTTCTTTTATCAGTTTTCCTTTCCCAAGAAAGGAACCAAACTTATAAAACTCATCATATCGCATTACAAGTACAAATGCTGCCATGTACTTTCTCCTAACACATTGTTAAACACAAAGCACCCTCCCAATCCTTATTACATTTCAGACAGCAGTAGGGGCTGATTTCACTCCAAAAAAAGAACAGGTTTTGGAAACAACCAAGCCCAAGTTTCTAACAGTTGCATTTGGTTTCACTTAGATAATTCCTGGCATGGTGCATCCTCCCTTCCTAGCTGACCATTTTGTCTACAGGAAATGAGAAGATAATGTATCATATTCCTATAATTCCAGACAGGCCTACCATGAAAAACGCATTGCAACAAAACTCCCTTTTGTCACAAATAGGATTGTTTTAGACCGAGTTATGTGACTATCACACTATGTGAGGTCACCAAGCTCTTCTCCTATCCATGAATGTTCAGTTTTACCTGTTCCCATAATGGAACTACCACCTGGTAAAAACAGTACATTCAGGTATGAGAGGTACTGATTCAAAAGGTTTATTTAATATTCCAAGCCTATGTCAAGCTACTGCTGAACCACAATCAGCATGTACACTGAACTGTCTTTACTCCTTACAGAAGATAAGTCTCCTCAACTTCTTGAAAAGGTACCGTCTCTGCACTTCAATGAACAAAATTAGAGATGGAGAGAGAATAATCACTGCAGAAGAGAAGAGGTAGGATTCTGCCATCTGGAAGTCAAGGATTTATTGTTGTTTATGACTCAATAGTGATGATCAGAGTTCACTCAAGACCTACCCGGGATTGGGAGCCATTACATTGTTATAGCAAACTAATCCAATTTGGGGGAGTTATATTTTCAGTCATAATCACAAAAAACAGCACTAATTCCAACTGAATCTACTCTCTAAAATCATAAGCAGCAACATTTAGAATATTAGACCTCTATTATATGCAAATGACTTAAGAAGTCAAATTCCGTAAAGAGATGAGGTAAATGGCTTCCCTAATACAGACTCCACAAAACTTGATGGCAAAGGTTGATTTTGAAAAAGGGTAAACCTGGGGGACCTGGGATGATCCAACTGTTGAGTGGTCACCCAAGAGCTTCAGAAGCCCAAAGGCAGACACACAAAAAGAAACACAAGGTTTATTCACATGAGGATTGAGGAATAAGAACAGAAAGAGAAAAAATGTACTGGCCAGCAAGTGACCAGGTGCCAACTGTCCTGTTCCATGTAGTGTCCACCTGAGCAGAAACGGGAGTCCAGGCCCAAGCCTCATGTGACAAGATAGCAGCTGCCGAGACCAGAGCAGGACTGGTAGCTGTGATGAAAAGCAGGCAGAGAGACAGGAGGGTAAGTGGAGAACGTGGCTATCTGGCTGCTGAGCAGAAGCAGGAGCAGCAAGGCAGATGCCTCTGTCAGCCATGCAACAGGAAGCCAGCTGGAAAGAGTCCTGCCTGTGCTGGGCTTCAGAGTTTACATCTCAGCTCCCTCAGCCCCTTAAACGCATCTCCTCACCATTCAGGAAGTCAGGGGTAGAGCAGAAAACTCTGCCTTTCCCATCCAGCTGGCCACTAGCACCAGTGGGTGCCTGGCAGCCGGGCTTGGCCCACTTGGGGGAGGTGGGGAGAGGGCCTCTGGAGCCCCAGCAGCAATGTCAGACAGGGAGCCTCAGAGCAGGGCAGCCAGTGTGCAGTGGCTGCTACAGCCCCATGGGACTAGCTTGGAGGGTGTTCCTCCAACAATATGAGGTGTCTTAAATATAAGTATACTATGAAGACACAAACTTCTTGCAAACTACATTTCTAAAGAAGAAAATATATGAGTATTCTTTTTTTTTTAACTTTTTTTTTTTAAACGATTTATTTATTTATTTATACAAGCACTGGGTACAGTCAGAAGCACGGGAGGGTGAGAGAATTCACCAGAGCCAGAGCGGGGAGCAGAGCAGGCAGAAGGACCGAAGTACACTGCTGAGGGGAGCAGCGGGCGGCAGGAGAGGTCTGCGCGCCGTGTGGGACCCTCCTCCCGTGACCGGGGAGCAGCCAGGGATCGAACTAGCGTTGCAGAGGCTGCGGGCAGCTTTGCAACCCAGCCCTCAACCGCTGCGCCACCAGGGAGGCCCAATATATGAGTATTCTTTCTCCAACCCTCTATAGACTATACTTACCTAGATACACTAAGATGGTGCCATTTTCTTATTCATTAGATTTCTAGATAGAAATTTAGAATAATCTTTCAAGCTATCAAAAAATAAAACTGATTTTGTGATATCAATATCTGTTATTTGAGTTTGTGTTATAGATTCTTTTTATAGTACATGAGACATCACATTGTAAAAATTAGTAAAACCATAGGAATATTGATGAAAAGATATCTGATTTTTACATCTAGGAGGTTAGTTGCACCGATTCTATAATGGGATCCACATGAACTTGCTGAATTCCTATCATGTACTTAGAGGATACACAGTTCTTGCTATTGTCCTTAAGGAATAGTATGGAAGTTATTTCATTATATTGAAACTGCAAATGTGGGGAATGTCACAGTTTATGGGTCCTCATCCATGTGCTTATAATTGCAAGATACAACTCAAACACAAGGTGGAACAACAACAAAGTTTATTTATAAGAGGGAAATTGGGAGCAATGAAAAAGACATAGGTTTCTAAGGCCACAACTGGTCAACTGTCCTAACCCAAATAGTGTCTGCAATGACCATAGTCCAAACCAAAAACTGTTTTTGAATGATGGCATTGTCTTTCCAATGAGATCCCAGAGCTGGTGGCACACTGACAAATGATGGACCAGGACCCTACTCATGGTGGCAGGTGGAGGTAGTCACACAGGGAGCATTACTGAGGCAGCCACATGGCAGCCAGCAGTGCAGTCTGGAGGCTGGACTGGGCAGTGCTGGAAGCAACAGTAACAGGAAACATCTCCTGAGGTAGCACAGGCATGGGCCAGACAGTTCTTAGAGAACCAGGCCCAGGCACGGGCCAGCAGCACCAGTCAGAGCATGGTGTGGAGGATCAGGCACTGGCCTGTGGCAGTCAAATCGGCATGCTGAGTGCATCTGGATCTCTCTGTTCACTGGCCTTTCATGGCTTTCAGTATGCAAATTGCAAACTTGATCGGAACATTTTCAAAATCAGCTCCTGTTTTAAAACCCGCTCTCCATGGCACATGAAATCTGACCTGCGCCATGTCAGCTGGCTCTGCTGCACCACCTAACAGGCTCCATGGAGCTCCTCTTACAGTTCCCCACTCTCAATTCTAGTCACAATTTCTATGGTGATGAAAGTCAGATGTCTGGATTCTGGGCTGCAATCACAGAATTCAATATGAACACAGCCTGCTGGAGTGGCCATACTTGGTGGAGGCCTGAGTTTAGTGTGGCAACAGGTCACAGCCCTTGCTGCAGGCAGCAAAGGTTGCCCAACCACAGGAAACCCTCTCTCAGGAGTTGCATGAATTGCTCTGGATCAGATAAGAGTCATCTGAGACACCAGTGAGTGCTCAGATCAGCCTCTGTGGTCCTGAGACCTCAGCTCAAGTCTTTTCCTTGCAAGCTCCTGTAGTACAAATATGAAACAGAACTGTCTGCCCGAGCATCGCCAGTTCCTCTTGCCCCACACTCACAGGTGCAGCCTTTTGGACGAGCTCCCTGTCCCATTGTCCAGGTTGTTGGCACTGTCTGTTTGGGGTCTTGAAGTACCATGAGGTTTCTAACGTCTGAACCAGTTCTAAGCTCATCATTTCTAACCACAACATCTAAAATTACTAGATACAAAAGAGAAAGCTTGCAGTCATACAATTCATGTGCATATTGATTTTCAACAGAATTCTTTCCATGGAAAATTTAAAATCAAATTTCTAAAACTAGGGAAGATTGATAGCTGAGCTTTATATGACCAAACTGGCAATCCCAAGGTTGCAGGAAAGCTTTTTGTTGTGGCCTTCCTGTAACCCCAGTGACCTGTACAGTTGTGGGGTTTTTGTTTGTTTGTTTGTTTACTAACATGAACTAACTTAGTATTTAAAACTGAGTAGGTTGGGACCTCCTTGCTGGTGCAGGGGTTAAATCTCAGCACTATCAAGCTGAACCCCAGCCCTCTCCTGTCTCACCTGCTGCTCCCCTCAGCAGTATATTTCAATAGATTCACTTGTTCTGCTCCCCACTCTGTCTCTGGTAAATCCTCTCACCCCCTGCACCTCTGTCCTACACCCCAGTTCTTGTATGCATATATATATATATATATATATATATATATATATATATATATATAAAACAGAAAATAAAAAAATAAATAAAAAGAAACTGAATGGGTCACTCTAGTGTCCACCAAGAAGTACTAAAGAGAACACATACCCTAGAGGCAAGTCCTGAATTCTAATGTCACCTAAGTCTCAGCTACTCCTTAACATTAAGATTACAAGACTGGGCGTCCCTGGTGGCGCAAGGGGCTAAGCACAGCACTATGAAGCAATCACAGCCCCTGCAGCACAAATTTGATCCCCAGACAGCCAGGGAGCAACCCACATGGTGAAGCAGACCTCTCCTGACTTGCCCACTACTCCCGTCAGCAGTGTATTACAGTAGATCTACCTGTTCTGCTCCCCACTCTATCTCTGGTGAATCCTCTCACCCCCCACCCCGCACCTCTGGCCCGTATCCCAGCTCTTGTATGCATAAATAAATAAATCTTATAAAAACTTAATATTAAAAAATAACAATGACAAGACTGCATACAATAATGTTTTCTTCTTTTTCTGAAATCATGTCATATATGGTATATTTTCCAGTGGTAATGGAAATGCATATATCTCGCGCAATGTTTCCTAAATCAAGCATTACATAAGTGTTGTAGTTATAACCAAACTGGGAAAATCATAATAGAGAGAGTAAAATAAAACCACAAATTGGGCCCACCTTAAAATGACAATGAGTAAATAAATTCAGAAAAACAATTGTAAAAGAAAACATCTCAGGCCCAGCTTACCCATTTCAGGTAAGCATAAGGACTCTGGGGGGATCTGAGTCCCTGCATTCACAGTCCCAAACCTGGAAGACTGCAACCATCCCTTTGAGGAAGAAACAAATGAAATTAGTTCTTAGCACTGTGCTCTGCACTCTGAAGGAACAGGATGGTTGAAATAAATGCCTGAAAGAACTATGGGCTCTATTAAAGAGAAGTGAGATGTCACAAAGTGAACTAAATACATCAGTACTCAAGGTGCCCTAACTTAAGGTGGGCGACCTAAGCACAGAAAGGCCCAGAGACTAGAGCCTTCCACAGTGGGGGGCAAACGTGAACAGGTGACCAGCACGGTCACCTGTTGAGGTTGGGGAGACATCCTTGAGGTTGGGGAGAAACCAACCTGACTAGCCTCAGGGACACTGAAGCCAGTGAGGACTAAGGTCTCTACGAAGGGTGGTGCTGGGAATGGAGAACTCTGGAAACCCCCTCTGAGCCATAGGATAGTTGGCAGTTGACCTACATGTGATGTTACGAGAAAATCATCAAGACATAGGGTTGAGTGAGAAGCATAAAATGTAAAATACTGACTGTAGACCACATAATGATTTTTTTTTTTTATAGAGGCATGCTTTATTTATTTGTTTGCTGGTTTCTTTGTTTGTTTTGTTTATACATGCACTGGGTACAGTCAGAAGCGCGGGAGGGCGAGAGAATTCACCAGAGCCAGAGCGGGGAGCAGAGCAGGCAGAAGGACCGAAGTACACTGCTGAGGGGAGCAGCAGGCGGCAGGAGAGGTCTGCGCACCATGTGGGACCCTCCTCTGGTGGCCGGGGAGCAGCCGGGGATCGAACCCGCGCCGCAGAGGCCGCGCGCAGCTTCGCAACCCAGCGCTCAACCGCTGCGCCACCGGGGAGGCCCCACATAATGATTTTTTCACAAGTGACAGAGCCTGTGTGTTTGCACACCCAGGGGAAGTTTTAGAGGATATGTGGCAAACTATTCATTGCTGTTGCTCAGAGGAAGGGTAATGGGAATCTCGGTGGGGCCAGGAAATTTCTTTTTTTTTTTTTAAAGGTTTATTTATTTATTTATACAAGTACTGGGTACAGTCAGAAGCATGGGAGGGTGAGAGAATTCACCAGAGCCAGAGCGGGGAGCAGAGCAGGCAGAAGGACCAAAGTACACTGCTGAGGGGAGCAGCGGGCGGCAGGAGAGGTCTGCGCGCCATGCGGGACCCTCCTCTGGTGGCCGGGGAGCAGCCAGGGAATCAAACCGATGCTGCAGAGGCTGCGGGCAGCTTCGCAACCCAGCGTTCAACCACTGTGCCACCGGGCAGGCCCAAGGGGGCAGGAAATTTCTTTTCCTCCTGTGTGCATTTTTTAACTGCTTGAAGGAAAGAGGAGGGGAATGGAGAAGAGTTGTGAAGGAGGAAGATGTGGGAGAAGATAAATGGACAAAGAAGTGAATCCTATTTCATTGAAAATGATTAAGACTGGAGAATTAACTAGCTGAAGAATCAAAAGCTCTAGTCATATACTAAAAAATGTGGTAAAATAGGCAAAAGAAAACAAAACTTTGGATTAAGTAAATAGGGGGATTGAAAAACAACAAGTACTACTATTTTAATGAAGAAGAAATGACCATGGTCTTAATTATTGGTTGCTCATAGAAACTCTAACTTATCATAAGCAAATTGTTCCCCCAAAAAGGAGGAAACAATATTGACATTATCAAAAGAAAAAAATTGTTGCTTTTCATTTTAGAGGTCACATTATTTAGAATTCAAAAAGGGAAAATTAAGATTATCAAAACAGCTACAAGGCAGAGTTTACCTCTTGAAAGAAAATGTATGCACGTACAAGTTATGCAGATTTCAACAGCAATTACTACTCCCAAACACAATTCTCCACCCAGGCACAGCATCCTGGAAGGATTCACTCTACCCTGACCTGTGGCATGCACTTCACATGCTCAGTTGAGCCAAGTCTAAAGCACACTCTGCTCAGCAACAGGATCCTATTATGTGTCCACGCATGACTATTCAAGGAGGCAAAACCTAATTTGTTTACATTCCTTGACCCTCCAAGTGAAGTATCCAAATGAAACCATTGTGTGTGTAATAAAGTGACATTGGTGGTGTGACAGCACAGGGTTCAGGACTTCCAAAACTGCTGCAGTGTTGGGGATTACAGGAGAGTCTCCAACCCTTCATGAACCCCAGGACCCCCTGACTCCATGCTAGTGATTATCTTCAAAACTAGAGAAGAAAGAAGTGTTTTCTTGTTCATAAAGGAGGGTGTTTATGATTTAAGATGATCACAATTAATACAATGTTTTTCTTGACTGGTAAAACTGATCCCAAACTACTTCCCTGGAAAGGAACACATACTTTACACTGTTCAGAGCTCTTTTCAGTCAATTATTGGCCTTAAATCAAAGTTATACACACATTAAAGTGGAAAATATATTCTGCTTTGTGCCTTACATTTACTTTCATTGGAAATAGAAGGCTGGATAAGAACTTGGTTATTGATGAGCAAGAAATTTATAAAACTTTTTAGGAAAAGAAATCAATCATCTTTCTCATGGATCATTGCAGGCATATTCAAAATGCAATCATTCACTCAGCAAACTTGAAGACTTTACATGTAATCTGTACATCACAAGACTTTAGGAATTCTTAGCTGAAGAAGTCTGGCTCTGCTCCCTGAGTACTCACTCCATTTGAGAAACAGGCATGGAAATTTATGATAATGATAATCACTTTATGATAATGTGCTGTGTTGAGGGCTAGAAACTCTAGAGGCTGGAGCAGAGGGAGTTCCTGACACCTAGGGGCACCAAGGAAGGTGTCTCTGCTCTTCCTAGGTATTGATTTGGTAAGATGGGGGGGCGGGGTTGGTAGAAAGAGACAGGAAGGGCATTTCAGAACAAAGAGACAGCACATGCCAACTTACAGAGCTAAAGGCAGTGTAAGTGTTGTGGAGTATAAAGGATCTGCAAATGATTGCATTTTCCTCTGTAGTCAAGGAAGAGCCCTGTAACACTTAAATTAGAATGGTGATCTTAAAATATTGGTGTTTTAAGCAAGTCACTCTGACAACAATGTGGAGAATAGCTCAACAGAAAGTTATCTTACGTAGGAAAACAAATTCAGGGAAAATGAAATTTTGAGAGCTGTAACAATAGAAATGGGAAAGAGGAAATGGACCCAAAAAGACATATAGGAAATCAAGTAAATAAGACCAAATTTACTCATGAAAGTATTATTTATTAAGCAAAAAAATAGTGAAAAAGTAGATAAATTCTTTCACATATGTACTATGAGATACTATACAACAATTAAAATCTTATTTTAAAAGGCTATCATGGAGTGTATACTAATGATATTTTAATCCAGTGTTTAATGCAGTTAGAAAATGTAGGCAAACTATGATCACATTTTTATAAAAAGAAAATTTCAAATAATCAGAATTTAAAGAGACTGAAAGTATGACCATTAAAATCTTGTAGGTTATTATACAGGATGTGGAATTGTAATTTTTATTTTCATCTTTAGAATGCCCTCAATTTATAATAAGCTAGTATTATTTTCAAATAAAAGTATTAGATAATATTTTAAAAGACCAGGATCCTGTATAAGTGATTTAACCAAGACATTCAAGCTATAAAATATCTAAATAAAGGAAAGCTTTTAAAGGATAAAAAGAGTTTAATTCTGATTTAATGAATTATTTATCAATTCTTCTGCAGCAATTTCTTCACAATCATCACAGAACCCATGTGAAAGTTACTATTAACCCATTTTACAGATGAGAAAAAACAATCATTAAAATTGCCCAAGATCATACATGTACTACTAGTCCTCCCACTAAACACACTCATTCAAAATAACTTTTATAAAACCTTGACATGAAGAAAATCCAGATATGCAATGTCCAAATAGGATTTTTAGATCTAATGTGTTTTTCTTCTCTCTGTTAATATTTCCCAATACATAATTATAAAGATTGCATGCATCAACATAAACCATCAGTCAAAAACTAAGTTTGCCTCTGTAACAAATTAAATTTTTTAAAGATTTGTTTATTTATGCATACAAGAACTGGGGTACAGGCCAGAGGTGTGGGGGGTGAGAGGATTCACCAGGGACAGAGTGGGGAGCAAACCAGGCAGATTGACTGAAATACACTGCTACGGGGAACAGCAGGCAAGTCAGGAGAGGTCTGCTGCGTCATGTGGGTAGCTCCCTGGCCGGGAATCGAACTTGTGCTGGAGAAGCTACCAACAGCTTCACAGCGCTGTGCTTAACCCCTTGCACCACCAGGGAGGCCCACAAATTAATTATTAATAGCTGAGAATACACTATGTGAAGGAATACTAGAAAAAAGAAATTAACTATTTAACTACTTCAAAGTCCTGATGGGTTCCTCCTTGGGGAGCAGAGCTCAGGCAGCTGGGGGCATTGCTGTAGGAGTATCACTTGAGGACTATCACTTGCTCCCACTGCTGTCTGATGGCGTCCT
Organism: Talpa occidentalis; assembly: GCF_014898055.3. Classification (NCBI taxonomy): domain Eukaryota; kingdom Metazoa; phylum Chordata; class Mammalia; order Eulipotyphla; family Talpidae; genus Talpa; species Talpa occidentalis. Next base: position 51,385,823 of record NW_023601322.1, read on the forward strand.
CTAGTGGTGTTGAATGTTTGGGAGCTCATACACCCATTAAGAATATGAAAACTATGGATCTCTTCCCCCACTACTACACTACTAAAAAATGCACAGTTTTACAGCAAATTTGCAAATAAAGAAATTTATGAAAGGAAAAAATACGTAAGCAAGTCCTTGAAAGAAAACCTGCTCACCATGGGGTTGAGCAAGTAATCCGGTGATTGACCAACAGAATAGCTTAAATGACACTAGATTTAAAGATGCTTGACAGTGTCACTGCTTGTGCAAAGGGAAAAAAAAAAAATCAAGTGGGCTTAAGTCACCTAATATATCAGTAGCAAACATGTTTTCATCAACAAATATATGCCTTTCATTTTAGCAAATACCTTATTTCCTTCCCACTAGTTTTTAAATTTACCATAGTCTAAAAAATTGCTTTTATTTTCATAAAGGTAATTTCAGTTTTTTAACTTAAAAATTATTTTCAATCTTCCATTCAAACTGCTGTGTTCACAGTTTGCTGTAATTTATTTATGTAAAGTTTAAATGTAAGTTTTCACACCTCAACATGGCATAATGGAGAGAACGGAATCACCTTCTTCCTTGAAAACAACTTGAAAAAAACACTGATATGTGCTCCTAGAAAAACCCAAACACTTGGAACCAGCTTTACAGATTCAGGACATCCCCAGGGGATTCAAGAAAAAAGTTGGTGGCTGCTGAGGGGAAAGAAGGCTAGGAGGAGGCCCCAGGGGGAGGGAACATGTCAATGTTAAGTCAAACCAAAGGAAACAGAGGACATCAGAAAAAAATTTCCAAGGAGGGCAGTGGGAGCTCAGCAGACTAGGACCTGGGAAATTGGGAAGCCTGCCATTGGAGTGGCGTGGCCACTGAAAGCTCCTGCCTGGAAGAAAGCAAAGAAAATCCAGGTGGAGCCAGGCGGGACTCCATAAAAAGTTTGACACCAAAAAGAAGGACTCTAGAGTGAACTCACAAATCCTCTGGGAAGGCAAACCAAGGGGCCTAAATGTCTCAGCCCTGCTGAAGCTGTAGCTGACACAACGGTGGGGCAGCACAGCCATTGTGGGTGCCACAGTGAGATGTGGGCACACACGTGCACCCTGAACACACAAAGCACCACCTCTGAGCCAGTGAAAATCATCCGCAGTGTATGAGCCCGGAGATCTGGATATTGGCAACCCCTGGAAGGTTCAAGCTTTACAGTTTAGGAAGCCCAAAAGAACAACAGGGAGCTGGGGAGGGAAGTGAAAACAAACCAAGCACGGAATGCAGCTTGCTGTGCAACAAAACAGGAGACAGAGGTGACTAACCTCACTCCTCATCCAAGTTCAAGTATTAAAGCCCTAGATGCTTTCCTTCCCCCCCACTTCATACCAAGGTAAACAAAGAGAACAAAGATAGATCTCCACCACCCCAACCACAAATACACACATAAACAGTAATAAATAAGCAGTATACATGCCTAGCAAGCAAGGAACATCTCAACACAAGATGGAAAAGCAAAATAAGAAGGACAGAAGTCCTGGGACAAGTGTAAAGGAGACAGAAATAGAAAAAGTATCTGACAATGATGTCAAACAACAAAATTAAGTGTCAAATGAGATACTGGAAGGCCAGTCAAAGACAGACAGGTAGACACGGGAACTCAGGAGATCTAGGAAAAAGGAGAGTTCTCCACTAAGGAGAATGAATGTATAAAAAGATCACAAAAAAAGATGCTGAGTAAAAAGCAGAATTACCTAGACCATGCTTTAAATAGAATCAAAATGGCAGAAGAAAGAATTTCAGCTGTAGAGGACTCAAATTACATTTTTTAGTGTCACCACTTCCAGCAGGTCACCAATGAGGTGGGCTCCTACATGAAGAAGATTGGCTACAACCCATTCATCATGGCTTTTGTCCCCATCTCCAGCTGGCATGGTGACAACATGCTGGAGTCCAGTACTAATACACCCTGTTCAAGGACTGGCAGGTAGAGACAGGAGCGCTAGGCCACTGGGTGACCTGGCTAGAGGCTCTGTTCTCCAGTGCCCTCCTACCCACCCTGTCAACAAGCCCCTGAGGCTGCCCCTGCAAGAGGAGTACAAGATTGGCGGCAAGGCAGGGTGCCTGAAAGCTGAGTGGAGTGTGGCTCCCTGAAATTCAGGATGGTGGTGAACTTTTCTCCCACCAATCTCACCACAGAGTTCAAGTCTATACCACGAGATGTACCACAAGGCCTTGGCCAAGGCCCTGCCCAGTGACACCATGGGCTTCAACATGAGGAAAGCACCTGTGAAGGACACCTGGCATGAGACCATGGCTGGAAGGAGCAAGAATGACCTCCCCATGGGGGCTAGAAGCTTTGTGGTCCAGGCAACTGTCCTGGACAGGGCAGGATCAATACCAGCTGTACCCTGGTGCCCACTGTCACCACAGTTATTCAAAGTACTCCTGGAAGTCCTAGCTAAAAAAATTAAGTGAGAAAAAACCATAAAAGAAGTGAAAGTGTCACGATTTGCAGATGATGTGCTAATACCTAGAGAAACCAAAAGATTCTACCAAAAAAAGAAACAAACAAAATTCTAGGAACAATAAATGAATACAGTAAGGTGACAACATACAAAATCAATATACAAAAATCAGTACACGTCTATATGTGAACCATGTATCAGAAGAAAGGGAAATAAGGAAAACAATTCCATTTACAATCAGACCAAAAAAAATTGAAATTCCTGGGAATAAACTTAATGAAAGAGGTGAAGGGCTTATATCATGAAAACTATAAAACTATTAAAGGAAAGAAGACACAAAGAAATGAAAAAATACCCAATGCTCATGGGTAGGAAGAACTAATATCATTAAAATAACCATACTACCCAAAGCAATTTAGAGATTTAATGCAATACCTAACAAAACACCAACAATTATTGAGTGTATATGGAAGCACAGTACAGCTAAAACAATCTTGAGAGAAAAGAAGAAAACAGTGCAGTACTGGAACAAAAACAGAAACAGACCAATGGAACAAAATGGAAAGTCCAGATATAAATCCATATAAATATGGATGGTCAAGTTTTGACAAAGGCATTAAGACCACACAGTGGAGAAAGGACAGCTTTTTAATACATGGTGCAAAGCAACACAGATAACCACATATAAAAAAAAATAAAGAGAAACCCATATTTAATACTATACATGCAAATGGATTAAATAAATGGATTAAATAAATATTAAGAAATTAAAAACCAAAACCATAAAGTACTTGAAAGAAAATATAGGGGATACACTACAGGACATCTACCATAGAGAGGTATTTGGGACTACAACCACAGCAGCAAAGGGAAACAAAAGCAAAAATAAACAAGTTGGGCTATATCAAACTTAAAAGATTTTGTACCTCAAAAGAAACCTTAACAAAAACAAAAAGGCAACCTACAGAATGGGATAAAAATATTTGCACACCATACATGTGATAAGAGGTTAATCTCCAAAATTTACAAAGTACTTACACAACCAACAACAAAAAAACAAATCACCCAGTTAAAAAACTGGGCAAAGAACCTCAAAAGAGGGGGCGGAGCAACATGTGGGCGAGGAGACGCTGCGAGTAAGATCTCCCATTAAAAAAAGTTAATAGGGAGGAAAAGCGGCAGGTCCCAGTGAGAACTGGGACACGGCAGATAAACAGACGACTCCAGCAAACTACCGAAGAAGAAAGTGGCCATAAAAGAGGACCAGAAGGGAGGGAAGCGCAGAACCCTGCTCCCCTCCCCCGCCCACAGAGGCGGCACTCTCCGACCGGCAGAGAGGAGGAAAACAACAAACTAAAACGGCCAACAAGAACAAAGGACGCAGCAAGCGGGACTGTGAGTGGAAAGGAACTATTGCAGCCACCACACCCCGTGAACGGGAGCTGTGGAGAACCCTGCAGGATTCGCCGCGGCGGTGAGCGAACGGCTCCGGGCGCCATTAGAGAAGAACAAAGACCCCGGGAGACGCGCACACAGCCCGGGCTGCCAGTAAGCTTGCGCGGAAAAGCGGCGCCTTGGCGCGCTTGAAAAACAAAAGCAGATCAGGATCGCAGCTGCCCAGGTCCCCGGGCCTGCGACCTAGGCTTGAGGGGAGACGCGCGGAGGCCTGCCTCACTGAGGTGAAAGTCCCTCCCTCACTGAGTGAGCAGGAACCAGGCGCCCAGGCACGGGAGCAGGTGCAAAAGGCGCCATTCCTGCACCACTAAACTGGGCTACAGCCCGCCTCCTGGAACTGAGGGCTTTGGAACTGAGACCCGGGGCACGAAATTCGGAGCGTGGGTTCTCCACGACGGTGGGGCACAAGGCAGACACAGCACCCCAAAGCCATTGAGGTTTACCCTACCATTCTCACTCTGCTCCCTGTCACACGGCGGGGGGGGGTCGAATAACAGCCCCCCAAGGACAATAGGAGAGATCTCTGACGCCACCTAGCGACCAGAAAAAAAAAGTCACTAACACCCCATAGACCAGGGAAACTTCTTAAAAAAAGACTTCTTGAAAAGGGCAGAAGGCTTCTGGAGGACCCAGTGGCCAGCTGGGAAGTTAGCCCACGCCAGGCCCCTTACAACCAGCAGTCTGAGCCCACAGAGGGAGCAGGCACCCACGTCCGGGGCAGACCGGGTTCGCAGAAGAGTGTGCCTGAAACCCGAGGCACAGGGACTGCATCCCACTTCGCCATTTTAGAACAGGGACATTTCTTCAGTAAAGACTGCCTAAAACCAGCAGAAAGCTCCCCCAGAAGCCAGAGATGGCTCCTAGAAGAGCCAGAGGGGAGCGGAGAAGTTCACCCAAGATGCCAGCCAGTCCGAGCAACACAGTGTCCCAATGCATATGACAAATTAGAAAACAGACAGTAGGGAGTAGAAGAACCACACGCAACCTAACAACTCCTCAGGAAAGAAGCACACCACAAAAAGAAAACCACTCCCCAGATTGCAACGACAGCAACTTGGAAGAACTTCTGAGCCTTCCAGAAAGAGAATTTAAAATTGCTATGATTAAAAAGTGATAGAAGTCATAAAGGAAAACAATGATCAGAAGAAGGAAATTGAGTCCCTAAAGAGGGAAAACAATGGTCAGAAGAATGAAATTGAGTCCCTAAAGAGGGAAGTAAAAGAAATGCAGGAGATCAAAGAATTAATGGAGGAACTAAAGAACTCTGGGAAAAGCAATGAAAGCAGAATAGATGAAATGGAAGAACAAATAAGTACTCTCGAAGACACAGAAATAAAAAGAACCAAAACAGAAAAGGAAAGAGAAGTACGAAGGAAAAAAGAATGAAGAAAGACTTCGGGAACTATCTGACTCCATGAGGAAAGGAAATATAAGAGTTATAGGAATTCCAGAAGGAGAGGAGAGACATGTAGGAACAGAGAAAATATTCCAGGAGATAATTGAAGAGAACTTCCCAAATGTGAAGAAGGAGCTTAAAATTGATATACAAGAAGCAAGAAGAACACCAAACGTCCACGACGAAAGGAAAAATACAGCAAGACACATAATAGTAAAGCTCCCAAAAATCCAGGACAAGGAAAAAATAATGAAGCTGACAAGAGGGAAGAAACAGATAACATTCAAGGAAAACCAATCAGGCTGACATCAGACTTCTCTGAAGAAACACTACGGTCAAGGAGAGAGTGGAGGGACATAGTCAACAGACTCCAAGAAAACAGATGCCACCCAAGAATACTCTATCCCGCAAAGCTCTCCTTCCTCTATGAAGGAAGAATAAGGATCTTCCCAGACAACAGAAACTCCGGATTTCATTACGACTAAAACCACCCTCCAAAAAATACTACAAGGAATCCTAAAGCCAGAACCTCAGAGGACGAAGACAACGAAAGAAGACCAAAAAAAAAAAAAAGTTATTAAAAGAATAATAAATAAAATCAAAGGAAGACAAACACAATGGCAAATACAGATGCTAACAGTCAATATTAACTCTAAAAATGTAAATGGACTAAACTCTTCAATAAAAAGACACAGAGTTGCAGCCTGGATTAAGAAACAAACCCAATCTTTTGCTGTCTCCCGGAAACACATTCGCTACAAGATAAAAATAGGCTCAAAGTTAAGGATGGAAAACCAATCCTACAAGCAAATGGACCAAAAGAAGCTGAACAGCTATACTTATATCAGATAAAACAGACTTCAAACTCAAAAAAATAAAAAGAGACCCAAATGGTCACTAACAATATGATCAAGGGGACAATACTTCAAGAAGAAATAACACTCATTAACATATACTCACCAACGAAGGAGCACCAAAATATATCAGACAACTGTTGTCCTCTCTGAAAAGACATCAGAAAAAACATAAGTAGTGGGAGACTTCAACACACCACATCAACAATGGATAGATCAACAGAAAAAAATAAGTAAAAGAAACTAAAGCTCTAAATAAGGACCTAGAGCATTTGCGAACAGACATCTATAGAACACTAAACCCGAAAAAAACGGAGTACAACATTTTTCTCAAGCGCACACGGATCATTCTCCAGGATTGATCACATACTGGGGCACAAGACAAACATCACAGATACACCAAGATTGAAATCATACCAACCATCTTTTCTGACCACGAAGGCATCAAACTAGAAATAAACCATAAAAAGAAGGCAAGAACTATCCTACCTCATGGAGATTAAAAACCACACTACTGGAAGACCACTGGACTAACGAGGAGATCAAAGAAAAGAAAAATAAAAAATCTTTGAATTGAATGACAAGGAGGACACCAATATCCTAAATGTATGGGATGCAGCAAAAGCAGTAATAAGAGGAAATATATGCAATAGAAGATCACATCAAGAAACAAGAACGAACTCAAAGAAACAACCTAATCTCGAAGCTCAAAGATCTAGAAAAAAGAACAAAAAAAAAACCCCAAACCAGTAGAAGAAAAGAAATAATAAAAACCAAAGCAGAAATAAATGAAATTGAAACTAAAAAAACAATCCAAAAGATCAATGAAACCAAGAGCTGGTTCTTTGAAAAAATCAATAAATAGACACCCCTAGCCAGCTCACAAGGAAAAAAGGGAGAAAGCACAAATAAACAGATCATAAATGAAAGAGGAGAAATCACAACAGACACAGCAGAATCAAAAGAATACAGAAACTACTATGAACAGTTATATGGAAACAAGTTCAAGAATCTAGAGGAGTTGGACAAATTCCTACAACTCTACAATCACCCAAAGCTAGATAAAGAAGAAATAGAACACCTAAACAGACCAATTACAAGCAGCGAAATTGAAATGGTAATCAAAACTTCCCCAAAAACAAAAGCCCGGACCTGATGGATTTACAAATGAATTCTACCAAACATTCAGAGACGAATTAGTGCCTATCCTTCACAAACTCTTCCAAAAAATTGAGAAGGAAGGGACAATACCAAACACGTTCTATGAAGCCAACATTACACTAATACCAAAACCAAACAAGGACAACACAAAAAAGGAAAACTACAGGCCAATCTCCCTAATGAACACTGATGCAAAAATCCTCAATAAAATTTTAGCTATCAGAATCCAACAATGTGTCCATAAGATAATTCACCATGACCAAGTAGGATTCATTCCAGGGACACAAGGATGGTTCAACATCCGAAAATCAATCAACGTTATCCAACACATCAACAAAAAGAATATAAAACCATATGATAATATCAATAGATGCTGAGAAAGCTTTCGACAAAGTGCAACATGCATTCATGATAAAAGCCCTTGAAATTCTTGGGATACAAGGAACATACCTCAACATCATAAAGGCCATTTATGACAAGCCAACAGCCAGTATCATTCTCAATGGTGAAAAGCTGAAAGCAATTCCATTAAGATCTGGAACAAGACAAGGATGTCCACTCTCACCACTGCTTTTCAATATAATACTGGAAGTCCTAGCCAGAGCAATAAGACAAGAGAAAGACATCCAAGGAATCCAAATAGGAAAAGAAGAAGTCAAACTATCACTATTTGCAGATGATATGATAATATACATAGAGAACCCCAAAATCTCCACAGAAAAACTAATTCAACTCATCAATCAATTCAGTAAAGTGGCAGGATACAAAATCAACATGCAAAATTCAGTAGCCTTCCTATATACAAACAATAAATCTGAAGAAGAAATCAAAAAAACCATCCCTTTTATTATCGAAACAAAAAAATCAACTATTGGGAATAAATCTAACAAAAGAGGTAAAGGACCTATACAAAGAAAACTAAAAACACTGTTAAAAGAAATAGAAGAAGACACAAAGAAATGAAAGACATCCCTGCTCATGGATTGGAAGAATAAACATTATTAAATGGCCATCCTTCCAAAAGCAATATACAGATTCAATGCTATTCCAATCAAAATTTCAATGTCATACTTCAAAGAAATAGAACAATTATTGATGAAATTCATATGGAATCACCAAAAACCGGAATAGCCAAACTCTACTGAAAAAAAAAGAAGGAAATGAGGCATCACCTCCCAGACTTCAAACTATACTACAAAACCATAATCATCAAAACTGCATGGTATTGGAAAAAGAACAGACATACAGACCAATGGAATTGAATAGAAAATCCAGAAATAAACCCACAGATTTATGGTCAACTAATCTTTGACAAAGGAGCAAAGACTATGCATTGGAGCAAAGAAAGTTTGTTCAATAAATGGTGCTGGAAAACTGGGCCGCTACATGCAAAGAATGAAGCTTGACCACTACCTCACCATACACAAAAATCAACTCAAAATGGATTAAAGAACTAGACATAAGACCTGAAACCATAAAATACATGGAAGGAAATATAGGCTAAACACTACGGGATTTGCACATCAAAGACATCAGACACATCACCCAAAGCAGTGATAGTGAAGGCAAAGATAAACAGCTGGGACTACATCAAATTAAAAAGCTTCTGCACAGCAAAAGAGACAATAACAAAAACAAAGAGAAACCCCACCAACTGGGAGAACATTTTTGCACCCAACACTAATGATAAAGGACTGATCACAAAAATCTGCAAAGAGCTGATGAGACTCAGCAACAACATAGAAAATAACCCAGTCAAAAATGGGCAGAAGAGCTAAAAGAAACTTCTCTGAAGAGGAAATGCAAATGGCCAACAGGCATATGAAAAAATGTTCAACATCACTTGTCATCAGGGAAATGCAAATCAAAACTACCATGAGATACCATCTCATACCAGTGAGATGGCACATATTAAAAAAACTAGCAACAACAAATGTTGGCGAGGGTGTGGAGAAAAAGGAACTCTTCTGCACTGTTGGTGGGAGTGCAAACTGGTCCAACCACTATGGAGAGCTGTGTGGAGATTTCTGGACCTACTAAACATAGAGCTTCCATATGATGCAGCAATTCCACTCCTAGGTATTTACCCAAAGGACACAGAAACATCAATTCCAAAGAACACCTGCACCCCTATGTTTATAGCAGCACTATTTACAATAGCTAAGCTTTGGAAACAGCCCAAATGCCCAAAAAATAGATGACTGGATCAAGAAGATGTGGTACATATACACCATGGAGTATTACTCAGCATTCAAAAAAGATAAACACATGCAATTTGCAGCAACATGGATGGTGTTGGAAGGGATCATGCTCAGAAATAAGCCAAAAGAAAAAGAAAAATACTGGATGGTCTCACTCATAACAGAAATCTAGAAAACTTAAGGGACCAGGAAAATGAATATAAGAAAGTGAAAATCAAAATCAACAAAAAACTATGAACCAGAGACACTTTTTGGGGGGTGGGGGGGGGAGGGGAGGGATTGGGGTCAGAATGGGGCGTTTGCAATTGTATGGGGGAATATGAAAATAAAATTTATTATTTAAATTAAAAAAAAAGAACCTCAAAATACTTCCTTAAAGAATACCTGTAGATATATGAAAAATGTACATAATTTATTACAAGAAAAATGCAAATTAAAACCACACTGAGGGGCTCCCGGTAGCGCAGCGGTTGAGGGCTGGGTTGCGAAGCTGCCTGCAACCTCTGCAGCGGCAGTTTGATCCCCAGCTGCTCCCCGGCCACCAGAGGAGGGCCCCACATGGCACGCAGACCTCTCCTGCTGCCCACTGCTCCCCTCAGCAGTGTACTTCGGTCTTTCTGCCTGCTCTGCTCCCCGCTCTGGCTCTGGTGAATTCTCTCACCCTCCCGCGCTTCTGACAGTACCCAGTGCTTGTATAAATAAATAAATCTTACAAAAAAAAAAAAAACACACTGAGGTCCTCCCTGGTGGCCTAGAGGTTAAATCTCAGTGCTATCACTGCTAAGGCCTGAGTTTGATCCCCAGTCAGAGAGCTAAACCACATATAGAGTAGCAGACTTCTATCTCGCCTCCTGTTCCCCTTAGCAGTGTGTTTCAGGAGATCCACCTGTTCTGCTTCCCACTCTGCCTCTGGTGAATCCTCTCACCCCCTGCACCTCTGGCCTGCACCCCAGTTCTTCTTTGCAAAAATAAATAAATAAATAAATAAATAAATAAATAAAACCACACTGAGATACCATCTCCCCCCTGTGAGAATGACCCATATGAGAAAGAACAGAATTAACAAATACAGGTGAGGTAACAGTAAAAAATGAACTCTCATCCACTGTTGGTCAGAGTGGAAGCTGGCACCGCCCCTGTGAAGACCAGCATGGAGATGCTTCAAGAAAATAAGAATGGAAATCCCATTTGATCCAGCAATATCACTATTAGGTTTCTATCCAAACAACATGAAAAATTTAACATGAAAGATCTATCTACACCTACGTACATAGCAGCACTGTTGATAATTGCCCACTCATGGAACCAACCCAAGTGCCCTTCAACAGATGAATAGAGAAACTGTGGAGCATATATTCAATGGAATATTACACAGCTGTGAAGGAAGATAAAGTGGTGGCTTTTGGCACAAAATGAATGAAACTTGAGGTGATTATGCTGAATGAAACCAGCCAAAAAATAAAAGACAGATATCAGATGGTTTCACTCATCAGTAGACTGTAAATACAAAAAAGAAAAAATTATATGCAAACAGAAGAAATAAAAATTTGAACAGATAGCAGTTACCAGAAGGAATAAGGGAAAGGGTGGAGGGAATGGGGCAAAGAGGCAGATGGGGTACTGGCATAGGTGGTTTGGAAGAGGGAATTAAAAAAATTGGAAGACCCTAATTTTTATAGTTCTCTAATGCTCCTTAACTGCCGTACAACTTCTTTCATTTTTCCACTTCTCTTATACTGTTTAACGTTAGTTCCTGTACAATTCTTTTTTAGTTACAAATACTATGATGCATCTATATATGTATACCTCAAAAAGCATTCCTATAATATCTATTGATTATCATAAATTATTTTTTTATTTTAATAGGAGAGTATGGATCTTGTTAAGTGGCTTTCTTTAAAAAAATAATTCAAACGACATCCCTTGAGATAAAGTCAGGAGGAGCCCATCTGAACGATGACTGCTAAATGGCACTTTCCAATCAGAGCACTTTACCCTGATATTGTGAACATTTTCAGATTGCTCACATCTCTAGCAGCCATGATGCATATGACTCAACAATTCCTGACCAGAGAACATTCTGTTTTTTCTTAAGTTCATGAGGAGACTCACAAGCAAGCAGTTTGAGATCTATTTTGAAGCTTAACAGTAATAATTGAGCCATTTTCCTGAGTTTTTCAAACGTATATAAACTGAAATAGGCATCCTTTTAGTTTCGTGTGTGTGTGTGTGCATGTGTGTAATAGTGTGTGTGTATTTGCAAGAAACCTTCTGAAGACATTGATGACACATTTAAATTGATACAATTAATGTTTTTCTTTACTTCCATAGGCAACAAATGTTTTCCCTACACAGGACCAGCAGTGAAGAGAAAGACTATTGAAATGCATTTACATTTGTATTTTATTCTGATTCTCACCTTCCATTCCCAGACATGCCCCGGCCATACCTACACCACACCCCTGAGAAATGTGAGGGAGAGAATTCTATCCTCTAATCCCTTCTTGACTCTAGGCAAGCAGTAATCTGTCAATAAATGGTATCTAATTTCTTAGACATTGCATAGCCCAAGCAGCCAACAGGTGAATTGTCCAATACATTCCTAATCACATTCCGGGGCTTCTGCCCAAGCAGCCCACCAACATCGAAGTCCCTCAAGGTCCAACTCTGAGCCTCTTTGGTCCTTGCTGATGGACCTCTTTGGTCCTTTGGTCCTTGTGATGCACACACCACGTGGAATTTTTACTCCCAAATTCCCAACTCTAGTCAGACCTTTACAAGGATTCTGATGCCTACTGTTCAGCATCTGGGTGTCTCAAAAGCACCTCCAAGTCCACATGTGCAAAAGGGACTCATCTGACATAGTCAGTGAATTACCAGATCCCATAAGTTTAAATTCCTAAACATCCACAGAATCTTCACTTTCTCCTTCTCCACTGCAACCTTTCAGTTCAAGCTACCGCTGCTATACAATGGGGCCTCAAGACAACCCCTTAAGCCTGCCCAAACTCACTCTTGCCTTTTCTAACTGTTGTCCATGCTGAACCTGCGTGTCCTCCACGCTGCGTGCACCTGAAGCCCCAGTGCCATTATGTTGAAAACCTCACCCAACCTGGACATCCCTCCCCCTTTCCCACCAGACCCTCTCTTGTCCCCACTTGATTTCTCATTAACTGCAGCTCATCTATCAGATTTCAGCTCAAGAACCATTTGTCCTTATAAATATTCTTCCATATAAATATTCTTCCTTCAACCCTTCTAGGAATTTACAGGGCCTGGTGTGGAGCTTGTCATTTGTCCCAACTGGTCAATTTCAACTGAGAAACTGATTGACTGGATAGGTTGATAGCTTTTCCTCGATTTGACTGTAGGTCCTAAGAGAGGCACTGAGTCTTTTTGCTCACCACTGATCCTTACCACCTAAAGAGGCTAGAACTTACTGTTGCATGATCAATATTTCTAGAAAAATTTGCATGAGCAAAGTGTATAGATCTCAGAAAAGAAATTGCTTTGCTGATGAGGGCAGAATAAGGAGATGGTGTTATTAATTTATTTTATAAATACACTAGACCAAAGAGAAAAATTATTTTTTGGAATTTTCAGGAAAAAGTATTGATCTTTACAAAAAGTCAAGTTTTCTATGTGACATGCTAAGTGTTAACCACCCACAATCTCACTGAATACATTCAGGATATACTAACGTTTGGGGACCTCGATTAGTACTCCAGGCAGAGAGACTGCACTATTACCTCTGTTACCACAGCTGTCACAGTCACCCCAGGGTGGGAATTCTCTGTTTGACAAGTAGGGGAAAGGAGAAAGGAAGCTTGAAGGTGTATAAGCTGCTGAAGCTCACCCAGCTGGTGAAATGGCAAAGCTCACAGTGACCCTTAATCGGACCACCTGCTGGACTTCCAGTACTCCCTCCAGTGCAACAGTGAACCCAAACTGTGGCAAATTGTATGGAAATTTATATTTCATACTGCTAACCAAATCCCCCTAAACACTGTTTTTAATAGTCCAATGTGTTGCATCTCTTAATGTGTGTTTTCAGTAAATATTTACCATGAGAAGAAGAAAAGAGTCCCTCATGATGCCCAGAAAAACAACTTAAGCAGACCAATTATTTACCAGGAAAACCTGGCTGGCATCTTCCAGGGTGGGGGAACTTGCTCCGCCATAACTCTGCAAATCATCATCATTTATTTTTCAGCTTTCTAGATTGCTCACTTGGCGATTTGCTCTCAATTTGGAACTAAGTACAAAAAGACTAATTTCAAATCATGTATTCAAGTCTAAAAAATGAAACACCTTATTAAAAATATTAGAAGCCAAGATTTTATTTTTTTAAGATCTATTTATTTATGCATACAAGAACTGGGGTACAGGCCAGAGGTGTTGGGTGTGAGAGGATTCGCCAGAGACAGAGTGGGGAATAGAACAAGCAGATTGACTGAAATACACTGCTGAGGGGAGCAGCGGGAGGGTAAGGAGAGGTCTTCTGTGCCACGTGGGTAGCTCCCTGGCTGGGGATCGAACTCATGCTGCAGTGGCTGCAGATTGCTTCATAGGTTGTGTCTTAACCCCTTGAGCCACCAGGGAGGCCCAAGAGAAGCCAAGGTTTCTATAAAAGATATGGGCCTAGGCAGAGGCTCACCACACTCCCTCTGCATCCTGACTTAGACAAGCACCATTTTCTGCAGCCAAGTTCAAAGCCCCATCATTAACTATGACTGTCATGGGATCAATAGCTTTTATAACTGCATGACCTGGGATATATGCCCAAATTTGTTCACTAATTTTTTTTACTGATTTTTCAGTTATTTATATGTCTGTATAAGCTTGGGGTACATTTTCACAACTCCACATGTGCATATGCTTCACTCACTCTTCACCCAACCTCCCCTGCCAGTGCCCTATCCCCTTCTCACTCCAACATCTCCTGCCACCTGTTCTCCCTGGTAACCAGTATATTTTTCCCAGAGTCTAAGAATTGTTTTTCTCTGTGCCCTACCAGTATATGTTTTTTGGTTATTTACATTCCACAGACCAGTGAAACCATTCAGTATCTGTCTTTCACTTTCTGACTTATTTCACTTACCATAATCACCTCAAGGCCCATCTATTTTGTCCCAAAAGGCACGATCTCATCTTTTTTAATAGCTGAATAGTATTTCATTAAATATATATTGCACAATTTCTCTATTCACCCACCTACCATTGGGCACTTAGGTTGACTCCATGACTTGGCTATCGTGAATAATGCTGCTATGAAAAAGAAAGTACACGCAACTTTCTATATTAGTGCTTTTATAGTCATTGGGTAAATAATTAGCAGTAGTAGTGCTGGATGATATGGAATTCCATTTTTATGTCTTTAAGTTATTTCCATACCGTTTTCCACAGAGATTGAACCAAATGGCATTCCCACCAACAGTGTGTGAGTGTTCCCAGTTCTCCTCATCCTCACCAACATTTCTTGTTTCTTCCTTCTTTATAGGCTCTTCTCACAGTGGTGAGGTTATATCTCATTGTGGTTTTGATTTGCATTTCCCTTATAGTAAGTCATGTTGAATCATATTTCATGTGCCTATAGTCCATCTGAATGTCTTCTTTGGAAGAGTATCTACTTATAGGTCTTTTGCTCTGTCACTATTTTTAATACTTGCTCTACTGAGACTTTCTCCAAATATCATCTCTGACAAGGGAGCAAATAAACATTTTTCCAACATACAGAATTTAATTTTATGTCCCTATTTCTATTTGCTATGGATATTTGGCTGAGCCATTCCATTTACCAGAACCCCTTAGTGCTTCAGTCTGTGATGCTGGAAATCTCTCTAGAATGACTTCTCTTCCCTACCTCAAGAAGTAGAGAGCAAATAGCTTCTGACTGAATATCAGTAAGCTTATTCAAAAAAAATATTTTTAATGAATTATTTAGAACATCAATCACATTACCCCATAGAAATACAGAAGTCATCGCTTGTCATATGAGTCTATAAATGACCTTTTAGTCATAGTGTGCTGAAGTAAATGTGATTACAAGTCGCATCCCACCTCATCCTGCCCATCCCACCCTGTCCATCCCACCTCATCCCCCCAGGAAGGACCTGCTATAATTCTTACCCTAAACTTAACTGAGAGACTTGAGTCACTCAATATTTGGAGTCACTCAAATATTTCATTCATTAAATTCCTAGTCCTGAGAATGTGTTCACAGCTCTGCTGCTGCCATTGCCCTGGTTGCCGTCAGTGCTCACAAGCCTGACTCCAAGCTGTAATCTCAGACCTCTCAGTCCCTCACCTGTGCACTGTCCCAGCAGACCGCTTATTTTTGTCACCAAAGTGGCTCCATTAACCCAATTGATGGATGTGTAGTAGATTCTACTGGACACAGTCAACTTTCCTTGGAAACTGAGGATTTCTTTCTTCTTCTGCCAGCATGTTAGCTATTGATGAATCACAGTCCTCCCAAGGCATTACACTTGCCCAAGGTCAAGCCTCCTTTCTGGGCCCTGCATACACGGGCACACAGGCCAGAGGCCCTTGCTCATTCTAGCACATGGCAGCTCCAGAGGTCCCTGAGGGGCTGGATAAGGACAGTTCAACTTTTTCTAGGCAGTCCTGCTCACCTCACCTCTCACAAGTATTATCATGGCCAAGATATCCCAAAAAAATCCTGCATACAAACATCTGGTTCAGAGTCATTTCTCAGGAGAACTGAAACTAAGGCATTTGGATCTGGGTGGTTGGTCGTCCAGGTCACTGGGAACTCATTCTTGCTCTCCGAGGGGTCCTAAGATGCTGCCTGGTGGCAGGTGAAGCAAGCACTGACAGGTTATAATAGGCAGCTGGGGAAATTAAGAAAAGACTATCATAAAGGGTAATGGGGATTAATTCACAGGTATTGGAGAAGGGTTGCTGAAGTAGTAGTTATAAGGGTTACAAAATGAAAGGACCCTTCTGGAAGCTGTCAGTCCATTACAGAAAGAAACAAGGTTTCATTAAATTAACCTTCTACTTAAAGTGAAATATGAAAGCCAATAGGCCATGACAGGGACGCAGAGAGAGAGCTGTTCATCTCCTCCCACCAGAGGACAAGAAAGGTGGAAGATCCAGGTCAGGGCTTAATTACAAAGTATGCAGACCTGCAGAATGGTTGAATGTTCAACGTTTGGCATGCATGATATTAAAGCAAGCCCAAAGTGGGAAGCAGGGAAATCATGAGTTGGGACAAAATCAATCTAGGAAGATTTTGACCACTCGTTTGTTTCTGAGCCCTTGGGCCCTTCCGAAGTAGTCACCTCTTCCTGTGAATGGTGTGTGCTCCCAGTTGTTTAAAGGGGATCTTTGCCTTGCAAGATATACGTACCACCCACAAAATTCATCCCCAATTATTGTCCCAGCCAACAGATCAGTTGCAAGAATCAAGTCAAAACAAAACTTAGCCAGATAAGTGCTACTTTGGGAGATTAAAGATAGCAACAAAGACTTTGCTACTCTGCCCATTATGAACTGAAGTTGAATTGAGAAGAACTTGAATCTGAGCTGAACCTAGTGACCTTACAAATCAATAGAATGTAGAGGCACCTAAACTATGACACAAAGCCTTGCAGCTTCTACCTGGGTCTCCTGTAACCCTGTCTTGGAACCCTAAGCTGCACGTAAGAGTTCTGACTACCTTGTGACTGTCATGCTAGGGAGGTCATGTATGGCCTTGCAACCATTCCCGTTTGCACAGGGACACATGAGCAGACTATGTCCTCAGACCAGCCTATGGTCCAGCTAAATACCATCAAGTGACTTCCATTGTCACTTGTAGAATAAAATTACCTAGCTGGGTCCTGTCTGTATTTCTAACCCAGAAAGCTGTGAGATATAATAAAACAGTTTTTGCTTTAAACCACAAAGTTTGAGGACTATGTGTTAAAGTTGTTGTGAAACATAGTTGTACAGTAAGAACCAGGAACACATGTGGGATGGAAAACTGAAGATACTGTAACATGAAGTTGGAAATGGGAGAGTTCAATGAAATGAGAAAACTTTCCTCTAATACATAAGCATCCGACAAGGAATTTTGTAGGATGGTTCTTAGAATATTTGATAACAATGGCCCATGTTAAATGAAGTAGAATTATAAAAAACTGCTACAGCAGAAACTAGAAAAAGTAATCATAAGGTCTACTTCTTATGTGGGTCTACTAGCGCAGATATTCTGTATGAGGCCACAAACCAGCACCACCACCACTACCTTGTTCCAAAAGAGGCCCCAGAGGACACTCTGTTTGCCAGTGATAAGGAACATGTTGGTAAAAGCAACACTAGGATCACTGAAAACTCAGAGCTGGTATGTAGTCCAGGCTGATCACAGGAGATGCTGTTACAGAGCTAGTAGTATTGGGGATGACAGGAATCAGACACACTACAACTCAAGTTTCAGCTACCAGAGGCAGGGTGGCTGCAACTACCGTAATGAGAAGCAAGATTGGAACGGAAGCTGGGAGAACTATGGAGATGGTTGACATAAAACAGAAGTATTGGGGCAAGATGGATGGAATCCAATATGAGTATCATTCAAAACATGCAATAATTTAAATAATAAAAAGTAGCTGCCCAAATAAATTCACAATTCCTAGTGTAACTTCCAAATTTGAGCCAGTTTTCCCATCAGGAACCCTTTGAAGGAAAGGTTTTATCTCCCAAATGAAGAATACCAAATGAAGCATGTTTGTATATAGCAAAGATTTTCCAGGCTTTCCTCAAAGAAGTCCAGGGCTATTTTCATAGCTAATTGTTCACTTGAGTAAAGACCATACCCACACACTTCCAGCATCATTAGACAAAGCTCTGAATTGGCTTTGAAATGTAGGAGCCCAAAATGTCATCACAGCATCCCTGTTAGAATGGGGATGTCTGAGTCCAAGTAATAGAGTCCTGACCCAGAGCCAACTTAAAACAGATCTATTCTGTCCTTGATCATTTCAATGGGCCCCCAATTTATAATTAGAATTAACATACTTAATAGTAAACACACCACCTACCTTGGTTTATTGTTTTTGGCAATCGGAGAAGGCAAAGCAGAAGCTGATAAAATCAACACATACACACACACACACAGAGTCACATGTGAATCAAAGTTATATCCTAAAGGGAATGACAGTAATCAGTGCCACTCTGAATATCCTAAAATGGTAGGGGTGGCAACCTGATAAAACCCCAATTTACTCCATCACTCAGGCCCCACAAAAAACAGAAGATTAACAGATAGCAGTGGACTATGGCAGCTGAAGCAAGTATATCCCCAGTCAAACCAGTGTGATAATGTGTTCTCTTTCTTAGAGCAAATTAACATGGTGTCAGGTACATGTCTTGCAGTCATTCATCTGGAAAGTGCAGTATTTTTCCATCTGTCATGAAGATCAGAAGCAACTTGCCTTATTGGGCATGGACAAAGTGTGCATGTACAGCCTGACTCAGGAGCTCGCACCTGCTAGAACATTATAGGTGAGTATTGCTTACGATCTCCTGACAGAGACAAGAAGAGAGCAACTTTTGTCATAACTGGTTGTGCTCAGCATATAACAAATCCAGAACTGAATAGCTGTTCCACTGCAGGTTCCTCCATGGGTGTGGATTCCAGCAGTAATAAGGAAAATTCTGCCAACTGGGTGGTGTGTCTTGTCATCCACTTGGGATGAAAAAAAGGGAAATCAAGGTCAGAGAAGACATAGACTCGTGAATAGTGGCAAATAGCCTGGCTGGTTAGTGAGGGACCTATCAGGACAAAGATTAACTCTCAAGGGAAAGGTCTTCTGGGGAAGAGTCATATGCATGTTTTATGGGAGATCAGAATGACACTCTTTGGGCCTCCCCTGGTGGCGTAGCAGTTGAGCGCTGGGCTGCAAGGCTGCCTGCAGCCTCTGCAGCGCTGGTTCGTTTCCAGGCTGCCGGCGAGGGTCCCACAAAAAAAAAAAAAAAAAAAATGATGCTCCTTGTAAAGTTTGAGAACACCCACCATAAAGCATCCACCATGGAAGAAACACTAAAGAACAAGTAAACTGAGGCAGCTGTCAGCCAGTTTCTAGCAAAAGCCACCCCATGGTGGCATAGTGGACACATGAACCAAGTCACCAAAGTGTGGGGGAGGACAAGGGTGAAGATGCCTGAGCCCAACACTTTTGTCTCCAACTTGGAGACAAAACAGTCACTTGGTGGAAAGTTGATTATACTGAATATTTCTGCCACAGAAGGGCCAACAACTCATATTGACTGAAATGAATATATATTCCAAGCATGGCACTGCCTTTCTCCCATCCACATGACCTTACTCAAAACAATATCTCATGACTCCTGAGGGCTTGACCCTCTGACACAAAACCACACAGATCATGCATCGGACAGAGGTACCCAATTTACAGCAAAGGAGGTGAAAGAGCAGGTATGATTGTGGGACACACTGGCCTTGTCATGTATAGTGCCACCCAGCAGCCGCCGCCCTGGGTGGACTAAGGGATGGTCTTTCAGACTTGTAAATGAAACACCAACTTGGAAAATATACTACTTGAATGATCTCTTTAAGCTGCTGAAATTATGAGATTTAGATTACCTAATAAGGCTCCTCCATAAAATATTGCTTGAACACAAAACACTTGTCCAATCCAGTTATTTTAAACCACTCAGTTATCTTTAGCTACTTTTCATGTCTTCAGTTAAATGAGCTGGTCACAAAGTTGGGCGTGTTTTAGGCCAAATACATGCGCTATACTGATATTCTCTGCCTAGATGGGTAACTTTCAGTAAGTTTGTAAGGAAATGCATTTTGTGTTTCAGCTTAGGATGCTAACATTTCTACTTGTGAACTCTTTGCCTTTATTTCTATCTTTTACTCACACAAACATGGACACACAGACACAAGATAGAGATTAACTTTCCTTATTGCTGAATTCCCAGCATTTAGAACAATAGCTGATACAAAGCAGACTACGTATCTTTTGGATGAGTGAGTGAGTTAGTGAATGAATGAATAAAGATGAAAAAGAAAGAGTAAGAGTTAAAGACAAAGAGAAGAAAAAAGTGGCTGCAAAGCATGGGCAAACATAAAAAACACAACTAACTCTTCAATTCCAAAAGGTAGGTTTTGCTGGAACATAAACTTCCATTGCCTGTGAATACTTTCTAGGATTGCTTTAACAGCCACCCTTTGCTTCCCCTTTCTAGTTAGACCCAGCCAATTTACTTGTTGTCAATCATTCAGTCTTTCAATAAACATTTGTTGGCTGTTGACTCATTGTATATGAATTGGGATCATTTAGTAGAAAGCGTCAGATCTTCTGAAAGACCGTGTGTCTTTGGTAGTTACTTAACCTCTCTGAGCCTTGGTTTCTTCATTTGTGAGTTGGGAAATAGATTGCATAACTAAAGCACCCAACCCTGTATCTGGTCCATAAAAGTAATTAATAAATGCCAAATCCTAGGACAAACAGAGCTATAACTTAGTTTTTAGGACCACACTTTCTGATGGGAGAGATAATCAAATAAGAGACCTCACAATGCAAAGCAACCAAAGGGATGGTAGAAGTTTCAACATTCTTTGAAGTGGAGGAGACTCTCCCTCAAGGTGACAATTTCCAAAGTGGTTGTGAAATATATACCTGGTTTTTGCAGACAAACAAATAGGAAAAGCCCATCGGTTGAGGGAATGAAGGTGAGGGACAGGTTGTGTCCTGGGAGCAGAAAGCAGCCTGAAGCTTCTGACATGTCATAGAAAGAGTGATCATGGGCCTCCCTGGGTGGAGCAGGCAGGTTGAGTGCCACACTGTGAAGCTGTCCACAGCCTCTGCAATGCGGGTTCGATCCCAGCTGACTGAGGAGCAACCCACATGCCACAGCAGACCTCTCCTGTCTCACCCACTGCTCCCCTCAGCAGTGTATTTAATCAGTCTGCCTGTTCTGTTCCCCGCTCTGTCTCTGGTGAATCCTCTCACCTCCCACACATCTGGCCTGTACCCCGGTTTTGGTAAAAATAAATAAATCTTTTAAAAAAAAAGAGAAAGAGTGATCAGCCTAAGACAATTTCTCAGGGTACCTGCTCCATGCTGTGGCATACTCAGAGCCTTGGGTCACACATTCGCTGTGCAAGCAGGGTCTTTTTTCATTCCTCCTTTTGACACCCACCCTCTGAATCAGTGTCTTGCTCATGAAAGGTGCCCAATGACTCTTTAGGCTGTTGGAACTTGTTCTCAGGTTAGGCCAAGTCTTATTAGAAGTGCCTCTTCATGACTTGCCTCTCACCTCTCATCTCTCTTCCTGAGCTGCCCTCACCTCTGGGAAAGGACAGTAATTGTTTGAATCCCACTTGTGTATTGGGCTGTAAAATACTGCTTTGTTCTGGATTTCTTAGATGCACTTTGGTGCCTCCCATGTGCCTGATCATATGTCCTTGGCCTCTAGTAGGTCCTGGCCCCCTCAGTCTGAACTCTGCACCCTCTCTGATTGACTGGTAGTTTGTAGGACCAAAGCTAAAACGAGAATTGACTTATAAACAACTGTGTTATCAAACTGCTTTCCCATTATTATCCTCCTTTTTATGTATTTGTTTTCAGTGACATGGTAGATGCTACTGATCTTGATACAGCATAAATATGCACGCCATCTCCGTGTGATTCCTTACAGACCCAGCTTGCTTCTTCTCCAGTGCCTCCTCTTGGAATTGTACCTGATTTTATTATCAGTTTTCATCCAAATCCACTGGGGAATGGGACGATTCTGTTTTTGTTTCTTGGCTTGGAATCGCTTGATCCTGGAAATCTTGTGAGAAGACAAGGCGAGGAAGAGGCAAGCCACACAGCGCGATGGCGGAGGGAAGGAGCGAGAGTGAATTTGATCTTTTTAGCAGAAGAGAAGACATGAGATTATCATGATAATTAGCTATTGGAAAACGTATCCACAAAGTATAAATTTCTGTTTTCAAAGTGAAGATAAAAATTCCTAGATATTAAAACATTAATAATTACCTATTTGAAAAATTCAGTGACTTCTGAAAAAGGGTGTTCAGCTAATTCCTCTACAGGAGAATGCTAGAAATTTTTCAAATAAGTTGATGCTATTTTAAACCAGAAGTTGGTTTCCAGAAGTTGGTTCTTCACCAAGTTGTTAACATGATTCTTAAAATCATGAGGAAAATGTTTAAATTACTAAGTGAACCTGATATCATAGTTATCTGTTGCTGTTTAACAAGTGCAGGGGTAAAGAGGAAACTTTCTCTACCTCTCTGGTTTCTTCTCTGGCTGGATGAGCACTCAAATCAACATCAGAAAAAAAGTAAAAAATAATTATTTGTATAGGAAGAATCTACATGGATGCAGGTCCAAAAGCAAATGCAGCAAAATGAGGGTTTTTAATCCTGAGCTAAGGAATGGAATAGAAGTCTGGGTCTTCAAGGAATGAGAAAGGAACTTGAGCAGAGGGTAACAGGTATGTTGAAGGTCAAATGTTCTTGAATTACCTGTTTGCCTTGCCATATAGATAGCTTTCTCCAATAGAAAGTTGTTCCTGGAAATATCCCTAATTCTGGGTGACTCCCAATTTTCATTCATTTAGGTAGTTAAGGGAGGGGTAAAGTTATCTTGTAAAAAGCCTCCAATTACCTTAATTCAAAATAATCTACATGTCAAAGGGACATGGCTTTGGAAAGCCTATTATTAAAATAGTGGGAAGGCCTGTCTAAATCTTGGGAAAGGATATCTGAACATCTTAGGGGGGCTATCCTAACCCCCAACTCTGTGGGGTAAAAAAAAAAAAACAAGCTCCATGTTGCTCACAAGGCTGTATGGAGGCGGCTTACAGGGGTTGTCTTTTTTCTATTCCATGGCTCATCCACTGTGGGCTGACGTAATCTAAAGTCTCACTAGTTCACCTGTCTGCAGGCTGATTCCTGCTGTCCCCAAAACCCTCCCTGCTGCTGCTTGACATCTGTGCATCTGTGGCTGAGTTCTTAAAGCCAGAATCTCAGGAGAGCAAGACTGAAGATGTTCCACCTTTACTATCCAGTCCCCCAAGTCATATGGCATCAATCTCTCCTCTATTCCACTAGCTGAGCCTGTCCTAAATGACTATAAGGAATCAAGGACAGTGGCTAGACTCCACCTTTGATGGGAGAGTGGCAAGTTCTGGTATAAAGCAAGTAGAATGGGAAATATTTTTGGATTATCTTCTACACAACTTCATTGACTCAATGTTTGTATTTATCTACTATGGGATTTTATCGATGCCATGCATCCAAATTAAAAAGTCATTCATTCATTCAAAAAAATGTACTGAGTTTCTGTACGAGGTGATGGATATATAAACACCAATATGACTGACTAGACATGTGAAAAGTAGCAATGGCTCTGCTTAAAATAAATATCACCTTCTAAACTTATTAATACTTGAGAATGATTTAGAGCAGTTATTAAGAACTGGCCCTGTTTACAAAATGCCTGGGTACAAGTCCTGACTCTTCCCCTGGCATCTGTCCATGATTTGGGTGAGTTGCTGAACCGTGAGGAGTAAATGGATTAATTCATGTAATTAGTTAAATAGTGCCTGATATATAGAAAGCACTCAATAAATCTCTGCTACCATTGTTATTATTAACTATAGTAACTTAAGACATAATAATTATGGGTGAAAAGGAAGGGAATTGGAAAATAACACATATAATATCACCATAACAATAGACCAGAAAAATCCAATGTATGGAAGAAACTTTAGGTAGGAAAAAAGCAAAAATATATTTAAGATGGTCTTTTGCAGTGAAAGGACTAGAAAGTTCTTTTTCTTCTCTATACTCCAAAGATTTTTCCACAAAAATTGTATAATTTTAACTGTGTTTTAAGAAAATAGAAACTATATCTGCTGACCTATACGTAAATTAATAAAGCTTTTCCCGTTGAAAGAAAAATCCAATTTTTAAAGGTATACATTCTCTGTACTTCCAGTTCCCTTTCAAGCTGATCATATTGATCTGCATTATACTTTGCTCTAGTCAATACAGTAGACCTACTGTTGCTGCATAGGGAGAGGGAAAAGAAAAGTGGCTCAAAACTTAATGACATGTAACAGTCTGAATTCCTAATGCAAACTTGGTCGATCTCTGATGCCCAAAAGACCATCCGTCTCCCTTTAATGTCTCCGATAACCATCTATATGTTTCAGACTTATCACTCTGGCTCTAATGCATTTGCCAAACACATGAATATTTAAATATCTAAAACGATCACATCAACAGAAAATGTGACAGATTTACAGCTTGGGTTTTTTCCTTTGGTTACCCATTGCCAGTGCCCCAGTGCTGGAGACATTTGGGAATTCAAATTCATTTCACCTGGAGAGACTTCAAACCCCAAAGGACAGAAATTCAGTAATAATAAGAGCTAGCACTAGTTGAGAACTTACTATGTCCTTAGCCCTGGGCTCCGTGTTTGACAAATTTCATCCTCATAACAATTCTGTTGAGATATGAAATATAAGTAACACCATTTTCTAGGGGAGGAAAATGAAGCTCACAAAAATTAAATGAAGAGGTGACACAGACAGGAGGTACAAAAAGCAGGGTACAAAGCAGGGACTACAATTTCTGGACCTCCCACAGCAGCAGTTGGCAGAAAAGGCCTCACATCCAAGAACATAACTGAGCTCAGTGGATTGGTTCTCTTATTGGGTATCTGTGAAAAAAAAAAATGCTGCTGAGTGGAGTGTTGGAATGACAAGTATTTATTTCCTTGTAATAAGAAAAAGAGACAACAAATCTAATGCTTTCGAAGGAAGGGGACAGTGCTGGGTAGTTATACTAGGTACTGTGGGAAGAGGTCTTATGGAATGTCTGTTCTTGGTGCTGGTGTCTTCTCGCCCTTATCCTCAGCCAGAAAGGTTTGCAAACATACTTTTGAGGAAACGTGGAAGTTTGCCATATCCATGATTTTTATGTCATCTAGGTTTAATTTATGGTCAAGAAGCTATCAAAGTGACCTGAGTCAACAGGGAAAACACCTTCATCCTTACTGCCACATGTCCAAATGACATTGCAACAGTCTAAGCTCCTCCAGACTTGGTTCCAGGGCAGTAATAGACAGAACTTTAGCAACAACACTGAATGTTGAGTATGTCTCCACATGGAAGCATTGTCAGAGTGTAAAGGTCCACCTTATGGGGCCTTACAAAAAGAAAAATATAAGGCTTTTTTGTCTTCATCTCTTTCTTTATAACACTGTATTGACATCATCCTTAGATGGAATTGGGGCTTAAAGTATGCAATTAAAGTCTAGGGAAGTTATTCCTAATTAAATATTCAAATCACTGAATGCATAACAATGAAGCCCAAAGACAGTAACAGCATAAGAAACCATTAACATAAGTTTCAAGTTCAAAGAAATCCAATCCTGTAAGTCAAATTGGGGATTCCAAAATAGTTGAAGGGTGGGACCACTGAGAGAAACTGTAAATAACCCATATTCAGAATGAGAAAGAGCAAATATTACATAGATAGGAAGAGTTTTATAAAATAGGTACAACTTTATGATAATAAATTTGTTGATAGTAAGGCTTTCTCTGGGCTGAATGCAATAAATACTATTTTAGCTAAAGTGTGAACATTCTGTGACATGTAGTTTCATTTCTTTTCTAAGGTTGAAAGAATGAAAGAATTAGTTGTTCAGGATATGAAACGGAAAAACTCAATTTGCTTCTTTTCAGGAACTGTCTGCTTAGGCTGAAGAAAATATTTCCCATGAAACCACCATGATCTCTTAGAACAACATCATGTTAGAGCCAAAAGTTACCTTAGGAGGCAACTCTGCCAAAAGTCTTATTTTCCAAATGAGGAAAGTTGGATGCAGTTCCCAAGTTCACTTAGCTAATTAGTGAAGAGACTCTCAGACAGAATAAATTCAATGTGTTGGCAAATGAGCCTTTTTCTGGAGTGCTTCCCTAAGAACTCCATTACAATGAGCCCATTGTTCTTCACCAAGTTGTTAACATGATGGCCTGTTGGTCCAAGAGAGATCTGCTGATTAGCCTCTTGTGGTCACACAATCACAACAAACAAGCTCACACATCCTACCTCCATGAACACATCAATGCAGAATTTGGAATCTTCTATAAACATCTGAACTTAACACAGCCTGCCTGTGTGACCACACTCAGACTAACATTGGGTTTCCTGTGGTTCAGAACAAAGCTCCTAAGCTGGTTGTCAGTACACATAGGAATATACAAAGTAGTAAATATGCAAGTCAAACTTTTTGTGTTACTCTCAAAAGTGGGGGTTTCCAGAGACAAAAAGGAGGAAACCCCAAGCTTCAAAATGCTTTACCAAGGGAGCTCTTCAACTCTCTTCTTCTTAAACATCGTATGTGTTATATACACTCCTTTATCTGCTTCTACATAAAAGCAAGTTCAACATTTCTATCCACATTGCTTCAGCATAATATAAAGTAGTCAACATTGATATCTACTGTGCTCACTAAGGAAACTCATCCTTCTTCATTCCTGTACAAGCACATGCAGGACTGGGCCCAGACCTTGCCCCGACACAGACTTCTCCCTAAATAATGTTGAATACAAGGAAACATAGAATACACCATTTGTAGATTTTCTAAAAATCTTTATTTTTTTTGTTTTCATCTTTAATTCCCAACCACCATCTGTTATACCCCCTATCCCTTCCTTCCTCCTACTTCCTTCCCAATATCAGTCCTCACTTCATTTATTTATATTGACTTTTTGTATTTTATTTTATCATCTACTATGTAAATTTCAGTATTTGTTTTTGTCATTCTGATTTGCTTTACTATAAGAAATTCCTTTGAACTGCCTCCATTTTGCTGAAAAGGACTGTATTTCATCTGTCCTTATGGCTGAACAGTATTCTGTAGTATGGATATACCACATCTTTACCCAGTCTTCTGTTGGGCAGTTAACCTGCTCCATGTCTTATCTATTATAAGTAGTGCTGCAATAAGCATTGTAGAGCCTCTATATTTTGCACTGATTATTTCATTTCCTTTGGATAGTTGTCTCCTAGAGTAGGATTGTTGAATCATAGTATTTCCATTTTTATTTTTTTAGGTAAATATACATCACTTTTCATAATGGCTCTACCAATTTACATTCCCATCAACAATGTAATAGCGTTCCTCTTTTTCCACATCTTCTCCAGCACTTGTTGTTGGGGACATCTATCTTTTATTTGACATTCTTAAAGGTATGATAATGGAATTTCCTTGTGATCTTTAACTTGCATCTATCTTATCAGAAGCAATGATAAGCATTTTTTTTTCATTCATCTACTGGCCTTCTGGTTACCCTCTTTGATGAAGTGTCTGTTCATATCTGCTGCCCATTTGTTAATTGAGTTCTTTGTTTTTCTATTGCTGAATTAACTAACTTTTTTATATATCTCAGATATTAACTCCTTGTCAGTTATATTTTATGTGTATATTTTCTCCCAATCAGTAGGATGTCTTTTTTTAATCTTCACATATGCTCCTCCCTCCCCACATGTAAATGATATTTAACACAGAGGCATCCTACTGAATGGGAGAAAATATCTGCATACCATATTTCTGACAAGAGACTGATATAAAAGATCTACAAATAGCTTATACAACTCAACAACAACAGCAACAAAAAAGGCAAGCCAATCAAAAAATGGACAGAAGAATTAAATAGGCACTTCTAAAGGGAAGACATACAGACGGCCAACAGATGTATCACTTATCATTCAGGAAATGCAAATCAAAACCACAATGAGATACCACCTCACATCCATGAGAATGCGCCATATAAAAAATAAATAAACAAACAAACAAACAAATAAAAACAAGTCCTGGTGACGGTGTGGAGAAAAAGGAACGCTCTTACCCTATTGCTGTGAATGTATACTAGCCTAGCCCCTGTGGAAAGAAGTGATTCTTCAAAAAACTAAAAATGTATCTGCCATATGATCCAGCAATTTCACTCCTAGGTATCTACCAAAATAACTAAAATCTCTAATTTGAAAGGAAACTATACTCATGTGTTTGTGCAGCACTATTTATAGTAGCTAAGATAAAAACAACCTAACTGGCCACAGAACAGATGAGTGGATCCAGAAAATGTAGCATAGATACATAATAGAATACTATTTAACAGTCATTTGATAAATTCATACCATTTGTGGCAACATGGATGGGACTGGAAGAGATTATCCTAAGTAAGCCAGAAGGAAAAAGATAAATGCCACATGATTTTACCTATAGGTTGACTAAAGAGAAATCAAACAGAAGGCCAGAGAAAGTCAAACTTTAAAACCAACCCTTGAAATCTTACCATACATCTGAGGCAACAAAGAGGGGAGAGTAGAAAAGAGGGAAAGGAGAAAATGGGTCTAGAGCACAATGGACTATGGTGAAGGACTATGGGAAAGCTATTGTGATGACACCTGGGGGGAAAATCCTATATTGTGAAAAAGCAAATGAGGAATGCAAAATAATATGCCATTAAAAATAAATTAATTAATTAATAATAAAATGAATATTTCAAAGGGATATTTTAGAAATACATAAAAGATATTAACATAATTCATTTCCCCTAAATTTATTGATGTAAGTGCAAATGTTCCTCTCCTGTGATTACCACTATTAAACATGAGTGTAATTTTTAAAAATGTTGCTGATTTTTGTACGTTAATTTTGTAATCTGCCACTTTGTTGTATTCATCTATTTTTTTCAAATATTTTGCAGTTATCTGTAATAATATATTGCTTGTGAATTGTGATAGTTTTACTTCTCCAACTTGGAGTCCCTTTGTTTCCTGTTTTTGTTTAGTACTTCTGACAAAATGTCCAATATTAGATTAAATGGAAGTGATTACAGTGGGCATCCTTGTCCTGTTTCTGATCCTAAAGGGAAAGCTTTCAATTTTTCACCTTTAAGTGTTATACTGGCTGTGGGCTTATAATATATGGCCTTTATTATATTGTGGCAATGCCTTATATTCCAATGTTAGAGTTTTATCAGCACAAACTTGCACAAAATATTCTTGCCAATTCAACATGCGTTGCAATGAGTAGCTTTTACTTCAGGGTATCTGAAATCAGGGAGTGACACATTCAAATTGAACAGTAGAGAGTGTTGCAAACATTTTCTCCTAAAATGTTATCAAGTGCAAGGCAGTAAGGAGTAGGGCTAAGAAAACCAGTCTGGAAGTAGAATCTATTATGCAATTCTATCATTACCAAGTCACTAATTTTCTAGGTCTCAACTTATTCATTAAAAAAGAAACAATAGAGGGTCTCCCTGGTGGCACAAGGGGTTAAGTCTCAGCACTATGAAGCTATCAGCAGCCACTGTAGCAAAAGTTCGAACCCCTGCCAGGGAGCTGACCCACATGGTGCAGCAGACCTCTCCTGACTTGCCTGCTGCTACCCTCAGCAGTGTATTTCAGTAGATCTGCCTGATCTGCTCCCCTCTCTGTCTCTGGTGACTCCTACCACCCACCCACCCCCACACCTCTGGCCTACACCCCAGCTCTTGTATGCAAAAATAAATGTAATAAATCTTTAAAAGAAAAAAAGAAACAATAATCCAAACTGGTTTACTGAAATAATGTAAGAAAATATTAACTGTCACTGATGTTGTGCAATGAAATTATACACACAGTATGAAAGGCTTTGTTTTCCAATGGGAGTGAATTAGAGTTAGTTGCATAATAAATCTCTGTGGTTGTGTTTTCTCATTTACATTGCCAACATGCCATACCATCATGCCTAAAAATTCTAGCCTCATGGACTTCAGAGTTGGAAGGTGCCTGAACAGTCTTCAAAATACGCATGCCTCATTCATAGTTCTCCATGTTCTTCTCTTCTCATCATATTTTCAAATACCAAAAGTTTTGATGGCTTACTCAAAAACTTCAAACAAATCACAATAACAAACAATTCAACAACAGTTTTAACACTGTCAACTTCAGTTCTGTGCTACAATGTAAGTTATTTCTGTTTCATTCCAGTTTGCCTCCAACTAACACACAAGCCTCCCATAGTATTAGCTGAAAACATGCTACTTACTCACACAAGTCACCCCTACATCACGTCATTCCACATTTGGGTTCAACATGGCCCTGACAGATATTAGTTAAGGTTATCTTTCATTCATTTATATTTTCTAAATTAAGCAATAATCCTGTGAAAATCTGAGATGCACCAAAACCCATGGTACAGAGTTTGAGAAACACTATCCCACCAGAATAAAATGATATAATGAGGACAGAGAACGCTGAATGGGTTTTTAAGAACTCTGGATTCTAGAAATGTGTCCCTCCACTAAAAAGGCATGCTCGGTTGGAAAAACAGTCCTCTGTTTACTCATTACAAATATTTGGAAGACACACTCTTATGCAGCTTCTGCTCTAAAATTCCCTGGTTCTTAAACAAGGACCACAGCAGTTCCCTGAATGATGTTGCCCTTAGGCTCGACATGAAGATAGTTCCTACATGGAGAACAATTTCATAAATAAATTAGATGGGTTTTTTTTCTACTCTATACTAACAGCCAGTTCTGTCATCAATTTGTATTTAAGCTACTAGCAGAGAAAAGGATATCTTAACTATAAAATTGGAGAATGAGACCCAGCCATAATAACAATTCTTTCACAGAAATGTTGGTAAAGAGCCAGATAACACATCTTTTGCTATAAATACATCATCATATAATAATGATATATGTATACATAATCATCCCCTCTTTATACTCTTTATCTTTCTTAAAGACATAATAAAAATAACACTTATCAAACAGAGAAAATGTATCATTAAGTGTATATCCATACTTTCATAAAATGTTTCACAAACTATACAAGCTGGTATAACAAACAAAAAAGAAGACTAATTAAATAATTGAGAAATCCCATTTCAATGGACTTAGCAATAACAAATTCACCAGAAGTGACTATTTAAATAATTAAATGGAGAAAAACAATAGTTTTAGTCATATATACTGATCATATGGTAATTGTAAAGTATTGTAATAGCTTAAATCACTCAAATTATCTTCCATAACCGAAAGTAGTCATTATACTGAAAGTGAATTAGCATTTTCTTATAAGCAAGATAGAATTTTTTTCTTTTTTTTCTCAGTTCCAATAACCTTCAGGTCATCATAAAACACTGTGGTCCCTGAAGACATACCTATGAATCATGGAATGGCTTCAGGGATTCTCAGAGTCCTAAAATTTGCCAGGAATCTCTACTTTGAAAAATGATACTTGATCCAACATAAAATCACCCAAGGAAGTTTCACCCAGGATTTGATGACATCTTAATGACACCAGTAAAATATTTCCATCAGAATCATCCCTTCCAAGGACATATCAACTCCCAACATGGGGCAAGATTCCATTCCAAGTACAGTGGGTTAACTAAGAATCTGTTATAATACGAACTTGAAATTCTATAGGGATTCCTACATAAAGACTTCAGAGCTCCTAAAGCTATGGATTTCATCTTCCTTTCCACTTTTTATAACCAAATTTTACCAAGTTTTGCTTTTGTAGAAGGCTAAAAATGACCCCACCCCATTCCCAAAATATTTGAACACTCTGACCCCTAGGAGCTGAAATGGAAAGAAATGATCATTGTAGTTGTGATTAAATTGAGGATCTTGGCCCTCCCTGGTGGCACAAGGGGTTAAGCACAGCCCTATGAAGCAATCCACAGCCTCTGCAGCATGAGTTCAATCCCCAGCCTGTCAGGGAGCAACCCACATGGCGCTCTCTTGACTCACCCACTGATCCCCTCAGCAATGTATTTCAGTCAGTCTGCCTGTTCTGTTCCCCACTCTGTCTCTGGTGAATCCTCTCACCCCCCCACATCTATGGCCTGTACCCCAGCTCTTGTATGCATTAATAAATAAATATTTTTAATAATTAATTAATTAATTAATTGAGGATCTTGAGATGGC
The DNA here is from genome assembly GCF_014898055.3 of Talpa occidentalis. Classification (NCBI taxonomy): domain Eukaryota; kingdom Metazoa; phylum Chordata; class Mammalia; order Eulipotyphla; family Talpidae; genus Talpa; species Talpa occidentalis. The sequence continues at coordinate 51,418,329 of NW_023601322.1, forward strand.
GAAATTTTCCTTAGTTATCCAAGGAGGCCCTCAGTGCAAGCACAGTATCCTTCTAACAGAGAGGCAGGGGAAGATTTGATACAGACAGAATTGGAGACCAAGTGAAAATTCAGGCAGAGATTAGAGTGATGTGGCATGAGTCAGGGAACACAAGCAGCCACCAAAAGCTGGAGAAGCAAGGAATGAATTTTGTTCTAGAACCTCCAGACAAAGCCTAATTCTACCAACTCCTTAATTTTGGGCCAGTAATATTGATTTTGGAGTTCTGACCTCCATAATTTTTAAAACTGTTGTTTGAAGACACCAAGTTTATGACAATTTATCACAGCTGTCACAGGAACCTCATAAAATTTTACTGGATTGTCCATTATTTTGCACTGTCCATTATTTTAACATCCCTAAAAGATCTTCTACAGACAATAATTCTTCACTATGTCGATGACCCCTCTCACAACAGTTCTGCTTAAGAGGAGTTCAAGCACTGAGTTGACATTAGGAAGTAATTTCACTTGTTAAATATAGGATAGGGCCTCCCCTGGTGGCGCAGCAGTTGAGTGCTGGGCTGCAAAGCCGCCCTCAGACTCTGCAGCGTGGGTTCCATCCCCAGCCGTTTCGATCCCCAGCCACAGGGCGAGGATCCCACATGGCACGCAGACCTCTCCTGCCGCCCGCTGCTCCCCTCAGCAGTGTGTTTTATCAGTCTGCCTGTTCTGCTCCCCACTCTGTCTCTGGTGAATCCTCTCACCCTCCTGCACTTCTTACTGTACCCAGTGCTTGTATAAATAAATAAATTAAATAAATAAATAAATAAACAAACAAACAAACAAATAAATAAATCTTTAAATAAATAAATAAATAAATATAGGATAATGCAATTTTAGATACAGGCTCTAGCAATTAATGATCCTTTAGATGTAAATAGAATTAGCATACGCATATTAAATAGACAAAACTGATAAATAGTTTCCAATCTACTGAGCAGTTATAAATGTTCAGAACAATTTCCTGTTCCAGGTCTCAGAGGAAAGTTTTTAGAGAAACACATTATCTACAATGTGATCCACTTTGAAATTTTTAGTAATAACAATCTCATTAGAAGTGGCTATTTTCCCTAACAACATTTTGAGCTTATACAGCCTGAAATAGTTATGTCATCTCCAACAAATGACATAAATTTTGATGCAGGATTATTCTGATCCCTACTGTGTTGAATTGACACTGTAGTACTGTGTGTTTCATATACATAAAGTCTCAATTTAAACATTCTGTTCATCTCCATTAACTGTGACTTTCTGACTTATAAAAAGCATATATTTGGTCATTCAGATCACCATAATTACTTCTCTTTTTTGTAAAGTTTATGTTTATTGAGGTAATGTTGATTTACATCACAGTATGTCTTAGGGGTATACGTTTACACCTCTATAATTGAATGTCAGGTCACCACACCCACCACAAAAGCCCCAGCAATCCTCCACTGGAGCCCCTTCTCCCCTTTGCTCCCATCCTACCACATCCCCCTGGGGAAGCCTGAGTCATAATTCAACAAATTCTTGCCACTCCTATTTTCACCCTCTCCCCTTTACCTTTACCTTCCCCGCACTCCCCTTCCACTCCTAGAAGCCTCAGATAAATAGTCAGCTTTCAATGTTTGTCTTTGTCTGTCCTTGTGTTTGTTTTCTCCATATCCCACATGTCAATGAAACCATCTGATATTAATCTTTATCCTTCTGATTTATTTTGCTTAGCATAATCTCTTCCAGCTCCACCCATGTCATGTCGCTACAAATGGCATGAGTTTATCTTTGTTGATCTTTGTGTTGTATTCCATTGTGCATATATACCACATCTTCTTAACTCACTCATATGTTTAGGAGCATTTAGGTTGTTTCCATATCTTGGCTATTGTAAATAGTGCTGAAATAAACATAGGAGTATAGGTTTCCTTTTGAATTAGTGTTTTTGTAGTCTTTGAGTAGTTATCTAAAAGTGGGATTACTGGGTCACATGGCTCATCCATTTTTAGTGTTTTGAGGAACATTCACCCAGCTTTCCTTAGGGGCCAGACCAGTCTATATTCCCACCAACAGTGTAAGAGGGTTTCATTTTATCCACACCCTTGCCATCACATGGTTTTAGTTATTTTAATATGGGCCATTCTCACAGGCATGAGGTGGTATCTCATTGTGGTTTGATTTGCATTTCCTTGATGATAAATTTGATGAAAATTTTTTCACATGCCTGTGACCATCTGCATGTCTTCTTTGAAGAAGTGCTAGTTAGCTCTTCTGCCTATTTTTTCATTAATTGTTTGTCTCATTTGTGTTGAGTTATATAAGCTCTTTGTAGATCTTCAATATCAGTCCTTCATTGGATGTATGGTGGGCAATTGTTTTCTCCCATTCAGTAGGGTGTTTTTTTGTTTTGATTACTGTCTCTGTGGTTATACAGAAGCTTTCTAGTGTGATGTTGGTCCAGTTGTTTATATTCTCCTTTGTTTTCCTTGCTGCTTAAGATGAGTCCTCAAAGATGTTTCTGAAGTTTATGTCATGGAGTTTTTTGCCTATGTTTTCTTCTATATATGTTATGGTTTTAGGACTTATATCCAAGTCTTTTATCCACTTTAAATTGATTATGTGAGATAGTGGTCTGATGTTATTCTTTTGCACGTGGCAGTCCAGTTTGTTAAACATCATTTAGTGAAGAGGTTAACAAACTTGAAAAAAGAACAAGAACTCCAAAAGTCAGTAAAAGGAAGAAAATAATAAAAATCAGAGCAGAAATAAATGAAATATAAATAAAAAGGACAGTTCAAAAGACCAATGAAAACAAAAGCTGGTTCTTTTGAAAATAATAATATAAAAAAGGAAATAATAAAAATCAGAGCAAAAATAAATTAAATAGAAATAAAAAGGACAGTTCAAAAGATCAGTGAAAACAAAAGCAGGTTCTTTGAAAAAAATAAAGTATACAAACCTCTAGCTAGGCTAAGTAAAAGGGGAGAAAGCTCAAACAGGATCAAAAGTGAAAGAAGAGAAATTACAACATACTCTGCAGAATGCAGAGAATAATCAGAGATTACAATGAACATTTATATGCAAACCAGTTCAACAACCTAAGAATGGTCAGATTCTTAGTTATACAATCATCCATGACTGAATAGAGAAGCAATTACAAGGAAGGAAATTGAAACAGTAATCAAAACTCTCCAAAAAAAAAATCCAAAAATCCAGGGCCAGATGGCTTCACAAGTGAGTTATACCAAACTTTCAAAGACGAACTAATTCTTAACATGCCCAGATTCTTTCAAAAATGGAAAAAGAAGGAATACTTCCAAATACATTTTATGAGGTCAACATTACATTAATGCAATACCAAATGAAGACAACACAAAGAAAGAAAATTACAGACCAATCTCCCTAATGAACACAGATGCAAAAATCCTCAATAAAAATCTTAGCAAACCGAATCCAACAATGCATTAAAAGGATTATACATCATGGTCAAGTGGGATTTAAACTAGGGACACAAGGATGGTTCAACATTAGAAAATCAATCAATGTGACTCACCACATCAACAAAAAGTGAAAACCCTATGATCACATCAAAAGAGACTGAGAAAGCATTTGATAAGATTTCAAAGATGAAAATCTTTGAAAAACTGGAGATAAATGGAAAATAATTATTTTTTTATGTGTATTTGGACTTTGTCAACATTTCCTGACTCAAAGCCCCTAAGTCTTGGAATTTCCTAACTGGGAAAGTATTAAAGTTGTCTTTTGTTATGTTAATGAATACAACTTACGGGAAGCACCTAGATACCTGGGCTGGTTTCCAGGGAAACCAACCAGATAATTAGAGGGTTGGAATTTCCAGTCCTATCCCCAGACCACTCTAGGGAGTGGCAAAGGACTAGAGGTAGAATCAACTGCCAATAACCAGTGATTTGATCAATCGTGCTTATGAAGCTTCCATAAGAGTCCAAAAGGAGGGAATTTGGGAGACTGAACATGTAGCAAATTTGGGGAAGAGTGGAGTCCCTAGAAAGGTAAGGACTTCCTTACACCTTGCCCTGTGCGTTTTTCCATTTGGCTGTTCTTCAGTTATAGCCTTTGCAATAAGTCAGTGATCTAGTGAGTAAGCAGTTTTCCTGAGTTCTAACAAATTAATCTAATCTGAAGGTGGGTCTTGGGAATCTCTGCTTTCTATCAGTAGGTCAGAAAAAAATGTGAAAACAAAAGCTGTTTCCTTTGGAAATAATAAAATTTTTAAAAGGAAATAATAAAAATCAGAGCAGAAATAAATGAACTAGAAATAAAAAAGACAGTAATAACCCAAACTTGGAACTGTCACCTCAAGTCTAAGGAGGGGGTCTGTGCAAATCAATCAGTAGTTGGTTGGCCAGAAGCACAGATGACAACCTAGGTTTGAGACTAGCACCCTGGGAGGCTGAGCCTTTAACCTGTGGAATCTGATGATATTGTTACAGAGCAACCCCGATATAAAGCAGCCCCGATATAAAACGGGTTGCCTGACTTTGGGTCCGCACCCGCGCACTTAAAAGGGACTTATTAATACTCCACTACAGGCACACACAAAAGGTTAATAAAAGGTTTATTTATAAGGGAAAGTGAAATGAAGAAATTTACAACTCAGGGAGAAAATAGGGAAATAAAGTCTTTAATGCGTCCTACCCGATCCGCCAACCTGGAAACCCAATGGCACTCTCAGAGCTGGCCAAGCACTGCCAGCTGGCGGAGAGCTAAAAAGGGAACATCCCCAAAGCCCACGTGTGTGGTTTTATTCCACACCTGGCTGCTTAACCCCACCCTCAGGTTCCAGCCACCTTCCCTTTGGTGGTGATGGGATTTGTCTTTCCCAATATCCTGATGGCTTTGGTCTGGAATGGGGGTGGAGTCCACAAAGCCTGTATGGAATTAGCTTTAGGACATCCTTTCCCCCCTAACAATATCTCTGGGTAGTGTCAGGATTGAATTGAATTCTGACACCCTGGTGATGTGGGAAGCCTCTACACACCCACTTTGCAATTGGGTCCAGAAATGCTATACAACTCTGACCAGCACTGCTACCTCATGACCACATAACCATGAAATCTGCCAAACATGGGGACTCCAAGTAGCTGGAGTGTTCTCCTAATCTCCTCTCATAGTGAGACCATCCAGCGCATCAACCATTGTGTGATGGAGAAGTTGTCACTCAGACATGTAGATCATGAAATCTGAGAATGCAGCTTTCAGCTACCAACCTTTACAGAGAACTACCATTGTATACAGTGGCCAGGATCAGACAACTATAAAGGACATTTCACAATCATAAAAGTATTCTTCTTCTATATCAATGAATGTAATAAAAAATTAGCCTGTTTTGTTTATGAAATGTGAGTAAAGACTAATTACAGGGCTGGGTAACCCTTTCAGAGGTCATGGGGAGGAGACTGAGTTTACACAGGGCAATAAACAATAAAGGAGTCCCTCCTTTGGCAGATTCCAGCTGCACTCTCCCTACACTCTCACCCAAAGAGTTTGATCTCTGACAGGGTGGGGTCAGGTTGGACTATAGGAACAAGGCCAGCCCTGGATCAACACTACCTCAGAGGTACAGAGAACAGGGGAGAGATTATTTGGGAAAACTAACGTTAACAGGATCATCTAAATCCAAAAAATAGAGGGTTATTCTCAGTAACCAGCTTGCCAAGTTACCTTTCAACTTTTGTTGCTTCAGTTTTTCTACTCAAAAACTTAAATATTGGCTGGATTCTGAATAGTCCTTATAGCCTGGAGTAGGCACACAAATATACGTGTGCTTCTATAATAAGAAGATATGGCTGAAGCAGAATTTTCTGTAATTTGTTCCAGAGAAGACTCATTCCATGTGAAGCCACTGAAAAAGGACAGCAAAGTTAAATCACCTGGAGACACATTGCCTGCTGAGCTCCCTGTGAAGATAGAGGAATACTGCACATCATTATATTCACTATTCTGAGAAGTCTTTTTTTAAAAAAAATTTATTTATGCATATAAGAACTGAGTTCAAGCCAGAGTTGTGGGGGGTGAGAAGATTCACCAGAAACAGAGTGGGGAACAAAACAGGCAGATTGACTGAAATACACTGTTGAGCCATGTGGGTACCTCCCTGGCCACAGATTGAACTAGTGCTGCAGTGGCTGCGGCTAGCTTCATAGGTTGTGTCTTAACCTCTTGCACCACCAGGGAGGCACAAGAAGTCTTTTTTTAAAAAATATGCATTTATTTATACAAGAACTGGGGTATAGGCCAGAGGCGCAGAAGGGCGAGGGGATTCACCAGAGACAGAGCGGGGAGCCGAACAGGCAGACGGACTGAAATACACTGCTGAGGGGAGCCACAGGCAAGACAGGAGAGGTCTGCCACACTATGTGGGTATCTCTCTGGCCAGCCAGGATCAAACTCCTGCTGCAGAGGCTGCAGACAGCTTCACAGCCCTATACTTAACCCATTGAGCCACCGGTGAGGCCCTATTCTGAGAAGTCTTGATGGCAAATAACAATTTGCCTGCCCCAAATCCCTTGTCCCCTCCCTCCATCCATACCAACAGGGGCCCACTATTCAGATGGGGTGCCATGCAACTGGCTAAAATTTACATGGGCAGCCTTGTTTGCAGCTAGTGTAGTAATTTGACAGAGTTCTGGTCAAAATGTGTAGAGGGAATTCATTCATGGAACAATTAACATCATTTTTTACTTTTGAGCTTCCCTTTCTTCTCTGATGAACATGAGGAAACAGATAAGCAAAGGGGAAAATTATAACAAACTTGGATTTATTATGATATTATGAAGTGTAATATCAGCACAGACTAGCTACATGAGAGGGAATGAATCCCTGATTTGATTTAAGCCTCTGTGCTCTCAGATTTTCAGTTACTGGCAACTAAACTCAAGTCCTAATTGACTCAACCTTTTGAAACCAACATGCACATACATACTTTTGGAATGTGATTTGAAAAATGTTTCATGTGCGTGTCACTGATCTATCAACATCTTAATTGCATTCTTTTATTCACTTTTGGGCTGCACTTTTGATACTGTTTGAAGAATCAGTCTCTTATAACTATAGGAGTAAGATAAAATGGGCCCCAACAGCAGTCACAGTGCACACACTCACTTCTGTAGTGCCATTAAATATGGCAATACTATCTGAAATCTCTCACAATTAAAAATTCAAAGAGGAATAGAATCTACTATCGTATTAAAATCAATTGTTAGATATGTAATACAAAGGGAATTCAGCATCTAAGACTTTAATGCTTCCAAACAATTTTATTAAACCAATAACAGCAATAATTTATTCCAAAGGACATAAATATGGAATATTGGAGATAAAGACATGTCGCTGGCATTGGAGAGCTTCAAAGCAGGAGCACCTAGAGCAGCACAATTATTTCCAGAGATACAACCAGTTCAAAAAAGAAAATCTAAAGACTTAAATATGAGATCTCTTTTGGAAAAATTAAACCATTCAAACCAAATTATTGCTGTATCTTAGCCATGATTGGCAGGAAGCCCTTGTGAAAAAGAAAGGCTGGCTTATGTGCATGCTAGATGGGGTAGAATCTTTTAGTAATTCTAATTTGGGGGCATGGTTTTAGTAATAAAGATGTGTGATATTAAATGTTTCTCCCTTTCTTGTGTTCTGCAGATGTTGCCTCCTAAACTGAAGTGGACTCTCTGAGAGCAGTCAGGTGTGCCTCTGGCCAACCCAGGTCTAATTACAACTAGGAAGATTTTGAAAATCAAACACTTAGGATATGGTAGGAGAGGCCACATCCAGGAGCTAAGCAGAGATGTGCTGAAGTTGAAGCAGATTCTAGGGTGAAATATCCAGTGTGGATTCTCCGCCAAGAGTCAGAGCTCTTGGGCAGGACTTACATTAGTTTCTGTAGCTGGGAGTTAGAGTATTGCAAATGTGTAAGCATGTGCTGGTGGGGTTGGAGGGTTGGAGAGCCTGGTAACAGAAGGTAACAAGGTTGAGGGTCCAAAGTAAGTAACTATTTAATAGTGACACCTTTTACGGAGATGGGGAGATCCAAAGTGGCTCAGAGAAGGCAGGAAGCCCAATATCAAGATGAGTTTTCAAGTCTCAAATATGAATACGCCTTTCAAACAGCAGCAGTTTTCAGAAAATAAGCTCCGAGACCCCAAGAAGTAACTGCACTGTTTCAGAAAAAGTCACTTTGCTAATTTCCAGAGTCATCCCAGGAAGTAAGAAGTATCCAGGCATTTCCTAGGATTAATCACGGATTTTGAAAAAAAGGGGAGGAATATGTTTCCTTTTCTAACCTTTTGAGACTCTTGGATATGTTGAGCTATTTTATTCAAGTTTATATGTTTTTAGCAACGATAATCCAGGAATATTTTTAATTAAGAGGAAATTAAATATATAGATATAGAGGATATAGGTAGAAATGATAGAAATAAACCTGGATATGAATATGAATAAAAATATAGATATGTGTGTGTACTTATATGTGAGCTGTATGTAGTAAGTTTACAGCCTCTGTAACTTGGTTGAAATTAAAAGACATAATAACTACTTTGTTAGATTTATTTACTCATGTGGATCTATGTCTTAATCTTTACCAACTAAATCAGTATGAGAAGGAGAGAAACCATGGGGTCTTCTTGTGCCTGGGGGAGATACGATAGAATTGTGAGGAAAGGTGAGATTGGGAACCATGAAAAGACAGAGTCTGCCTACGCTGAAGTAAAGAGGAATCTGGGCCGCCCTGGTGGTGCAGGCGGTTGAAGCTGTCCACAGCCTCTGCAGCATGGATTCGATCCCAGCCTGCCAGGAGAATCCCTGCCAGCAGATCTCTTCTGCCACGCCCGCTGCAGTCTACCTGTTCTGTTCCCCGCTCTGTCTCTAGTGAATCCTCTCACCCTCCTGCGGATCTGGCCTGTACCCAGGTTCTTGCCTAAATAAATAAATAAAAATCTTTTAAAAAAAAAAATTTACCTTCGGAAAAAAAAAATTAAAAAATAAAGTGGAATCTCTCAGAACTGTCAGGTGTGCCTCTGACCAATTCAGACCTATCTAGAACTTGGAAGATTTTGAATATCAAAAACCATGAGAACCATCTTCAAACCTTAAGCAGATTTGTGTAAGCACCACACCATATTTTCCTGGTCTTGCTTAGTGATATAAACCTCAAATATTTGGAGAACACCTAGTAAGGAAATGAGCAACCTATGAGGGAAAATAGAATACCTCCCAAAAAACATGGTAAAAGATACAATATGGCAACTGTCTCAAGAATATTCCAGACAGGGCCTCCCCTGGTGGTGCAGAAGTTGAGCGCTGGGCTGCGAAGCTGCCCGCAGCCTCTGCAGCACCGGATCTATCCCCGGCCACCGGGCGAGGGTCCTACATGGCGAGCCTACCTCTCCTGTCTCACCCGCTGCTCCCCTCAGCAATGTGTTTCGTCAGTCTGCCTGTTCTGTTCCCCGCTCTGGCTCTGGTGAATTCTCTCACCCTCCCGTGCTTCTGACTGTACCCAGTGCTTGTATAAATAAATAAATCTTAAAAAAAAAAAAAAAGAATATTCCAGACAATAGGAGCAGTGAAAGCAGAGGCACCTTCTTAACCAGGGGAAGCAGAGCCGGCCTTGAGTAAGGTGGCATGGGGGAAAGCTTGAAAGAGCAAGAACGGAAGAGGCAGACAAGTGGGGGAGAGAAAAGTGAGAAGTGGAGATGGCAAGGCGCCTTGGGAACCAGGAAGGATGATACATTTATAAAGCAATAGAGGAAGATCAAGTTTGACTGCCAGCTTAAGGAACTGTCTATATACCCAACGTATGTTGAGACATAGTATGTGAAGGCATGTACAGCACACATTGACTCATTTTCTCCTCACAAAAGTCTAATGAGTTTGGTCCTAGTAGTATCACTATTGTACAGTGCAACTCCACACATCTACACTGCATGCCGGGACACTGAGGTACAGAAGAACTGGATAACATGCTGGGGCTTCAGAGATGAAAGTGGCATGTGCACTTTGGTGGACTATGAGGGTCAATGCAGGCTCTGGCCAGGGACCTAATTTCAAAACACAAAACATATATACCATATACATGTCTACACACATATATACACACTGCATTTACATATGCTCAAATACACACAGTGTACATATAACACATTCACAGACACCATATATACAAACACATATAAAACTACATGCTATATATGCAATTCACACACATCATACACACATGTATATATACCACATTTGCCTATTTTCACACCATATGTTCATGTGCACGCACATATACACAAATACACATACCATATATATTTATACACATGCCTGCACATGTATACCCAAATATACAAACACGATACACACACATACATATTCCTACATAGGCTTAAATATATATCTTAAAATATATTTGGATATATATTAATAATACACACACACACACAAAAATACATGAAGGCTAGTATACAGACGTGAAACACTGAGGAAGGCCCCTGCATGGTGTCCCAGGAGACCTTGTGAATGCTGGTCAGGGCGTCACAGCCCCTGAGTACCAGGCATGCAGCCCCATGGCCACTCAGTCACTCCCCCCCTCTCCAGGTGGTTGCGGTCAGATCCTAGCTAAGGTACTCCCACTTGTCAGGTACACTGGTCACCCTGTACAAGGAGTTAGACGGACATGGAAGGGCATGAGCTGCTTTCAGGAAGAAACGGCAGATCTGAGGAAAAGATAGAGAGGAAGGGCTGTGGGAACCAGCACAAGCATGAGCCGCTAAGGCCAGGATGGGAGGGAAGCATCCCCGGGAAGGTGTGCTGTGGGGGGCAGGGGAGAGGCAGGGGAGAGGCAGGGTCCAGCAGGAGGGAGAACCTGCCACCCAGCTGTATCCTTCACTGCAGGCCCTTCACTCCCTTCAGTCTGATGGGGCCAGAGTGCGCCTCAAGAAGTTTCCTGTTTCTGGGATCACCTGGCTGCCATGCCTTTGTGAATGCCTGTTTAGTTTTGTGTCCTCAAAGCACCTGGTGGTAAACTAGTTCTGATTTCTGCCTTCTTCCTCTAGGCTGTCCTCAGTGCACTCCTGCCCCTCCCACAAACACCCACCCCGAAGAAGGGACACCTTCTTGGGTTGCAGTCCCTCCCAGGCCTGCGGTGAATCCAAGCCAAAGAGTGAGGTCCCGGTCACTGGAGCCACCATCATGGAAAAACAGCTTTTCCACAATTGGGCCTTTTTAACAGCTCTATAAAGGGCAAGTGAAAGGAATGGGATTTTCACTTCATTAGACACATTTCTAGAAGACAATTCAAACAATATATATAAAGTGTTACATACATGTGTATGCACATATTATATTATATGGCATAAAATGTTAAATAAGTTGCTCTGAAATACATATACAGTTGTTACTGAAAATGAAACTGTGTGTAATTATTCAGAAAGAAAACAACATAATTCTCAACAAATAATTTATAAATGTCTCATTTTCTAACTTTGAATTACAAAATGATGTGTGGTAAGAACATCAACAACTCCACAAAAGCAAACATCATAAAACACTCTCCGTTTCAGGCATCATTAACAGCTGAAAAAATTAATTAAATCAAAATAACCTTTCTTTAGCCAACAGCGCCCTCTTATGCTACAAATAGGACATAACATGCCTAACAACATTAGGCATTTCCACCTCCTCAATGTTCCCTCAGGAGAGGTCCCTGATGAGCATAGACAGAGACAGTGGGCATTAGCAAGTGACTCATAATGTGGGGCTAGATCATGGCACGTCTTGAAGTGCAGGCCATGTGACAGAAATAGGAAATCATTGACTATCCTCAGAAAGGAAATATTAGGAAAAAATATTCAGGAAGATATCTCAATCAGTGATTTCATAACTTTCCAACCTGTTAAAAAAGATAGGCAGAGGGCCTCTCTGGGGGTGCAGGGGATTGAGATGCAACCTATGAATCTGTCCACAGCCACTGCAGCACGAGTTCGATCCCAGGCCAGGCATGAGTCCACATGGCGCAGCAGACCTCTCCTGACTCGCCTGCTGCTCCCCTCAGCAGTGTATTTCACTTAATCTGCCTGTTCTGTTCCCCACTCTGTCTCTAGTGAATCCTCTCACCTACCCCTCCACCTCTGGCCTGTATACCAGTTCTTGTATGAATAAATAAATGAATCTTAAAAAAAAAAAAAAAAGGATAGGTTGAGCCCCATCCCCAGGGCAGCAGCAGCTAACTGGAGGTGCTGCGCTGGTGTCCAGTGCTCCTGGTCCGTGTACTATCATGTGACCCTGGGCACGTTCTCTTCTCCCACCTTCAGTAGCCATACTGTAAAATTCATAAACGAATTGCTCTGGGTTACTGGAGGACTGAGCGAAGTCATACATGCTATTTCCCGCACTTCCAAGAGAGTGGTCTGAAGCGAAGTCTGGCTGCCGCAGGATGCTGTGAGGGAAGATTCTGGAGCCCCTAAAAGAAGTCAGACCAGACTGTGTCTAGGAGTAGAGAGGCATCCCTCTCTGCATCATAGGACATTCCTAGGTATTCCGGGAACCTGGAAACATTAAAGGAACATTGAAACAATGGTTGAATGAGTGGAGCCATCTTTAATCAGGCTACTCACTCACTTGCCTTGTTAGTAATGAGCCACTATGTTCAGAATCTGATTTAATTGTTGTCCCCTCACACAAATCACCTGAGATCCACCCCCAGTGAGTTAACACTCTTGCCTCTGTATTGTAGTTAGTCTGTACTGAGATATGCCAAAAATGTAAATTCCATCCTGAATTTCAAAGACATGCTATTATTTAATGTAAAATACTGCATTCATAATTTTATACTGGTTATACTGGTTATGTTTAAGTGATATTCTTAGGTTAAATAGAACATATTACTAAAATCAAGTGCACCGACTTCTTTTAATATTTTTAATGTGGCTACTAAAAATTTAAATTATATATGAGGTTCACATTCTTCTTCTCTTGGACCCGGCTGCAGAAATCTTTGAGTGCCTTGAAGGTAGTGATTGTTTCCCTCATTCTTGATTCCCTAGCTCTTCAGCCCTTTACACTAAGCCTTGCAGTCGTGGCCCTCTTTTTCATCTCACTGATCCTTCAGTAATGGAGTCTAGCAATTTTCCCCTGTAGATACTCAAAGTGAATACTTAGTCTCTGCTGTCCCCTAAATTCAAGATTTTCTGTTTCTTGCTTTACCTCTTCAAAATCTTCCCTGGCATAAAACCGATAAAAAAAAAAAAAAAAAAAAAAAACTCCAGAACACAGAATCACAGACTTGTAGTATGACTACTCTCCCCTCCCATATTGTATTCTCTTATTTCAAACTGTTATGAGTGAAATTACAAATCTTTTCATCTCTTTAGTTTCTCAGTTCTGTTACTATTCAAAGATATGGCACAGGAATGAAATGTTATATGTAATGGCAATGAATGGTTTCCTAAACTTGACGTGTCTTTTTAGATCCAAGAATTAAAAGTAGATCATCCATTTTCTAGTCTTTATCATATATACTCAGCTATTCTTAAAGGTCATGTTAAAGTCAGATTACTGATAATGCTTTCAGTTGATGGGTATTTAAACTAAAAAGTAAAGCTAGAGAAAAATTCCTGGGAGCCCAAACATTGATCAATTTACAGAACAGAAAACTCATGACACTCATTATAAATATGCTCCTTTTTCTTTTTTTTTCATTTATTTGTTTTTATTGTCCTTCCAGTGAGGTTTACTTGGGCAGACTATTAAATTTCCATCAATTAAAATTCTTCCTAACCTTTACTACAGAATATGATCTGAGATCCCACCATAAAGGAGAATTGCATACTACCTTTAACCTGTCAAAATCCTAAATAAGAGAAAATATACTTACAAAGGATTCTTTGGAGGATATATAATCTATCTACTCCCCTAAGGATTTCCTACATTCTGCAGTTTTAATTATCAGAGACTTTCATATCTAAATACATTCATGAGTCATTTTAAGGTAGGTTCCTATAACAATACCTTCAAGATACAAATTTTATACAATGGCCTTGACATTTATAAAATATCATTTCAAGGGCCTCCCTGGTGGCACAGCGGTTGAGCGCTGGGTTGCGAAGATGCCCGCGGCCTCTGCTGAGCCGGCTCGATCCCCGGCTGCTCCCAGCCACCGGAGGAGGGTCCCACATGGCGCGCAGACCTCTCCTGCCGCCCGCTGCTCCCCTCAGCAGTGTACTTTGGCCCTTCTGCCTGCTCTGCTCCCCGCTCTGGCTCTGGTGAATTCTCTCATCCTCCCGTGCTTCTGACTGTACCCAGTGCTTGTATAAACAAAACAAACAAACAAATAAACAAATAAATAAATAAAATATGCCTCTATAAAAAAAATAAATAAAATAAAATATCATTTCAAGATTTAAAAAAAAGTATGAAATTCATAGTTGCATTGCTACAAAAATGTTATGTATTAACATATATCTTCTCAGTGTTCCTTGTGAATTTCCTGTGAGGGTTTCTTTTAATTCTCAGCTTCAAAGAAATCTCATAGTGATCTGCAGTTTCTCTTCAATTAACAAACTCTATGTAACTCACAGTTTCAGTGTTGAAGAGTTAAAAATCTGCACACAAAGAAAAGTCTGAGTCCAAAAAAAAGGAAGATCTACAAAATGTGTAAGATACAAATGATTAACAATTTAAATAAAACCTTTCAGATAAAAAAGAGAAAAATCCCTCTCGTTTTTGACAAAAATGATAATTCAAAAGCATTCATAATTTTTTTTTTTAAATAAATGCTTGGAAAGCTAAAAGTAGAGAGAAATTTTGGCATACACCAAATCTCAGTGTTGAAATGTCAAAAGCATTTCCTTTAAAATCTGAAAGAAGACAAGAGCACCTGCTTTCTGTGCTACTGTTCAACTTTGTGTTGATGGTCCTAGCCAATTAAATAAATAAGAAAAAAATATGAGGTATAAATATCAGAAAGTGAATGACAGTCATTTTTTAATTGTATTTTTTATTCAGGTAACATTGGTTTATAACACTATATATGATTTAGAGGTCTAAGCTTACAGTTCTTTATATATATGTTACCATATCACCCATACCACCAAAACATCTATAACCCTCCACCATAATCCATTGTACCCCTCCCCTCTTTTGCTTCTTATCTACCCCCACATCCCCATGGTATCCTCAATTCTGCAGTCAGATTTCTAGGGTTTTTTTGGTTTCATTTTATCTGTTCCTTTGTTTCTTTATATCCTACATGAATTAAATTGAAACCAGGCTCTCAGCAGTAGCCTGTGCTTCAATTGCTGGGACCCATGTCCCAGCACTATTGCAGGGACCCCCAAATTGTCAAACCCAGCCTGTTGAGGGATGCCAGGTGGTGCATCCAGCCTTACTAAAGCCAACTCTGGCCATGGTTCCTCAGAACCTTTGGCCCATGAGCCTGCCCTGATTTCAGTGCAGGTCAGTCTAGGTAGGGAGGGGTTCTTTCCATTTTGTATCTGGAACCAGGATTGTAAATGGACAAATCAGATTCAAACTATATGGACCAATCAAGTTCAAGGTTTCCAGTTGTCAGTCAAGGGCTTGTGCTTATTAAGCAGACTGAAAATGGAAGTAAGCTGATTGGTGCTAACCAGACCAATCAGATGCTTACCTTTGAAAATGGTCCAATCAGGCTTGTAGGGTGGGGATCCATGAAGAGGATATAAGTCAGCGCAAGAGCTAGCTTGAGGGAGTCAGCAGTCAGCCTCTGAAAAAAGGAGAAGCACTCAGCAGCCAGGCCCCAAAGAAAAAAGACATATTCAGCAGATGACTTCCTTAGGATTCAGTAGACCTCCAAAGATATTTACAGATACCTAGCCACTACACCTGCCTTTGGCCCTGCCTCTCAGATATCACCTGTAATGAGAACCATCAGCCTCAGTCTGGTGTCTCAAAGAGCTATTGGCTAAAGGTTTATATCAATAGCTCACAAAAAGCTGTAGCACTGGTGTCTCTGACACCAGCCCCTGTTGACCACGTTGAACAGCACTGCTGGAAATGGGAAGAGCTCAAATAAATAACCTAACATTAAACCTTTAGGAACTAGAAAAAGGGGAACAAATGAAAACAAAAATTCAGTGAAAGGAAAGAATAATAAAAATTAGAGTGTAAATAATTGTAATGAAAATCACAAAGACAGTTCCAAAGATCAATGAAACCAAAAGATGTTTCTTTGAAAAACAAGCAAAATATAAAAACTTTTACTAAACTCAATAATATAAAATCTCATAAATAGAATCAAAAATGAAAGAGAAGTACTATAGACATTACAGAGATACAGTAAAGGACTACAATTGTCTTTCTGCCAACACCTTGGAAAATCTGGAAGAAAATCATAAGTTCTTAGGTGCATACAACCTTCTAAAACTGAATCACAATCAGACAACTTAAATAGACTGATTACAACAAGGAAATTGAACAGTAGTCAAAAGTATTCCCAGAAATAAAACCCTACAACAAGATGGTTTTACTAGTGAGTTCTATCAAATTTTTAAAGAACTCATTGCTATCCTTCTCAAACTCTTGCAAAATTTTGAAGAAGAGGGATTGTTCCCAAATACATTTTTTGAGGCCAACATTACCCTGATACCATAAGCAGATAAGGATATCACAAATAAAGAAAACTAGAGAACGATATCCCTGATGAACCTGGTTGCAGAAAAATTCTCATAAAAGCTGTACACAATAAATCCAACCATGCATTAAAAGAATCATACATCAAGACTAAGTGAGGTTTATTCCAGGAATGTGTGGCTGGTTGAATATATGCTGAATGACCAAGTAATTCACCACATCAACAAAAGGAAAGATAAAAAAAAACACACATCATTTCAATTAATGCAGAAAAAGTATTTGACAAGACTAAGCATCTATTTATAAATAAAACTAGTAGTAAAATAGGAACAGAAAAAAAAAATAGGTACCTATTTTTTTTCCTCTAAGATAAGGTGTACAACAAGGATGTCCATATGCACCTTTATTATTAAACATATATTAAAAGTCCTAGCTGGAGCAATTACAAAAGAGAAAGATATAAAAGATATCCAAATTGGAAAAGAGGTAAAACTATTAATATTTGCAGATGACATGACACTATACAGAGAAAACTTAAAGACTCCATTAAAAAATGATTAGAAACAGAGCCTCCCCGGTGGCGCAGTGGTTGAGCGCTGGGTTGAGAAGCTGCCCGCAACCTCTGCAGCACCGGTTCGATCCCCAGCTGATCCCCAGCTGCTCCCCTGCCACCGGAGAAGGGTCCCACATGGCGTGCAGACCTCTCCTGCCGCCCGCTGCTCCCCTCAGCAGTGTACTTCAGTCCTTCTGCCTGCACTGCTCCCCACTCTGGCTGTGGTGAATTCTCTCACCCTCCCGCACTTCTGACTGTACCCAGTGCTTATATAAAAATAAAATAAATAAATCTTTAAAAAAAATTAAAAAATGATTAGAAACAATAAATCTATATAGTAAAGTGGCAGGATACAAAATCAACAAAAAGTCTGTTGCATTGCTATATGCAAATAATGAACACAAAAGAAATAAATCAAGAAAACAATCCCATTTACAGTAGCATCAAAAAGTATTAAAAGGAATAACAAAGGAACAAAAAGAATTATCAAATGAAAACTATAAAACATTGTTAAAAGAAACAGAAGAGACAAGGAAATGGAAAGCTATTCCATGTAAATGGATTGGGAAAAATAACATTGTTAAAGTGTCCATTTTATGAAAGAAATGTATTGATTCAATGTAATTCCTATCAACATTTCAAAAGAATTATTCAAAGAAACAGAACAAATGTTATCGAACTACATATAGAACCACAAGAGACCTAGAATACCCAAAGCAATCTCTACTAAAAAGAAGAATAGGGCCTCCCCTGGTGGCACAGCAGTTGAGCACTGGGCTGCAAAGCTGCCCACAGCCTCTGCAGCACTGGTTCGATCCCTGGACGCTGGTGCGGGTCCCACATGGCACGCAGACCTCTCTTGCCATGCCCGCTTCTCTCCTCAGCAGTGTACTTCGGTCCTTCTGCCTGTTCTGCATCCTGCTCTGGCTCTGGTGAATTCTCTCATCCTCCCACGCTTGTGACTGTACCCAGTGCCTGTATAAATAAATAAATAAATCTTTTTTAAAATAAATAAATAAATAAAAATAAGAATGGAGGGATCATATTCCCATACTTCAAACTATATTATAAGGCTATAGTAATCAGAACTGCATGGTACTGGACTAAAAAGAGACATACAGATCAATAAAACAGCAATGAGATCCCAGTAGTAAACCCAGACAGTTAATTTACAACAAAGAAACCAAGAGAACACAATGGAGAAAGGAATGTCTCTTCAGCAATTGTGCTGTGGAAACTGGACAGCATGCAGAAAAATGAAACTAGATCACTCTCTCACAGAACACACAAAAATTAACTCAAAACGGATGAAAGTCTTGGCTGTAAAACCAAAGTCATTAAAACAGAATAAAATATAGACAAAACACTCCACAATATTGGCTTAAAAACTCATTGGAGGGCCTCCCCAGTGGCGAAGCAGGTTGAGCGCAGAGCTGTGAAGCTGACCACAGCCTCTGCAGTGTGGGTTCAATTTCCCACAGGCCAGGAAGATTCCCACATTGTGTGGCAGACCTCTCCTGTCGCGTCCGCCGCTCCCCTCAGCAATGCTTTCGGTCTGTCTGTTCTGCTCCCCATTCTGTCTCTGGTGAATTTGCTCAACATCCCGTGTTTCTGGCCTGTACCTCAGCTATTGTGTAAATAAAAAAAATAAACCTTAAAAAAAAAACTCACTGGAGATGACTCAAATAGGAAGAAAGATACAAGCAAAAATTAATGGATGGGGTTAAGAATTTGTGAAGGAAGAGAAGATGGTTGACAGACAGGATCTTTGAGCCATTGTTCCCCCCAAGAATATGAAATATAAGTGCCCAGAGTATGCAACCACATCTAGAAAGGAGCTGGGGAAGTGAAAGGCAGCATCACAGCAAGAAGAACCAGAAACCAGTGTACAAGAGTTTCTCCATTGGAACAAAATTCTTTGAAAACTATAGCTCCACAAAAAAAAATAAATAAAATTGGCAGAAGATTTTTTAAAAGAAGGAATTCTGAACAGCTTTGTAAGTATTAAAAACCTTCCCACCATGTTATCAAAAACCTTCCCACCAAGAAAACTCAAGCCCCAGACAGATTAATCAGAGAATTCGATGAAACTCTGAAAAAATAAATGATACAAGAACTTTTAGAAAATAGAGGAAATAAATAAATATATAAATAAATAAATCTTAAAAAAAAGAAATAAAATAGAGGAAGGATTACTTCCAAGTGTGTTTCATTAAGCTAGTACAATGTCATTTTTATTTTTTGAAAGCGATTGATTTATTTATGCATACCAGAACTGGGGTACAGGCCAGAGGTGCGGAGGGTGAGATGATTCGCCAGAGACAGAGTGGGGAACAGAACAAGCAGATGGATGGAAATACACTGCTGAGGGGAGCAGCCGCCGAGTCAGGAGAGGTCTGCTGCACCATGTGGGTTGCTCCCTGGCCAGGGATGAACTCATGCTGCAGTGGCTGCTGATAGCTTGGTAGGTTGCATCTTAACCCCTTGTGCCACCAGGAAGGCCCCAATGTCACTTTAAAAAAAATTAAAAAAAAAAAAACCATGATAGATACTATAGCTCATTAACAGTGATACAAATTTTAACAAAATATTAGCTAATCAAATTTAACAAACTACATAATACATTACTAAGTAAGGATTTCCCAGGAAAGCAAGGGAGGTTAAACTCTCTAAAGGCAATTCACAATGTTAAAAGAATAAAGGAGAAAAATGAGATCATTTAACACATACAGAAAAGACATTTGCCAAAATTCAACACTCACTCATAATATTTGACAAAGTAATATTAAAAGTAATGACTAAATCTAAATCTATAGCCAGCATTATAATTTATGGTGAAATTTTTAATACTTTCCTCCTAAGGCTTAAAATATATTATTTCCACTCCCACCACATCTACTCAGTTGTGACTGTCCTAGCCATTTCAATTTAAATAAAAAAAAGGAAAATTAAAAAATAAAGATCAGAGATAAAGAAATAAGATTGTCAATTTAGGAATGTCATGGCAGTTTACATAGAAAAATTCTGAGAATTCCATAAAACTACTAATAAGTCAATTAAGGAAGTCTCAGAATGCATGGTTTATTTTATTTTGTAATTTTAAAGGGAAATGTTTATTAGGAAAAGAAGAAAGGAAAAGACAGACACAGATAGGCAAAGACCTTCCACTGCTGCTTTCAGAAGGGAAAAGTTTTGAGAGAAGAAATACCTGTGTAATCACAGGCAGGTGGAAGGGCTGCCTCAGAATGCATTGATTTTACACAAAAATTGGTTGTATTTTTATACAACAGCACTAAAGAATTAGAAATGAAATCTTAAAAAAGTGTAATAGACTTATTTTCTGGAGCCATATAGCTGTAGATATGTATGTATGTGTATATATAATATGTATTATATCTAAATATATAGATATTTGGGAAATAAAATGAGGGACACCTTCACTGAAAATTAGAGAACATTGTTTAGAGAAAGTTCAAAAAACCTAAACAGAGAGCAATGTCATTTTTATGACTTGGAAGACGTGATTGTTAAGACATCTGCTCTCCCAGAGTTGTGATGGCTGGCATCCTGAATCCGCAGAGTAGAGCCCCAAGGAGGAGTTCATGCTCTAGCTCAAAGCTCAAGGGCAGCCTGCTACCAGAATTTCTTCTTCTGGGGTGAGTAGTCTTTTTCTTTTAAGGTCATCAACTCAATGGATGAGACCTACCCACCCACATTATGGAGGGTAATCTGCTTTACACAGCGTCAACTAATTTAAATGTTAATCTCATCTGAAAAATCTTCACAGAAACATCCATACTGGTGCTTGACAAATATCTGATTACTGTAATCTACCCAAATTGAAAAAAATTAACAATCACACATACATTTACTAGAAATGGGTCATAAATCTGAATTTAAAAGTAGTAATTATAGGGTCTCCCCCGGTGGCACAGCAGTTGAGTGCTGGGTTACGAAGCTGCCCGCAGCTTCTGCAGCGCCAGTTCAGTCCCTAGCCGCTGGCGAGGGTCTCACATGGCATGTAGACCTCTTCTGCCACACCCGCTGCTCCCCTCAGCAGTGTACTTTGTCAGTCTGCCTGTTCTGCTCTGCTCTGGTGAATTCTCTCACCCTCCCATGCTCTGACTGTACCCAGTGCTTGTATAAATAAATAAATCTTAAAAAAAAAAAGCAGTAATTATAAACCTCTTAAGGGAGATCATAGGATAAAGAATATTTGTAACCTTATGAGAGACAAAAATTTCTTAGACATCATTTAAAAAGAATGATATCTATTAACTACTTTCCCCTGTAGCATGTGTCCTCCATTCAGGAAGTTCTATTTTCTTTTTGTTGGAGCAGACTGGTGAGGCTAAACCCTGCACCTGGCAGGCAGCTCAGCCTCCCTGACTGGGTGGAACTGTGTGCCCCAGTTCATACCCCCATCCCTAGAAAAGGAGCCAGATTCTGCCCTTTGACATCCCCAGTGAGGGGGCTGCTGGGGAAGGTCAGAGTGGAGAGCCATGGGAAGTTGAAAGCAGAAAATTGCAAAACTTTGAGGTCTAGGCTTCTTAGTTATATAACAGAGTTTCCATAGCATCGCTTACTATGGGCAGCCTAGATCTGATTGGGAATGGAGGGCACGTAAATTCCACTTCTTGATGTGGGTCACCCTATTTGAAATCTACTGATACAACTATTAACTACTAGGTGGCTTATGTGCCACCTAACTAATACTCTAAACTGTCTAAAGAGTCCCCAGCCTCTCACCTTTCCCTTTAGCCTGTGTCCTCTGCTGGCTCACTCTGAGAGCACATGACCCTCCTATTCCATGCCTAGGTCAGGATTCCCCAAATAATGAGCACCAACAATGCAGCAGGTACTCTCCTTGTCAATTTGCACCATTTCCCCTAGTCTATTAAACAATAACAGTGAGACCTAAGTATGATGTGATACCCCATTTTACTAATGAAGTTAAAGAAGATTGTGTAATCTTTGACCATACAAGTAGGACATGGATACATGTTTCTGTTAAACGCTTAGGCCTGTTGTCTTCACCATTATCCATACTGCTCAACTGATTCTAGAAATATTAAGTGCTGTCATGTTTTTGGAACAAAACTGATTTATTTTTTTTAAATAATTATTTTTTATTTATACAACTGCTGGGGTACAGGCCAGATGCACAGGAGGGTGAGAGGATTCACCAGAGACAGAGCAGGGAACAGAACAGACAGACTGAAGAAACACTCTGCTGAGGGGAGCAGCGGGCAAGACAAGAGAGGTCTGCCGCGCCATGAGGGATTCTCGCAGCCGGCCGGGATCAAACCGGCACTGCAAAGGCTGCGAACAGCTTCACAGAGTGGCGCTCAACCACCTGCGCCACCAGGGAGGCCCCTAAAACTGATTTTTTTAAATATTTAATTTTACTCATGTATGGTCAGAAATAGCTTTATTATGCACATACATGTACACACACCTTGGGCATCTGGTACTATTTTTAAAGTCTCTTTAGCAGTTATTAGCTTGAAAGGACATAAACCAGTGGTAAGTCATTGCTTCAGTCTCTCACTATAATAATAGCAAAATCACTTATAAATTAAAAGGGAAAGAGGAGAATGGAAGCAGATCACAGGAAGAGCTACCAGGAGGCATCTGATTCCAAATGTGAAGGTCACGCTGCTAAGTTTCTCAACTTCTCTTCCTCTTACTGTCAGTACACTTTTATGTCCTAATCTATCAGGTAGGAATTGGTATCCAAAGGCCTATTTCTGCATAGGGGATCAAAATGAAATACAATGAAATTCTTTGTGTTTTTCTTTGAAATATTTGGTTATAGAGTCTATGAAAGTGAACAGACTAAAAAATAGTAAAATGTCAAGAAACAACCCATAGAATGCCCTGAGAGGAATCTAAAAATGCAGGAGAGGAGAGGGAATAATTTAAAGGGCTAACAGTTTCCTGTGATGTACCAGCAAGCCACCTCCCAGAATATTTATATCTTCCCTAAATAGAACCATCTGCCAATTCTTAGAATTTCTGCAGGCTCCCCAGTGCCCCATGTGTAATTTTAGTATCTCCCAGCATTATAGACAAAGTCTGGGAATGACAGACCCAGATACAGCTTTGGGGTTGTGTTAGTTTAAAGA
The DNA here is from genome assembly GCF_014898055.3 of Talpa occidentalis. Classification (NCBI taxonomy): domain Eukaryota; kingdom Metazoa; phylum Chordata; class Mammalia; order Eulipotyphla; family Talpidae; genus Talpa; species Talpa occidentalis. Next base: position 51,441,656 of record NW_023601322.1, read on the forward strand.
TATTTCTCAAACATCTCCTGCTAGCTTCAGAGCCTCCTCTTTTAGATATTACACCAAAGACAGCATCACATATTTCTGATGGAAGAAGTGAACCCATGTGCATGCCAAAAAAAAAAAAAAAAAAAAGACACTTTCTTTCCATATATCAAATATTGGATTTTCCAATTTGGTTCTAACAATAAAAAAAAAAATAGATCTTAAGTTGCAAAAATCAAGTCTTGATCTAGAATGGAGAATCATGCCTCAAAAAAAAAAAAAAAAAAAAGAAAAAAAAAGATAAGGGAAAATAAATGGCATCAGTTGATAGGAAATCCTAGTTAATCTCAGCAGTGAAGCCCCTACACCAGGTCCTCACACCATTTTATTTACTTAATTTAATTTTTTACTAAAGTAACATTGTACTATAACACATTAAAGTTTCAGATGTGTAGTATTATAAACAACATCTACATGCACTATCAATACATTTAGTTTACCAGGAAACATCCAGTTCTATCTCTCACAGTACAAGCGACCCCTCTGCCCTGCTTGACTTCCCCTCAACCCCTTCCCCTCTGGTAACCACTCCTTTGGTCTTAGGGTTTTAAAGTTTATTTTTGTTTACTTTAGTGTTTGTCTCTCTTTATCTGACTTATTTCACTAAGCATAACACCCTCTGGGTCTATTCCTATAGTAACAAATGGCAGGAATTATCTCACTGAGCAACCTCACCAAATTTATTTTGAATTTGGACCCTTTTAGGGAACTGGTTTTACTATCATGAATATAATTAATTTTATCAAGTTTGTGTTTGTATTGCTTGGTGAAAATAAGCAAACATCATTATTTTACGATTTTATTAATTTTCCTTTCTACCTTTTCACATCACAGGCAATGACAATTTTCAACAGTTTCCTACAGTAAAAGACACATCCAATAAGTCCATATCCAAACTGACCCACAAGCAAAAGTACCAATGAAATCAATGCATTTCCAAAGGCAAACTCAGGTCCCCTATTAAAAACTTCACAGTGAGGTGCCACAGAAATCTGCTCCCCATACTGATGGCCACCTGAGTCATTGGCATCAAGTAAGTGATAGCAGAGGACTAAACACCCTAGACTTAGGACCCCAGGAGAGACAGGGAGCATCTCTGGCCTGCTGGTGACTCATTCATTGAGGGTAAATGTTTGCCACACTGTGTAGCAGCCTGGTTCCAGGCAAGTTACTATTATAATTCTGATTCTTATGCTTTCTTTTCTTATAGCATAGTTTCACAGAGAATATCTTAGAATTTCATTGGTTACTTGAGAAAGTTTTGAAATCATTTATTTGAAATCTTTTTTTTTTTTCTGTTTCTCTTTTCTTTCATTAACATCCTGGTTCTTAAAAACACAAAAGATGGAATCAGAATATCTCACAATTACTCATTTGCCTTAATCAACACTACTCACACAACAGTCTCAGAATAACAATGCCAATACTACCACTAGAACGTTGCTAAAAACTGTTCAAAGTGTCTTCCGTGCATATATTTTCCCCATTTATTATCTTTTTAAATAGTTGTATTAAGCCTATGTTGGGAGACATTTAGCCATTACATACAGTAGGCATATTTTTCATGCCCACGGCACTTAGTTTTACAAGCAACTGTATGCTTCTCACTGTCTGCATTCATGTCTTTGTGATTATTTGTCTGAAGTAGAACCCTTAATAAAATCTCATGGAAACTGATTCCCTTAGTTCTCACTCCCTGATGACAGTCATATTCTTTATATTGGAAAGTCAGTTTTGCTGGACATAAAATCCTTAACCGACATTTTCCCCCTAGAATATTTTTAAAGATGTTACTCCAATTTCTTCTTTCATAAGTAATTGCTCTAAAAAGTCTGATGAGAATCTCCTGTTCTTTCTCTTACTTATTTTTCCTAAATGTCTAAGGGATTTTTCTTTTCCTTTAAAGTCCAGCATGTTTATATAAAAAAAAATCCTCAGTATTGATCATTTTGAGTCAAATTTTCTCAGATTCCATTGAACCCTTTATTATGGTAAAATATATAGTAAATAACATAAAAATTACCACTTTTTTAATCATGTACACTTTTTTAATATTTTATTTTATATAATTCTTACATCATTTTTCATTTTTACATAATGTATGCATTTTCATTTTGGTTATATTCCCCATAAAATTGCACCCCCCTTATTCTGACCCTAATCCTTCCTCTCCCCGGCATCCCCAGTAGTGTGTCTCTGGTTTATAGTTGCTTGTTGATTTTGATTGTCACTTTCTTACAGTTATTCATTTTCCTGGTCCCTTATTTAAGTTTTCTAGATTCCTGCTATGAGTGAGACCATCCGGCATATTTCTTTTTCTTTCTGACTTATTTTGCTGAGCATGATCCCTTCCAGCTCCATCCATGTTGCTGCAAATTGCATGAGTTTCTCTTTTTTTGATTGCTGAGCAATATTCCATGGTGTATATATACCAATCATGTTCATTTTTTTTGAAACTGCCAGACTGTTTTTTCCACAGCAACAAAGTCATTTTCCATTCCCACCAGCAGTGCACAAGGGCTCCGTTTTCTCCAAACCCTTTCAAAACTTCTCTTCCATTTTTTTGGTAATAGCAACTCTAGTTAGTATGAGGTAGTATCTTATTGTGGTTTTGATTTGCAGTTCCCTAGTTACAAGTGATGTTGAGCATCTTCTTGTGTGCTTACTGGCCATTTGAATGTCTTTAGAAAACAGCCTGTTCAAGTCCTTTGCCCATTTTTTGATTGTTTGGTGTCTTTTTGTGAGTTGTAGGGTTTCTTCCTATATTCTGGCCCTAACCCCTTTCAGATACATGTTGCACAAATATTTTCTCCCATTCTGTGGGTTGTCTTTCGATAGTGTTCTATGATACATGAAAATTTTCAATTTTGATGAAGTCCAATTTATCTATTATCCTATTGTTACATGTACTTTGGTTTCCATTCAAAAACTCATAACCATCCAGTGTCATAAAGATTTTCTGCTATGTTTTCCTCAAAGAATTTTGTAGTCTTGGCTCTTAACTTAGTTCTTCACTGAATTTTTATTTTATTGAACTTATAAAAGTAGAAATTGCAGGGCCTCCCCAGTGGTGCAGCAGTTGAGCGCTGGGCTGCGAAGTTGCCCACAGCCTCTTCAGTGCCGGTTTGATCCCCGGCTACCAGCGAGGGTCCCACATGGCATGACAGACCTCTCCTGCCATGCCCACTGCTCCCCTCAGCAGTGTATTTCATCAATCTGCCTGCTCTGCTCTCCCCTCTGTCTCTGGTGAATTCTCTCACCCTCCCGCGCTTCTGACTGTACCCAGTGCTTGTATAAATAAATAAATCTTAAAAAAAAAATAGTAGAAATTGCAATCAATTTTTATACTAAAAATTGGCATAAAAATAAGATTCGGTTATTCCATCCATAAACATGACACATCTATAAATTAATACAAATATTATTTTAACCTCAAATTTTGGAGTTTTCTTCAGAGGCCACACCTTCCTCCTTACTGTGATGTCTTTTGTCTATGGGTTTGTCTATGGCTGCTTTCGTCTATGGGAATGCTGTTGGTATCAAGTACTCATTTGTTGTGTGCTTCCTTTTCTTTCTTTTGTCTCAAATGTTTTTCCTCTACTAAGATAGCAAAAGGGGTGATTTATTGTGCACGTTGCACTCAGCCAACTGAGGACAGAATTAGTCCAGAAGGTCACAGGCCCAGGCAAAGGACCAAATGGGACGGTTTTGGTACAAGCAAGGTGGGTTTCTCAAAGGTGGTCACAGCGATCAGCTGGTAATGAATGTTCTAGACTCACTGAGACAAAGTTCTAAGCATCCAGTCCAATAAGCTGCCCCAGCATCCCTGGGCTCAGCTCCCAATCCTGTGGCTGCCACAATTTACCTGGCCCTCTGCCTCATCTTTCTTCTTTTCCACTTCATCCTGTGCATTGGCTTTTCCTCCAAGTGGCTCTCATGGCAAGGAGACTTCAAAGAGGAGGGAGCTAAAGCCGAGAATGTGAACTGAATTTTTTTTTAATTTTTGTTTTATTTATATTTTACATCATTCTCCATTTGTAAAATGTATGCTTTCTCCTCTCAGGTAGTCCCCATATAATTCCCACCATTAATTCATCCGTGCACCACCACCAAAGTCCCTTGTGCTCTTCCCTCCCTTTTTGATCCCTCTTCCCCCACTCCCCACAGAATGTCTCTGATTTATAGTTGCCTGTTAATTATGTTTTTTAATTTATTATAATTATTTTTTCCTGATACCTTATTTGGTTCCCCTACATTCCTCCTATAAGTGAAACCATCCAATATTTTTCTTTTTCTTTCTGGCTTATCTCACTGAGCATACTCCCTTCCAGCTCCATCCATGATTCTGAAAATAGCATGAGTTTATCTTTTTTTTAATTATTAAAGATTTATTTATTTATTTATTTATTTATTTATTTATTTATGCAAGCGCTGGGTACAGTCAGAAGCACGGGAGGGTGAGAGAATTCATCAGAGCCAGAGCAGGGAGCAGAACAGACAGATTGACGAAATACACTGCTGAGAGGAGCAGCGGGCACTGCAGGAGAGGTCTGAGCACCATGTGGGACCCTCACCCAGTGGCCAGGGATTGAACCGGCGCTGCAGAGGCTGCAGGCAGCTTCGCAACCCAGCGCTCAACTGCTGCGCCATTCCATTATGTATGTATTCCACATCTTCTCAATCCAGTCATCTATTTTTGGGCATTTGGGTTGCTTCCATATTTGAAATCTTTTAAACAAAGAAGGAACAGAATCTCTAACATCCAAGAGTCAAAACACATAGATTGGCATGAAGAAGCTTCAAAAAGAAATTCAGATTCAAAAATTGAATCTTCAAGAAACTCCTTGCTTAAGTAAGACACCAACCCATGCTCACGCCATCTGCTCTTACCTCTTTCTAGCTCCTCCCACTCTTCCTCTATTTGCAGCTCTCCATACCCCTTACCCCACTGTCTATTTATCTGAGTCACCAGAACTTCAACTGTCTCTAAAAGCTAAACAGCTTGACAACAAATCCTTAATAGTAGACTTTAATCCATGGGCTAGATCAAAATTAAGAGGTATCATGCAAGACTTTCCTACCTCTAAAGAAGCTAGAACAAAAATGTACTGAGAACAGATGTGGAGTTGAACCCAGACTTCCAGCCACATCAAGCAGCCTACATGCTTGTAGGCCCTTCAGAAGCAAAATGGGATCACACTGTAGATGAAATCATGGTTAGTTGTTCCATGAGTTCTCTCAAAATAAGACCAGCCTTTTTTATTAACTGCAAGATGTCGAACTTGTAGTTAATGAAGAAAGTCTTCAGACTTATAAGCAGGGAACTGAATAAGCCACTGCACAATTCAAAACCAGAATATTAAGCATAATTGGTGGGCACTCACCACAGGCTGATGCCAATGTGACTGAAGCACACACTTTGCTGTTAGTCAATGTAAAATCAAAATTTTAAATTGTTGACTCATCTAGATAAGTTAGAATGGTAGCTAATTCCTTTTCTTCAACTGCAGTATCTGAAAGAATATGCTCATTGGGTAACAGAAGATAAACTAAAACTCAGGGAAAACATTCAAATCTTCACATTAAACAATTACATACCCCAACACAAAGGAACCCACAGAGGAGGATTTTCCACATGAGAACTCTTACAGATAAGACAAACAAAAGGGGCACTGGAAAAACGATTGAATTTGAAGGATTAAAAACTGAAATAGGAAAGTATGATGCCCACACCACACCAGTGCCCCAAGCAGAACAGGACACTGTTCTGCCCTAGGAGTGCTTCTGTGGTGGGCATCTTCCAGAATCCCCAAACATTTCCCAGATATCAGTCTCTTTTTCACTCTTGGACATTTGTTTACCTTTTTTAATGACACGACACCTGCTATTTACAGTGACTTATTATGACAATGGGAGGCCAGAAGTCTTACACTTCTGAAGGTCTCTTCCCTGAGATTCTTGAAGACACTAGTCATAACTAATGTGGATATTAAGTTACCAGTATCCTCATATTTAAATCAAGCCCAAATTGGACAAGTCCTAAGGAATTAGACTTCTTGTGAGCAGAGTTCCACTGAGGAATAGAAGCAATGAAATCAAACCCATTGTGTTTCATATTGAACCCTATAACTCTCCCAAACTCTCACAGAATCCCTTAAAACCAAAATTTTGGTTTTAAATAAACATAAAGATGTGATAGAAAAATATATTACTGTACTTTGTACTAAGGCTTGTAACACACATTCCCTCATAATTTTTATATTTCCAGTAAAAGATATCGATTTATCCTGGATACCAGGGGTGTAAATAAAATAACTTTCCTTCTTTTTCCATGGTACCAAACCTCAGTATCATTCTATCCTGGGTACCACCTGAGTGATCGTATTTCATAGTTGTACATCACTGTACTTTCTCCAGAATCCCTCTAATTCGGGATAGTCAATACCTTTAATTTTTTTCCTGGAAAAACTAACATCTCTAGAAGTTGTTTTTTACAGAAATCTTTCATTACTTTCTATAAATCCTTAGTCAAGTTTTAAAGACCTTAAATTTCTCAAATAATTTACTGCCAACAATGTTTTGTCACATTTCTACATGACTTAACTAAGGCTTTCGTATCAGGACCCTGTCATTGGAAACCTAAGTATGAGCAAGTATTTTGTAACTTATAAAATTAACTTTTATTTAAACAACCTACAATAATCAGTCCATCTAATTGCTATAATTTGTCCACTTTTTGGTACACAAATATCCTAGATAAGTCCTCAGAGCTGTGACTTAGTTTCATGGAAACTGTAGAAGCCAACAACTTATTACAATTTTTTGCTGGTAGCAAAGCCTATCTGCCATGATTCAGCTAAAACAGCACAAGCTAAACATATGGAAGTGTCTACAAACTTAGACCTAAGGTCTCCTTTGAGTGTAATTGTCCCTCAAACTTCATAGCCCTTGCAGCTTAGTAGAAAAAACAACAACAACAACAACAGTTCTGAATTAGTAGAATCACTCTTACAAGCTCTTGCTATTTTCAACATTTGCATTCCTGTCCACCCTCATAATACCTGAAAACCTGCTTCACTTCAACCTGAGCAAGGAAAATCTCACAACTGCTAACATCTTCTTAAAAATTTTCCATGACTTAAATAAATTTGTTAGGGAACCTCACAGAAAAAAATTATATTTAATATCAGTTATTGATGGATCACATCTTAATAGTATTTTCAGTTTTAAGAAACCAATGAATGTATCAATTTGCTCAGGATCCCAAGGTTGGACATGGCATAGCAGGCCAAAACTCATCTCTTAAATTATTATCTTTGAACAGAGACAAAATTAATTCAAGTGGCAGAGCTCAATGCACTCATTAAAGCTTGTCAAAGGGTCAGGATAAAAGGATTAAAATATACACACTGAGGACCTCCCCTGGTGGCGCAGGCAGTTGATCACAGCCCTGTGAAGCTGTCCACAGGCAGCCTCTGCAGTGCTGGTTGGATCCCCGGCCACTGGCGAGGGTCCCACATGGCACGCAGACCTCTCCTGCAGCCCGCTGCTCCACTCAGCAGGGTATCTCTTCAGTCTGCCTATTCTGTTCCCTACTCTGTCTCTGGTGAATCCTCTTACTGTTCCGCACATCTGGCCTGTACCCCAGTTCTTGTATAAATAAATAAATAAATCTAAAAAAAAAAAAGAGGTAAGTGCTGAAAAAAAAATATATGCACACTGATGACATAATTTGGGAGTGCCTTGGGGACAGATTAACAAGCAGTCAAAGAAAAATGATCATCAGATTAAGGAATTCCTAGGTATCTTGATTCTCCCTAAAAAGAATGTTATTACAAAAGTAGATATTCACAAAAAGAATACTAAAACAAATGCACTGACCACTCTCAAGTGGGTAGCCCTCATTCAAATCAAGGCCTTCTGGAATACATATGGAAAATTCTTGGAGACAATCAAAGACACTATCATATAATTGGTCCAGTCATCTATCAAGAAGATGTGGTACATATACACAATGGAATATTACTCAGCAATCAAAAAAGATAAACACATGCAGTTTGCAGCAACATGGATGGAGCTAGAAGGGACCATGCTCAACGAAATAAGTCAGAAAGAAAAAGAAAAATACTGGATGGTCTCACTCATAGCAGGAATTTAGAAAACCTAAATAAGGGACCAGGAAAAAGACTAATTAATACAAAGTAAAAATCAAAATCAACAAGCAACTATAAACCAGAGACACACAATGGGGGGATGGAGAGGGAGAGGAAGGACTAGGGTCAAAATAAGGAGGGTGTGCAATTGTATGGGGAATATAACCAAAATGAAAATGCATACATTGTGCAAAAAATGAAAAATGATGTAAGAATTATATAAAATAAAATATTTATTAAAAAAAGATATTGGTAATGATCTGGCATGAGAATAATCTCACTATTGCATTAACTTCCTGGTAATGCCAGAGAACTTTACAAATGGAAACGTGCAATAATTTTATATTAAATTGCCCACCAATGATTTTTAAAGATGCCCTCATGATCAAAGAACACAGAAGAGAGGTTTGGCAAAGATCAGACTATGGAAGGTCTTTCTTCTGTCTCATGACATTTAGGGTCTACCCCCTTACCCTCCACAGGAAACCTGGCTGCTCCTGAGGGTCCAGGACAGACCAAGTCACAGTTGAGTAATCTGAACCACTATGATGCAGAGGAACATAGAGAAAGAGCTTAAAGAAGCATCAGTGGTAGGCACCTAAAGCATGTACAGATGAACAATGCAAGCTGACCTCTCATTAGCTATAGAGGAAGTGAAAACTGAGATGTCTCAACTAGGCCTCCACCTTCCACTGAGTTAAGTATTCAGAAGAATTTCATCCACACCAGTGAAACTTCTCTATCTGCTGTCAAATAGTTGAGAATGAACTAAACAATACAAAGAATATGGGCAAGAAAATGTCAGATAGAAGAGACAGTGGTCTGAAAGTCTCTTAGTGGAGGAGGAGTGGTGTTAATAAGAAAGTTTCAGAAATTATACTGGAATAGAAGAGGGTGGCCCAAGATGAAATGACAGTAAGTTATTGTCAATTTTTGAACATATTTCTAATTAAGGCAATCTTACATGTTATTTCTAAGACATGAATCAAGAAAATACCTTTTTTATGTTACTCAAATTTTTGGGTTCTATATTGCTCTGTTCACTCCTCTCCTGATCTTTTTTCTATTCGAGGGAATTTACATTTACTTGTTTATTAAAAAAACCTTGATTTGTATTTTCACCTATTAGGTAGTCTTTTCTAGGTGTCTCCTAACTACACCAGGCCATATATTTCTTCTTAGCTTCTCTGTTTTTTGGGTCCAGTTTTTTAACTAGAAGGTCATTGTACTATGTTGGTGAGAAAGGTTTTCAAGGACATGAAGAAACCTCCTTTCTTTCTACCAAGTCCACTAGAAAGTAAAAAGTTAAAAAGCAATCCTTCTGGGATGCTTTATGCTTTAAAGTTCCAACAACCAAGAGGCACACAGATAGTAGTCTACAGATCAATTGTGACCTGAATACTCAGGTTTCTCACCATCTTGTAATTTAGAAAAATGTTTTCATCTAATTAACATATGAACTTGTGAACTCTTAGAACCTAATCATCTACCAGGAAAGAATTTGAGAAGTTCAGTCAAATCATGGAAAATTTGAGTTAACATGCCAGGTAACACTGTACCTTCAATGAGTCAGGGGAGGTGTCAGTGGTCATAACATCCCTATATTTTGATTCCATTGCATCATGTATCATAATTCTGTGCTGTGAAGTTTAAGTCAGGTTTATTGAATGATGTAACAGGAAGCTATAGACTTACCTCTTACTGGGTTGAGGAATATATGGAAGATTTTGAAGTTCTATCTCATAAAGATATTTAACATTCTTAATGTGGTTAAATAAGGGAAACTTTACAGGGAGAGTGATTTACTTTCCCAGATCAAAGATCTTTCACAATTACAGTTCTCACCCCAGTGGTTCACAGTGGCTGCATTCTTACTGATGTAACCAAATATTTGAACACACTGAAATTTAACCATCAGGAGAGGAGGAGAGAAAATTATTTCTTCAAGAATATACATTTGTACAAACTCAAACTCTACTGGAAAACAAAATAAATCTATCAATAGTTGTGTTTAGTAACCAAACCAGGTCTTTTGCTCACCACCCAGAAAGTTGAACTTTGAACCATGAGCATGTATTTCACAAAGTTTATAGAAGTGACCAACAAGTAAGGTGACAGGATTGCCATTCGAAAAACCTCCTCTCTGTGTGGTGGAAGTGCTATGATTATGCAGGATGTGAAAGGAGTGGCGGGTTTTGCATTTCCAGGTCCAAGGGTGTGCAGGGTAGTCTAAGCATAATGATTCATAATATTTTGTTTTTGAGCAAGAAGTGGTATCCTCAGGGTCATTACCTGCAAAATTCAGCAGATGTTTCTTTTTTATGTTACTATCAGCCTCAAAGAAGCACAGAAAATTTTTGTTAGAGATGTAACACAACCAATTTTCCCAAGTTACCAAGAATGCAGTTGAAGAGAAATACATTAGTTTCACGTTAAAAGGTTAATCACAAGGACGGGGTATGGGAGAGAATGAAAGTTCTTAGAGTTTAGTCCTAATTCTTAGAACGGAGTCTTTGTTACAAAATAGTGGATCTGGCTAAAGTTGTGGTCTTAAAGTCACTGAATATAATTAGAATATGCATCTTACTTGTAGGTACTTAAAAGATTCCACAAAAGATATCATGAAAGATTTCATGAAGTTTTCCATGCTATAGGCTTCATCAAAAGCCACCAAAACAGCTGAATGTTGGTAAGAACACAATTTTTGTGATGCTTTAATGTGTTCTAGTCTCATCATCCACTCTCCAGTTCAGACATTGCCTTGAAAAATGAAAGGCCACATTCCAGTATCATAGATAGCAAAAAGGTTCTAGAGTTCTTTTAAAGATTCATTCTGAGAGAACTGTCACTTTATCCTGTCTAGTTGTTCCCTACAGGCCGCACAGAAATATTCATTTGGCCTAATCCAGTGCTTGTCAAGTACTAAAGTCTTCTTCTCAAAGTGCATTTATTAAAAGTATTTACAGGTGTGTTTTAAATTCACATTTGCTGAGAAAAGGGATAATTAAGGGAACAACAGATTGCCCAGTAAAGCAAACAAACAAACAAACAAATAAACAAAAGGATGAGATGCCCATTAAACCATGAAAAAGCCTGACATATTCCTGGGAATATGGAAAAATCACATTTTGCATAGGACTGTGTGGATACTCAGTTAAGTCCCACATGGCTCCAAGCTTTCATATCTAGCTAAAAATAAGTCCTTGTGCCAACAGATAGTGAAGGGTAAGGCAGAGTTGGGAATTGTCTCTCTGTTGAAAGAATATTCCAGTATATACACACAAGAAAAAAGCTGAATGATTTATTGATAACAGGAATTTAAGGTTATAACTATGGAATCATTAGCTGACCACTAAAATAACCAAGTAGAAATTTCACATATATAAATTCTAGACGTGAAAAGTATAACTGACACAAAAAATACACTAAAAATTATCAACAAAAGATTTGAACAGGTAGAAGGAAGAGTTAGTGCTCCAAGAGAGGTTAATTGAGATTATCTGGCCTGAGGAACAAGAAAAAAGAAAGTACAAAAAAAAGAAGATCTTCAGAGTCTTATAAGACAGTAATCAAGCATACCAACACCAGATTAATTAAAAACTAAAAACAGAGAAAATTGAGCAACTAATGGCCATACTTAGTGAAAAACATGAATTCACACATTCAAGAAGTTCAACAAAACTCAGTGAGATACTCAAAAAGGTGAACCACCGGATACATTATAATCAATGGCTTAGGCAAAATTTTATTAGTTACAACATCCAAGAAATGGAGAGCCAGAGACAATGAACAGATACTGTTAAATAGAAAACCAAAAACAAGATAACAGATTTAAGTCCAAATAACATTAATCACATTAAAATGTAAATAGCATAAACATCCCAATTAAAAGTCAAATATTATCATATGAATAATAAAATGGACTTTGTTACAGGAAATTCAATTTAAATATAAAAACATAAATATGTTAAAAGAAAAACACTTAAAAACATATACTCTAGTTACACAAAAAATGGAAAGACTTTATTACTATTCAATTACATTTAATATTAAAGAGTATTTACCAAGAATAAAAAGAATTGTTTCATAATAATAAATGTGTCAATTCACTGAACTGACATAATTCTAAATGCTGATAACAGAGTCTAAAAATACATGGAGTAACAATTGAGAGAACTGAAAGGAGAAATATACAAATTCACTATTATATTTGGAGATTTCTAACACTCAATAATCAAAAGAAAAAGTGGGAGAAAACAAGGGTACAAAATGCTTATACAACACCATTAAGCCATGAGAATTGACATTTAAAGACCAATCCACCCAATAATTGAAGCTGCAAGAGAAAAATAAGTCAGAACAAGAGAAAACTAGATTCAAACATAAATATTCTAAAAGCAGCAGTAAAGAAAAATCAATGAAAAGATAGTGCAGTATTGACATGAACATATAGATTTAAAAAACATGACAACTCTAGGAAAAGAAATACTTACCTTTTCAAGTATACATGGAATATTAGCAAAGAAGGACCATGTTCTGGATGAAATAAAACTCAGTAAAATAAGACTCAATTTAGAAAAAAAAAAATCAAGAAAAGAATGTTTCTAACCATGGTGAGGTTAAATTAGAAATCATGAACAGAAAGGTATGTATAAAATCCCCAAATATTCAAAATATAAATACATGTATATAACCCATGAAGCAAAGAATACATCAAAAGAAAGTATTTTTTAGGTAGTCTAAGTAGAATGAAAATGAAAATGCACCATAGCAAAATTTTGGAATTCAACTGAAACAATACATAATGGGAAATTAACTATAAATATACAATATACACTACTAAGAAAAAATTAGCTATCAAATCAGTGGCCTAAACCTCCATCAGAAGAAGCAAGAGCCAATTAAATCAAAACATAATAAGAAAAGAACTGATGAGCAGAAATCATGAAAAGATTAGAGTGGAATTGGCATGGGCCTCCCCGGTGGCACAGCGGTTGAGCGCTGGACTGCAAAGCTGCCTGCAGCCTCTGCAGTGCCAGTTCAACCGCGGCCACCAGCGAGGGTCCCACGTGGCATGCAGACCTCTCCTGCAGTGCCCGCTGCTCCCCTCAGCAGTGTATTTCATCAGTCTGCCTGTTCTGTTCCCCGCTCTGGTTCTGGTGAATTCTCTCACCCTCCCGCCCTCCAACTGTACCCAGTGCTTGTATAAATAAATAAATAAATCTTTAAAAAAAAAATGAAAATGGCATGAAGACAAGTATATAGAACAAAGAAACACAGACTCAAAATAGAAACATGGATCAAAACAATGGCATAAAGAATAATCTTCCCAATAAATATGGAAAGCTATATATAAAAATAAGTAAGTGAAATTAATCTCAACCCTCACTTCATACCATACATAAAATTTTGTTCAAATTGGATGAAAATCTTAATGTAAAAACCATAAAAATTTCCAGAGTACAGAAGAAATACTAACCTGTAGAGACAGGACTCTTAAACAGAGAATCAAAAGCAGCAACAGAAAAAATTATGGACTTCATCATAATTCAAACCTTTTGATCTTCAAAATATGTTCTTAGAGGAATGAAGACAAGTCAATGACTGGGAGAAAATATTTCCAAACCAACAAAGAACTTGTATCTTGAATATATCAAGAACTCTTACTGCTAAATGGTAAGACAACCTATTTTTTTAAAACTGCCAAAATACTTCATGAGATACGTCCTTAAAAAAACAAATGGACAACAGCACACAAAAAAACTCTCAAAATGATTACATCATTAAGGAAATGCACATTAAAACACTGAAGAATTGCCTCTACACACCTACCCTATGATGGTCAAAAAAATGTTTTAAAGATTTATTTATTTATTTATTTATTTATACAAGAACCAGGGTACAGGCCAGATGCACAGGAGGGTGAGAGGATTCACCAGAGACAGAGCGGGGAACAGAAAAGGCAGACTGACAAGATACACTGCTGAGGGGAGCAGCGGGCGCGGCAGGAGAGGTCTGCCATGCCATGGGGGACCCTCGCCGGCCAGTGGGGATCAAACTGGTGCTGCAGAGGCTGCGGATAACTTCACAGTGCGGCGCTTTACCACCTGTGCCACCAGGGGAGGCCCGATGGTTAAAATTTTAATGAAGAGGAGTTGAGGAAGATAGCAGCAGAGTGAATACACTGGGCTCATCGCCTCCAGATACACACAATACAGATATCAAGAAAAAACAAGGCCAAAAAACTGAATATCAGCCAACATACTGGGAGCATCAGAAAGCGGTAGGAAAAACTCTAGACGAACTTTGCTTAAGGCAATGATGGGGGCAAGATCTGCTGGCGGGTTGTCCTGCTGGCAGTAAGAGTACATAGCCCGGGCTTGGAGCCATAATCGGAAGCTGAGGACCACACCTCCCTACACCTTTGGAACTGAGAGGGGGAGTGCTACACCATCAAGCGGGGACAGCAGGACAGCACTTGCAGAGTGGATCAGAGCTTCTGCAGACCCCAAGCCTGGAATCTGGAACTGAGCCAGCTGGGCAAGATATGCTGGTACCGCAGAAATCTGGAGTGTACAGGAAGTACGCTGGGGGGCTCAGTCCCTGTGCCTCTGCTGAAAGCTAGGGTCTGCACCATCCCACCCTGGAACTGAGTCAATACAGAGGGAGGGGATCATCAGGGACAATGCCCATCAAAATACTCACAACATAACTACCCTTGTGGAGTTTTAGCACAATAGTACAAGACTCGGTATGACTACCAGCTCCCAACAACCCAGAAAGAGCACCCTGAAGATGCCAGCCAGCACCATCAGGACAGTGTCCCAACGCATAGAACACATTAGAAAACAAACAGCAAGGAGGAGAAAAATTCCAACCAACCAAGCAGGACCTCAAGGGACGGACACACCACAAAAAAGAAAACCACCCACCAGAACCCAACAACAATGACCTGGAAGAAATTCTCAGCCTGCAAGATAGAGAATTTAAAATTGCCATGATTAAAAAACTGAAAGAAGGCAAAAAGGAAAAGAATGATATCAGAAAAATAATCAACGATCAGAAAAATGAAATTGAGTCTCTAAAGAGAGAAGTGAAAGAAATGCAGATCAGTGATTAGTGGAGGAGCTAAAGAACTCTGGGGTAAGCAATGAAAGCAGAATAGATGAAATGGAAGAACAAATAAGTAACTCTCGAAGACACAGAAATAAAAATAACCAAAACAGAAAAGGAAAGAGAAATATGAAGGGAAAAAAATGAAGAAACACTTCTGGAACTGACTCCATGAGGAAAGGAAATATTAGCATTATAGGAATCCCAGAGGAGAGAGACACAGGAACAGAGAAACTATTCAAGGAGATAATCACAGAGAACTTTCCAAGCATGAAGAAGGAGCTGAGGATAGACATACAAGAAGTGAGAAGAACACCAAACTTCCATGATGAAAGGAAAAATACAGAAAGATACATAATAGTAAAGCTCACAAGAATCCAAGACAAGAAAAAAATAATGAAGCTGACAAGAGGGAAGAAACAGATAAAATTCAAAGGAAAACCAATCAGGCTGACATCGGACTTTTCCGAAGAAACACTACGGGGGCCTCCCAGGTGGTACAGCAGTTGAGTGCTGGGTTGCGAAGCTGCCCGCATCGCCAGTTCGATCCCTGGCCACCGGGTGAGGGTCCCACATGGCGCGCAGACCTCTCCTGCCGCCCGCTGCTCCCCTCAGCAGTGCGCTTCGGTCCTTCTGCCTGCTCTGCTCCCCGCTCTGGCTCTGGTGAATTCTCTCACCCTCCCGCCTTCTGACTGTACCCAGTGCTTGTATAAATAAATAAATAAATAAAAATCTTAAAAATAAAAAGAAAGGAAGACTATGGGCAAAGAGAGAGTGGAGGGACATAGTCAACAAACTCCAAGAAAAGAAATGCCAAGCAAGAATACTTCATCCTGCAAGACTCTCCATCCTCTATGAATCAAAAATAAAGCCCTTCTCAAAGGAACAGAAACTCCAGAAAATCATTACTACAAAGTCCCCACTCCAAAAAATATTACAAGAAGTCCTAAAGCCAGAGCCAACAGGGGAATAAATACAAACAGAACAAGACTAGGAGTAAAATCACAAAAATACAAACAAAATGGCAAATACAGCCACCAACATATCAACTCTCAATGTACATGGACTAAACTCATCAATAAAAAGACACAGCAGTTGGGATCAACATGGAGGTTAATAGGGAGGAAAAGCAGCAGGTCCCTGCGAGAACTGGGACATGGACGATAAACGGACTCTGGCAAACTGCCAGAAGAGGAAAGTTGCCATAAAAGGACTGAGAAGAGAGGAAAGCTCGGAACCCTGCTAACCTCCCACACCCACAAATTCGGCACTCTCCAACCAACAGAAAGGAGGAAAAAAAAAAAAAAAAAAACCAACAAGAACAAACTACAGATCAAGTGGGATAGTGAGCACAAAGGAACTATTTCAGGCACCGCACCCCATGAAGGAAAACTGTGAAGAACCATGCAGGAATCCCCGTGGAGGTGAGCAAACAGCTCCAGGCACCATTAGAGGAAGATAAGGACTCCATGGAGACCTACAAGTAGCCCAAGGCTAGCCGGTAAATTTGTATGGAAAAGCGGTGTGCTCGAAAAGCATACTCGGATCACAGCTGCCCAGGTCCCAGCATCCATGACCTGGGTTTGTGGGAAGACACGCGGGAGCCCTCACTGAGGTGAAATGTCCCTCACTGAGTAATCAGAAACTAGGCACCCGGACATGGGAGCAGGGTGCAAAAGGTGCCATTTTTGCAGACACTGAACTGGACTACAGCCTGTGTCCTGTATCTGAGGGCTTCAGAACTGAAACCCAGGGCATGATATTTGGGGCATGGCATCCCCACAATGGCAGGACACAGGGCAGACACAGCACCCCCCTGCCGTTGAGGTGCTCCATGCCACACCCATGCTGTTCCCAGACCCACTGGGAAAAAAACAGTACTGGAAGGACACTAGGAAAGATCTCTGGCACCACCTAGTGACCAGAACAAAATCACTAACATCCTGACAGTTGGAAACCAGGGATCCCAAAAACACCCTCAGGCTCTGAGAGAGGGTGGGCTGCACGAACCGAACGAGATCCCATTCTGGAACTGAGAGCCAGGCGCAGGATCCGGGGTGTGGGATGCGCCATATCAGTGGGCACTGCACAGAGTGACAGCCAGCATTTTGGATCTGATAGCCTTGGAACTGAGACCTAGAGTGCAGAAGTCAGGACGCGGGATCCATACAGCTGTGGTCACAGCACCAGGTGAACACAGAGCAGACATAGCACCCAGCTTGAATAAGAGTCCTTGTGTTGAGGTACTCCCCTTCGCCCCCCTTTGTTTCTCAGAGAACCACTGGGAAAAATCACAAGTCAGCAAGTACAGGTCTCTGGCACCACCTCATGACCAGAACAAAATCACCAACTAGCTGATTCCCTGTTGGAACTGAGTAAATGCAGAGGGAGGGAACTGTAAGGGACAGTGCCCAGCAACACAGCATCAACACCATGGTAGAGTTTTGGCATACAGTGTGGGTCTCAGTCTGGTAAACAGTTTCCGATACCCCTAAAGGAACACTCCAAAGAGATGCCCGCCAACACCAGTGGCACAACGTCCCAACGCATAGAACTAATTAGCAAACAACAGGGAGAAGAAAAAATATAAATAACCAAGCAAGCCTGCAGGAGAAGGACACACCACAAAAAGAAATACAGTCACCAGAGCTCAACAATGACATAGAAGAACTTCTTGGCCTATCAGATAGAGAATTAATGATCATCATGATTAAAAAGCAGAAAGAAATGAAAAGAAAAAAAAATGGTTTGAGACAAATAATCACTGAGCTGAAGAATGAAATTGAGACCTTAAGAAAGGAAAGAAAAGAAATGCAAGAGATTAAAAGATTACTAGAGGAGATAAAGAACTCTGGGAAAAACAATGAAAACAGTATTGAAATGGAAGAACAGATCCGTACTATCAAAGATACAGAAATAAAAAAAGCCAAAAGAGAAAAGGAGAGAGAAGAGCAAATGAAGAAGAATGAAGATACTCTGAGAAATTATCAGACTCCATGAAGAGAGGAAATGTAAGTGCTATAGGCATTCCAGAAGGTGAGGAGAGAGACAAAGGAACTGAGAAATTGGTCAAGGAGATAATTGAAGAAAACTTCCCAAGCATGAAAAAGGAGACGAATATAGACATACAAGAAGTGAGAAGAACTCCCAATTGCCACAATGAAAAGAAAACTACAGCAAGACACCTAATAGTAAAGCTTGAAAGAGTCCAACACAAGGAAAAAATAATGAAAACTGGAAAGGGGAAAGAAACAGAAAACTTATAAGGGGAAACCAATCAGTTTAACTTCAGACTTCTCCAAAGAAACATTACAGGCAAGAAGAGAATGGAGTAATATATTCAGCAAACTTCAACATAGCAAATGCCAACGAAGAATACTTTACCCTGCAAAGCTCTCCTTCCTCTATGAAGAAAAAAATAGACCTTCTCAGACAAACAGAAACTCCAGAAATTCATTATAACTAAACCCCCCACTCCAAAAAAATTCTACAAGAAGTCCTAAAGCCAAAACCAAGAGAGGAATGAACAAGAAGAACAGAATAAAGCAAGGAATAAAATCACCAAAAAGACCAAAAAAAATGGCAAATACAGATGCCAACATATCAATATTAACTCGAATATTAATCCATGTAAATGGATTAAACTCATCAATAAAAAGACACAGAGTAGCAGGCTGGATTAAAAAACAAAATCCAACCTTCTGCTGTCTGCAGGAAACACATTTAACCACAAAAGATAAACATAGACTGAAAGTAAAGGTTGGAAAACAATCTTACAAAGAAATGGACCAAAAAAGAAGGAAGGAACAGTCATCCTTATATCAGATGAAATAGACTTCAAATTAAAAAGGTAAAAAGAGACATAGATGGACACTACATTATGATCAAGGGGACAATACATCAGGAAGATACAACACTCATCAACATATACTCACCAAATGAAGGGGCACCAAAATATATTAGGCAATTATTATCAGCTCTGAAAACAGACATCAAAGAAAATACATATATAGTGGGAGACTTCATCACCCCACTCTCACCAATGGACAGATCAACAAGACAAAAAATAAACAAAGACACTAGAGCTCTAAATAAAGACCATAGAAATCATGGACTTAACAGACATCTATAGGTCACTGCACCCAAAAAATTTCGAGTACACATTTTTCTAAAGTACACGTGGATCATTCTCCAGAATCAATCACATACTGGACCACAAGAAAAATATCAACAGATACATGAAGATCAAAATCATTCCAACTATCTTCTCTAATCATAAAGGCATCAAGCTAGAAATTAATCAAGAAAAGAAAACAAGGAACCCTCCCACTTCATGGAGAGTGAAATCCACACAACTGGAAGACCACTGGACTAATGAGATCAAAGAAGAAATTAAAAAATACTTTGAGTTCAATGACAAGGAGGACACCACTTTCTAGAATGTATGGGATGCAGAAAAACAGTAATAAGAGGAAAATATATAACAATACAGGCTCACATCAACAAACAAGAAAGAACTCATAGAAAAAACCTAATCTCACATCTCTCAAAGAGCTAGAAAAAGAACAATGAAAAACCCCTAAAGCCAGTAGAAGAAAGGAAATAATAAAAACCAAAGCAGAAATGAACAAAATGGAAATTAAAAAAAAAAAAATCCAAAGGATCAATGAAGCCAAAAGTTGGTTCTTTGAAAAAATAAACAAAATAGATAAACCTCTAGCCAGGTTCACAAAAAAGAAAAAAGAAGAAGAAGAAGAAAACACACATAAATAGGATTATAAATGAAAGAAGAGAAATCACAACAGACATAGTAGAAATCAAATGAATAATCAGAGATTACTATGAACACTTGTATGGAAACAAATTCAACAACCTAGAAGAGATGAACAAACTTCTAGAATAATATAATCATCCAATGCTGGGCAAAGAAGAAATAGAAGAACTAAACAGACCAATTACAAGCAGTGAAATTGAGGCAGTAATCAACGCACTCCCCAAAAACAAAAGCCCAGGCCCAGATGGCTTCACAAATGAATTCTACCAAATGTTCAGCAGTGAATTAGTGCCTATCCTACACAAACTCTTTCAAAAAATTGAAAAAGAAGGAATACAACCAAATACATTCTATGAAGCCAATGTCACACAATACCAAAACCAAACAAAGACAGCATGAAAAAGAAAATTACAGGCCAATCTCCCTAATGAACACTGATGCAAAAATCCTCAACAAAATCTTTGCCAACAGAATCCAACAATGTATCAAAGGGATAGTACACCATGGTCAAGTGGGATTCATCCCAGTTGCACAAGGATGGTTCAACATATGAAAATTAATCAGTGTAATCCAACACATCAACAAAAAGAAAATAAAAACCATATTATCATATCAATAGATGCTGAGAAAGAATTCAACAAAGTCCAACATCGATTTATGATGAATGCCCTCTAAATTCTCAGGATAGAAGGAACATACCTTAACATGATAAAAGCCATGTACGACAAACCCACTCCCAATATTATTCAATGGCAAAAAGCTGAAGGCCTTTCTTATAAGATCAGGAACAAGACAAGGATGTCCTCTTTCACCACTGCTCTTCAATACAATACTGGAGGTCCTAGCCAGGGCAATAAACAAAAAAAAAGACATACAAGGAATCCAAATAGGGAAAGAAGTAAAACTGTCACTATTTGCAGACAATCTGATAATATACATAGCGAACCCTAAAAACTCCACAGAAAAACTACTCAAAATAATCAACCAGTTCAGTAAAGTAGCAGGATACAAAATCAACACTCAAAAATTGGTAGCCTTCCTGTAAACAAACAATCAATCTGAAGAAGAAGAAATCAAGAAAACCATTCCATTTATAATTGAAACCAAAAAAATCAAATACTTGGGAATAAACCTAACAAAAGAAGTGAAAGACCTATAAAGAAAATTATAAAACACTGTTAAAAGAAATTGAAGAAGACACAAAGAAATGGAAAGACATCCCCTGCTCATGGATTGGAAGAATTAACATTATTAAAATGGCCATCCTCCCAAAAGCAAAATACAGATCCAATGCTATTCCAATAAAAATCTCAATGACATTCTTCAAAGAAATAGAACAAATACTGATGAAATTCATATGGAACCACAAAAAAAACCATGAATATCAAAAGCCCTACTGATGGAAAAAAAGGAGAAAGGGGGTACCACACTTTCAAACTTCAAGCTATACTACAAAGCCATAATAATTAAAACAGTTTGTAATTGGAACAAAAACAGACACACAGACCAATGGAACTGAATAGAGAGCCCAGAAATAAAGCCACATTTATATGAACAAGTAATCTTTGACAAAGGAGCAAAGAATATGCAATGCAACATGGGACAATTTGTTCAATAAATGGTGCTGGGAATACTGGACCTCAACATGCAAAAAGAAAAAAAAAAGAAACTAGACCACTACCTCTCACCATGGACAAAAACTCAAAATGGATAAAAGAACTGGACATAAGACCTGAAACCATAAAATATGTAAAAGAAAATATAGATAAAACACTACAAGACATACATCTCAGAAACATCTTTAAAGACTCATCACCCCAAGCAGTGATAGTGGAGGCAAAGATAAATACCTGACATTACATCAAACTGAAAAGCTTCTGTACAGCCAAAGAGACATTAACCAAAAGAGGGAGACACCCCACTGATTGGGGAAAAAAATCTTTGCACTCTATTCAACTGATAAGGGACTGATCACACTCCCAGACTTCAAACTACACTACCAAGCCATAATCATCAAAACTGCATGGTATTAGAACAAGAACAGACACATGGACCAATGGAACCAAAGAGAAAATCCAGAAAGAAACCCACAGATTTATGGTCAACTAATCTTTGACACAGGAGCAAAGAATATGCACTTGAGCAAAGAAAGTTTGTTCAATAAATGGTGCTGGGAAAACTGGGTCACTGCATGCAAAAGAATGAAGCTTGACTACTACCTCACACCATGCACAAAAACCAACTCAAACTGGATTAAAGAACTAGACATAAGACCTGAAAACATAAAGTATGTAGAAGGAAATATAGGCAAAACACTGCATGACATGCACCTCAAAGACATCTTTACAGACACATCACAAAGCAGTGATAGTGAAGGCAAAGATAAAACAGCTGGGACTACATCAAATTAAAGAGCTTCTGCACAGCAATAGAGACAATAACAAAAACAAAGAGAAACCTACCAACTGGGACAATATTTTTGCACACAACACTAATGATAAAGGACTGATCACAAAAACCTACAAAGAGCTGATAAGACTCAACAAAACAAAGAAAATAATCCAGTCAAAAAATGGGCAGAAGAGCTAAAAAGAAACTTCTCCAAAGAGGAAATGCAAATGGCCAACAGGCATATGAAAAAATGTTCAACATCACTTGTGATCAGGGAAATGCAAATCAAAACTACAATGGGATACCATCTTACACCAGTGAGAATGGCACATTAAAAACACTAGCAACAACAAATGTTGGTGAGGTTGTGGAGTAAAAGGAATTCTCCTGCACTGCTGATGGGAGTGCAAACTGGTCCAACCACTATGGAGAGCTGTATGGAGATTCCTCCACATACTAAAAATAGAGCTTCCATATGATCCAGCAATTCCACTCCTAGGTAATTACCCAAAGGACACAGAAACATTAATTCCAAAGGGTACCTGCACCCCTATTTTTATAGCAACACTATTTACATTAGCTAATCTATGGAAACAACCCAAATGCCCAAAAGTAAATGACTAGATCAAGATGTGGTACATATACACAATGGAATATTACTCAGTGATCAAAAAAGATAAACACATGCAGTTTGCAGCAGCATGGATGGAGCTAGAAGGGATCATACTCAGTGAAATAAGTCAGAAAGAAAAAGAAAAATACTGAATGGTCTCACTCATAGCAGGAATTTAGAAAACCTAAATAAGGGACCGACCAGGAAAAAGAGTAATTAATACAAAATCAAAATCAAAATCAACAAGCAACTATAAACCAGAGACACGCTACTGGGGGTAGGAGGGGCAGTGAGAGGAAGGACTATGGTCAAAATAAGGGGAGGGTGCAATTGCATGTGGAATACAACCAAAATAAAAATGCATACATTTTTCAAAAATGAAAAATGATGTAAGAATTATATAAGATAAAATATTAAAAAAAATTTACAAAGATGGGCCTCCCCAGTGGTACAGTGGGTTGAGCACCGCACTATGAAGCTGCCTGCAGCCTCTGCAGTGCAGGTTCAATTCCCAGACAGCCAGAGCGATTCCTACATGGCGCAGCAGACCTCTCCTGTCTCGCCCGCTGCTCCCCTCAGCAGTGTCTTCAGTCCGTCTGCCTGTTCTGCTCCCCACTCTGTCTCTGGTGAATTCTCTCACCCTCCCATGCCTCTGACTGTACCTCAGTTCTTGTACAAATAAATAAAATCTTAAAAAATAAAAAAAAGATTTACAAAGAACTCACATGGCTCAACAAAAACAAATTAAACAATCCAGTCAAGAAATGGGCAGAAGAACTTAAAAGACATTACTCCAAAGAGGAAATGCAAATGGCCAACAGGCATATGAAAAAATATTCAACGTCCCTTATAACCAGGGAAATTCAAATCAAAACCACACTGAGATACCACCTTACACCAGTAAGAATGGTATATATCAAAAAAACAAGCAACAACAAATGTTGGCAAGGATATGGTGAAAATGGAACTCTCCTACATTGCTGGTGGGAGTCAAACTGGTCCAACCACTATGGAAAGCTGTGTGGATGTTCCTCAGTCTACTAAAAATGGAGCTACCATATGACCCGGCAATTCCACTACTAGGGATCTACCCAAAGGACACAAAAACATTGATTCAAAAGAACACCTGTACACCTATGATTATTGCAGCACTATTTACAATAGGTAAAACCTGGAAGCAACCCAAATGCCCAAAAATAGATGACTGGATCAAGAAGATGTGATATATATATATATATATATATATATACACACACACAATGGAATATTATTCAACAATCAAAAAAGATAAACTCATGCCATTCTCAGCAATGTGGATGGAGCTAGAAGCAATTATGCTCAGTGAAATAAGCCGGAAGGAAAAAGAAAAATATTGGATAGTTTCACTTATAACAGGAATATAGGGGAACCAAATAAGACATCAGTGTAAAAAAAAATAATAACAGTACAAAACACAACAAAGCAAAACCAGACAATTATAAATCGGAGACATACTGCAGGGGAGGAGGAGGGAGATGGATCAGAGGGAGGGAGGGAGAAGCACAGAGGATTGTGGTGATGGTGCATGGGTGCCTTCGGGAAGGAAATTCTATGGGGACTAAATCTGAGGGGGTGGGCAGAAGCAAATATTGTTTAAAAATAAAAAATAAAATAAAATATTTAAAAAGGCACAGAGTTGCAGGTTGGATTAAAAAACAAAATCCAACCTTTTGCTGTCTTCAGGAAACACATTTAACTACAAAAGCTAAAAATAGTCTGAAAGTAAAAGGATGGAGAAAAATCCTCCAAGCAAATGGACCAAAAAAAATAAGGCAGGAACAGGTATACTTATATCACATAAAATAGACTTCAAACTAAAAAAGGTAAAAAGAGACATAGATGAAAACTACATTATGATTAAGTGGACAATATATCAAGAAGACATAACACTCATCAACATATACTCCCCACATGAAGGAGTGCCAAAATATATCAGACAATTATTATCATCTCTGAAAACAGACATTAGAGAAAATACGTATGTAGCAGGAGACTTCATTACACCACTATCAACAATGGATAGATCAATGAGACAAAAAATAAGCAAGGACACTAAAGCTCTAAACAAGGACCTAGACCTCATGGGCTTAACAGATAGCTAAACAACACTGCACCAAAAAAAAAAAAAAAATCTGAGTACACATTTTTCTCAAATGCACACAGATCATTCTCCAAGTATTGATCACACATACTATGACACAAGACAAACATCAACAGATACACTAAGATTGAAATCATGCCAACTATCTTCTCTGACAATGAAGGCATCAAACAAGAAATAAACCATAAAAAGATGGCAAGGAACTCTCCTACCTCATGGAGATTGAAACCCACACTACTGGAAGACCATTGGATTAATTAGGAGATCAAATGAGCAATTAAAAAATGCCTTGAGAAGAATGATAATGAGGACACAACTCCCCAGAATGTATGGGACACAGCAAAAACAGTTATAAGAGGAAAATGTATAGCAATACAGGCTCACATCATAAAACAAGAAAGAACTCAAAGAAACAACCTAGTCTCCCACCTTAAAGAACTGGGGAAAAAACAACAACAAAAAAAAAATCCAAAAGTCATCAGAAGAAAGGAAATAATAAAAAATAAAGCAGAAATAAATGAAATAGAAGTTAAGAAAACAATCCAAAAGTTGGCTCTTCAAAAAAATAATCAAAATAGACAAAACTCCTGTCAGGCTCGCAAAGAAAAAACAGGAGAAAGCACAAAAAACAGGATCAAATGAAAGAGGAGAAATCACAACACATGCAGCAGAAATCAAAAGAATAATTAGAGATTACTATGAACAGCCATATGCAAACAAGTTCAACAACTTAGAAGAGAGGGACAAATTTCTACACTTTACAATCATCCAAAGTTAGGTAAAGAAGAAATAGAACACCTAAATAGACCAATTACAAGCAGTGAAATCAAAACAGTAATTAAAACCCTCCCCAAAAACAAAAGTCCAGGACCAGATGGGTTTACAAATGAATTATACCAAACGTTCAGAAATGAACTAGTGCTTATCCTGCACAAAATCTGTCAAAAAATTGAGAAGGAAGGGATAATACCAAACACATTTTATGAAGCCAACATTACACTAATACCAAAATCGAACAAGGGCAACACAAAAAAAGAAAACTATAGACCACTCTCTCTAATGAACACTGAAGCAAAAATCCTCAATAAAATCCTAGCTAACTGAATTTAACAATGCATCAATAAGATAATTCACCATGATCAAGCAGGATTTATTCCAGGGACACAAGCCTGATTCAACATCTGAAAATCAATTAATATAATCCAACCCATCAACAAAAATAAAAGTAAAAACAATACAATCATATCAATTGATGCTGAGAAAGCACTCAACAAAGTTCAACATCCATTTATGATAAAGGCCCTCAAAATTCTCAGGATAGAAGGAGCATATTGTAATATAATAAAGGCCGTATATGACAAGCCCATAACCAATTATCATCCTCAATGGTGAAAAGCTGAAAGTCTTTCCCTTAAGGTCTGGAACAAGACAAGGATGTCCACTCTCACTACTGCTTTTCAATATAATACTGGAAGTCCTAGCCAGAGTAATTAGACAAGAAAGACATACAATGAATCCAAATAGGGGGAAAATGTAAAACTATCATTATTCTCAGATGACATGATAATATACATAGAAAATCCCAAAAATTCCACAGAAAAAACTAATCAAAATAATGAACCAGTTCAGTAAGGTAGTTGGATACAAAATGAACACACCCAAATGACATAAAAACATTAATTCAAAAGGACACCTGCAGCCCTATGTTTATTGCAGCACTATTTACCATGTGACCAGTCTTACTGCTCCTAAGTATTTAACCAAGAGAATGAAATCATGTATCCAAACAAAGACTGTGATGTGAATGTTTATGGCAGTTTTGTTATTGCCAAAAAATTGGAAAATAACCAAATGTCTATGACCAGGTGAATCAATAAGTTATTCACAAGAGGGATTACTATTCAGCAATAAAAAGGAACAAATTTTCAATATATGCAATAATGAATGAATCTCAAAATAATTATGCTAAGGAAGGTAAACAAAAATAAGAATTCTGTGGCACAAATTCGGGACAATGCAAAATAATCTATAGTGAAGGAAAACAGATTAGGGGATGTCTGAGAATGGATTATTACAAAGACATGAAGAAACTTTTGGTAGTGATGTATAAATTATTTTTATTGAAGGGATAGCATCATGGGTTAAACTCACCAAATTGTTAAAACTCACCAAATTACACTGATATTGATATGTATATATGTATATATATGTACTTATGTATTCATATAGTTATAGCAATTATAGTGTATATATTGTTCTTCAATAAAACTGGGAAACGAACAAAAAAAGATTTGACTGCCTTACTATATGGATCATCTTTAGGTGTACAGTCACCATAATTATTTCTTTAATCATGTCACATCACATCCAGAATTGTGTGGTTCCTCCAGGAAAAATGTTCCCTATTCTAATTCATTCTGCACATTTTTTAATAATACAATTACTGTCCATCTTTAGAGGTCACAAATGGCAAAAGCAAAGCACACCCTAGGTGCACTCTTGAAGAATCTCCTCTGTGAAATAGAACTTACTTCCTCTGGTATTTGAGATTCCTGGTGTGTCTGAGGAGGGCCTGCTCCTGCAGATACTTAAAAGAACTTGCGGTTCCCCTGTAGTGTAAGAGAAATACAGAAGACAGTCTGAGACAAGTTGTGGATCTTGTGAAAAGATATTGGACTTCCAAGGATGGGAAGGAAATTAATCCTCATACAGAGGAAAGAGCAGAGAACTGGAAACCACTAGACAGAGGAAGAAGCATTCTGCTGAAGGCAATAAAAAGGAATAAATTTTCAATACATGCAATAATGAATAAGGCCGGTCAGTCAGGAGAACCTTACACAATGTCAAGCACAACAGTACAGTGCTTCGCCCGCATCTGCTCTCCTGACATCCACCACGCTCACCATCACCAGCACCTCCTCTGGATCAAGCGCCTGCTGCAGACTGAACAGAATAAAGAGGAAACAATGCAGAAGTTGGGGTTGCCCCAGAGAACTCCCCATTCTATTGTCTGTTACAAATAGAATGCATGACTTCTCTCTGGGGAGAATATGGCTTTCTCCCTGGAAATGATTTGGCAGTGACCCACCTCTCTCTTTTACAGAATGTGAATGTCTCAATAGCTCTGGAGTGAAATTACATCCATCCAATTCATCAAAGCCTGCACATCTGCACCTGGTATTCCTGGCAGATGAATGCTCAGGGAGCTGTGCTGGGTTCACCTATGGTCAGTGAGGCAAGTGGGCAGGTTCAGCAGGCTTTCCTGGGAAAACAATTTTTATTCATTCTCACAGCATATGCTTCCTGGATGCCCACAAGATGCCAGGGGTGTGAAGTGCAGGAAACATCTTTGAGCAAACAGGTGCTGATCCCTGACCTCAGAGAGTCCCCTCTTTCATGTGCCTGGTAAATGATATTCTGTAGCTTTGGGATCAGGAAGAACACAAGGCTCAGAAATGCTGCAACCATTGGGCACCCTCCTGCAGGAGACTTTGGTGCACTAACACTGCACAGATGACAGACAGGCCATACCAGCCTTGGTCTCGGTGTCTTTAGTGACATCACTGAGTCATTGAATTGGAATGCCACTTATCTGAGCCAATAAAACAAATACATTGGGATGGGATGTGGGGGCTGAGGGGCAGGGATTTGAAGTCAGACACAACCCAATGACAAATAAGCAAAGGACATTAACTGACTTCCAAAAAAGAAGAGGCAGGAATTATCAAACCCAAACTACCAAAAGAAAGTCACCCTTATTATTAATCAAGAAATGAAAATTAAAGAAAACCTAAGATACCATTTTATATCCATAAGACCAAAAATAAAGTTAACAGTATGAAGAGGTTGAAAAAGAAAATTCTTAAATGTCTACTTTGGAAAGTTGTTTGTATTACCTTTAAAATTGAGCATACATACCATGAGATCCAAGAATTTCTCTGCCAGGTGTGTATCTAGAGTAATTATTGCACAAGTATACCAGGAGAAATGCACAAATAATTTCATACTAGCATTACTTTAGCACATGAAAAAAAGTAGCACCCAACAGAACACTACGCGGCAGTGAAAATGAACTGCAGCTACATGCTTCAGCATGAATAACTCTCAGAAATATAAAAATGAAAAAAGCAAAATTTAAAAACACTCAAAACTGAACAACCTATTATTTAGAGACATAAATACCAAGCATGATATTAGTAATCACATACTAGTGTGGCTGTGCTGAGTGTTTACATCAACCTCATGGTCAATACCCCCATCATTCTTGTTACTAAATATTTGAATCTTGCCACTGAATAAAATCTTTTTTGAAGTCTGAAGTGGTACAGTTTTTATAGCACCTAACAATACTTCAGTCAACAGCAGACTGTATATCCCTGGTGATCCCAACAGGCTACACCATATAGCCCAGGCTTGAAGTAACTATAACATCTAGGTTTGTGTAATTGCATTCTATGAGGTTAGCGCAGTGACAAAATTACCTAACAATGCATTTCTCAAAAAACATATCCCCATCATTAAGGAAAACTTGACTGTATAACCACAAAATTCAATTCCTTTCCATTTCAGTAAAAGCCTGAGTTGTGGGAAACATAAGTTTAAAAGTTAAAGTTATTAGTAATACACTATTTCTCCTGTGTAGCTGACACTATGTTTCACTTTATTATTATTTTACTCTACATGTTTGTGTGTGAGTGCTTGTATGTATTCCTTTGTCTTGGGTGGTTTTTCATTGGGGTGCGTGTGTGTGTGTGTGTGTGTGTGTGTGTGTGTGGTATCTGTGTGGGTTATTATATATTCTTTTGTTCACACATTTCATGTGCTGGCCAACCTCCAGTTTAGCTCCCACTACAAAGATCTCAGATGACTACAGTCACCTGAAGTCTTGAATACAACCTCACTGACTTAAAACTAAACCACCCTCCAACTCCTGGTCCACTGAATAAGTGTGAGAGGATAATAATTGTTCCTTAAAGAAATATAAGCAAAACACTACATGACATACACTTCAGTAACATCTAAAGATACATCACCCAAAGCAGTGATAGTGAAGGCAAATATAAACAGCTGGGACTACATCAAAGAGCTTCTGCACAGCAAAAAAGACACTAAACAAAACAAAGAGACACCCCACAAAGTGGGAGAAAATTTTTGCACGCAACACTAATGATAAAGGACTGGTCACAAAAATCTACAAAGAGCTCATGAGACTCAACAAAAACGAAGTAAATAAATGATTTTTATAATAACCCACACAGTCAAAAAAATGGGCAGAAGAGATAAAAAGACACTTCTCCAACGAGGAAATGCAAATGGCCAACAGGCATATGAAAAAATGTTCAACAGCATATGAAAAAATGTTCAACATCACTTGTAATCAGGGAAATGCAAATCAAAACTACAATGAGATACCATCTTACACCAGTGAGAATGGCACATATTTAAAAAAAAAAAAAAACTAGCAACAAATGTTGCCAAGGATGTGGAGAAAAAGGAACTCTCCTGCACTGCTAGAGAGAGTGAAAACTGGTCCAAACACTATGGAAAGCTGTGTGGAGATTCCTCAACCTGCTAAATATGGAGTTTCCATATCATCTAGCAATTCCACTCCTAGGTATTTACCCAAAGGACACAGAAATATTAATTCAAAAGGTCACCTGTACCCCTATGTTTATAGCAGGACTATTAACAATAGCTAAGCTATGGAAACAACCCAAATGGCCAAAAATAGATGACTGGATCAAGAAGATATGGTACATATACACAATGGAATATTACTCAGCAATCAAAAAAGATAAACTCATGCAATTTGCAGCAACATGGATGGAGCTGAAAGGGATCATACTCAGCGAAATAAGCCAGAAAGAAAAAGAAAAATACTGGATGGTCTTACTCATAGCAGAAATTTAGAAAACCTAAATAAGTAATCAGGAAAAAGACTAATTATAATAAAGCAAAAATCAAAATCAACAAGCAACTATAAACCAGAGACACAGAATGGGGGGGAGAGGGGGGAGTATGATCAAAACAAGGGTGGGTGGGAATTGTATGGGGACTATAACCAAGAGGAAAATGCATATTTGTGCAAAAATGAAAAATGATGTGAAAAATGTCTAAAATAAATTAAAATAAATATATTTTAAAAATAATTGTTCCTTAAAGCCACTGAGTGTCAGAGGGATATTTTTATGCAGCAGTACTCTAAACTAATTCATTTCATAATAAAAATTCTATAACAGAAACAAGTTTACTAATGCACAAGGGAATGTAAAACATAACTAGGGAATTTATAACATACATAATGTTGATATTAAGGAATTTATAGCAAATAGAAAAAACTGTTTCACATAAATGGGATCATTATTATTCCATAATCTGTCTTACACTTAAAATTTGTTTAATTTTTCATTGCAAAAGGAAATTATATTTAAGCTTCCTTTTTTAAAAGAAATATTTAAGTAATTGCTATTGAAAATTATGTTTTGGATGGTTTTCCAATGAAAACACTACTTCCAATGATGGGAAAAAGAAGTGTGGAATGGACTACCTACCAGGAAAATAAAGAAAACATGGTTTCATTGATTATTTTTACAACATACCATAATAAATAAAATGAATTTATTAATTCTAATTTATATGAAATATTTTTAAAACCATCCCTGTGCCTACCATAGTGATGGAGGTGGTTTTGTTTCCCCAAGCTTTTCTCCAGGTTTTTACTAAAATGCATATCGTTTTATGTGGTTAAAATCAAACACATAAGTTGTATGTCTTACTCGTTTATTATTACATCTTACAGGTTTTTCCTGTTGATCCACAGACTTTATGGTTATCATTGTTACTGGTGCATATGTAAAACATTTAAAAGGTTACTTCAAGTTTCTTGAAAAAAATATAAATTTCTCACTTTATACCCAATGTGTAAAGAAAACATGGATTCTTTATCCCCTGTAACTACTTGAATAATTATCATAAAACCATCTCCCTGAAAACGAGCTATGAGTAAACTTTCAACTTGATAATTTATGTTACTGTAGCACCTGCTCAATTAAGTGAACTCATTTGAATGACTTTTGGAGAGCAAATAAGATTTCCCACGTTTTCCTATTTCCCTGCCCTTCTCCGAGAAGGGATCTGCCATTCTGCTCATCGCCACTTTGGATTGGGCTTTGGCTGTGCATTGCCTGTTTTTATTTACCCAGTTCTTCTGGTCCTGCCCCAAGGACCAAGCTGGAAAATGAGACTTTCCTTCCACCTGGGCATTCTCCACAAAGAGCTTGACCACCTTCCCTTGTCAATATACCCCAAACCTCTGCTCCTTCTGGGGAGATGAGCCTCTTGGGCTCACAATTATAGTACAACCCTAGTACAACCCCAGCCTGAATCCCTGATCCCAGAAGCTTACCTGGCCCCCCTCAGATGTAAGGTCCCTTCACTGCCCTATCTTTGTAATTTCCTTGAACAAAGTGCCCACAATATTCTCAGACTTTTTCCCTGCACACATCTTGTGAGTGCTCATGCAGGAGTTGATGTGACTCAGGCATGCTAAACCCATGCTTTCTCTATGCCTACACACTTCACATTTCCATCTGCAATCTAAGGAAGGCCCTTCCTATCCTTCTCTGACAACTTGTAAGGAAAAGCAGAACCAAAGGCCCTCTGCTTCTGACATTTTAGTACACCTACCTGAAACATCTTGTTTCCCTGCCTTCTGTTCCCTGTCCTCTGTGGATGGGTTGGGACAGGGAAAGTTAGTGGGTGGGGAATGGAGGAAAACAGAGAGGCATCTAGGACAAAACCCAAAGGGAAAAAGAGACAACAGAATCCTTAACAATAGAAATGAGGAACCTAAAAGGGGTAAGACAAGGTTTGGGAAAGACAAGGTCAATGGTGACAGTTTCAGCAAAGTGAAGTTGAGGAAAAGGCAGGTGGAGTAGGGTAGAGGGTGAGTGGGGAGTCAGGTGAGCAAGTTAATGAATGTAGACACTGCTTTCAAGAAATTTGCCTGTGAAAAGGTGGACATGGAAGACACAGAATGTGGGTGTGGCATCAAGGGAGAAGCTTCTTGAGGGATGGGGCAGATGTAAATTAAAGACTGACAGCAACCACCCAGCCATGAGGGAAAAGCTGAATTTGGCTGAGTTCAGGTGAGTTATTTTCTTATAGCTTCTTTCTTGGTGAAGCAGGAGGGAGGTAAAGTCACCTGCTAGGAGTGTCATAAAAAGTGGGAGAATCAAAAGACTAAGAGAGTTAACACTACCAGAACCAAGCCACTGCTGCTGGGTAGCCACTTTAGTGGCAGAGGCCGGCAGCAGCTGTAGTGGTCTCTCACCCTGCTGCCCCACCACAAGCCAACTCTGGCTGTGGCTCCTCAGAGCCCAGCAACCACCCTGTTATGTGTACTTCTTGGATTGTGGAGTGGACAATCAGGTGCGAGCTATGAGCTGATTGGCGTTAAATAGTCCAATCAGCCGCAGGATTGAAAAACGTTCCAATCAGACTTGTGGGTATAGCACCCTGATAGAGGATATAAGCCAGGGTTGGAGGGAGCTGAAGACAGGTAGTTTAGCCTCTGAAAAAAGAAAGGGAAGACTCTGTTCCTGGCCTCTGAAGAAAGAAGAAGGATCAGAAGCTGAAAGAAGAAAGGACAAAAGAAGTATCTAGCAGCTGACCTCTAAGGGAGGGAAGAGAAGCCCAAGACCTATGTGAGAGACTGTGCCTCCAGTCTGTCTCTGACATCACCTGAAAGAATCACCAGACTCTCCAGGTCTGGTGTCTCAAAGAGCTATTTGTTATTGGTATGGTCCAACAACTCACAAAAAGCTGTTAACACTTGGTGTCACTGACACTGCTCTGGAGGACCAGTAGTGACCATTGCTTCTATGGCCAGTGTGGTCAAGCTATGTTGACAGGTGACCAGTACTTTGCTTGGACTCCTGGTGGACACTATCTGGGTGAGAGAGCCAACTACTTATGGCTACAGTATGCTCTTTGTTTCCCCCATTTGTAAAATAAACCCCATGGTGGTTGTTCCTGGAGCCTGAGGTCTCTTGCAACTGTGCATGTGGGTGAGAACCCACAGACTGACCTGTCCTCTTATTGGGCGCTGTCCTTTGGTCAGCTGTAGCCCGCAGGCCTTTATACATGGACATTGTATTGCTATAGCCCTTGGTTTTGGCTTGGTTTTTGGCCTTTGGGCCTTTTGGGTCTTTTTGGTGTCTCTCTTGTCTTAAAGGCCAGGCAGGTGGGTGGCCTTCCATCATATTCCATCCTCCTTTTATTCTGATAAAGTGCTCCTTTTGGAGATTTAAAAGTGCTTCTGTTCTCAGAGGAAGTGAAAGCTGAATAGGGACACATGCAAGAACAGCCAAGGCATGCTAGATGCCCAAGTGATTCAACAAAGTGGGATTTATCAAGACCTAAAAGGAAACAGGTGTGTGTGTGTGTGTGTGTGTGTGTGTGTGTGTGTGTGTGTGTGTGTGTGTGTGTGAAAGAGCGAGAAAGAGAGAGAGAGATCTTTTCAAGTTACAAACCACATAATCACACCAGGTCACATGCTTCACCGCACTGATGTCTGGCAGCTCAGGTAAACATGCCACCTGGATGATAAGTTCTTGGAAAGCAGAGATGGTGTTGCCTGAGATAGACATAGCTGGAAATAGTCAACAAACCTATTTTTCACAAGGAACAACACAACATGCAAAGAAGCCAAGAATCAAACATAGCCCTCCCTGAGTTAGATTCATGCTTCCACCCTTTCCCCTCCCCAGGCACAGGATCACCCCTGTCCACACAGCACATAGCCTCTGCATTGGCTTCTAGAGTAGGTATGAATTTCTAAAGGACAGCTCCTTTAGAAATGGCTTCTAGAGTAGGTATGAATTTCTAAAGGTACTCCACTGAGTAACCAGATTTGTTAAAAATAGAAGCGAAATGTCATTTGATTTTTAAGACAACACAACCTCTCCCAAGTGACACTAAGCAATTTTCTAAAACAAAGTGCACTGTTGCAGGGAAGGAGGTTCAAGAGACATGGGAATGCCATGTCCATGGATTTTCAAGAGGCTGCATTTCTAGATCTGCACAAAGCAAATGTGACACAGAGAGGATGAACCATGGTTGCCTATAAGACTCTGAATGACACCAACAGTCTACACCATTATACTCCCAACTCCATCTATTGTTTGAAATGAAATTCATATCTGAAAAATAACACTTTCAATATCTTCTTTAGTTCATACCAAACACCTATCTTTCAAAGGGTTTACACTTCCTGGTGCAATTAACCTTATTGATTCAGTAACAGAGAGGTGATAGAGAGGAAACCAGAGTCTGGACAACAGATCTTCTGGACATGAACAACAGGAGAATACTAACACTGCCTACTAAATATAGATAGGGAATGAAATCTTATAATATCCCAGCAAAAGGGAAGAAAGGCCCAGCTTTAGAAATTTTAATAGCAAATTCAAATCCTGGTCTTTAGGAGGATTTCATCTTTATCTAATCAATGATGGCTGGAATGGATGATCCTTGTGAGGAATTAGAGATAAATTGGCCAGAATGTGGTTCGTGGAAGCAAAAAATGGGTGTGCAGCAGTGTTTATATTTATGAATAGCTATTGTCTTTCCAGATAGCCTTTTAACTTCAGGGTGCAAAGTTTCTTGTCCCCATAAGAGAAAGAGTTCATTGAAAGTCTTAGACCACTGAAACAATTAGGTGCTCCAAGTCAACACACGCCCCCACCACAATTGGCCTGTCACTGTCTCCCTGCCACAAGGGGTTCAGGCCCATTGTTGGGGCATCTTAGGTAGACACAGTCAAAATTAGGCCATTCACCAATATAATGGTTTGTAACAAACTTTATTTCAAATTTTCAATCCCTTGAGTGTCTATAGCATCCCCATAGGGAATAGTATTCTTTAAGTAGCTTCTCTTTAAAAGTAGTGGTGATTCATCCAGGTGTGCAACACATTTAGCAAACTCAGGGCTCCAGATGTGCCCTCGGGACATGGCTGTCTCTTCTAGAAAAGGAACACAAGGGTAATGCTGGGCAAGGACCATCCTGGCTGGACAAAGAACAGTTGTTATCTCTGACTTGCATTCATTTGAAATCTCTCTGTGCCAGTGAAATCAGCCTCTACCACCCATCCTGCCATGCCCAAGCTCTATGAACAACCACAAAAATGAGAACCACAAAAATGTCATTTGTTCTAAAGTGTGCAGGCTTTATTACTTCAACTATGAAGTCAGAGACATTCCCAGAAATGGCTTTTATTTTTTAAGACAAATTTCAGATTTCTAAATAAGGAGCAGAGAAATAGTTTCTGAAACTATTTTGAATGGATAAGATAAAAAGTTGGGGACAGCATCTCTGATATTCGTGGACAAATTGAGTCTAGAATGCAGTGGGCTTCAAATGCCAAGCACAACACTCAAGGAAGTGACTAGCCTCTCAATCAGCCATTCAGCTGGCCAACTTCTTATAAATATTATAAATATTTATTTGCTGGTTAACGCTCCTGGTTCATCTTCATGTTGTGAAACAATAAACGCTTTCTAATGCTCCCACAATGACAATTTCAGTCTCCATTTTCCTTAAACCTAGAACTTTCTCTGTTGTGCTATGGCAGGTGAACATATCTCAAATGTTTCAAAGAAAGTACAGAGCCACTAGTCAGGAAATCTATAAAAAACTGATGCCATTTTATTGGAACCTACGAACAGCCATTTCCATTCATTCTTCCTTCTTAATATTAAGATAGTGATATTTCCTCCCAACAAACAAATGGCAAACTTCTCTAGATGCCTTAGAGCCCCATCCTTCCTGCCCTCTCATGCACTTGCCTCCATTACCCACTCTCTGGCATAAACTCAGCTCTCCTTACCGGACTCTTCCCAACAGCATTCCTACATCATGCTTCTCCCCAACCCCCGCCACTCCCCAGTGCCTCCCTGTCCAGCTCAGAAACTCTCTCCCACCTCTTGGCCTTGCTTTGATTCCTCCATGCTATCTTTCCTCAGCTCCCACTCATAATTCAATCCTCCAATCTGACTGTGCTCCAATAACATGATCTTTAGATTGACAATGAGCTGCATGTTAATTAGTCTGCAGACTGTGGTCTTGATCTTTTTTGACCTCAGATCTCTCAGTAGCTTTGCAAACAGTTAACCATTGTGTTCCTTCTTGAAACACTATCCCCCGAGCTTGCCCTGTAACCATTTTTGGTTTGCCTTCTGATTTTCCAGGCCCTCTTTTCTAAGTTTCCTTTGAGAGCACCCCCTCCTCCAAACCTTAAAGTTTACCAAGATTATGGCTAGACCCCCTTCTCTCTGAGCTCTCCCTCAGGGGTCTTACCCACTCCAATGGCTTCACATAGGCTTATAACACCCAATTTCCTATCTCCGGGTCAAATCTATGCCTTAAGTTCCAGTAAGATCAATTGTTTACTCCACCTTTCCATGGGAAGTTCAATCACTTCCATCTCAGCAGATCCAAACCAACACAATATGTCTCTTCCCAGTGCACAAATAGCTCCTCCTTCTCCAATGTACTTATCTTGCCAAATGGACCCCCATGGAGGAAGACCTTCGTGCTTAAGATTGGAACTCATCCTTGATCCCTGCCCACTTGCTTCCAATGGGATGTTGAGCTGTGCTCATCCTGTTTCCTGAAAGTAATCACAATTCATCCGCTTTCCCCCATCTCTTCTCCCTCCAAAGCACCTATAATTTCCACTGTGTGACACTTCCAAAAGCATTGTAAAGATTTCTCCCCGACCCACCCTATATTTGTCATTACGCACAGAAACCAGTAGGAAGAGCACTGCTTCAAACTCTCAAATCGCTGAGCAATGTGGCCTTCACGCTGGATGGGGCTGATGAGGCCTGATGAGAGCCTCTCTGCAGGCTGGCCTCCATCCCGCCTCTCTCAGGGTTGCTATGCCAGCAGTGCTGCCAGAGGCCTTCCTACACCTTTGTCTGCCTGCCACCTT
The DNA here is from genome assembly GCF_014898055.3 of Talpa occidentalis. Lineage (NCBI taxonomy): Eukaryota > Metazoa > Chordata > Mammalia > Eulipotyphla > Talpidae > Talpa > Talpa occidentalis. The sequence goes on from NW_023601322.1 coordinate 51,479,872, forward strand.
CCCCTTTCCTTTTACACTGCTCTTCTACCCAAGCCTGAGCAATTCTGCTAAAACTTGAGAGTCTCACCTTTAATATCACTCCTGCAGGGATATTCTCCTGATCACTGCCACCCCCACAAGGGGTTATGTCTTTTAAGTGCTGTCCTCTGGGATCCACAGTGTCGCAGTGTTGGGACTGGGCTATTATGTAATCGTCTGCTTTCCAAAACTGCACGACAGCAGCGGCCATCGCTTTCCATACATTGCCTCCTGGGGCCTCCGTGGGAGCCGGCATGAGCAGGCCCTCGATAAATGTTGAAAACATAAATGGCCCCTCAGTGAGTTGTAGAGAACTCTCTTATGGGGCTTTCAGAGCTGGAAGGATCCCTGAGGGTTGACTCAGCTCCTCAGGAACTCTCAGGAGGATGAAGTACCTCCCGGACTTCGGGGAGGTAGCCCCCTTTTTTACCACAGTTTTTGGCATGACACCCTTTCACTCTCAAAAGTCTTCTGGCGTGAACTTTAAGCACCGTGATCCCCAGATCAACTGCTGACCAGTTGGATGCAGGCACAGCCTGAGTGCCGTCTGCGTGCTGCGTCCCTCCCTCCCAGGAAAGGTAGGTGGTGACATCACCTGGTGTCCCCAGCCTGCCTGCGCATGACTGCCCAGTTTCTCCCTGCAGAAGGGACGGCGGGAGGCTCAGTGCCGGGTTGGAGGGTCAGCAGCTCCGGAGCAGCCAGGCCAGGTGTGGAAGCCGGCCGGGTCTCCTCTTGAACCCCGGCCCTCTTCCCCTGCCTTGGGCGTAGATTCCTAGGGAACCCAGGCCAAAGCCAGGATTTACTCTCAGAATGTTGCTATAGGAAAGTGAAGAAAGCCAAAGAAAGACTTTTAAAAATTTTTTTAACAGAAGAAAGGCAGCAGGGATAGGGGAAGATACATTTGACTCCATAAGCACCTGCTAACGGAGCCACCCAATGCAGCTCATCTTTCCGAGGTGAAAAAGTCCTTCCGCACCAGAGGTGTTGGGACAAGGGCAGGACAGCCCCGGGGTGAAACACTGTGAAGGGAATTTCAGCACCAAAGTGGGCTGAGTAAAATCATTGCCTTTCCCACCCAAGGATCCCTTTTACATTAGAATTAAGTTATTTCATACATCTGTCTGGTTAGAGAAAGTGATTGAGATGTCGGTAAATATAGTTATTTAGTTTGCAGAGTTTTCAAAAAGCTGTTTTCGTTAATATTCTGGCTCACCATGTCTTATAATGGCCAAAGACCAAGACTTGAAAGTAATTAACGATACGTATTCCCCAACCTTCTTTTGTGTGTGTGAATGGGGGGTGGGGGCAGGGGGGACCCTTACCAGTGGCCAGGGAAGGAACCTGCTCTGCAGAGGCTGTGGGCAACCTCGCAGGCCAGCTCTCAACCACTGCACCACCAGGGGAGGCCCTCCCCAACCTTCTTGACTGACATAAATGTTCTCTGCCAAAGTGTGTGATGAGGACCCTCTGACTGGTAGGTGGTCAGTCACACCCTCGAAAATCAGGTGATCTGCTTATTTTTTCTGATGATTTCTGAAATCACCAACTTTTTAAGTACATTTTTATAAAACTCTGAACATTTCAAGATGTTAGCCTCCCATGCTGTTAAAATATAGGTTTGGACGGTTTTAAAATGTGAGGCGATGTCCGTCCTCAGGGAGGCTTCACTGCCAAGCTCCGTGCAGGCTCCAGCACAAAATGGTCATGTCACTTCACCAGTTTGCCTGGAAGAGGCAAAGGAAGCATGTCTGTGCACACGTCAGCACCTGCAGACTGATGTGCTGGCCTGGGCAATCACACTTATCCATCTCAGTATACAAGCAAGCTCAGACTCTGGAAAATTCAGGTTTGTACATGTTAAAAGTGGTTTGCTGCTAAGTTTGCATGAAGGGTTTGAGAATGCAGCTTTGGGAGGCTGCAGGGGTAGCAGCATTACAATTCCAGAAACTGTCAATCCATGACAGGACTCCAGAAGAAGGCCCCGTGTGTTCCTGCTGAGAGAGGGGTCAGTGTCCTGGACTAACAGGACGCTGTGCCTGTGCCAGCAGAGGCCTGTGATGCTAGATGGGGGAAACTGAAGCAGAAACCTGCTCAAACATGCTGCTTTAACTTGGTTGAGCAAAAGAGAGGGGTGGCAGATTTGTGACCTGAGTGTCTTCAGTAGGCACAGAAATACCCATCACACCAGACAAAACAATCGCAGGAGCCTTTTCAGACCCACTGGCCGTGGCCTGGGCTGCTCTGACTCACTGGGGCATCATTGACCCATAATCCCAATGCTGACAAAACAGAACCAGATGAGCATACTTGATGAATACACCCAGAAGAGGGACTGCTTTGAGGTAAGAGGTCTGCAGGTGATGTGGGCTGGACTCTGGCCAAAGATAAAGGGGACAGGAAAGATCATAAGTGCACACCTGTTTATCTGAGTGGGAGCAAAGAAGTTTTTATAACCCCAATTTAACACTGTTTCCCCCAGGACTTAAAGATGCAGATTAATTTTTTTTAATGTTCCTGCTAGAGATGGTAGCACAGGGAAGAGGTTCTAACTTGGATGAAGTGAAAAAGTCTTCCAAAATGTGGGAAGAGCATGTGCAAAGGCTTAGGGGCAGCAGTACATCGGCCAGGGTGGGCTTATGAATGTGAAGAAATGAAATGCTCTCCCTGGCGTTCACAGTCCGGTGGGGAGCAAGGACCCAGAGGCAGACAGGAGCTAACTCTGGGACCAGAGTTCTCACTTTATCCTGGGGAAGAGAGCAGGTTACCACTGAAATAGGGGCCTGGGTGTGAGGGATACGACGTGTATGCTCAGATGTCATTCAGGCCATCATGTTGGAGACCACGTGGAATATGAGGCAGGATGGAATCAGTGAAGCTATTCAGGGTAAAATCAAGGAGATCTAAGTTAGGGTAGGTATGGGAACCTCATCATACCCCAAAGCCACATTCTGCATATCACTTCACATGGCTCCTATTATGCTTGGCTTTCATGTCCACTTAGGACTCTCTTGGAAGTGGCACCTTCTGCCTATTACCTCATTTGCTGCTCACAACAACCCTGCACAGTAGAGGGAGCCTGCCACTGCTTCCCATCTGCTCACAGGGAAGGCGGCCCCGGAAGCACAGAACTCCAAGGCTAAGAGCACAGGGCACTTCCTGCCCACCCTTGGCAGAGTCACAATGGCTGCACTACCCTTTAAACAGGGGAGAAGAGTCTCTTTAAAACTTGTGTTGCCTCTGGGCTTTAGACATCAGGACATGAGTGGTGCAGATCCTGGGTTCCTGCACACTCTGCTCTTGTCCATGTTCTGACAACCTGTCCACATTATTTATCTTTCAAACACTGAAGATTAAGAGCAACTGAAAGGCATTTGTAAGTCTCCAAAGCCCCACTGTCAGAACCCCACACCCTTCCTACCCCTTCAACTCAATCATGAAGTGTCATTTTCTTTCCATCTTTCCCCAGAAGAAGTAATTTGCACAAACGCAGCAGTGAGGACTTAACCAGTTATTCCACTAGGAATGTGAAACACCAATTACCTTAATGGAAAACCTAAAGGACGTCACTTTATTCTAAGAACCCGCCCAACCCCAAATTCCTCCATGTGAGACCCGCCGAGTCCTCCCTCCATAGGTGGCACCTATGGTCACACATCACAAATAAGGCCTTTTAAGCCTTTTTTTATTATTATTACTTGATTTTTTTACTTCTGGTTGTACAGGAAATACAGGAGTGGGCTTAATTTTTATTCAAAAAGTAAATCTCTCCACTGGGTTCCCATGTCTCAGGAGAGCACTTGAAAGCCAGCCATCAAATCACCACTCGTCAAGTATTAATCGTGACACCCTCAGACTATGGAGAAGCAAGCCCTTCTAACTCCAAATGCCAGGCTTCCACTGAAGAGAACAGGTAAGGTGACGTAAGCAGAATTTCTAATATTTTTCCCTGAAAAAAAAAAATTTCAGAGATTTTGGAAGTGAGATGTGAATGAAAAGTGAGTGAGTTTGGAAGGACTTCAGGGAGAAGAAGACCTAGAAGAAAGAGATGTGACAGGGATTTAAGAAAGAGCAAAAGAGAGAAAAGGTGGTGGAAAGTGATACAACCCCTTCATTTCTCCTCAAAACTTCATCATGGGCCATAGTAGCAGAATTGAACCTATGTGCTTATTTTTCATGAGTAAGACCAAACCAAGTCTGACTTGAGAGTGGGCAGCAGGTGTCAGGTGGAGGTGCCTGAGGGAGTGATGTGGGGCTCCTCTGAGTGAGGGGACACTAGCATGCAGCTAGCTGATTTGAGTGGTAAGCTGTAAAATCAGTGTTCACTAAGTACCCACCCATGGTTAAGCCCAATTGCAAACTATAAAATCATTACAGCTATTACCCTGAAATGGGAGAAACAGCTATTAAAGTGAGAGGTGAATAACCAAACCACATTGTGCATCCTTTTCTTTCTCTTAGGATTTTATATACATTAGCAACCCTCCCCCCCCCCCAAAATTTCAAAATCCTCTTAAAAATAAGAAAAAAGGTACTTCCTGTTTCCAGTTTTCTGAGTTTTCATTTCATCCTTAGAGTTTTCTTTTGTTTTTAAATCCCTCTCTCCCTGCCTCTGTCAACCAATAAATCTGCCAAATGTGAATAAAGTAAAACTAACCATGAAATAGAGCACAAGACCCTCACTTGTCTGGTGACAAGAGCAAGGCAGTTTTGTGTGGCGCCACCTAGAGGATTTTTGAATTTTCCCCAAACCACTCCCTCCGGAGCCACACTGAAGGGAAGCTGTCCCTCCAAAATGGCCCGTCTGAAAACAAAAACAAACAAACCAAAAAAAAAAACCCTGATATTTTATAAAATATTTAATATAAGTAAAAGCGGGGAATTGACAAAGAGAAATCAAATTTACAAAGTTTAGGTTTGGGGCTCTGTAATAGTCAATATATATAGACAACAGACTGGGATGGGCTGTCCACCAGGAAAGTTCCAGTTTAAACATCTGTGACTACCTATTTTATCCTCCCTTGTTCCTGGGAAGATCTTAGCTGCAAGGGTCACAAGTTCAAGTAATGCAGGGCCAGTTAAGAGACGTAAAAGGATCCAACAACCAGGTCAGCAGCTATCGCCCACCAAGAGCATTTCTCCCTGTGTGAACATACCTGTCCCGGCTGCTTTGCCTTCTAGTTTTTTTCAAGGGAAGCCAGAAACACAAATTTTGGTGTGCAGTGTTCTGATGTTTAAGTGTCTGTACCCAATTCAAACTCTCTTAAAATACTGTGGCCCAAAAGACCCATCTCTGCTGATTGGATGAGAGCCATGAGGTGCTGGACTCGGTCTAAGGCCTGGGGTACTGGATTCTCATGGTTCTGTGGCTACATTGTTTAGGTAGCAAACATGTTCCAGGAAGGTTAATAGCTTCCCTAGTGTAGAACTTGTGAGAGTATAAGGACACAGAAATACATAGTCAGAAACCAGCAGCACCTGCTCTCAGCTTCTCTTTTAAGGAACATTGATTTTCCTGAAATTGGCTATTGAGCTAAAGGGTAGATAAATGATTTCTTTCTAAATACAATTGTAAAATTTAGATGCTTTCTAACAAAAATCCTTTTTAGTAAATATAAAATGAAAGATGAAAGGTAAGAATTCTAAAGCTGCCCTTTTCATTTCAGGTTAAGAAATACTGACTATGCCCTCATTGGCACAGGTATAATCTGTGCCTCTTGACTATCCCTGTCCCAGGAATGACCCAGAATCACAGGCAACCTCTTATTTTACCACCCCTACCCCTCCCTATGCCAGTCTAGTGCTGTGGGATCACTAGAGTTCTTTGGAGGATAAGCTGTTAATCCAAGAACTGCTTTTGCTTCTAGCAAGCAGTTTTTAAGTAGTCCTTTAAAACTGAGAGCTGACTGAGGTAACTGGGATAGTCATCTCCCCTTCAGAAACGGTGTCACCACTCAGGACTGCCCCAACCCATGAGGGAAGGGATCAAGGGCCAGAGACTTTGTGGCCTGTCACACAGCAGATCTTGCTGGATGCCTAGAACCAAGTGTCTTTATATACCCGATTCCCCAGATGAGAAACCAGTGAAGTCCACAGTCATCACTGGGAACTTCCTTTCATGACTGGGCCCCCTGTAACTTGCTTAGAATCATATATGGTAGCAAAAAAAAAAATAAATAGTAGTGATGTTTTGACTAAACAAACATGAAGCCTTTAAAGTGGACAAAATATTGAACACAACCAATTCATTCACTCATGCAAACATTTGAAAGCATAGTGTTTGTTAGTCTAAATTATTAAACATGACATTTACTCATATAACTATTTGCATTTTATGAAAGCACCCTACCATGCATAATCTCATTGATCCTCACAAAATCCTCTAAGGTAAATGAAAATGATGTTATCACCATTACACCAATTGGGACGGCAAGGTGAAATGACTAAACCTTGGTTACCAACCAATGAAAATGGAGACCTAAATCAGAACCAGGTCTGTGGCATGAGAGCCAGGGCTTTTCCCACTTCATTGGGTAATGTTTAGCGGAAAGATGTGCAATGCTGTGCTGATGCCAAAAAACTGTTACAAGTGGCGCCCCCTGGAGGGGATTGCTGGTAAGGATGAATAGCCCCAGCTGAAGTATGAACAAAGTATCTGTGGAGGTGGAGACTCTGATAAGAAATATAAAGGTTTTGACTTGCATTTCCCTGGTTATAAGGGATGTTGAACTTGTTTTCATATGCCTGTTGGCCGTTTGCATTTCCTCTTTGGAGAAACATCTTTTAAGTTCTTCTGCCCATTTTTTGACTGGATTGTTTACTTTGTTGAGTCATGTGAGTTCTTTGTATATTTTTGTGATCAGTCCCTTATTGAGATACCACCTTACACCAGAAAGAATGCACATATCAAAAAAACTAATAACAACAAATGTTGGCGAGGATGTAGTGAAAAAGGAACTCTCCTGCACTGCCAGTGGGAGTGCAAACTGGTCCAACCACTTTGGAAAGCTGTCTGGAGTTTCCTCAGCCTACTAAAAATGGAACTAACATATGGCCCAGCAATTCCACTCCTAGGGATCTACCCAAAGCACACAAAAACATTGATTCGAAAGACCACCTGTACCCCTGTGTTTATTGCAGCACTAGTTATAATAGGTAAAACCTGGAAACAACCCAAATGCCCAAAAATAGATGACTGGATCAAGAAAATGGGTACATATGCAATATTACTCAGCAATCAAAAAAGATAAACTCATGCCATTCACAGCAATGTGGATGGAGCTGGAAGGAATTATGCTCAGTGAAATAAGTCAGAAGGAAAAAGAAAAATACTGGATAGTTTTACTTATAGGAGGAATATAGGGGAACCAAATAAGACATCAGTGTAAAAAAATAATAGCAATGCAAAACACAACAAAACAAAAACAGACAATTATAAACCAGAGACATCCTGCAGGGGAGGAGGAAGGAGAGGATTGAGAGAGAGGGAGGAAGAAGCACAGGGGACTGTGGGGATGGTGTGTGGGTATATTGGTGAAGAAAATTCTATGGGGACTACACATGGTGGGGAATCAAATATTGTGTAAAAATGAGCAATAATGTGAAAAATAAATAATTTTTTAAAAAGAATAAACAAACCACAAACAAATAAATAAATTAAATATAAGGAACTGCAGAAGTGGCCCCAGGGACTCAGCATTGGGGATTTACGCATTTTCAGATCTTTAGCCATTCCAGAGTCAGCCATTTATGCCCCCACCATGTGGATCTTCCAAAAAGCTGTTGTGCACCTTAGAGAAGAAAAGTTGTAAGTTTTGCAGATGGCCAATGACTTAAACTGTTCTCAGCTTTGCTATTGTTACAACCTGGAAGGGAAGGTGAAGACCTGGAGCTGTGCACTTTATTGAGCTTCACGAGTACGGGCCATTTGTTGGGTTATTTGGCTGCTGTGGCTGCTGCTTTGAGTGTTGCTTGTATGGTGCTATGCTGGCACAGCTCAGCAGCTCTGGTAAGCATCTCCTGTTGTGTCATCTGTTGTCTTTCTGAGTTTGATCCTGGCCTATTGTCTGGCTGCCATGAGCTCCAGGCCCTCAGTGGCAGGAAGACACCACTATGGTTAACTTTGTATTTAGGATTCAAAACACTGGACACTGCTTTGGGTGAGGTAAACAGCCATTTGTGGCCTCAGTGACTTTTTGTTTTTCCTTTGTTTGCTAAATAAATCCCATTATTGCTGTTCTCTGAACCTGAATAGTCTTGCACTTGTGCATGGGGGTGAAGAACTCAGTGACTGTAAACTACTTGGGCATTGTCCTTGGCCAGTTTTAGTGCCCCTTGATCCCCTGTATCAGATGCAGCAGCAAACCTGTTCTTAAATGTTTACAAAAAAATGCATCAACCCCAATTGCAAATAATAATAATTCTCTGGAAAATGGTTTACTGCACCTTGGCAAAAAGCATTTTGATTGCTGATAGAACAAAATCAGAACCTGAAGGGACTAGTTAAAAGTTAGCTGAGAGGTCACAAGATGTTAAAAAAGTCTAAAACATTGAACACCTCTGCCTTCCTCAGCGGACAACAAAGGAATTATAGCCTATAGTGGTGTAGCTTCTCCAAGAGAACCTCTTGCTCCCACAGATGTTAGACGAATGTAATCACTTTGCCCGACACCCATTTGGGGACCCACCCTTTTCCCACTCGTTGTCTTTGTCTCTTGGAGGGACCCATGTTTGTTCCGAGCCCAGCTCATCCTTTGATGATGACAAGATCAGAGAGACTATTTCAGGAGTGAACATTTGGCCCAAATTTGTCAGTTACATTTCTTCACAGAACTTCTCTTAGAAATATATCTTTTGGGATTAGAGGACTGACTATAAGCATGAGGTAAGCCATTTCTTGGTCGATATGTAGGAAAACCTACTTGAAAATGAGGCCAACACAGACAGAAAGCAAAGCTAAAAGATAGGGCAGGTGGGAGGTTTGATCCACTGATATACTCAAGTTTGAAAGCATAACATCCCAAGCTATCTGAATTATCTGATCCAATAAATTGTTTTTTATTTTGTTTTTTTGCCTTGACAAATTTGAATTGGGTTTTTGTCACTTGCAACCAAGAGTCTTGAGTATTAAAAACTTGTTTTAATCATAAGTAAATGATTGTGAAGTGGTATTGTTAGATTAATTCATGTTTTTTAATTGATTTTGTTAGAAATTTTATAAATGGAAGTGCAAAATTATATGGTCATAGTATGCTTGAGAAGACTTTTTATGTAATGGTCATTATGAGTGCAATTTCTAGTAAAAATGTTGTATTGATAAATAAGGTGGGCATGATTTTAAAAAGCAAGTCTCAAGCTTGGCTGTATAAACAAGATAAAGAGGGAAAGGCTATACTCTTGTATAATTCTTTCAACTTACCAGAAAGAAGGAAGGGACTACAGTAGACTTTGGAGTCATCCATTCAGGAAAACAATTATATGAAGGAAACTTTCAACTGTGGATGAAATGGGGGTTTGCTCATGGTGGGCCTGGAAAGCTTGAGAATTTTTTTGTCATCCTATCTGCCAGCTGGTTCCAGCAGTACAAATTAAACAGACTTCCTGAATACACAAGTGTTCCTCTTTGAACCTGTCTGCATTGATAAAACAAGCTGCAGGCTGAGAGATAACAACTCATCCATAGAGCAGCATTCAGGCCTGGGAGTATATTGTAGCAATTATGGCCTCTTTGGCTCCCCCAGACTCTTTCACCTACTAGAAAGATGGAACCAAGTCACCACCCCGAAGAAGGTTGAACCAGGTGAGAATGTATCTACTACATATCATTTCAGTATGTCAAAATTAAATCAAAGATAGAGCTAAAAGAGAGCTTAATCGTCATCTTTTCTGACTGCCTCATTCCAGAGAAAATGGGGTCCAGAAACTTCATGTTCAAATGTCTTGGGAAAGTGACAACTCTAACAGCATACAATTAATGATGAAATTGTTATATAACCAATCACAGTGTAAATAATTAAATTTATATGCCACCTTCCTCATGCTTCTTGCTACCTCTCCTTTGTAGACTGTTTCCCTGTGTGCCATCCTGCATATAGGCCATCTACTGGAAATCTCTCAAGGTCAGATCTTAAGACAGGTTGGACTTGAAAGCCTGAGTTCCTCTCATCAGTTTTAGGGGTCTAGAAACTTAACTCTGAAGTTAACCAAAGTTTAAATCTGTGCATTGTGAGCTCCAAGATTGAGGTTAAATTTCAGGTTGGTCTTATTGTCACCCCTAAACTTTGAGGATCTTGGAACCCAGACCAGAGCTTTATCTGCTACATCGGGACAACCTTCAGAGGCAGCTTACATGATCAGGAACTAACCCCCTAATGTCAAAACCCTAATACAATTCCCTAGTGCTTATGAAACAAGCAGATGCTAAGGAAGTTTAGTTTCTGTTCTAATGTTGTACCACTGGATAATCACAAAATGCAGGCTGGGATTTATTTCCCGACACAGACCAGAGCACCTTCTCACATTTTCCGCTGCCACTCCTCCTAAATGGTAGTGATTTATGCTGTTCTACCCAAAAACCCTGTGCCTGAAATGTTGACCTGTCAAGCAAATTTCTATCAACCAAATATTACTTTCCCCTTGATTTCTTTGATAAATGGCAAATTATTCCTGTTAGCAGATTATTTGGCTGAATTTAATAGGGTAGAAATCAGCTGATAAACTATCACAATGCTCAAAATAATTCAAAACTACTGACTGGTACAAGATAGGAGCAATCCTTCCACGTTGACATTTTATTATTAGACAATCTGCAAGTTTCAGGGATAAAAATATTTTCCTGACCATATTTGAAAAGATTAATTCATTCAGCTAATATTTTTTAATGTTCCCAGCAAGATATGAGTGATCAAAACAATTTTTAAAGATCATACAATCAGGGCCTCCCTGGTGGCACAGGGGTTAAAGACAGCACCGTCAAGCTGTCGCCAAATACTGCAGCATGAGTTCGACCCCCAGGCGGCCAAGGAGAAACCCACATGGCGTGGCAGACCTCTCCTGCCTCACCCACTGCTCCCCTCAGCAGTGCATTTTAGTAGATCTGCCTGTTCTGCTCCCCGCTCTCTCTGGTGAATCTTCCCCCCCCACACACACACACCTCTGGCTTACACCGCAGTTCTTGTATGCATAAATAAATATTTTTTTTTTAAAGATCATGCAATCAGATGCTCTAATATTCAAGTAGGAATCATATGTTTTTCACACACAAATCCACATTACGAAAGTTTTATTGAGGTTTTATTACTGTGCTTTCAAGCACTGAGCAAAGTACAAAATCCACAGTTTGAATCCTACAAGAATTTAAAGTCATTGAGGAAAAAATAGACAATCACACATTCACAAAACAATGATCAAAAAAAGATATAGGTTATCAAGTGACAAAATTTCATAGTCTCAGAATAAATGCTAAAAATAATTCAGAGAAGGAGAAATCAGACTCAATATCTGGTAGTAGCAAGAGAGGGATGAGAGAGAAGAGTCCAGTCTGGAAAAGCAGTAGCCGGAGCATAATCCATGCAGAGCTGACAGTGACACACCACCCCATCCAGAGTGGTGAGAAATGCTTGAATCTCTTAAAAGCCTGACCAAGACTCTACAGATTCAGCATATAAGATCAAGCTCCCAAAACTTTTCAAAAGCAATAAGAGACAAGCATGCGAGTGGAATCTCCCTCCTGGCACAAGGCAGGGTAGGTTGTAGAAAAGTTGAGAAACTGAAATCCCTGTGTTCCTTCCTTGGAGGAGCCCGCACTGTGCACACTGTATGCTGAGCTAAAAAAAAAAAAAAAAAAAAAAAAAAAAAGATGTGCCAGTCACCTCTCCTGGGCAAACAGATATTGAGCAAAGAAACATCATCCTCTCTGAAAAGAACTATGAATGAACAGGATGCAGGGACTGTCTCACTCTGAGGGGCTGTCAATAGGAAAACCTCTGAGGATACAGTGGTTTTCCTGAGACCCAGATGAAAGGTGAAAAGGACTAGCCCCTGAGAGGGACAGGGAAAGCGTCCAAGAAAGAGCAGACTGTGAACCCCAAGCAGGGCACCAGGTGCTGTCAGTAGCCATGGCCCTGGGCTGCAGGGCAGCACACCCCAGCGGTGGACAGAGGGTTGCAGAGAGGCTGGGGACCCCAGGAGCCCAAGAGGACATTTCAGAGCTTTAAGAAGGACTGCTTTCTGTCATTTTTTTAAAATTCTAGTTTCTTTATGGAGAATATAAAACAACCAAGGAAAGTGATAGCTATACCCTAGAAGGGAAGAGCCCAGAACCCAGAATGGCTCTCAGAATTAGAAAATAGCAAGTTTGAATTATTCCTTTGTTGTTTTCTCAGTGAAGCCCAGGCCACAAGGAATAGGATACCACTCTATTTTCAAGTCCTCCACACTGAACAGATGCCAACTGCCAGGCCAAGAGTCTCTAAAACTACCTTGTCTGCCCATTATCCCACTGATTCGGTGATGCTCCGCATGCAGAGGGCTGAACTGCCCATCAGAGAGAAGCCAACTTGTCCTGCAAGGCCAGGCCCTCCACCCCACCCAGGACTCACTTCCTCCCACACCAGTGCCCATGGCAGTTTCCGGGAATGGGCAACACCCAAGTTGTAGGTAGGAACTAAGCCCCACCAGAGGCCTGTAGCCACGTGGCCTGTAGCAATTTTGGACTCTTAAGTGCCAGCTGTTCCTTCTAACTGCCAGGGTTCTAACTGCCCGGGCTTCTAACTGCTGCCCACCCCCCTCAACAGCTTCTGAGCAACTGCCACTAGTTTAGAACTGTCCCTGGGGTTTTCCCCCAGCATTAGACCAAACCATCCTCTCCTGCAAGGTCCCCTCATCAGTGTCGAGGGGACAACTCCACGTTACAAGTTTTCCCACTGGTGCGGGGCTGGTGACTGTCTCCTTCAGAAAGGCTTAAGCACTCCCTCATCAGACCAGGAGATACTTAAAACACTTTTTGTCAAAAACATCTCAGGATCATACAAAAAACTTTCTTAAGAAGAACACAATACTTTGGAATGTTGCTCAGCTACCCTGGCCATACAGAAGATTTGTCTGAAGCCTGGTCCTGGGTCTGCCGCTCCTTTATGCCTCTCCATGTCACTTATTCTCCTCTGTCACCCACATATTCACTCTGCTCTCCACAATCAATGACCTAAAAACTGTGTTCAGTTTGCTCGCCCTTTCCTTACAAAGCCTACTGAGTGCCTTTTAATCCTACACAACCCGGGGTCCCTCCCCTTCCACAAAATGGGGGTAACTGCCCTCTGTTCTCATTGCCAAAAGCTATGGATATCTATTGTTCTTTTCTTAGAGCATCTTTGGGCACTCGATGGAACCCTCTGTTTTAAAACTGTTTGAGCTCCCGGTGCTGCCAAGCTCACTAATACACATAAGGTTACCAGGATAAATTTAGACACTGCCCCTGAGATGCATTCTGAGCCTCCTAGGGAACACAGGCTAAGTATTTTGGGGGAGCAGAGTTGAGCAAGCATGCAGCTGAACCTGGAACAGACTGGAGGCTTTCTAACAGATGAGGAGGAAGTCCCCAAATAAAGAAATTGGGGCAAGCAAAAATGAGTGTTATCATGGCCAATAGGTCTATCTCATAGATTTCAAAGCCAAGACCACAGTTGGGTCTCAGAAAGGGCCTGGCACCAACTCTTGGAAAGGCCTTTGCATTCTCTGGCTCTTGCCTGTGCTCCTTTCTAAACATCTCTTATGTTCCTTTCTCTCTGCAGACTGGCTTCCTCGAATTGCCAGTCCCATTGGCTGTCCTATGGCCCCTGAGTTTACATGTTACATTTCAAAACAGAGAATGACCCACTGTCTTGAGTAAGAAATGCCTGACTTTGTCATTTGTTCATCCAAAGTCAAGACGCCACTGCTTTCACACATGCAAAGGGAAGGGGTCAACCAGCATATCCACTCTCAGTGCGGGCAGCATGGATGATGAGTGAGGCTTTCAGAGGTGGCTGGCAGACTACTGAAGAGGTTTTGGATTGAGTTTTGTTGCTCATATATAATAACCTCTTCTTAGTGAGTAGAATAAACCCCACAAAGTCAGCTCTCCCTCTTGAAACTCCTTTGCCACCAGGCACTCCTCTGCTAAAATGAACAGCATGCCGATAGGGGCTAAGAGTTCGACCTTCTGTGATGTCTTTTTTTTTTTTAAGATTTATTTTTTATTTATTTATGCATACACAAAATGGAGGCCAGAGGTGTGGGGGGTGAGAGGATTCACCTAAGACTGAGTGGGGAGCAGAGCAATCAGATCTTCTGAAATATACTGCTGAAGGGAGCAGAAAACAAGACAAGACAGGAGAGGACTGCTGTGCCATGTGGGTCAGCTCCCTGGCCGGTATCAAACTCAGGTCACAGTGGCTGGTGATAGCTTGATAGTGCTGAGACTTTAACCCCTGCACCACCAGGGAGGCCCCCTTCTATGATCTCTTCTGTGAGTCTCAGTAGATTCCTGGGACTGTACAGCCACTCAGGTAATAGTGTTACAGGGCTCAGAATAGGGAACCTCCCAGATCTCTTCTCAACCATGCCCCCCACAACTGGCTGCTGTAGACACAGGGTGCTTCCATTAGGAAGAGGCATCTAATGCTCGCCACAGTTCAGCCTGACTTTCACAGACAGTGCTGCTGGAACTCTTTCACTACCATTCTCAGCAGTGGGTGGGCACTCTGCTCTCATCGGGTGTCAGAATTCTGCCACAGCCTGCAGACGCCCCACAAGCAGACTGTCCAGCCTTAGTCCTGCAGTCACCCAGGATGAAGATGTGCAGCAAGAGGCACCCCCATATTCCCAGGAAGTTGGTCTTCACATTGCTCCTTCCCTCTCTGGGACTGTGCTTTCCCAAAACTGAAGTCGGCTGGAGTCACTGCAAACACATCCTCAACACATGCATTGGGTGCCTTAGGTAAGCCTCTAATAGTCCAATGCTGCAATTGGTGTTGATTGCTATTCAACACATGAGAGTGGGCACCTAGAGGACAAATTAGAGTGAGTTTTGGAGATAAAGCAGGAAGAAATCAAAAAGACTAGGGCCCAGTTATGGTAATAGGCCAAGAACCAAGGAGTATGACTAAATCAGCCTCTTCTCCCATGTGTTCCCCCACAGGAGCTGCTGCCATAGCTCTGACCAGATCCTCTGTCCCTAGCCTCCGTTTCTGCAGCTTTCCTCAGAAGATTACCTTTGGACCCTGCAGTAGCCACAAGAATATGTGCTGAGAGTTGGAAGTGGCTGGGACCTTGAGCAGCCCATGGCTGTGGTTGATCACTGCAGCACAGGCGAATGTGCCAGAGAGGCAGTACCAAGACAACAGTGTAACTGAGGCTCTGGGGCTTCCTTGGGATCAGACTGAAATTGAATCATCACCTGAAATCCCGCCAAGTTTGAGCCCTACCTATCTGCTTCCGTTACTCTTTAACCAATTTCTACTGGGAGAATTTTCTTAAGAAATCACTTGTATTCAAATCTCAGTTGCAGGGTCTTCTGGGAAACCCCACCTGAGACAATTCTGAGCAAGAAAAAAAATGAAAACTAAGTTGCTAGTCACAAATAATGTATGTGAAAAATAAAATGTATTTTCCTACAACCTAATCCAAGCTTCTATTCGGAGAACTCATTCTTGCCAGATAGAACAAATTCCATAGTCAATTATTTCCAATACTGTACTGTTAAACCAGATCCCCACAAAAAAGAAAAAGTCCTGATTTGTAGTATTTGCTAATTAGGATGATATAAATGCTCCCACCATAGCTGATTCCAAATTACCAATATTATGTCACTGAACAGGAGATAGAAAGCAGTACACACAATGGGTTCTGGCTGCAGCACACCATCCATTCCCCATCCTCTCTCCATGGGATCTTGTCTACTGTGAACAGGTGATGCCGTTCACACCGCCCAATATGTGATGACTGCCTAGGTGTGGGTCACAGCCAAAGGTTTTCCTCCTGCATAGCCACCTGGTCCCTCCATCTCATCCTATTGACTCTGTCTTCTACTTTTATGACATACAGGCTCTCTGTGGTCGTGTTTTCAATCTGTACCACAAACTCATAAATCTCACCCTCTGGGTCTTGCCACAGACTCCATATCCCACCCAGGAGGCAGGACAGAGTTCCTTATTCTTCTGTCTCTCCTTTCGCAGTCATGGACAAACTACTCTGGAATGGGAAGTGAGATGGGGTGAGTTCTCAGCACTTACCTCTTCTTCCTTTGGGACACCATGATGAAAATAAACTAGCTCATTCATTCACCGAGCAAGGCACTGGGGATATAGTGGATAAGGAAAACTAGCTTCCTACTTCCTGTGGACCTTCATTCAGTTCCTGTTCCTGATTCTTAGTCAGTCACCATGTCTAAAAGCTACCTGATTCTTAGAAAAGCTTTCTAGGCAGAGGGAAGAACAACTGCAAAAGCTGAGTCAAAAACAAACTTGGTGTTTAAGGAACAGAAATAATGTGGTGAGGGGGCCTCCCCTGGTGGCACAGTGGTTGAGCACTGGGCTACGAAGCTGCTCACAGCCTCTGCAGCACCGGTTTGATCCCCGGCCACCGGCGAGGGTCCCACATGGCGCAACAGACCTCTCCTGCTGTGCCCACTGCTCCCCTCAGCAGTGTATTTCGTCAGTCTGCCTGTTTTGCTCCCCACTTTAGCTCTGGTAAATTCTCTCACCCCCCTGCACTTCTGACTGTACCCAGTGCTTGTGTAAATTAATTAATTAATTAATTAATTAATCTTAAAAAAAGAAAAGAAATGGTCATCCTTGACCAGTCAAATTAAATTAAAAAAAAAAAAAAGAAATAACATGGTGAGAATGGATGAATGGATGTCAGTAGTGGGTAGGGATGGGATGAGGTGGTCTAATGAGCCAGGGAGCTAGGCAGAAACCAGATTCTGCAGGGCACATAAACCAGAGCAAGGAGTTGAGGGAATTTTTATTCCACATACAAAGGAAAGCCACTGAAGGTTTACAAGAAAGAGTGACATGGTTGAATGTCTATTTTTAAAAGACTACTATAGCCACTTTGAAGTGGAAGTAAGGAAATCATTTAGCTTAGGTTCATGCGGAAAACTGAAGGAAAGAATACAGTTGTTTAAACTCTGATTGAAGCAGTAGGAACAGAACTATTTGAGATGTATATTATAGGCAAAATGGAATTAGGAAGTAGGGATAGTTCACACCTTTTTGACTATACTAATGGGAAGAAAACATTGAATTGTACCATTTTAAAAGGTAAATTTTATGGTGTAAGTTATAGCTCAATAAAATTATTTGTATTTTTTTTAAATCAATGGACACTTTGAATATAAAATTGAGGGGTAAATCGCCCAAAAGGTAAAGCAAAAATACAAATACCTAAAAAAATAAGAAGGGAAAATAAGAAAAATGGGGTAAAATCAGGGAATTCCAATACCTGAATAATTATATTTCTGAGAAAGAATAGGGAAAAGGAGGGGGAAAAATCATCAAGGAATGTCAATTTTTCTCAAAACTGAAACATCAAGTTTATGGTTGAAGAACTCAATATGTAATGCCTTGAAAAATGATATAAAAACAGTAAATCTCTAATGGATGGAACTAGACCCACATTGTGAAGTTTCAGAACCCTGAAAACAAGAACACATAAATTTCCAGAGGGAAAAAATAGAAAAAAGTTTTCATGCGAAGGATCAAAAATCAGAATGACAGTGAAATTTTCAAAAGCAACACTGGAAACTAAAAGCCAATTGAATGTCTTAAAAATTCTGAGAAAAATATTTATAATAGAATTCTATATCCAGCCTAAGTTGCAATTAAGCATGGTGGAGAAGGAATTTTATGCAAGTTCTCTGAAAATTTACTTTCAGTGCACTTTTCTTAAGAAGCAATTAGATAATGATTTCAAAAAAAATAAGGGAGTCAAATAAGAAACACAAATTCCTAGCAGCCAGATAAATAGGGAGCCTACATAGGAGACAGATAATACCATACTCTACAGAAATGTTTTCCTTGACATTTCCCAAAGGAATTAAAAACTTACATACTCACAAAAACCTGAAATTGAAGGTTTTTATCAACTTAATTCATCATTTCAAAAATTTGGAAGCAGCCAAGATGTAGTTCAGTAGATGAAATGATAAATTTTAATACATTCAGATAATTAAATTTTATTCAGTGCTAAAAAGTTATGAAAAGACATGGAGATAACTTAAATGCATATTACAAAATGAAAGAAGCCAATCTGAAAAGACTTCATTCTATATGATTCTATGTATATGACATTATGGAAAAGGCCAAAATATAGAGCCAATGAAAAGATCAATAATTGCCAGGAGTTGGGTGAAAGGAAAGATGAATAGGCAGAGCACAGAATTTTTAGGACAGTGAATCTATTCTGTATGATACTATAATAGTGAATGAATGTCATTGTCTCCATACATTTGTCCAGACCCATAGAATGTACATCACCAAGAGTGAACATAAACTGTGGACTTTGGTTAAGAGTCATGTATCATTATACTTTCATCACTTAGACGAAATCACTGTGGTGGGGGTGTCAATAAGGAAACTGCATGTGGGGAGAGAGAGTATATAGAAAATCTCTGCACTTTGTGTACAGTTTCATTGTGAACCCAAAACTGTTCTTTAAAAAGTCTATTTTTCAAGTTAATTCATTCCAACCTGTAATACTTCTAGGAACATTCCCTAAAGGAAAAATCAGAATGATTAAGAAAAACAATGTATGACTAATGACAAAATGTAATATAATGATTGAATTTTATTTTCTCCAAACATTGTGTAATAAAAGATGGGGGGGCGGTGGATAGAGAGACACAAAGAGGTGAAAATATCTACAATGAGAACATTTGTTAGTGACAGCTGTGTAACAGACCATTGTAGGCTCAAGGAGAGGATTAAACCAATAACACATGTTCAGATGTGGTCCTTACAATGGTAGGAAGAAGGGGTAGAAGGTAGTAGCAGAATGTAGTTAAATTCATGATTAGAACATAGAAAACTAGACAAAGATTACTTGCTCCACAGGAAATATATAACATTGTGCAGTAATGATTCTAATACCCTAAGTGGCTCAACTGTAAAGAGAATTTGCGGAGTCATAATGGAAATGTTGAAAATAAAAACTAATTTCATTAAAACCATTGGATATTTTGAAAGGACAAAAAGATAGAGTGTGAAAGGTAAGGTTTGGGATGAGGGGGCAAGCAGAGGGTCCTAACAAGCTAAAGTTCCACTTTCCTTAGTGGGAAACACATAGATTGTGCCTGAAATTGAAAATCAAAAAGTTGGAATGGAAGAAAACATGTAAATTATAGGAATATGATACTTTTAAAAATAGGGCTAAGGAAACAGAAATTGGGCTGCTTCCTGCAAGTAAGGAATGAATGAGAGGACCAACAAAGGAAAGCTGTTTTTCATACATTATGTAACATTTTACCTCTAGAGAAATATTTACCTCTAAATATTACCATAAAAAATTATATAAAACTTTGATAAAAACAAAACTACGTGTAGGAGATGCTTCTGGGAGATGATGTAGCCCGTAGAGTCAGCACTGATAAGCTGATAAGCAACAGCATTTCCTGAGTGCCTACTAAGTGCAGGCACTATTCTAGATGCACAGTGTATCAGTGAGGAATTGAACTCACACCCTTTGGAAACACACTATGTGTCCACATGATGCAATATATCCACATACACAAAAGATGAGCCTTGTGTTACATTTGGTTCTGGTATTTATTCACTCACAACAAAAGCTGAGCCTGAGATACAAAATGACTACTAGTTTTATTTATGAATTAAAATATTTGAAAGCTATGCAGTAGCCCATCTTTCATCAAGTTATCAAAATGCTTCCTCAGCTGCCTCTATGGGCAGGACTGGACAACTTGGAAAAAGAAAAAGTCCTGGTAGTACCCTCGAGAAGAGGAAGCCCAGGTGGAGTCTGATGAGACCAACTTTGTTCTTGAAGCCTACATGGACCGGATATCAAGAGTTCTCCTCTGATCCTTTATGGAGTTTTCCAACAAAGCCAGGTAAAATTGCTGTTTAGTTATTCTGCCCTGTGATTTTATGCAAAAATAGGTAAGATGGTTTAAAAGTAGATTTGGTTTGCAAACTTTTGCTACACTGTTGAAACAATTTGGGATCAAGGTTGAGAGAAACTGTTTTTGCATAAGTTGAATCAATTTTAATATTTTTCCTGTGATTTGATATCTTTGCTATTTTGTTTCGGCTAATGCCTCCAGATGTTTGTTGTGTTTTTTTCTTGTTTTTTTTCTTTGGCGAGGATGAAGTGAAAAAGGAACTTTCCTACATTGCTGGTGGGAGTGCAAACTGATCCAACCACTATGGAAAGCTGTCTGGAGGTTACTCAGTCTACTAAAAATGGAACTACCATACAACCCGGCAATTCCAATCCTAGGGATCTACCCAAAGGACACAAAAACATTGATTCAAAAGAACACCTGTGCTCCTATGTTTATTGCAGCACTATTTACAATAGGTAAAACCTGGAAACTACCCAAATGCCCAAAAATAGATGACTGGATCAAGAAGATGTGCTATATACACACAATGGAATATTATTCAGCGATCAAAAAAGATAAACTCATGCCAGTCACAGCAACATAGATGGAACTAGAAGGAATTATACTCAGTGAAATAAGCCAGAATGAAAAAGAAAAATATCAGATGGTTTCACATATGACAAGGGTTTTTAAAGCTGAAAACCACATCCAGGAGGTTGCAGGTGCCAAAAGCAAGCAGGAGTACAGAAGCCAAAATGTGCTGTTACAAGCAGCGGAGCATTTCGCCTTGTCCTGGGTTCCAAGTATAGGGAGGGTGCAGGTACCCTGTGTTAACGGGAACTCAGCCCCTCAGGGTCCTGAACTTGGACTGGCATTTCCCTTTTGTCTAATGTCCGCTTGAAGCTGCCTAACCTTGGGCCCTAAGGTGGTCTGCTACCTTCTACAACTTACCGTGGAATGTTTTGGTTAACTTGGGTTTCAGTAGTGCACCCATGTAACACCAGCTTTATATATAAAAAAACATGTTTCAGTAAAAAAAAAAAAAAGCTTCCTCCCTAGTTCATTGCTAAATACTAATTTTCATCATATCCATGATATTTAAAAACATAAACTTTGTTTACGTAGTTACAGTGGATGACTAGTAATTATTTAATATCTCATTTTCTGAGTACTATGTTGAAGTATATCATCATGAGCAATTCAACTTGATACTCTTGCATTAGGTCAATGAAATTTCAGGAAAACACCCAATTTTATATTTTATATTGTTAAAATAGTTTATCAATCATTAAAGGAAAATCTGGTAATTATGTTTTCCCTTTATTTCCTGCTTATTAAAGGTATAAAATTTGGGTCAAGTTGTACAACTGTCCCAGATGAAGCAGGTTCATTGCTGATTCAGGCAAATCGAAAAAGAATCTTGGAGACTTAGGTATATCTGACAGGCCTTTAATGCTGAAGCAAGGACCAGATACACAAGCAGACCAGCAGGCAGGGAGGCAGGCAGGCAGCAACTGAGCCTCCTAGCCAACCCCCTAACCCCCACAAGGGGTTCTACTCCCTTTTATACTGCATCAGGACAAAGCTAGCACAGAATCAGCTATGTGCTCATAGATGCCTACTGGCTACCTATGGTTTGCTGGGTGTCCAGAAGGCCTCTGGAAGACAGAAAAGAGCCTGAGTTTCTCTTCAGGGCTTTTTTCACCGTACAATCTACACATCATTCTCCTATGAGCTTCCCATGGCAAGAAGTGTGGAATACTGTACCTATAACCTGCAAAAGCAAGACAAGCTGCAACAGAATGCAGGCTATTCTTCCTATAACAGCTCAGGTGGTCTGCCAGTCAGATGTTAAGAGATACCTACCTTTCCTTCTTTTTTAAAAAAATTTGTTTATTTATAAGAAAACCGGGGTACAGGCCAGATACGGGAGGGTGAGAGGATTCACCAGAGACAGAGCCAGGAAAAGAACAGGCAGACTGATGAAATACACTGCTGAGGGGAGCAGCAAGAGAGACAGGAGAGGTCTGCTGTGCCATGTGGGATTCTTGCCGGCCAGCCGGGATCAAACCCGCGCTGCAGAGGCTGTGGACAGCTTGCGCCACCAGGGAAGCTGATACCTACCTTTCTTGCAAAGGATCGCCTGTGAGCATTTTCAACATCAGGGACATCAGGGCATAGCTAACATTACTAAGCTCATCTGGAACATATACACAGTGTTCTGAGCATCCCATAATGAGCACCCAGCCCAGGGACGGGTATGACTAACTTGTTCCCTGATTAAGGCAAACACTTTGGCCTTTACTGTATTCTAATGGCTGATGTCCATGTTGCTCCAGCCATAAAGCCAGGTGCATTTGTCAGCTGCCGGAGGCCAGCTCCAGCAAACTGTCGTGTCAGGGTCCCTGCAGGAAAAGTCGGAGGTGGCAACTTGAGGGAAAAGGGACAGGGGAATGAGGAGGCACTGACACTTGATCAGGGTGCAAGTATCATCCTGCTGAGGGTCTCAGCAGTTCTTTATTTATACATCTCAAGCAAGCCGTGGGAGTATAGTACATAAGTGATTGCTTTCAAATAAAAAAAAAGACTAACAACCTTGGCATTTATTTTTTTTCAAAACCGGCCTGGGGACCTATGACCCCTTGCTGAGGTGATAATAGCCATTTCACTTAGTTCTAAAGGTAAATACAATTACCACACAAAATGTCCACTAACAATCATTTATTTTCCACTGCCCAGTAACCATTCTGTTAATGCTAAAAACAGCAAAACAACAAAAAAGTTATATGACTAAAACTTAACTCCTTTATAACTGCTAAATTACTAATCAATCAGAGCCAGAGAGAGAGCAGAACAGACAGACTGATGAAGTACACTGCTGAGGGGAGCAGCGGGTGGCAGGAGAGGTCTGCGCGCCATGTGGGACCCTCACCTGGTGTCTGGGGATCGAACCAGTGCTGCAGAGGCTGCAGGCAGCTTCGCAGCCCAGCGCTCAACCGCTGCGCCACCGGGGAGGCCCAAGGATAACATTTTTTTTAAAGATTTATTTATTTATGCATACAGGAACTGGGGTACAGGCCAGAGGTGTGTGGGGTGGGGAGAGAATTCACCAGAGACAGAGTGGGGAACAGAACAAGCAGATCGACTGAAATACACTGCTGAGGGGGGCAGCATGCAAGTCAGGAGAGGTCTACTGCGCCATGTGGGTAGCTCCCTGGCCGGGGATCAAACTCGTGCTGCAATAGCTGCGTATAGCTTCATAAGTTGCATCTTAACCCCTCGCGCCACCAGGGAGGCCCCGTCAGGAATAACTTTTGTCTTACCTGACCAAACAACCCCAAGAACTTAACAGACAATCCAGGCCCGTGCAGTTTGCTTTCATTGATTGCCCAGCCATGTTTTCAGGTGTGTCAATAGGAGAGGTAAAGACT
Organism: Talpa occidentalis; assembly: GCF_014898055.3. Taxonomy (NCBI): domain Eukaryota; kingdom Metazoa; phylum Chordata; class Mammalia; order Eulipotyphla; family Talpidae; genus Talpa; species Talpa occidentalis. The sequence goes on from NW_023601322.1 coordinate 51,503,413, forward strand.
TTTCCAAATCTTCAAGAGAGTCATTGATCAACAAAATGTCATCAATATTATGGTATAAGCGCACCAAAGATGGCCTTTCCCTTGGGGCCAAGTCAACTGCCACCAGCCCGTGGCACAGAGTAGGGCTATACAGGTATCCCTGCAGAAGCAGTGAATGTCCACTGCCGGCCTTCCCATGTGAAGGCAAACTGGTCTTGATTCTGGTGCTAGGGCAATGGAACAGAAAGCATTAGCTCGATCAACTACAAAGTGATGTGTGCCCAGCTCATGGCTCAGACAATCCATCAAGTCTGCCACTGAGGGCACTGCTGCATACAAGGGGGATTCCACTTTATTCAACTCATGGTAATCCACCGCCATATGCCTTTGATTCTAACTTAATTCCTTCATGGTTGGAAATCATACTTTTTAAGACTTTTTTTTTTAAATAAATTTTATTTTTATATTCCCCATACAATTGCAACCCCCTTATTTTGACCCCAATCCCTCCCCTCCCCGCCCCCCTCTTCCCATAGAGTGTCTCTCGTTCATAGTTTTTTGATTTTGATTTTCACTTCTTATAGTTATTCTTTTTCCTGGTCCCTTATTTAAGTTTTCTAGATTCCTGCTATGAGTGAGACCATCTGGTATTTTTCTTTTTCTTTCTGGCTTATTTCACTGAGCATGATCCCTTCCAGCGCCATCCATGTTGCTGCAAATTGCATGTGTTTATCTTTTTTGAATGCTGAGTAATATTCCATGGTGTATATGCACCACATCTTCTTGATCCAGTCATCTATTTTTGGGCATTTGGGTTGTTAAGACTTTAAATGATGTATAATTTGTTAAAATTTGTTAGCCCAGGATCTGGTCTACCTCAGTGAACATTCTACTTGAACTTGGGAAGAGCACTTTGCATTTGTTGGGTACGGTGCCCTATATAGATAAAGATGATTGTGTCATTCTGAACTTCTAGTTATTCTGTTAATAAGACAAGCATGTTAGGTTTGTGGATTTGTTTACTTCTGCTTTAAGTTCTGTTAGATATGTACTTTGAAGCTGTGTATACATGTTTATTTGTTATAACCTCCTGATACACTATTTTTTAAAGATTTATTTATTTATGCGTACAAGAACTGGGGTATAGGCCGGAGGTGTAGGGGGTAAGAAGATTCACCAGAGACAGAGTGGGGAGAACAGGTAGATTTACTGAAATACACTGTTGAAGGGAGTAGCGGATGAGTCAGGAGAGGTCTACTGCACCATATGGGTTAGCTCCTTGGCTGGGGATCAAACTCATGTTGCAGAGGCTGGAGATAGCTTGATAGCGCTGTGTCTTTAATCTCTGTGCCACCAGGAAGGCCTCTGATGTACTATTTCTCATGAAATAGTCCTCTATTTCTGTTAATCTCTTTATCTTGAAATCTATGTTGACTGATATTAATATAGCCACACCAGGTCTCTCTCAAAACTTTCACTGTTGTGGGTTAAATAGTATGCCCCCAAAATACACATCCACTGTGAACTTCAGAACATGATCTTATTTAGAAATAGTCTTTGAAGGGCCTCCCCGGTGGCGCAGCGGTTGAGCTCCGGGTTGCGAAGCTGCCCGTGGCCTCTGCAGCGCTGGTTCGATCCCCGGCTGCTCCCCGGCCACCGGAGGAGGGTCTCACATGGCGTGCAGACCTCTCCTGCCGCCCGCTGCTCCCCTCAGCAGTGTACTTCTGTCCTTCTGCCTGCTCTGCTCCCCGCTCTGGCTCTGGTGAATTCTCTCACCCTCCCGAGCTTCTGACTGTACCCAGTGCATGTATAAACAAAACAAACAAACAAACAAACAAATAAATAAAACATGCCTCTGTTAAAAAAAAAAAAAGTCTTTGAAGATTGTAAGTAAGGTAAGAATAGAGAGGAGATCATGTTGGATTAGGGTTGACCTGGTCAGGACAGAAAGAGACACAGAGATACAAGAAAGAGAAGGCAAGTGGAGACAGAAGTGGAGGTTGGACTGATACTGCCATAAACCAATGAATGTCAAGAGTACCAGAATCTAAAGAAGCAAGAAAAGATCCCACCCTAGAGCTTCTGGAAGGAATGTGGACCTGCCAACAGCTTGATTTCAACTTCTGGCTTCCAGAACTGTGAAAGAATCAGTTTCTGCTATTTTGAGCTTCCTAACTCATGCGAGTAACTGCAGCACTAGGAATCTAATACCTCTTCATATACATTTTTCTTCCTTTTACTGTCAACCAATCTGTGCCTATATGTAAAGTATATTCCTTATATACAACATAAAGTTGAACTTTTCCTTTTTATCCATTTTGACATACTCTTTTAATTTGCTTTGTCCATCTTTATGCAATTTTAAAATGATTGTATTTAAATCAGCATTTCTGCTATTAAAATTGGTTCATTTGTTTTTCCCCTCTTTTCTTTCTTTGGGCTTATTTGAAACATTTCCATTTTATTCCCCTATTAGCTTTTTTAAGTATCCCACTTTTCATAACTTTTTGTCACTGCTCTAGGGCAGTGTAAAATAGTCATGAGCCACATGAACCTATTTAAATTTTAAGTTAATTAAAATTAAATGAAATTAAAATTGGGTTCTAGTGTCATAATGTCCACATTTCAAGTACTCAATAACTACATGTAACTTGCGATTACCTTATAGGGCAATAATGAACATTTCTGTCACTGCAGAAAATTCTATTGCTAATATTACAAATCTAGTAGTGGCTGTTATACTGCTTTACATAAAATATTGGAACTCTGTGAGAATATAGTTCCTTCACCCCACTCCTATCCTTTGTAATGATTTCATATATTTACACATATTTCATCTGCATAAACAGTAAATCCAAAATATACTATTAATAGTTTTCCTTAAATTGGCATATAATTTTAAAATTTTAAAAAGAAAACATATATAGTTTTTATATTTACCCATATGTTTACCATTTCTGCTGATCTGTATTTTTTCTCTCATCTGTTACTATCCAGAGCCATATCCCTTGGCATTGCACAGTGAGGGTCACCTGGTATCCAAATTTCTCATTTTTTTTAATTGATTTTAATTTTGGGGTTACATTTTTTTTTGCTCCTCCATATGATCACATCAGTCTCCATCTCCTATCCCCTTTACCTTCCCCTAGTCCCTCTGGTAACCATCAGATTCACTAAGTTCAAGATTTATTGCTGCTGTATTTTACTTGTGTGTGTGTGTGTTGATTATATATATTCCATAGATGAGTTAAATGATACAATATTTTTCATTTTCTGACTTATTTCACTTAACATAGTCACCTCAAGATCCATCAATTTTGTCGCAAGCGATACCAGTTCATCTTTTTTAACATTGGTGTGACATTGAGTACTATTCCACAATTTCTTTATCTGTTGGAGACCATTCAGGTTGACTCCATGACTTGGCAATTGTGAACAGAACTGCTATGAACATAGGCATACATAAATCTTTTTGTATTAGTTTCATATTTTTTGGATAAATACATAACAGAAAGATTACCGGACCTCAAGGAATTTCCATTTTTAGTTTTATATGAAATCTCCATACCATTTCCCACAGAGGCTGCACCAACTTGCATTCCCACCAACACTAGATGAGAGTTCCTTTTCTACCACATCCTCCCCAGTGTTTGATGATTTCATTCTTTTTGATGTGGGCTATTCACACACAGATTAGGTAATATCTCATTGTGGTTTTGATTTGCATTTCCCTTATAATAAGTCATTTCGATGTCCTGTAGAGTGTCCCTTAGGTTTTCATTCAAGTACTTTATATTTTTGACTCATATCTAAATTTTTAATCCATTTTGAAGTCACATTTGAGTATGGAGTTAAGTACGGATCTCGTTTTATTTTTCTGACATATAACTATGCATGTTTCCCAACACCATTTGTATGTGGGTTTATCTCTGGACTTTCTATTCTATTCCATTGGTTTGAGTTTCTATTTTGTTGCACTACCATATTGTGTTGATCACTGGCACTGTATAGTATAGCTTAAAGTCAGGAAGTATAATACTGCCATTTTTCTTCTTTACGTCAGGATTGCTTTAGCTATTTAGGGCCCTTTATGGTTACTTATAAATTTTGTATTTCTTTGTTCTATTTCCTTGAAAGAAGTCATTGGCATCTTCATAGGTACTGCATTGAATATGTAAATTGCTTTACAATTCTGCTAATATGACCAGTTTAATGATGTTTATTCTTCCAAACCATGAGCATAGGATATCTTTCCATTTCTTTGTGTCTTCTTTTATTTCCATTAACAGTCTTACCATTTTCAAAATATAGGTCCTTCACCTTTATTAAGTTTATTCCCAAGAATTTCATTCTTTTTGTTGTGATTGTAAATAGGATTATAACCCTTAATTTCCTTTCTTCTGATACATTGTTTACATATAGGAATGCAACTGATTTTTGTGTATTAATTTTGTATTCTGCCATTTGCTGTATTCATTTATTATTTTTAGCAGTGTTCTGGCAGGATCTTTTGGGTGTTCTGTGTATTTTATCATGACATTGTAAATTGCAGTAATTTCACTTCTTCTTTTACAATTTGGTTGCTTTTATTTTTCTTATCAAGTCCTGACTAGGACTTCCAAAACCATGTTGAACTTCCAAAACCATGTGGATGTCTTTGTGTTGTTCCTGATCTTAGTGGAAATATTTTCAGCTTTTCACCATTGAGTATGATGTTTACTATGCAGTCATCACTTATGGTTTTGTTAGTGCTTAGATAAGTTCTACTTATTCCCATTTTATTGAGTGATTTTATCATAAATGGATGTAGAACCTTGTTTAACACATAGTTTGGCATCTTTCAAAATGATCATGTGGTTTTTATCTTGAGTTTTACTGATGTGATGAATGATATTAGTTTTCTGTGATTTTTCTAAGGATTTCTGTATCTGTATTCACAAGAGATATGGGTCTATAATTTTCTTTTTTGTACTTTTCTTTGTTTTTGAAATTAGGATAATGTTTGGCCTCATAGAATGTGTTGGGAAGTATTCTACCCTTTTTTTTTTTTTTAAGTGTTTGAGTAGGAAACTATTAGATTCTCTCTGAATGTTTGGTAGAAGTCACTGAAGAAGCCATCTGGTCCTGGACTTCTGCTTTTTAAGAAAAATTTTTATTGCATTTTCAATTTCTGTGCTTGTAGCTGGGCTATTTAAGCTATCTAATTCAGCCTGATTCGGTCTGTAAAGGTTGTTTAAATCTGAAAAATTGTCCATTTCTTTTTAGTCATCCAGTTTGTTTGCATTCTCATAATAGGTTCTTATGATACTATTTATTTCTGCACCATCTGTTGTAATTTCTCCTTTTTCATATCTGATTCCATTTATTTGGGTTTTCCTCTCTTCTCTTTATAAGCTTAATTAGGGCTTGTTAGTTTTCTTTATTTTTTTTCAAAGAACAAGCTCTTGATTTCTCTGATCTTTTGGACTATATTTTCTTTTTAAAAAGATTTTATTTATTTATTTTTGTATAGAAGAACTTGAGTACAGGTCAGAGGTGAAGGGGGTGAGAAGATTCACCAGAGTCAGAGTGGGGAACAAAATAGGCAGATTGACCGAAATGCACTGCTGAGGGGAGCAGCAAGACAGACAGCAGAGGTATGCTGTGCCAAGTGGGTCAGTTCCCTGGCTGGGGATCCTCAGGTCACTAAGGTGGGCCTTTGCGAGACTTAACTCCTAGGCCACCAGGGAGGCCTATCTTTTTAGGTTTTTTTTTTTTGTTGTTGTTGTTATATATTACATACATGGAAATACATTATTTACATATTTTCATTATTTACATATGACATATGTATTACATAATACATAATGTATCCCAAATACATTATGGGAATACATTATTACTCCTTTCCTTCTACTGATTCTTGGATATTTCTTCTTCCTTTTTTAGTTTTATTTTTTTCACCTACAGAGTTTGTTTCTTTGAGATTTCCTCTGTGTGTGTGTGTGTGTGTGCGCGCGTGTGTGTTTAATGTGGACTTGTTATGAATTTCCCAAATAGCACTGCTATTAGAGTATCCTGTAGGATCTAGGGCTTGCCTCTTTGTTTTCTTTAGTCTCCAGATACTTCATGATTTCTTTTTTGACCCATGTTCAGAAGTCTTTTTAGTTTCCAGGTATTTTTGGTTTATTCAGGATGTTTTGTGGTTAATTTGTGATTTATAACATTGCAGTCTGTGAAGATGTGTGATATAATTTCTATTTTCATATATTTTCTGAGATATGTTTTATGTCTAGTATATGACATATTCTTGAGACTGTTCTATGTGCACTGGAGAAGGGAATATGCTCATTTATTTTGGAAGCTCTATATATGTTCATTAAATCCATCTGGTCTAACTTCAATTACGACCTTTATTTTTCTGTTAATTTTCTGTCTGGATGATCTATTCCATTGTGTCAGTGATGTGTTGAGGTCTCTGACAATAATTTTTTTTTTTGTCGATATGTTGTTTTAGAAAGTTTTCAGTTGCTTTATAAAACTAGATGCTCCTGTCTGAGGTGCTTACATATTAATAAAAGTTATGTATTCTCAATGAATTGTTCCCTTGATCATTATGTAGTGTCCACCTCTGTCCTTTCTTTTCTTTTCTAGTTAAAAATCTAATTCATCTGATATGAGAATAGCAGTTCCTGTTTTTCTTTATTAGCTTATAAATTTTGCCTCAACCTTTTACTTACAGTTTGGTTTTGTTTTTTGGTTTTAAATGGGTCTCATACAAAAAATACAGAAGGTTGAAACTTTTTGCATAACTTTATCATTTTGTGCCTTTAAATGGTGATTTCAGGTCATTCACTTTTTTTTTAGATTTATTTATTTATTTATACAAGCACTGGGTTCAGTCAGAAGCCTGGGAGGGTAAGAGAATTCACCAGAGCCAGAGCGGGGAACAGAACAGGCAGACTGATGAAATACACTGATGATGGGAGCAGCGAGTGTGGCCAGAGAGGTCTGCGCGCCATATGGGACCCTCGCCGGCGGCCGGGGATCGAACAGGCACTGCAGAGGCTGTGGGCAGCTTCGCAGCCCAGCGCTCAACTGCTGCACCACCAGGGGAGGCCCTCAGGTCATTCACATTTAACGTGATTATTGGTATATCTATTTATTAGCAGTCATTTTGTTTTTTGATTTGGGATTATTTTATTTTTCTGTCATTTTTTTGTTGGTTTGTTTCTCTCCACTCTTTCTGGGTAGCTTTCCCTAGTGATTCTATCAATTTCTATGTTTCTTCATCTCTGGCCCTCTATTCTGGATTTTTGGTTAATGGTTACCACCGGAGGTGGGGGAGATAAGGGGTGGGCAGTTTACTTAAATTCCTATATCTTAAGTCCTTTGTGAATTGGCATCTGCTCTCTGACTTTTAACTTCTCTCTGACTTTTAACTGTACAGGTTCTGTCTACTTCTTCTTCTCCTTTATTGTTTTGTTATTGACTCATAATCTGGTTTTATATTCCTATTGTCATTTTGCTCAAGTATTTATGTTCATCTTTTCTTTTCTTGTAAAAAAATTCTTTCAATATTTCTTGAAGGTCAGGTTTGGTGGTGACAAATTCCATTAGCATTTGTCTGTCTGGGAAAGCCTTTATTTTACCTTTATAGTTGAATGATAATTTTGCAAGGTAGAATATTCTTGGCTGGCAATTCTTGTCTTTTAGGTTTGTGAACACTTCCTTCCACTCTCTTCTTGACTACTGCAGGGTATCTAGGGCAAAATCTGAAGAAAGCTTAATGTTAGTACCTTTGTAATTTATATTCTTTTTCTTTGCTTTCTGTAAATTTTTTCTTTTATTTTTGATAATGTAACAATGATCTGTCTTGGTGTAGGTAGTATTGTATTTAGAAATTTGAGTATTCTCTGCTTCCTGGACATCCATACTTAATCCATTCCTTAAGTTTAGGAAATTCTCAGATATTATTTCTTTTACCAGGGTAACGTCATCCGTCCTCTCTCTACTCACCCTCTGAAATATATATTATCTTATGTTACTTCTAACTGAATCTGATATTTCTCAAAAATTTTCCTCATTTTTCCTAAGTCTTGTTCCTCTCTTTTTCTAATTGACTGATTTATGTATTTCTGTCTTCTACTTCTGAAGGTCTTTCTTCCGCCAGTTTAATTCTATTTAAAGAACTTTGGCTTATAAATCTTCTTTCTGCATTCTTTATATTTATCCCAGAACTTCTATTCTCATTTTGCTTTATATTCTTGGGTTTCTCAAGTGAGGGCAATTTTTCTAAGAAGACAATTGGCATACCTTGAGGCATTTTCTGTTGTTACCTTTGGGAAAGAGTGGTGCTGGCCTCTACTGGGTAGAGGTTATGGAAGCTACTAAATATCCTACAGGGCACAGGACAGCCCTCAACCACAACAAATTCTCTGATCTCAAAGGTCACTGGTTGCAAGGTTAAGAAGACCTCATTATAGGATATCAAAGCTCATTTCATTTTAATGACTATATTATTATTTCATTGATAAGGATGTATCATTAAATCAATCCCCTATGATTACACATCATACTAATCAAACGTAGTTCTAGTTTGGGGAGAAGGAAGCCAAATTGGTCTTAATTCCTTTCTATAATCTTAAGTTTTCTGCTGTACAGTGTAAAAATGTGCAAAAATGTGCAATAATAAAATGCCACTTTCATTAATTAAACACAGGATCCATACGAAGAACTTAGATATAACCTTTCACAACATTGTACTTATATTTGCTTTAGAAGGCAAGTTCAGAGGAAGATGGATTCAGAATGAAATAATTCTTTTGGCAGCAGTTTAGATTAAACATAAAACTGCACCTTAAATCAACATGCTATAATTTTATATTTACTTTAGAGCTCCCTCATGATTTTGATTTTCAGATTCATAATCATTCTTTGCCATTATAAATTGCTTATATAACCCAATGAGGTGAAATAAAAATCATTCTGGATAACAGAGAAGACATTAAATTTAATGTAGGCAAAATGGACATTGCATTTTTCCCTAGGAGTCTCCTAATAGAGTATGAAGAATTTTTTCCAGTTCTTATACAGGGTACCAATAAAGAACATGGTCTTCTGTGTATTCCTTTAAGCACTTTAGAGTACATTCTTCTCAGATATGTTTTTTGTGCATTTCTATTCTCAGCTGTTTTTAATATATAAACAATGTTATACTTCTAATGTGATGCTAGGTGATAAAGTTTAGCTATTAAGATACAATGGGAAGGAACTGGTATGGATCATTCAAATTCAAACATTGCTTCATCTGAAATGCCCTTGGTCTGGAATAGGCAAAACCTCCAGATTTCAATTGCACATTCCCTTACTACTTCTCAAAGAAGCTGTTCTTTCTCTTCACAGCACTTGTGTAATTTACAATATAGAGTTAAAAAAATTTTTTGACTTGTGGTTTACATGATTGAACATATTTCTACCTTGTGTAGAAACTCCATGAGAATCCATTATTTTGCCTCAGCCAATACCAACCAGAAAGACTGCCCTTTGTGGGTGCTTGAAAAACATTTAGTAAATGAATGGATAAATGGAGGAAGGATGAGTGAATGAATGACCAGAAAATGATAGAGATACTCAATAATTTTTTCTGTTCTCCTTAAGATTTTTTTACAGTTTTCCTTTCTGTTACTACTTGAAGATCTAAGAGAACAGCATAATTTTGGGATCATGTTAGATCAAAAACATTACATGCTATACTCATACAGTTCTATTAGCAAGGCTGTATAATGTGAATCATGAAATCTCTAATTTTAAAATTTAACCAATGCAATGTTTATATATATATAAATAAAATATATTTAACTATCCGTTATAACATTATATTTTATTTTGCTCAAAATTAAGGAACATATAGCATAGTTCTTAAATGCTATTGAAAGTTTCATCTGTTGCAAAAGCTCTATAAAATGGTGGACATTAAGTAGGAGATAACTGATAAAATGAAACCTTTAGTGGGCTTGTATCCATACTTTGTAATGCACCTCTGTTCATCTCTTCACTATATGGTGAGTTTAAAAAGTAGAATATAGGATATAATTTCAGATTCTCGTCTTTAGCAAATATAAATAGCATGTGACAACTACATGTGCTCGTTTTCAATTTCTAAGTAAGTGTGGTAATGATTGAAAACGTCATGGACCTCCTGACTTGGAGATACTGTCAAGATCAACGTATAATATTTTTATTCATTTGGAGATATTGTCAACATCAACGCATAATAATTTCAAAGAAGGGATCAAAATTGTGCAGATGTGTGCACATGTGAGTCAAGATATAAATGAGCAAAAAAAATGAGCTTTGGCGTGCAGCGATCTCTGCAGGTAAAACATTCGGTAACTGAAGACATGGAAGCTAGCATCTCTAACCCTTCAGTCGGCATTCTGTTATTAGATACCAATGTCCAAAAGCAAAACCATTGTTATACGTGTGCTGCAATAGCAGCTCCGGATGGTGGCGGAACCACCGCGGCCACTGCGGCACCGTCAGCAGCTGCGCGTTGGGCTCGGCCAGTTGTATTTACGGTAGGGAAGCTCCCCGAGAGCGGCGGCGCTGGTAGTTCCGAGCTGACCAGAGGGGAGATTTATGGTAATTAGGCCGGACCGTGGAGGTACTTACGGTAACGGTCGCCGGCTCCGTCTGGGGTATTTACGGTAACGAGGGCCGGCTCGGCCGCAGCACTTACGGTAACGGGCTGGCCGAGGAGCCGTATTTACGGTAAGGGGGCCGGGCCGCGAGGCCCGTCGGTGCGGCCGCTCCGCGCGCTCTCCGCTGCGCCTCAGCCCGGCGGCCGCGCCCCCTGGACCCCGCGGAAGATGTCAAATGGCGCTCCCGGGCCGTGAGGGGCCGTGGCCCCGGGCCGACCCCCCGCCTGCCGGCCGCCGGGCCGCGCCGAGAGCGAGGGCAGCGCGCGCCCGGCCCTCCGCGGGGTCGGCGGCCTGAGCCGCCTCTGGGACCCGGTCGCGGCCGCGCCCGCCGCGCCCCCCGCGCCCAATGGGTCTGTGCTACAGCCTCCGTCCGCTGCTCTTCGGAGACCGGGAGGACGCCCCCCGCGGGGCCTCGGCGCCTCCGGCGCAGGACGCGCGGCCCGGCCAGACCCCGGACCTCGTCCCGGCCGCCGCGGGGCCCCCGCTGCTCCGGGCGGGCGCGCGGCCCCGCGCCGAGGCCGGGAAGGAGCGGGGCGGGCGCCCGGAGCAGCAGCGCGCCGAGGAGCGCGAGGCCGAGCGCCAGGCCAGGAAGGTCAGCCGGAGCATCGACCGCCTGCTGCGCGAGCAGAAGCGGGACCTGCAGCAGACGCACCGGCTCCTGCTGCTCGGTAGGTGCCGTCGGGCGCCGCGTCCCTGCGCGGAGCGCGCGCGGCCTCCGGCTCCCGGCCCGCGGGGCGCCGGGGTGGGGGCGGGGCACAGGGGGGACCCGACGGCCGCCCAGGTGGGGGCGGGAGCGCCTCGAATCCAGGCTTGGGGGCGGGGTGCGGGGAGGGGCCGCCGGCCGCCGGCGGGGTAAGGGCGCGCGGTCGGGCTTGAACCCGGGGCGCAGTGATTTTTCACTTTCACGGCGTTACCCGCCGTGGTTTGGTCGCGAACACACTACCCGGTGATGTTGCTCTTTTCCACACCTTGTGATTTCGGCCACTTGCTGACTTATTACTAATTAATGAGGCTCTCTGGGAATTTTCCCCCCTCGATTGATTGATTTCCACTGTGTGTCGTCCCCAGGGAGGGCGAACTCGAGCATCCCATTTCCTGCAACAGTAGTAGTCGGGCCGCACTTTGTTTTAGGAACACAAATGAAAGGAGATTTATAAGGCCTTTTAGCTCCACCGCAAAGCTTTTATTCCAGTCAGAATAATAGAGTTGTCGGCGGGTGTGCCTTGTTGACTTTTGAGAAATAACTTCAAGAGCTGGACACAGGGCGTTTCTAGTCTCATTGTGTGAGCTCCACTCTGCCGCCCGCCAGAATGCTCGCTCCTCTTCCAGAACCAGGAGCAGAATTAGCATGGCCCCTGGAACGGTGTGCAGGCGAGAACGTGGGCACAGAATCACAGCATTTTGAAGCAATAAGGCACATGTTTTGCTGGTATTTTCTCAGAGCCATCTTGTAGTAAGTTGGTGGTGCTTGTACAAGTTGACAAATGGAAAACACTGTGTGCTCTTCTTTAGAATCAAAGGGGGGTTTGAAATGAATTGCCTTTTAAATTTTAAAGCAAATATATATATATTTAACATAAAATTATATGAGTTTTAACATAAAATTATATGACTTTTATGCACATTTTGTGCGCTCTAAAGAAGAACAGTTGTTCAGTTCTGTGCTTTGCTGTGCATAAAGACCCTAGTCCTTGTCTTGAATAAGGTTCTTATTTATAAATGAGTGTGACCTTTACTTAAGATTTAGAAAACACCTAAATCTTCCATCGGAAAAGGTTCACCCACTGCAGGAATGATTCATTAAAACAACACAAATCTAGCTCCTGTGTCCTGGTGAAACATCTAAATTCTAAGACAAAGAGAATTTTTTTTTTCTCAAGAAACAGAGAACAGAAAATAAATCAATAAGCTGGTTACCTTGAAAGAGGAGAGGCCAGGGTCAGAAGCAGAGTTCTCATCTTATCTACAAGTGTCTACTTGCGAATGTGACAGAGCCATGTTTCCAGAGGTCAGAAAATATAGAACTGTAATCCTGAAATTTCATACCTTGTTAAACCAGTATTTTTGTGTGAGGGTAAAATGGATTTATATGAACATTTTAGCACATTTGCTTCTCTACCTTCTTATACCTATTTTTTTTCAGAATCACTTGAGAATTACACATGATGTCCCTTTACCGCTAAGTACTTGCATGCATTTCCTTAAAAAAAGGATATTTTCTTTTTTTTTTTTTTAAACTTTTTTTTTATAGAGGCATGTTTTTATTTATTTATTATTTATTTGTTTGTTTGTTTTTGTTTATACATGCACTGGGTACAGTCAGAAGCACGGGAGGGTGAGAGAATTCACCAGAGCCAGAGCGGGGAGCAGAGCAGGCAGAAGGACCGAAGTACACTGCTGAGGGGAGCAGCGGGCGGCAGGAGAGGTCTGCTCGCCATGTGGGACCCTCCTCCGGTGGCCGGGGAGCAGCCGGGGATCGAACCGGCGCCGCAGAGGCCGCGGGCAGCTTCGCAACCCAGCGCTCAACCGCTGCGCCACCGGGGAGGCCCCCCCCCAAAAAAAAGGATATTTTCTTACATAACAGTACAATCCTTAAAGTCAGACCATGACTATTAATTAACCTACAGATATTATTTAGACTTTCCTAGTTGTCCCAATAATTCTCCTTATAAGAAAAAAAATCAGGATTCAAAGTTGAATTTGGTTGTCATGTCTCTTTAGTCTCCTTTATTTTTTAACTTTTTTGAGATTATATTCCATTGCTTTACATCCTTGTTAATATTTTGACGGTATAGTATTTCTCCTCTCAGGTGTGGTCACCATAGCACTCCCACCACTAAAATGGAGTTTTGGACATTACTCCACCCACATACTATTTTGCAAAGAAATTAATTTGAAATTAGTCAAATTTTGTAAATGCTTCAGATTATAAGAACACAAAAAGGAGAGGATTGTGTCTCAAGAAATAAAAGAATAAAAGAAATAAGACCAGAGTTGTGGCAATGTAATATGTTTGTCTTATTGAAGTATGATTGACATTTATTGCATATTCAGGTGTATAACAATGATTTTACGTTTTTATGTAGACAGTATGTTTTAATGTGATTGTACACTTAGTAGAAATGTTTTAAAAAATAAAGACATGTGAAGCAGAAGACGCTTACAATATACACGTACATATACATATGTATAAATAGATGTTTGGTTCCCTCTTGTCCATCTTAATTCATTTTCACCTCCATAGAGCACTTTGTCACAGTGCACATGGTTTCATGGTGATTTTATGTGTGATGGCTCCCCCATGGATCCATCCTATCCTCTGAGCTTTGTTTTCCTACACAGAACTTAGTCTCCCCATGGTGCAAAAGGCACAAGAGTCTGGGAGTCACATGTTTGTCACATGGGGGCTTGTGACAAGAGTGACATGGCCCCATTCTAACTTTTAGATGGAGCATTCTTGCAGGCTCGGAGTGCTATATTTTAAGGGGGTGCAAGGGCAGAGTGGAGATAACATCAAAGTCCAGTTAAAAATAGACAGTAGGACCTGCCCTAGTGGCGCACAGCGGTTGAGCTCTGGGCTGCGAAGCTGACTGCAGCCTCTGCAGCACTGGTTCCATCCCCGGCCACTGGTGAGGGTCCCACATGGCACGACAGACCTCTCCCGCTGCTCCCCTCAGCAGTGAATTTCATCAGTCTGCCTGTTCTGTTCCCAGCTCTGGCTCTGGTGAATATTCTAACCCTGCCGCGCTTCGGACTGTACCCAGTGCTTGTATAAATAAATAAATCTATAAAAAAAAATAGACAGTAAATCCAGAAGGGATCATGGAGTCAGAACTGGAGCAGGGCAGGAGGAATGGGGAGCAAATAAGCTTGGAGAAGTGGATCGATGACTGAATGTAAAGCATGGACCATGGGAAGAATTCCCAGATAACTCTTATATTTGGAGCATAAACTGTGTATTAATCAGCTTAAAATGCCACAGTGGTTTAATCAACAGACATTTATTTCCCACAGTTCTGGAGGATAGAAATCCAAGACTGATTTTTGGCGAGGCCTTTCTCCTTGGCTTGCAAGAGCCTTTCTTCTTGGTATCCTCGGATTGCCTTTCCTCCGTGTCAGCAGAATGAAGGAAGAGAAAGTGTATTAAAGCCCTACTCTTTTGACTTCATTTACCCTACATTACCTCCTTGATGGCCCAATCTCCAAACACGGTCATATAGGGAATTAGGGCAATGTGAACAATGTGAACAATTAAGTCCAGAACAGGTATTTTAAAAAAGAGCACTTCCCCTAAAAGGGACAGTGCACGCTGTTGTTGACTTGTGAGAAGGCAGGCCAGTGTTGTTGGGTCTTCTGAATGTCCAGATGACATGAAGTGCCCGTTTTCATTTTGGCCTGCCTAATTTTAAGCATTGGCTCAAATGAATAAAACAGTCTGTGTGGCTTATACAGTTCATGCGCCACATAGTCTTACCTCTGCTGAGCCACAACAAAATTTCTGCAGGTGTGTACTGGACTCCAGAGGCAGTTGCCCTGTGTCTACCTCAGTTGAAAGCACTATTGACAAAACTGTATGGGGTCAAAATATTTCATGTATCCAAACATATATACCAAGCAAAACTTCATTCATTGTCCTTCCAGTGAATTTTTCTGCCACTCAGCTCATAAAATTATAACTCAGTAGGCAACATTGATATTTTTCTTCCACATCTTTTGTGGACT
This sequence comes from Talpa occidentalis, assembly GCF_014898055.3. Lineage (NCBI taxonomy): Eukaryota > Metazoa > Chordata > Mammalia > Eulipotyphla > Talpidae > Talpa > Talpa occidentalis. Next base: position 51,518,796 of record NW_023601322.1, read on the forward strand.
AACTGGGGAAGAGCCACCACATTCCACCTAAGTATTTATTTGATACTATTTTTCCAGATTATTGTTATTCAAGTTTAAAATAGCCAATTGTAGGATTCATATTTTTTACTGTAATTATTTCCTGTTACATTTTTGTGTTCAATATTTCTCTTCAAGAGATACCTCTTTCTGGAAGGAAGCCATCTCTGGGACATTTGCTGCTTTTCTTTTGTATTTGGCGATTGGTATGAACCAGAATATTGGCATGACCACAGTCTGTGTCTTCAGTTCCTCTAAGAAGAAGTAATTGGTGTAGTCACAAAAGCATGGAACATTCTCCACTGTGAGAATTTGGTCATTTTTATCTCAAATAAATGTATTATTCTCTTAATTAATGGCAGTTACACCATGAGGAAGACAGTAGTTTCTGAGGAGTGTGGTAGACCTGAGCAATATGGGCATCTGGAATGCATCCTCATCCACTTGTTTCCTTTGTTTTGCCACAGACTCTGTACATGGTGCTTTTTAAAGTCGGTGGGAACTCAGACACTCTGGTTATACTTAACTTTTCTAAACGCACACAAGCATAACACTTCTTACAGCCTTGGAACAGGATGTGGTGTGGTTGTTGTGTTTCAGTCACAACTTCTGTATCACTCTATTATTTAAGCTATTAATCACAATTATATAGTCTAGAGGCTGTCGTTGTTTACATAAATTTCATCTCAGGAATTCAAGCTGTTCTTTGACCTGTCAGAATACCAGAACTTCAGAGTCCTCTGTCAGTGCTGATCTCTTCGAGTTTTTTCTTAGTAAGCACAGGTTACAGTAACATGTCACTAACTAGGGAGACAGGAATAGGATGAAGCCTTTAACAACAGTAATGTACTTTCTCACAGTTCTGGGGGACAAAAGTCCCTGATCAAGGTCCAACAGGGTTCCGTATCTGCTGAGAACTCTTCCTGGCTTGCAGACAGCCGCCTTGTCATGTGGTGTCACACAATGAAAAGAACGAATTCTGGCTTCTCTTCCTCTTCTTATTAGGACACCAATCCTATTGAATCAGGGCACTCTCCTTATGACCTCATCTAAACTTATTTACTTCCTAAAGACACTGTTTCCAGATGTAGTCACGTTAGGGATCAGGGCTTCGACATATGAATTTGAGAGAATACAATTCAGTCCATAGCAACCTGAATACCCATGGCCTAGAAAATGATCTCAAGCTGGATGTCAAACCACTAGTGGTTATGAGTGCCCCGGCAATATGTGATCATTTTATCAACTCTCAAAACATGGGGATACACCTACAACCCACTAAAAGATACAAAGTGGGCAAGTGGTTAAAAATGTAGTGTTGGAATCAGACAGACTCTTGTTTGAAATCCAACACACCCATTTACCAGCTAAGTGATCTTAGCTAAACTTTATCTCTGAGCTTCTGTTTCCATGTCAGTAATAATCCTGATACCACATGCTTACTGAGCAGATTAAGTGAAATTGGTTGAAGTAACATATATATGTGTCACTTTAGAAGTGGGACATGTCCTGGATCGTTGTTGGGCAATTTTGTCACTGTGTGAAAGTCATAGAAGCTGTTATTAGTCTCCAAATAGTACTTCTCCATGTCACTGCATAGGAATTCATGAGGGCATCTTAGAAGTCTGTGACTTCTTACTGCTCCTGTAATACATTGGCAGTGTATAATACAGTGTCACAGGGCACTAGGAATTTGGGGACCATGGTCATATATTTGGTCTTCACTGAAATGTCATGTGATGCATGACTTCAGAAACTTACCACAGAGCTGTGCACATGATAAAAACTCAGTGAAGTGGTATGAAGTCTGAATACTGTGTTTAGCTGAACCCACCTTCTGAACTGTAAACTAAATAGGAATGTGAAATCACACAATCTGAAAATATTTACTCCTGTTTCTGGCTCACACGACCCCTCTGGTGGAGCAGCACGCACACAGGCAGCCCAGCTTCACTGCACAGTCCCTTGGCTGAGTGGCCAGCAGGAGACGGTTGCCCTGGTCCAGGCAAGACATGTGAAGGGGTAGATGTGGGCAGGTATAGTAACTCAGAGGAAGGAACAGATGTGATTGTGGGTGTTGGTGAAATGAAATATAGAAAACCTGGTGACTGAGGAGATGGAGGAAAAGAAAAATGTCAATCTGTGGTTGGGAGAGAGAAAAGAGAGAGTCCCACTGAGCTCTTAGTTTTTTGGCTTAAGTAAAGTGGTGATGACATTTCCACAATAAGAAATTCAAGAGGAAGAGGCAGGTGGAGAGAACAATGAACTCCATTTAGGATGTGTTGAAAGTAAGCCACCCATATGAGTCCCAGTGTCTGGGAAGCCGTTGGGTTTTTCCTGTGGGTCTGAAGCTCGGGAGCTCCCTGAGCTGGAGAATGACATGCAGGAGTAACCTGCAGGCAGCTGGGTCTGGGAGAGTGACAGAGTCAGAAAAGTGGGCCTGAGATAGAAGAACACAGAGCCCCCCGCTTTTCAGAAAAGTGCTAGAGAAAGAAAAATTTAAAAAAATAACAAAGAGAACCCAGAAGGAAAGAGCTTCAGTCAACAGTTTCACCCAAGAGTTTGAGGATTATAAAGAATGGAAAGAAATCCAGGCAGGGCCTCCCCTGGTGGCACAGCAGTTGAGCACTGGGCTGCAAAGCTGCCCGCAGCCTCTGTACTGCCGGTTTAATCCCTGGCCACCGGCGAGGGTCCCACATGGTGCGACAGACCTCTCCTGCCACGCCCGCTGCTCCCCTCAGCAGTGTATTTCATCAGTCTGTCTATTCTGCTCCATGCTCTGGCTCTGGTGAATTCTCTAACCCTGCTGCACTTCTGACTGTATCCAGTGCTGGTATAAATTAATAAATAAATCTTAAAAAAAAAAAAAGAAAGAAATCCAGGCAGTTTACCAGTTTAAGGAATGGAGGGTGCAGGACGCCAATCTGGAAAGGCCATGAAATTGTTGAAGCAGGGCCTCCCTGGTGCCACAAGGGGTTAAGCACTGCACTATGAAGCAATCCACAACCTCTACAGCACGAGTTTGATCCCCGGCCAGTCAGGGAGCAACCCACATGGCGCAGCAGACCTCTCCTGTCTTGCCCTCTGCAGCAGTGTATTTCAGTCAGTCTGCCTGTTCTGTTCCCCACTCTGTCTCTGGTGAGTCCTCTCACCCCCTGCATCTCTGGCCTGTACCCCAGCTCTTGTATGCATAAATAAATAAATCTTTAAAAAAAAAAAAAAAGAAATCATTGAAGCATCCAGGGGAAGATATGGACTGTCAGGTGCCAAAACAGCTGTGCCTACACATCTCAAACTGGGACTCAAGGTAATGGTTTCAAAACCTACAACTGAAGCCTCAGCTGCCATAATGTTTAATCCCTGGAGGCAAAGAGAAAGAAGGTGGGAGAGGAATTATCAAACCTTCCCTCTCCTGTGGGTTGCTGATCAAGACTAGCTTATCTGAACTGGGCATTTGTCCTTTTAAGATGGAGGTCTGGACACACAACCTCAGTTCCTCTACCATAAGTGACTTCCTGTTGACTCTGTCAAATTTGTAATTTAGAGTAAAATTCTTCAACATCAAGCAGATTTTTCAGTTGAGTTGATACCAAGAGATGTAACAAATTCTCTAGTTAATTCACTTTGTCTATGGAACGCTTCCAAGCATAGCATTTTCAAAGATAAGACTGACTACAAAAGCCTAAAATTAGCTTGACATTGAAAGTGATCATTAGATTTTCAAAACCCCACTACATGCACACATGCATGCACACACACACGCATACATATATACTCACGTACATATATGTATGTTGTAACTATACTGACAACATACACCCATGCATATGTGCATGTACATGTATACATGCACTTCTGCATGTGTTCACGTGTGTGGGTACATGTGTGTGCATGTGCAGGTGTACATGAATACACATCTGTGTGCATATGTATGTATATATACACATTTGCATACAATGATTGGTCCTTACCTCAGCACCCAGCATCATTTACTTTCTGCCAAATGTATTAATATTAGGTATTATTTTTAATGTTATTCAAACTGAAATCAAATCTTTTACTGAAAAAGAAGGGAGATTTAGACCTTATTAACTAAAGCAGTACCTCTAACTGTGCTTAGGGATCAGATGAAAACTGACCCCTGTTGTTTTAAAATTCCCTTACTAGGATGAATAGGCAGAGGCCAGGGGGGTTTTAGGGCAGTTAAACTACTCTAGGATACAACAATGCACAACACTGAGAATGAGTGAACCCCTGTGGAAAATAATGGATTTTGGGTGATAATGATGTGTTGGTGTAGATTCATTGATTATAATGAATGTGCTCTCTGTTATAAAAGATTGTAAAGACTGGAAAGAAACCCATGCGGTGTGTGCAGGAGGCTAATCTGGAAAGGACATGAAATTGCCCTCGTTGAGGGAGGCTGCGGACCTGCGGCAAGACTGGCGTTATGAGAAATCTCTGCGTTCTCCACTCAACTTTTATGTCAATTTAAAACCTCTCTTTGGAAAATAAAGTATTTTTTAATTCCCTTACTAGGAAAAGAGATAGGTGAAAGATTTTTATCCCTGAATTAGGATCTCAAGAAGAGGAGCTGCTATTATTAGCACACACCTAATACCATAGAGACAGGACATCGGCGGGGCCCCATCGACCCTTCCTGCTGCTATCATTTCACTTGCCATTCGGGGGGAAATGAAAATGCAAGCTGTCAGGAAGTCAGGATGGACATGGTGCAGCTGCTGACCGGTTGAGAATAAGAGAAGAATGCAAAATACCGCTGGTCCAGCCTTTCTCTAGTCCTAACAGAAGACAAGGAGGGAAGGCTGGCATCGCTAATCCTTAGATTAGCATTCACTGGCGGTGTTTTCCTGAAGTTGAAAAGTGAGTCTTCATGCCAAGAATATGAAATATGACCTAAAAGTCTCCCAATTAAAGCTCAGAAAGAGGATAGCAGGCATAACAGGACATTAAGGAACAGTTTCATGGGTACATCCATACGGGGAAATTTGCTTTATTCATTGGATCACCTCTGCTGCACACCAAAGCAAACATTTCTTTGAGAGTCCATTATGTGCCAGGCCCTTCTCTGGGTAATAAGAAGATGCCAAGGGGTGAAGGACACATACAATCTCAGCCCAGGAAAAAGCCACAGCGTATTCAAAGAGAAATGACGGGAACCTACCAAGGAAATAGAGTGACTGCGCCCGCCTGTCCCAGTGAGGAGGCGCTGGCACAAGGGCCAGGCTTCACAGACTCACTAACATGGCATTCCTCTGCCTCGGGGTGCCGTTAATGGAGGCATACAGGGGAGATCGGAACTTAGTTTTTTAAGGAAGTTCTGATGTGTGCACTTATGTGCATAGTGCTTTTGTTGATCCTGCTTGCGAGCCATCAGTAGAGGCATCTGGGAGTCCGCCTGGCAGCCGAATTTCCCTGCTCCACAAGGAACTCCAGAAAGTGCCCAAAGTACCAGCTACTCCTGGGGTGCAGCAGAAACCTGGGGTGCTTATCAAATAGAATAACAGTTCTAAAAGGTCAAGAGGTATGAGGATAGAGGGACCAGACATCTGGAAAAGAAGAAAAGTCAAAACAAAGGAGCTGGAGGGGGAGACCTGTGTCTTCCAGATAATAGTCTACAGTGCCGTCTGACGGGAAGGACAGACATTGCTGCATTTGGTCCCAGCCATCAAAGTCCTTGGATATCAGTCTTAGAAGCAGTTTTAGAAATTATGACATCATGGAAGGTTGACTGCAAATGAGCATAGAAAAAAAATTAAAAGTTTACCTATTTTTGTTTGCAGTAATTAGACCCTTTTTAATGAGAAAGGGGGAAAGAGAGGAGGAGGAGGGAAGCTAGCAAGTTTACCTTTCTTAAAGAAACGTGGCCACTGTGAAATTCAGGAGCTACTTTTGCACCCTTCCTCCAGACTGTCCACATTCAGGAAATGAACACTATTTACTTCTGTTATAAAAACATCAGATTTTTCTTTTAATTTTAACACTTGGGAAGGGGGGCCTCCCTAGTGGCGCAGCGGTTGAGTGCTGGGCTGCGGAGCTGCCTGCAGCCTCTGCAGTGCTGGTTCAATCCCCAGCCACCAGGTGAGGGTCCCACATGGCGCTCAGACCTCTCCTGCAGCCCACTGCTCCCCTCAGCAGTGTATTTCATCGGTCTGCCTATTCTGTTCCCCGCTCTGGCTCTGGTGAATTCTCTCACCCTCCCATGCTTCTAAAAACTTGGGAAGGAGTTGGAATAGCTAATCCAGAATCCAAGTATCAGCTATTCTTCCTTGGCAATAATATGTATAAAGGATTTTTAATGAAAGAGTTCTAAATGAACTCTTATTTTATAATTTGAAAGGCAATAATTGTAAGTAAATTAGGCAATGAATGCCAAGCCACAAGGTAGAACTTTTCACTTGACTGCAGAGAAGCAATTGCATTTTACAGGAACGTCTGGGAACATCTAGAGAATGTAATTTTACGTCTCCTTACCAGGAGGCTGAGCTCCAAATTTCTAACTTTTCTTTCCACAAATGGCTTCTTAGTACTGGGGTGTCAGGCCAGGTCAGAATCATGAGGCACACATGTAGAATCAAATTATATTTCTTCTTCAGGGGAAAGATTGTTAACTGGAGTTGGGTCAGCTACCAAAATTTGTAGACACCTAGCTTGCCATTTTGAATCAACAGAGCAGGACTCAAAAGCAGACATGGTAGAAGGAATGGATCCATGCGAGAAGGGGCTTGCCCATCCTCAGGTTCAGGCAAGCCCTCACTGAGTCCCAAGGACTAGTCAGCTTTATGAGCCAGTGCAGACAAGCCATAAGCCCACAGCTTTCCTGAGAAGGAAACCTACATAGAACAAGGCCAGAGCCAGCATATCCCATTTGTAGAGTATAAATTACAAATCAGCTATTTGATTTAAAGAGGGACTTCTATGTTCAGAAGAATGTCACTGCTATGTTACAGGTCATTCAGCTCAGTTAATGGCATCTGCTGCAGGCCTGATTCTCCCCAGGGTGTCAGTAGAGGGGGATACACAGGAACCCATGGTCTTTAGTGGGAAACAAGGGCATGAAGCTGTACCCACACATAGACATAGGGGAAGGCATCTGGAAAGAAGAAAAGGCAAGACAAATGAAACTGAGAGGGAGACCTGCATCTTCCAGACAACCTCTCACTCAAATACTAATGTACATTTGAAGAATATATATTTATGCTTCTTAAAGTCGGGTTTTTTTCACCTTTTTTTAATAGTTTTTTTTTTTTTAAGATTTATTTATTTATATAAGAACCAGGTACAGGCCAGATGTGTGGAAGGGTGAGAGGATTCACCAGAGACAGAGTGGGGAACAGAACAGGCAGACTGGCGAAATACACTGCTGAGAGGAGCAGCAGGTGAGACAGGAGAGGTCTGCTGCTCCATGTGGGACCCTTGCCGGCCGGCAGGGATCGAACTGGAGCTGCAGAGGCTGCAAACAGCTTCACAGCGCTGTGCTTAACGGCCTGCACCACCAGGGAAGGCCCATTTACCTTCTTTTTTTAAAGATTTATTTATTTATGCATACAAGAGCTGGGGTACAGGCCAGAGATGCAGGGGGCAAGAGGACCCACCAGAGACAGAGTGGGGAACAGAACAAGCAGATTGACCGAGGTACATTGCTGAGGGGAGCAGCAGGCAAGTTAGGAGAGGTCTGCCGCACCATGTGGGTTGCTCCCTGGCCAGCCCGGGATCAAACTCGTGCTGTAGAGGCTGCGGATTTCTTCATAGTGCAGTGCTTAACCCCTTGCACAACCAGGGAGGACCTTTTTTTCACCTTTTGAGAGGTTTATTGGAAAACAGTATTAAGGTTCCACTTAGAGCAAACATAAAGCAAAATTCAACACCTTATCCATAACTGCATCAAAGTTCTGCATCCACTGCAAGCCTGTTTTGTTCAAGGTCCAGCTCAGAGATGCCCTGATCCATTTATGTGATGTTCCTTTGAAACCTGGGGGAGTGCCCTTTTTTTGTTATAGATTTTCATTATACAAAGGAATTTGATGTGCTGAAAAGAACCATTAAAATGCCACAAGGGAAAACAGCCATTTAATGTCAGTCTCTCCTTCCTGTGCCAATAAAGGACAGTTACATAATTCCTTATCTCTGAATTTTTACAGGTACTTTATTTTAGAATTACTTTTAAAAGTAACAACATACTGAACATCAACTATTGATAAATGCTTTGTAGAACTCAAAAGCTGAAATTCAGTGGGTCTAATACACTTTGTTGTGCCTAATGGAGAATGTTTATTTAATATTCAGTCACTTCCCACTTTTTGTCAAATATTTCCTCAGGAGAAAACTCTCCTGCAGGCTTAGGTACAATAATGACTTTGTAAGGGCTGTGGGAAAGCCAGTCTATGGTCTTGCTCTGGCGGCCGCGAGGGAGCTGGGTCATTCACCTGTGGGTGGAAGGTGGGGTGATGAGTGTGAGCTGTGAGGTGTGAGTGGGCAGCAGCAGCAGATCAGGGGTGTGCTCTCCCCATACTCCTGAGTCTCACAGAGGCCTCTCCTTTCACTTAAATTCCCATAAGTTATTCTAAGTGCAAATAGTCACTGAAAGTAATCAAGTATAGCTGGATGTTCACATAGGAAAAGAGATAGTAGGTTTCTAGATTTACCTCATTATCCTGGTTTTCTACCCACAATGGAAAAGAAGCAGCAGGGCCTTTCTTCCAAAGAGCCACAGGTCACAGCAGGCCACGTTGTGGGTGCCGAGGGAGAGCCTACTTGGCATTCAGTTACAGCCTGGAGCACCAGGAATAGGGCCTCCCGGAGCAGGCTCCATGGATACCCCTGGCATGACTCACCATGCCCTGCCACTCATTGGGGGTCCGGTGCTAGTTATGGTTCAAAGGCTTAGGGCATAGGGTAGCAGAGGATAGGAAGCATCAAGAAATGGGTCTAGGGGTGTTCAGGGAACAGTAACGATGGGTGTGCCCTACTTTAATATACCCCTGCTCCTCCAACCCAGAGGGCGAGCAGGGCTGCTCTGGCTGAAGGAGCTGCCACTGCCCAGCCACTCACTGGCCCCCTCCCCATTCCCGTACCTGCCACTTGGTGAGGGTCTTGGAACCCCACCCTTCACATTTTTTGTCTCTTCTCTTTCTAAGTATCACTATTTTCTTTTAGCATTTCTTTATCAAAGCTTACTCTTAAATGGTAATTCCTATAAGATTATTAAATGAGGTGAGAGTTAAGTCCATAACCAAAGGGAAAATGTTACTGTTATATAATTTTAGCTCAAATAGAGGCTAAAGGATGGTGCAGGTACATTTTTAATTTTTCTGTAATGTTACCACTCTAATTGGAAAACTCTGTTTTCCCACCCTGCTCCACATGTTACCTCTTAACCCTTCCAGCCAATGCTGGTTCCATGTTCCATTTTCTCTCTGAAGTAAGGGAGGACATAGCTGTCCCTACTCAGGACTTTGGAGAAACACACCTACAAGGTGAAAAAATTTTCCATTGCTAATACTAGCTGCCTTCTAGAGACAGCATTTCTAATACCATTTACTAAGTAGTCTCTGGTTCCTTCTCTCACTCAATGCCCCCTCCCAGGCAGGCGGTGAGAGGGTGAGGAAAGGAAAGGAGAGGGAAGGACCCCAGCCCAGGTCAGTAGGAGCGGCCTCTCTCTGTCCCCAGCTCCCAGGCACCATGGGATTCCACGTGGAATATGGTACATCTTGCAAAACACGTGAAACATTAGTGCAGATAACGCCATCATACCAAGTAAGAACAATCATATCAGCAGAAGCATCCACAAGCCATATGTATATAACCTACAGATACTTCTGTGAACACACTGTGGAAACACACGAAGACCATCCAAATAAGAAAAAGCAGAGACTGCTTATTCAGAACTAGCGGTAGCAGGAGAGTCAGCCCCCATCACTCAGCCTGGCAGGATCAAGGGCAGGCAGAGGAGTGTGAGGGTTTTTTACTGGCAAACAGAAAAGGCTTCGGGTACCCCCTACTTGGAAGCTGCTAACACAGGGGAGCTTAGATGGCTGACTAGAAGCAGGCATCCTAACGAATAGAGTGCATATCTGTTTCTCTCTGGTTGAACCTAAGTTGGCTATGGGGGCAAAAATGAAGGAATCTGTCAGTTATTAATCTTGTTCTGGACCTACAGGGCCTGTTTCGGGGTTATTGTGTGACTTCTTGGACTGGTTGCTAGAGAAAGTGACCTCACTTCATGGGCCAGTTGCTGCACATAGTGGGTTGGTCCCTGGTCGTAGGTCAGAGTTTGACTTCTATAGATAGCAGAGCCACTGGCCGTTTAGGGGTGCAGTGTCTCCGCATGTGTCCATAGAGAAAAGAGTGATGTGAGCCAGCAGAGCATCCCTGCTGTGTGGGCTCCAGAACAAGCTTCAGGGCTCAGACTTGTGCGGAATGCTGGCTCTCCCTCCACTGAAAGGCTCTTTAGTGCCCTGGAGCCCTTTCCTTCAGCCAAACATGGAGGTAAGAGTACTTTCCAGAAGGATCATTATGAATGAAAGTGGAGTGAAGTGATACCACACCACAGCTAGGTCTGGTGACTGTGTTTTCCTGGCCCCCATTCCTGTTGTTCCTCTGTTCACACAAAGACATAAGAGGCATGGTTCAACCTGTTCTCCTTCCCACTTTAACAGGGAACAAAGCCCAAGTTTGATTTCAAGAAAAGATCAAAGACCAAAGTTGTAGGGTTTTTGAGAGGCACCCCAGTACCAGCAACTAAATAAAATCACAAAAATAAGTGAAACTAAGATTTTAGTTTCTCTAACCCTTTTTAAAACATTGGTCCTCCCAGGACCTACCAACTGAGCACCCCTACCCTGTCCCATCTTTGCTGTCACCTAAAGGATAGTTAATGAGCACAGGGATTGCTTAGGGGATTACAATTTCAAATAACTTGGTAACTTGGTCAGGAAACTTTGATTGAGAAGGTAGACATTTGCACAAAGGCCTAAAGGAAATAACAGAGCAGACCAGGTAATTGTCTGGAAAAGAGCATCTCAGGATATGAAGAGGAAAGTGCAAAGGTCCTAGTATGTGGGAGAGCCTGTTGTGTTCAAGGAATAAGCATCAGGCCAGCATCCAACTATTTAGGCACATGGAAGACACTAAAAAAACCTTAGATTTAGAGCCTCCCCTCCTGGCGCAGCGGTTGAGCACTGGGCTGCAAAGCTGCACGCAGCCTCTGTAGTGCCAGTTCGATCCCCACCCTCCAGCTAGGGTCCCATAGGGCATGCAGACCTCCCCTGCTGTGCCCGCTGCTCCCCTCAGCGATGTATTTCGTCAGTCTGCCTGTTCTGTTCCCCACTCTGGCTCTAGTGAATTCTCTCACCCTCCCGCGCTTCTGACTGTACCCAGTGCCTATATAAATAAATAAATAAATCTTTAAAAAAAAAAAAAAAACCTTAGATTTAACTCTGGCTGTTTGTTATCATCCTAATAGTCACTGGAGGCTTGGAAGAGGGAGTGACAATAGAATGATGGCAATTAGCAATTTGGTGATGAATTGGATGTATGTGGGAGAAAAGCTAGGAGTCAATGATTATTGCCACGGGGGACGGGAGTGGAGGCAATAATTTTGGAGAACCTCCCATGTGTACTTTAAATTTTCAAAACAAAATACTGTAACTAAATATGTGAGGCTATTCATTGTCCCTGAATTGTATAACTACTGGAAAAAGTATATTCATAATTTAAACTGAGATACCAGTCACTTGGTTATTGAGGATCAAAGGCACAAAGATATTCAATTTGGGATTTTTGAAATGTATCTTCTTTACATATTTCAGAAGGAGATTGACAGCCATAAAGCATTAGGGAAATACCAGTTACATCATTACAAAAGGAACCCAGATTTCACCTGGATTTCAGTCTCAGGGGAGGTGTATAGAGCCCATCACCACACCTCCATTCTTCCTAAACCATGGGACTATGCCACATGGAATGGACTCCGGGATCAGTGCACTGGCCAGCCTAGTGCATTAATATAGGTGGGAGAAGAGACTTACAAAAACCTGGATTCCCCTTGTTTTGAAATCCAACAATATTTGACATTAAAGCAACTGAGCCCCTAAATGTGTGGGTGGGTTGTCACTTTAAGAAAGAAGTCCAGCACACCTACTGCTCCTCCAGGCATTCAGGTAGCTGTTGATGCATTGTATGTTGTCAGGGTTTGCTAGACAAACAGAAGCAAGAGGATGTATATATAGCAGAGATTTATAAGGAATTGGCTCATACAATTACGAGGCTGAGAAGTCCCATGGTCTGCCATAGGCAAGCTGGAGATGTAGCAGAGCTGCTGGTGTCACTCCATCCAGATCCAAAGGCCTGAGAAACAGAAATTCTGAGGCAGCAGATCCATGTCCCAACTGAGGTCATCAGGCAGGAAGGAGCAAATTCTTCCTTCCTCTGCCTTATTCTATTCATGCCCTCAGAGGATTAGACACTGCATACCCACATTGGGAGGGGCACTCTGCTTTACCTTCTCCACCAATTTTTAAAGCTAATTTCATCCAGAAACACGTCAGAGAAACACTGTTTAGACCTGGGCACCCCATGATCCAGTCAAGTTAACTCACAAATTAACCATCACACCCACTTTGGAAGGATGAACTCAGGCTGCTATGGACACCCAGAAGTGCGCTCAGCAACACTGAGACACCCCAACAGCACAGGTGTGTATGCAAGAACATGCAAAGGACAGATGTCATGTGTAGGTGGGAGTTTGTGCATCAGGCCAAACCTGCATGCCCATTCACTGCTGTTCACAAGTGTTCTAGAGTGAGCTTTCCCAAATGTGAATGTGCCTGTGAATCACCTGAAGATTTTGATTCAGTAGGTTTGAGGTGGAGTGTGAAATTCTGCATTACTAGCAAGTACTACATTTTGCTAATCATGGTAGGCTATGACTTCACTTTGAATAGCAAGGTGAGTGTAGGCCAGAAGTCAGAAAGCTTTTACCATACAGAAAAATAGTTTAAGACAACTATTAAAATGAAACACTTGGATGTGTGTAGAGCCAGAATTACAAAGAGCTTCCCCCAAGTGGTACTATTTTGCATGTGAGGCTATTCATAAAGTCTGTGGAAAGTTAGGCCTTTTGTCTCTTCAGTATACAATATAACAATTAAAAAAAACAGTTGTAAGGAGAAATCTACTCTCATTCTTCAGCAATGCAACAGTTTTATTTTGACTTTTTGAGCTCAAGGCTGAGATTAAAATTTTCCTAAAGAGCTTTCCACTTTCTTCCAGCAAGCTAATACACCAGAGTTTTGCCTTTTCCAGTATTTCATATGGTTGAGATCAAACAGTGATGATGTCTTTCACTTGGTAATATGCAGTTAAGCTTCCTCCATGACTTTTCATAGCTTGATTTTTACCTCTTCCTTTTACCATTGGATATTCCATTCCATGGGATCTGACATAGTTTATTCTTTTACCCAGTAAAGGACATGAAGGAAATGGTGCCTTCCTGCTATAATATAACCATCAGGGCTTAGACAAATTCATGCCACTTCAGTCTGGAAGTATTCTTAATTCCTTTTAAGAAAAAAAAAGCTAATGGTTTAGTTTTCTTTCTTGTAAAATGGTATCATAACCCATCTCATGGGATTTCTTTGCCCCTGTGCAGAGAGGTGGGACAGAGAGGCTGGTGAAGTGGAGGTGGCCTCAGGGGTTTGGCAAGGCAGGTGGCAGGGTTTGTGGAGCCAATTAGGGGCCAGGAGAGAGTGGAGCAGAAGGAAGGATCCAGAAGGCCGTGGAGTTTCTGGGCTACACAGGCGCAGGTAAGACTCCCAGCTCCACGATATCTACCCAGGAGGCCCTGAACACACCCTTGGAGTGCATAGCTGCAAAGCCCTTGATCCCAGAACATAAAAAGAACTCCTATGGAATAGGAAAGACTGACAAAAGATTTGAAACAGCTAGTTCACAAAAGATACAGGAACAGCCAATAAGCAGACTGCACCATTGGTCATCAAGGATATGCAAATTAAATCAGAAGTAGCAATCACTCCTACTAGAATGGCTTAATTTAAAGCCAACATACCAAGTATTGACAATGGTGCAGAATAGAGGTCAAGCCAATGTTCTCTATATAAAGTGGATGGTTCTGCATTGTCCAGGGAAGCAGCTGTGAACCATCTATAGTCAAACTAATGTGTTTGTGTTCCAATTAAATTTTACTTATAAATTATTATATTTGGATTTCGTAGGATTGTTAATTGTCATGAAACATTATTCTTTCGATTTTTCCCCCAACCATTTAAAGTAAGCGGAGGTCCTGGAATTCACAAAAACAGAATGAGCCCTCCTCTAGAACCAGGACTCTGTCTTTGTTAGTGCTGCAAGTGAAGCTCTATGGCCACTTCACAGAATTACTTGGTAGTTTTTTAATGAAATTAAACATATACCTATCTTAGGACCCAGCAAGGAGAAAGAAAACATGTTTATTTAAAGACTTCTATGGGATGTTTATATCAGCTTTACTCAGACAGCCAAAAACTGGAAACTACCAGATTTTCATTGACAGGAACATGAATAAACAAGGTATAGACTCCTACAAATGAAACATTCCACAATATAAAAATAGCAGCTCTCCCACCCGCCTGTGACTATGCAGGTGCCTCTCTCTTCCTTTCTCCTTTTCTTAATAAACCTGTCCCTTTAAAATGTAAAAAAAAAAAAAAAAAATTTAAAAATAAGCCATCAATTGTTAAATATAACAACGTGGATCAGTCTTAAAAATATGATGTACATGGGCCTCCCCTGGTGGCACAGGTAGTTGAGCACTGCCGCTATGAAGCTGTGTGCAGCCTCTGCAGCACCGGTTTGATCCCGGCCGGCCGGCGAGGGTCCCACATGGTGTGCAGACCTCTCCTGTCGCGCCCGCTGCTCCCCCCAGCAGTGTATTTTGTCAGTCTGCCTGTTCTGTTCCCCGCTCTGTCTCTGGTGAATCCTTTCACCCTCCCAAGCATCTGGCCTGTGCCCTGGCTCTTGTATAAATATATAAATAAATCTTTAAAAAAAATATGATATACATATACAAGCTTATGTACTATAAATATACAAAAGTATATTTACTTAAGATTCTATTTCTATTAAGTTCAATAGTAGGTAAATCTAATCTGGGATGATAGGAATTAGAACAATAGTAACCGGGGGGCAGATTTCTGGAAAGAGTTATGAGGGACCTTTCCAGGGTTGTGGAAATATTCTGTATCTTGCTGGGGTGATGATTACACAGGTGTAAACATGTGCAAGACATATTGAACTGTATACTTAAGATTATGCATTTCACTGTATGTAAGTTTTACTTATTAAAAAAATGAGCTGTTAAAATAGTGCCTTGCATGTAGTAAAGCATTCATAAATGTTTGCTATTTCTAAAAAAGGATAGATACATTAAAACTCAAAAGAGGGACAGCTTTTAAGTATATAATGCAATAATAAGTTATGGCCCACTGTGCCATACCTAAATTTAATATGTTTAACACAGAAGATCCTTACCATTTATTGGTTATGTGCTCTAATAATCCCAAAGAGGAAACACCAAAGTCTAAAGTAGGATGCTGGTGTGTGGGAAGAGGGGTGTAGCTTATCTCTCCGCCATCTCGTCAGGGCTGAAGGAGGAGGTTTGTGTTCATATTAGCTGCCTGTTTCAATATTTATTGAGCTCTTGATGGTGCCAGGCATCATGGGTATATCCACAGAGCTGCAAACCCTGAAGCTATAAACTAATTTATTTGGAGGCCCCGTACTGATTTTCTCTCTTTATAGTCTGTTCCCCTCTACCTTCTCTCACTCCACCAGGACCCCAAACTAAAATTATAACCTGAAACTCAAAAGCAAAAAGCTTTGGGTAGATTATACATCACTTGTTATAGTCCAGACTCCATCATAAGAGACAGAATCCAGCTCAAACTAGTGCAAATTAGAAGGGAGGAGTGGCTCCTGGAGCCAGGGAGTTTGCCTGCCCTGACACCCCTGTCATCCCAGCTCTGTATTGTAGGCCTAGTCCTCTGTGTTCTGGTCACATTCTTAAACAGGCAGCCAGTAAATAAGACTTCGCCATCTCAGAAGTCCAGGGGGAAGCAGCTCTGGAGACCCGTTACAATTTTGAGGCAGACAGGTCAAGTGATAGCTTAAAATTCTGATACATGTTTGTTCTTGTCCCAAGCCTGAAAGTACCTTTTTTTTTTTAAGTTTCTATGTCTGATTTTTTTTTCACATTTTATTTAAATTTTATTTTTATATTCCCCATACAATTACAACCCCCTTATTTTGACCCCAAGCCCTCCTTTCCCCATCCCCCGCCCCCCATAGAGTGTCTCTGGTTCATAGTTGTTTGTTGATTTTGATATTTTCTTTCTTACAGTTATTCTTTTTCCCAGTCCCTTTTTTAAGTTTTCTAGATTCCTGCTATGAGTGAGACCATCCAGTATTTTTCTTTTTCTTTCTGGCTTATTTCGCTGAGCATGATCCCTTCCAGCTCCATCCATGTTGCTGCAAATTGCATGTGTTTATCTTTTTTGAATGCTGAGTAATATTCCATGGTGTATATGTACCACATCTTCTTGATCCTGTCATCTATTTTTGGGCATTTGGGTTGTTTCCAAAGCTTAGCTCAGACACATCACCCAAAGCAGTGATAGTGAAGGCAAAGATAAACAGCTGGGACTACATCAAATTAAAGAGCTTCTACACAGCAAAAGAGATAATAACAAAAACAAAGAGAAACCCCACCGACTGGGAGAACATTTTTGCACACAACACTAACGATAAAGGACTGATCACAAAAATCTACAAAGAGCTGATGAGACTCAACAAAAACAAAGAAAATAATCCAGTCAAAAAATGGGCAGAAGAGCTAAAAAAAAAAAAAAACCCAAACCTGAAAGGACCTTTTTAAGAAATTCATTTAATATTTTTCTTTTTTTTTTTTAAAGATTTATTTATTTATTTGTTTGTTTATTTATTTATTTATTTATACAAGCACTGGGTACAGTCAAACCGGCGCCGCAGAGGCTGCGGGCAGCCTCGCAACCCAGCGCTCAACCGCTGCGCCACCGGGGAAGCCCCATTTAATATTTTTCTAAACTTACTTCTGAACTTAATTTCACCATTAACCTTCAGAGACTTCTTAATGCCTTCAGATTTTTCTCTTCCTTTCAATGATAATACAAACAAAAACATAGACATTTGCTACATCTCTCTAGGAAATACAGATATTCTTGTTTTCCTACCTTAGTGAACTTTATGACATATAATACCAATCAATACTGCAAATGCAGTACACACATCAGGAAGGTAAGTTGTTTCCTTAGTCACCAAACAATGAGGACTGGTTCTCAGGAGAAGTCGTAGGCATCACTCAGTCACTGAGAGTTTCAACGCATTGCCCTAAGTGACTAGTTAGTAGATGAAGTTTCATTGAGAAACCTCAAAACCAGCAGAGGACAAAAAAGAGATCTCTAGCTTCGTATTTATGGTTTGCTCTCTGGCCTCTGTATTGATAACTTGGCTTTTACCAGCAAACTATGTTTATAAAATCCTGGAGGTGACATTCAGGATGTGACATTTGTGGGATTGATGCAGAGCAGTAGGGGGCACTAAAACTAGCCAAGAACATTGCCCAAATAGTTTATCTGTCACTGTCTGAATTCCTCACCCATGCAAACAATTGCAAGACCATTCAGGTTCAGAGAACAATAATAATGGGATTTATTTAACAAACGAGAGAAAAACAGTTACTGAGGTCAAAAATGGTCATTTACCCCACAGGAAGCAGAGTCCAATATTTTAAAGTCCTATACACAAAGGGTTCCAAGAAGGCGTCTTCCCTGCAGACCTGGAGCACACGGCAGCCAGACTGTAAGCCTGGATGCAACTCACAAGACAACAGAAGACCCAACAGGAGATGCTTCGGAGCTGCCGAGATGCCCCAGCACAGCACCAGAGAAGCGACACTCAAAACCGCAACTGCTGTGGCCAAACCACCCTACAAACAGTCACAACTCATGCAGCTCAGCGAGGCGCCTGCTTGCTTCCCCTGCCAGGCTGTAACAGCAGCAAAACCTGGAACACTTTCAGTCACCCAGCTACTTGCAATGCCTCCAAACTTTTCCTCTCTGAGGTTGGCTGCTGGAGGCCTCTCCACGTTCTTCAGAGGTTCTGCACCAGCCTTCTGGAAGATCGACATGGTGGGGGCAGAAATCGCTGACCCCAGAATCGCTGAAGATCCGAAAACACTGAAATCCGGAATGCTGAATCCCAAACACTCAAGCTCACTCAATCCTGAAGCTGAATGCTAGGGGCTGCTTCTGCAGTCCCTTATATTTCTTATCAGAGTCTCCACCCCAAATGTGATACTTTGTTGGCATTTTCCCCGGGGCTATCTGTCCTCACAAGCACCCCCTCCAGGGGGCGCCACCTGTAAGAGTCTGGCTTTAGCCACAGTTTCCAGGATCACAGGCTCATCAGTCTGTCAGCACATCATCTAACACAGAGAAAAGGGACAGAGGTTAGAGAGAAAACAAGCTTCCCTTCCTAAAGATGGGTTGTTCTAGGCTCTTTGTGACCCAACCATGTTGTTTTCCACTCCCCCTTTTAAATCAGGGTGAATCTGATACTAGACTTTTCTGTGCCCTGGGCTTCACTCCTTCCTTTGCCTCCTACACCCCCATGGCCAGCTGCTCCCCCTATTTCAAAGGCCATATCAAGTGCTTTTTTCTCTTTGAAACTTCGATGATCCCCTCTGTTGATAGTCTGTACTCATTTTATATGCTCTGCCCTTATAACACCTTTTACCTACAGTGTAGCTATTTATAGTTGTTTTTGTTTGTTTTTTTTTTACTGCCAGATAAAATACAGGATGCCCAAACACGACATGCAGCATTCTTTTTGCTTCTTATGGTTTCTCTGCCCATTAATTCCCAGTTCTTTTTCTCTCCTAATGTATTTTGCTTCCTTGTTCTAGTTCTGTCATCTATTTTTATTATACTGGTGATTTCATATATTTCCTTAATCATGTTACTATTAAAGAGTAATACATTTTTCTATGAATATTTTGTTTTCCCTTTTCTTTCTAATCCCACCACCACCATCCTTTGTGTCCCCAAATCCCTTTGTCTTCCACCTCCCTCTTAACCTCAAAGTCTTCGGGGTGTTTATTGATGTCCATTGGTTATTGAAAGTGTTTTTTGTTATCAAACTGTCTGCTATGTAAATGTCCAATATTTGTCTTTATCATTCTGAATTACTTTTCTGTGCATAATTCTCTCAAAATAACTCTACTTGTTGAAAATGGCTGCATTTCATCCTTTCTTGTGGCTGTATAATATTCCATGACATGGCTGTGCCACATCTTCTTGATCCAGTCATCTGTCAATGTAGACATTTAAGCTGTTTCCATGTCCTAGCTACTATAAATAGTGCCATTATGAACATTGTGGAACATATGGGGGTTTTTAATTGATGATTTCATATTTCGTGGATAGATGCCCAAAGGTGAGATTGTTGGGTTATTCAGTATTTCCATTTTAAGTATTTTAAGGTAAACCCAGAATACTTTTACTGATGGTTGCATATTTACATTCCATTTACATTATATTTACATTCCATTACATTTACATTGGTGGGAATAGGGTCCTTTTTCTCCATATCCTCTCCAACACTACTTGTTAGGGGTCTTTTTAATATGTGCCATTCTCACAGGTGTGAGAAGGCATCTCATTGTGATTTTAAGCTGCATCTCTCTTGTTAGAAGTGGTGATGAGCCCTTGTTCACTTATATTTTGACCTGGAGTTCCTCTTTGGTGAATTATCTGTTCATATTTGCTGTCCTTTTATTAATTGGGCTATTTTTTTATTTTTGAATTGTGTGAGATTTTATATATGTTGGATATTAATCCCTTATGATATACATGTATTATATGTATCTGGGTGTATCCACACACACCTATATGATGTGTATTTATAGTATATACATGTACATATACTATATAAGATTTGGCAATATGGTACCTCCATTTCTCTCCTTTTATCTGAGTATTTTTGCAACTTGAGGTCTTTCGTAGTTCCATATAAATTTCAATACTTTTTATTCAGTTTCTTTGAGATATATTGCTGGTATTTTGATGGATTGTTTTAAATTTATATATCTTTTCAAGGCAGGAGTGTCATTTTGATTATATTGATTTTCCCCATCCGTGAGCATGGGACATCCTTCCATCTCCCGATGTCCCTATCTGAGTCCTTTAGTATCATCTCGTAGTTCTCATTGTATTGGTCTTTTACCTCTTTTGTTGATTCTGAGGTATTTAATTTTTTTTGAAACAATTCCAGGTGGAGCTATTTTCTTAATTTCTTTTGCTTCTTACTCATTGTTTATGTATAAAAAGGCTGTGGATTTCTATATGTTTATTTTATAGCATGCCACTATGCTGTATTCATTTATTATTTATAAGTTTTTGATTGAGTCTTTTGGAATTTATCTACATAAAAATCATATTATCTGCAAATAATCTAAGGGAGAAGATTAGATTCCCTTTATTTCCTGTGTTTGTCTAATAACCAACCAAAACCTCTAATACTAAATTAAGCAAAAATGGTGTTAATGGGCCTTCTTGTCTTATTCCTGCTCTTAAGGGAAAATATTTAGTTTTTCACTGAGTATTACATGGACTGTGGGCTTGTGATATATGTCCTTTATTATATTGAGATAGGTTCCTTCCATTCCCGTCTTGCTTATAGGTTTTATCATAAATGGGTATTGAATCTTATCCAATGATTTCTCTGCTTCTATTGATATTGTCATGATTTTTTTGTCTTTACTTTTGTTGATATGATGTATTGCACTAATTGATTTATGTACATTAAAACTTGTATCCTTGGGATAAATCTCACTTGATTATGGTGTATAATCTATGTATACTGTTGAATTCAATTTGCTAACATTTTGTTGAAAAATTCTGCATAGAGAGCCACCCCTGGTGGCGTAGGTGGTTGAGCGCAGCACTGTGAAGCTGTCCACAGCCTCTGCAGTGCCAGTTTGATCCCGTCCGGCAGGCGAGGGTCTCACATGGCGCAGCAGACCTCTCCTGTCGCGCCCGCTGCTCCCCTCAGCAGTGTGGTTTCATCAGTTTTCCTGTTCTGTTCCCTGCTCTGTCACTGGTGAATCCTCTCACCCTGCCACGCAATCTGGCCTGTACCCCGGTTCTTGTATAAATAAATAAATAAATCTTAAAAAAATGAAAATAAAAAGTTTTTAAAAAGTGCATAGATATTCAGCAGGGATATTGTTTTATAATTTTTCTTGTATCATCATCTGGTTTCAGTACTAGGGTATTGTTGGCATTATAAAATTTTTAAAATAATTTGAGCAAAGTGGGCATCAATTCTTCTTTAAAAATTTGATAAGGTTCATTTGTAAGGTCATCTGGTCCTGGGCTTTTCTTTAGTGGAAGATTTTTATTTCAATTCCCAGGCCTGTGACTGGTTAGTTTAATTCATCTGTTGGTATTGTTTTTGTTACCCCCCCCACCCCCACACTTAGTCTTGGTAGATTATATCAGTCTAGTATCCATTTCTTCAAGGTTATCAAATTTATTGACATGTAATTTTTCATAGTAGTCTCATGAGTTCTTATATTCCTGTGCTACCTGTGGTGATTTCTATTCTTCTCTTTCATGATTCTGTTTATTGATGTTTTCTCTCTTCTATTTTTGTTAGTCTATCTAGATGCCTATCTATTTTGCTTATCTTCTCAAAGAATGAGTTATTAGTTTTGGGCCTCCCCGGTGGCGCAGCGGTTGAGCGCTGGGTTGCGAAGCTGCCTGCGGCCTCTGCGGCACCGGTTCAATCCCCGGCTGCTCCCCGGCCACCGGAGGAGGGACCCACATGGCGCGCGGACCTCCCCTGCCGCCCGCTGCTCCCCTCAGCGGTGTGCTTCGGTCCTTCTGCCTGCTCTGCTCCCTGTCTGGCTCTGGTGAATTCTCTCACCCTCCCGTACTTCTGACTGTACCCGGTGCTTGTATAAATAAATAAATCTTTAAAAAAAAAAAGAATGAGTTATTAGTTTTATTGATTTTTATGTAGTTGTTTAATCTGTTTGATTTATTTCCACTCATATTTGCATTATTTTCTTCCTTCTACTAACTTTGACTCTTGTCTATTCCTCATTTTCATTTTGCTTTAAGTGTAATATTAGAGTATTTATTTGGTATTTTCTTACTTCTTTTTTTTAATATTTATTTATTTATTCATACAAGCACTGGGTACAGTCAGAAGCGCGGGAGGGTGAGAGGATTCACCAGAGCCAGAGCGGGGAGCAGAACAGGCAGACTGACAAAGTACAGGGGAGCAGCGGGCACAGCAGGAGAGGTCTGTGCACCATGTGTGACCCTCGCCGGCGGCTGGGGATCGAACCAGCGCTGCAGAGGCTGTGGGCAGCTTCACAGTCCAGTGCTCAACCACTGCACCACCTGGGAGGCCCTTTTCTTACTTCTTAATGTAGACTTGCATTACAATTATCCTCCCTCCTTAAGACTGTTTTCGCTGCATCCCATAGATTCTGGTAGCTTGTCTCATTATTTTCATCTCATCTCAAGTTATTTTTTTCATTCCTGCTTTGATTTCTTCTTTTATCCAATTAAGGTTAAGCAACATATTGTTTAGTCCCTGTAAATTAATAGTATTTCTTGTTTTTTTCTTACAGTTTATTTTTAATTTATGGCATTACAGTAAGAGAGGGTGCTAGTCATAATTTCAGTCTTTGTGATTTTATTGATAATTTTTTAATGTCCCAAGATATGGGCTACTCCTGAAAATGTTCCATATGTGCTTGAAAGAAATGTGTATGCCTCATTTTGAGAGTGGAGAGCTCTGTAGATGTCTGTTAGACACATTTGGTCTAGCTTCTCATTAAAACTATTGCTTATTTATGCTTTGTATTATTGATCTATCCATTGTTGCAAGAGGGATATTAAAGTCCCTTAGTATTATTGTGTCATTACCAACATCTCTATTTCTGTTATTGTCTTGGTGCGCCATCATTCAGTGTGTATATTTGATGAGTGCTGTGTCTGTATGTTGTATGAAACTCTTCATTATAGTGTCTATCTCTAATTTCCTTTCTTTATTGGAAGTCTATTTTATTAGACATAAGTATAGCTAGCTGCTCCTCATTATTATTGGGTACTTTTTTTTTATAATAAATTTTATTTTTATATTCCCCATACAATTGCAACCCCCCCATTCTGACCCCAATCCTCCCCTCCCGCCCCCCACCCCCAAAAAGTGTCTCTGGTTCATAGTTTTTTGTTGATTTTGATTTTCACTTTCTTATAGTTATTCATTTTCCTGGTCCCTTATTTAAGTTTTCTAGATTCCTGCTATGAGTGAGACCATCCGGTATTTTTTCTTTTTCTTTTTGGCTTATTTCACTGAGCATGATCCCTTCCAGTGCCATCCATGTAGCTGCAAATTGCATGTGTTTATCTTTTTTGAATGCTGACTAATATTCCATGGTTTATATGTACCACATCTTCTTGATCCAGTCATCTATTTTTGGGCATTTGGGCTGTTTCAAAAGCTTAGCTATTGTAAACAGTGCTGCTATAAACATAGGAGTGCAGGTGCTCTTTGGAATTGATGTTTCTGTGTCCTTTGGGTAAATACCTAGGAGTGGAATTGCTGGATCATATGGAAGCTCTATGTTTAGTAGGTCCAGAAATCTCCACACAGCTCTCCATAGTGATTGGACCAGTTTGCACTCCCACCAACAGTGCAGGAGAGTTCCTTTTTCTCCACAACCTCGCCAACATTTGTTGTTGCTAGTTTTTTTAATATGTGCCATTCTCACTGGTGTAAGATGGTATCTCATGGTAGTTTTGATTTGCATTTCCCTGATGACAAGTGATGTTGAACATTTTTTCATATGCCTATTGGCCATTTGCATTTCCTCTTCAGAGAAGTTTCTTTTTAGCTCTTCTGCCCATTTTTTGACTGGGTTATTTTCTTTGTTGTTGTTGAGTCTCATCAGCTCCTTGCAGATTTTTGTGATCAGTCCTTTATCATTAGTGTTGGGTGCAAAAATGTTCTCCCAGTCAGTGGGGTTTCTCTTTGTTTTTGTTATTGTCTCTTTTGCTGTGCAGAAGCTCTTTGATGTAGTCCCAGCTGTTGATCTTTGCCTTCACTATCACTGCTTTGGGTGATGTATCTGTAAAGATGTCTTTGATGTGCAAATCACGTAGTGTTTCGCCTATATTTCCTTCTATATATTTTATGGTTTCAGGTCTTATGTCTAGTTCTTTAATCCATTTTGAGTTGATTTTTGTGTATGGTGTGAGGTAGTGGTCAAGCTTCATTCATTTGCATGTAGCAACCCAGTTTTCCCAGCACCATTTATTGAACAAACTTTCTTTGCTCCAATGCATAGTCTTTGCTCCTTTGTCAAAGATTAGTTGACCATAACTCTGTGGGTTTATTTCTGGATTTTCTATTCGATTCCATTGGTCTGTATGTCTGTTCTTGTTCCAATACCATGCAGTTTTGATGATTATGGCTTTGTAGTATAGTTTGAAGTCTGGGAGTGTGATGCCTTCTTTCTTTTTCAGGAGAGCTTTGGCAATTCGGGGTTTTTTGTGATTCCATATGAATTTCATCAATAATTGTTCTATTTCTTTGAAGAATGACATTGAAATTTTGATTGGAATAGCATTGAATCTGTATATTGCTTTTGGTAGGATGGCCATTTTAATAATGTTTATTCTTCCAATCCATGAGCAGGGGATGTCTCTCCATTTCTTTGTGTCTTCTTCTATTTCTTTTAACAGTGTTTTATAATTTTCTTTGTATAGGTCCTTTACCTCTTTTGTTAGATTTATTCCCAAATATTTGATTTTTTTTGTTTCAATAATAAAAGGGATGGTTTTTTTGATTTCTTCTTCTTCAGATTTATTGTTTGTGTATAGGAAGGCTACTGACTTTTGTGTGATGATTTTGTATCCTGCCACTTTACTGAACTGATTGATGAGTTGAATTAGCTTTTCTGTGGAGTTTTTGGGGTTCTCTATGTATATTATCATATCATCTGCAAATAGTGATAGTTTGACTTCTTCTTTTCCTATTTGGATTCCTTGGATGTCTTTCTCTTGTCTTATTGCTCTGGCTAGGACTTCCAGTATTATATTGAAAAGCAGTGGTGAGAGTGGGCATCCTTGTCTTGTTCCAGATCTTAATGGAATTGCTTTCAGCTTTTCACCATTGAGAATGATACTGGCTGTTGGCTTGTCATAGATGGCCTTTATGATGTTGAGGTATGTTCCTTGTATCCCAAGAATTTCAAGGGCTTTTATCATGAATGGGTGTTGCACTTTGTCAAAAGCTTTCTCAGCATCTATTGATATTATCATATGGTTTTTATATTTCTTTTTGTTGATGTGTTGGATAACGTTGATTGATTTTCGGATGTTAAACCATCCTTGTGTCCCTGGAATGAATCCTACTTGGTCGTGGTGAATTATCTTATGGATACATTGTTGGATTCTGATAGCTAAAATTTTGTTGAGGATTTTTGCATCAGTGTTCATTAGGGAGATTGGCCTGTAGTTTTCTTTTTTTGTGTTGTCCTTATTCGGTTTTGGTATTAGTGTAATGTTGGCTTCATAGAACGTGTTTGGTATTGTCTCTTCCTTCTCAATTTTTTGAAAGAGTTTGTGAAGGATAGGCACCAATTCATCTCTGAATGTTTGGTAGAATTCATTTGTAAATCCATCAGGTCCTGGGCTTTTGTTTTTGGGGAGGTTTTTGATTACCATTTCAATTTCGCTGCTTGTAATTGGTCTGTTTAGGTGTTCTATTTCTTCTTTATCTAGCTTTGGGTGATTGTAGAGTTGTAGGAATTTGTCCATCTCCTCTAGATTGTTGAACTTGTTTCCATACAACTCTTCATAGTAGTTACTGATTATTCTTTTGATTTCTGCTGTGTCTGTTGTGATTTCTCCTCTTTCATTTCTGATCCTGTTTATTTGTGCTTTCTCCCTTTTTTCCTTTGTGAGCCTGGCTAGGGGTTTGTCTATTTTATTGATTTTTTTCGAAGAACCAGCTCTTGGTTTCATTGATCTTTTGGATTGTTTTTTAGTTTCAATTTCATTTATTTCTGCTTTGGTTTTTATTATTTCTTTTCTTCTACTGGTTCTGGGGTTTTTTTGTTCTTTTTCTAGATCTTTGAGCTTCAAGATTAGGTTGTTTCTTTGAGTTCTTTCTTGTTTCTTGATGTGAGCCTCTATTGCTATATATTTTTCCTCTTATTACTGCTATGCCGCATCCCATACATTTAGGAAATTGGTGTCCTCCTTGTCATTCAATTCAAAGAATTTTTTAATTTCTTCTTTGATCTCCGCATTAGTCCAGTGATTTTCCAGTAGTGTGGGTTTCACTCTCCATGAGGTAGCAGAGTTCTTTGCCTTCTTTTTGTGGTTTATTTCTAGTTTGATGCCTTCATGGTCAGAAAAGATGCTTGGTATGATTTCAATTTTGGTGTATCTGTTGATGTTTGTCTTGGGTCCCAGTATGTGATTGATTCTGGAGAATGATCCGTGTGCGCTTGAGAAAAATATGTACTCAGATTTTTTGGGGTTTAGTGTTCTATAGATGTCTGTTAAGCCCAAGCGCTCTAGATACTTATTTAGAGCATTAGTGTCTTTACTTATTTTTTGTCTTGTTGATCTATCCATTGTTGATAGTGGTGTGTTGAAGTCTCCCACTACGTATGTGTTTTCTCTGATGTCTGTTTTCAAAGATGACAATAGTTGTCTGATATATTTTGGTGCTCCTTCATTTGGTGAATATATGTTAAAGAGTGTTATTTCTTCTTGAAGTATTGTCCCCTTGATCATAATGTAGTGACCGTTGGGGTCTCTTTTTACCTTTTTGAGTTTGAAATCTATTTTATCTGATATAAGTATTGCTGTTCCTGCTTTCTTTTTCGGTCCATTTGCTTGTAGGATTATTTTCCATCCTTTAACTTTGAGTCTATTTTTATCTTTTGTAGCTAAAAGTGTTTCTTGGAGTCGGCAAAAGGTTGGGTTTTGTTTCTTAATCCAGCCTGCGACTCTGTGTCTTTTTATTGAGAGTTTAGTCCATTTACATTTAGAGTTAATATTGATATGTTAGCATCGTATTTGCCATTGTGTTTGTCTTTCCTTTGATTTTATTTATTTATTATTTTAATAACTTTTTTTTTGGTCTTCTTTCATTGTTATTCGTCCCTGAGAGATTCTGGCTTTAGTACTCCTTGTAGTATTTTTTGGAGTGGGGGTTTAGTCGTAATGAAATTCCAGAGTTTCTGTTTGTCTGGGAAGGTCCTTATTCTTTCTTCATAGAGGAAGGAGAGCTTTGCAGGACAGAATATTCTTGGTTGGCATTTATTTTCTTGGAGTCTGTTGACTATGTCCCTCCACTATCTCCTTGCCCGTAGTGTTTCTTCGGGAATCTGATGTCAGTCTGATTGGTTTTTCTTTGAATGTTATCTGTTTCTTCCCTCTTGTCAGCTTCATTATTTTTTCCTTGTCTTGGATTCTTGGGAGCTTTGCTATTATGTGTCTTGCTGTATTTTTCCTTTCGTCATGGAAGTTTGGTGTTCTTCTTGCTTCTTGTATATCAATTTTCAGCTCCTTCTTCACGTTTGGGAAGTTCTCTTCAATTATTTCCTTGAATATTTTCTCTGTTCCTACATCTCTTTCCTCTCCTTCTGGGATTCCTATAACTCTTATATTTCCTTTCCTCATAGAGTCAGATAGTTCCCAAAGTCTTTCTTTGGTCTTTTTCCTTTGTACTTCTCTTTCCTTTTCTGTTTTGGTTCTTTTTATTTCTGTGTCTTTGAGAGTACTTATTTGTTCTTCCATTTCATCTATTCTGCTTTCATTGCTTTTCCCAAAATTCTTTAGCACCTCCATTAATTCTTTGATCTCCTGCATTTCTTTTACGTCCTTCTTTAGGGACTCAATTTCATTCTTCTGATCATTGATTATTTTTCCCTTATTGTTGTTTTCCTTTATGATTTCTGTCAGTTTTTTAATCACGGTAATTTTAAATTCTCTTTCTGGAAGGCTCAGAAGTTCTTCCAAGTTACTGTCATTGCAATCTGGTGGGTGGTGTTCTTTTTGTGGTGTGTCTTTTTCCTGAGGAGTTGCTGGGTTGCATGTAGTTTTTCTTTTCCCTACTGCTTGTTTTCTAATTTGCCGTATGCATTGGGACACTGAGTTGGTGGTACTGGCCGGCATCTTTTTGGTGTGCTCTTTGTGAGGTTCAGAAACTGTCGGTCTAAACGAGTCAAATAATGTTATGCCAGAAGTCTAGTAAGGCAGTGGTACTTTCAATATGTTAATTGTCACGGTCACAGAATATTTCCTCCTTCTGTGTTTAATTACAAAAGTGTATCTTGAAGTCCCACAAACTTCCCTGGAGGTGGGGCAGCGGGATTGGATTCTGGGTTCCAAATCACTGGATCCCCCTCTGGGCTCCAGCTTCCTGCCAGTCGGGACCAGGCTTGTGGGGGCCTTCAGCTCACCTCTGACTGCACAGGGAACCTTCTCCCTCTGGCTCCTTCGGGAGCCTTTGCCAGTTTCAAGCAGTCTTTACTGAAGTAAGGTCCCTGTTCTAAAATGGCGATGTGGGGACATGCTTCCCTGTGCACCCAGTCTGCCCCAGTGGTGGGTGCCCGCTTCCCCTCTGGACTTGGACTGCTGGCCAGAAGGGGCCTGGAGCGGGCAAACTACCCAGCTCACCTCTGGCTCCTCCGGGAGCCTTCTGCCGGTTTCAAGCAGTCTTTACTGAAGACAGGTCCCTGTTCTAAACTGGCGATGCGGGGACATACTTCCCTATGCACCAGGTCTGCCCAGGCCATGGGTGTCCGCTCCCCCTCTGGGCTCAGACTGCTGGCCAGTGTTGTGCCCAAGATCAGCAGACTCGACGAGCATAGCCTCCAAGAATCCAAAGACAGCTGATGCAAACACAAAAGTGAGTTTATTACAGACTCGAGTCCTGGCTCACGGCACCTACCAACGCAGTGGCAGATATCGAGAGCCCTGAACAAAGGGAACAGGGATCTTATATGGGGTTACAAGCAGATTTCTCAAAATTAATTCATGTTGGCAGCCATTCATTGGTTACACAGGTGCATTTCCTAACAACGGTGGGTGCACAGTTTCAGTTTTTGAGCTGATTGATCACATTGAGAGATGCAGCTCTATTTTATGGCTAGTTTGACCCCAATAGTGGCCCGAATTGCTCAGCTCCGCTGTGGCTAGCCATCCGAGATAAGAACAGAGTGGGGTGGGGGTCGAAATCTTCTCTGGAATTCAGTCTTTCCTGGGACAGCAAAACCTAAAATTCTAAGGTGGCAGTTACACACAAAATGACAAAGCAATGGCTAAGAATACTTATGCTTGGTTCCACATTCCCGCATTTTTTTTTTTGCAAGAACTGTTACAAAGCAAAGCTATTTGATTCATTAAGAGGGAGGGGAGCATATTGGGAGTGGAGGACCATGAGCTTAATGGTTTGCAATCATGTCTCTTTTAAGGAGATTCTTACTAATCGAAGGCCAGATACTGCTGCCTCAAAACACCATCAGCTGCCTTCAGGTACCCAGTCTATTCAGGCACAACTGACTGGTTCACAGCATTCCTTACATAATTATCTGTCAAATGCGAGTATAGTTAATTTTTAGGAAACAACTAGGCAGTCATTTTTATCCTGTAATGCAATTGGAGATTTTACTCAAGTGAGCAATGGAGGGTTGCAACAGAAGACCTCCCAGGTCTCAGTGGAACTTACTCAGTCTTACTCATCTGCAATTTCATCATCAGGCTATCTTTCTACTACAGAAGTAGAAAGCTGCTCTAACATCAACTAAGATTCCCAGACCTTAAAATATTATTCCTCCTGTACAAAACTAAGCCATTCCAAACCTTTTCATAACCAGAGTTCTGTAGTATCAGGCCAAGCACAAATTTATTCTATAACACAGCTACCAAGCCTTTTATCAGTTAGTCAGTCTCAAAATTATGGTTAAGTTCAGCCACGCATAATGTGCTATCTATTGTTCATTCACAGGTTTATAAGTCCAGCAAAGTTAAAAAATTGCCATCCTTATACAAAACATTGACTTTTTCTCGGTCATCTCAGACCACGACCTCTGAAAATCAGTCGCTAAACCATCTATCTAGTCAGCAAGAGGTATTATCTTCAGTTGCAAATGAGAATTACTCTGCTCAAACAAGGGATCTCTCTTCAGTTAGCCAGTCACAGAGTTATTCATCTGGTCACTAAACATCAGCTACTGAATAAAACAGGCTGCCGCCCACCAGTCTTAATACTAACCCCTTCTCATTTCCTCCTTGCATAAATGAGTCTGCTACTCTAATTAAAACACTCTATTATCACTTGAAGGAAAGCAAGGCCAACGTTAACACATTCCTTTAGTTGTTTTTATCTCTGCAGCCTTCCTAAACTCTTAAGAGGTCCCCTCCTGCACTGTCCCTAAAGAAAAGGAAAAGAAAAATAGATGCCTAATACCATATGCATTTTTCCAGTAACTTGTCCATATGGCTTTAGATGTTACCTTGAATTTTGTAAAGAAATCTAGTCATTTACTGGGAGAATATATTTTTTTCTCCAAGGGAAAAAGACAAGTAGATCAGTCTTCCTGGAACGAGACCTTATCAAGAGAAGTAAAGCCTAGAAGTAAGTTTGTTTGTTAGCATAGGCCAGGTTAATTATTATTTCCTCGTACAGCACAAGTAAACACATTTAAAGCAAAGCACCAATTTTTTTTTTAACACTCAAACCTTAAGGCATGTATGCTCTAAACCATTAAATTTTGAATTAGTTTTTCTTTACCACAATTTTAGATTGTGATCTCAAAATTTAGGATTTTCTATGGGCACCATTTATAATTTATCCTCTGGAGGCAAAAAGCAAGAACAAAGAGATCTCTTAATTTCCATTTAAAATTTTTGACCATGTGCACCAATTTTAAGAAACAGTTATTTTTAACAATATTTGCAAAAACACTGAGAAACTACAATTTAGTAAACTCCAGTTCTTTAATAACATTTTTTAAAAGTTTGACACATCCATTTAGGCAAGTTTTTAATATTCTTTTTATATCAAGCAGGTTTTTAATAACATGGAAGTTAGAATCCTTTCATAGAACAAGTATTCAATTTTAATCCTTACTTAAAACCTAGGGTTCAACAAAGACCACATCAATTTTAAAGTTAAGCAGTTTGTACTAACTTTCTTAGATAAGAAAATCATTTTGAGTTTGTATTTTTAAGTAATTATTATTTGGCTTTACATTGTTTTAGTTCTGTCTCACTGAGACCAAGCACATTTTTAAGACAAAAGACATTTTTTTTTCTTCTTCTCAGACAAAGAAACTCCCTCCGCCTTACAAAAGCTTGCATTCCCCTGACACCTGTGTGCAGCTTCATTAACCCCCACCTTGGGTCAGTGAGGTCCGATTTATTGCACCCCGGGGTGCAATAAATTTTCCTCTCCCTTGAGAAATTTAACCTGGCTCTCCTTTTCTTTACCATGCCGAACCTTTCAGTTAGCAAGTGCAAAGTAACTCAGCAGTTTTTTGTTTGTTTGTTTGTTTGTTTGTTTTAAGGTGGACAAAGGGAGAGTCTAATTCCCCCACAGCTGGAAGGCAGTAGAGACACACCAATGATCTCAACACTGGAGAAAAAGTCCAGGCAGCTGCTTGTTGAGATCAGAGGCAGTTCCCCAGCATTTTAATTTTTGCCTTGACTGTGACCAAAGACAGTGGGGTAGGCATTGCCTGACCCATGATTATGAATACAAACGCAACAAGGACAACAGACACCAGGAACAAAACAAAAATAGCTTTTTAGAACTTTCCCCAAAAGGGGAACCTGCCCCCAGTGCTGCCCCACGAGAGTATGGATAACCAATCAGAGGTGCCTGGGTAAAGACAAACACCAAAGTTTTAAGAATAACAAACACAAGAAATGAACCAAAAACAATTTTTTCAAAAGGCCCCACAAAGGGGAATCTGCTCCCCCACAAAGATTGAGGGCTTCCTATCAGGTGGCCTGCAGATGTCTCCCGCTGTCCACGCCAGAGGCCTGCCAGTGTGTCCACTTAAGCCTCCTGGCTACCAAATTACAGGTTTGAAAACAATTACAACTTCCACAGGTACTGAGTACAAACAATACAAATACAGGTACTCGGTACTTCTACAGGTACAGAGTACAAACGATACAAATACAGGTACTCAGTACTTCTACAGGTCTGCAGACTAAAACAAACCTCACCTGGGCGAGTGTTGGCACTCACCTGCGCGCTTTAATGGCTCCCTTCAGCTGTTTGGTAGTTGGGGTCTGTGCTAGCCAATCCCAGATGAGCCCCCAAAATGTTGTGCCCAAGATCAGCAGACTCGACAAGCATAGCCTCCAAGAATCCAAAGACAGCCGATGCAAACACAAAAGGGAGTTTATTACAGACTCGAGTCCAGGCTCACGGCACCTACCAATGCAGTGGCAGATATCGAGAGCCCTGAACAAAGGATCCCTGAACAGGGATCTTATATAGGGTTACAAGCAGATTTCTAAAAAATTAAATCATGTTGGCAGCCATTCATTGGTTACACAAGTGCATTTCCTAACAACGGTGGGTGCACAGTTTCAGTTTTTGAGCTGATTGATCACATTGAGAGATGCAGCTCTATTTTATGGCTAGTTTGACCCCAATAGTGGCCCTAATTGCTCAGCTCCACTGTGGCTAGCCATCCGAGATAAGACCAGAGTAGGGTGGGGGTCAAAACCTTCTCTGGAATGCAGTCTTTCCCAGGACAGCAAAACCCTAAAATTCTAAGGTGGCAGTTACACACAAAATGACAAAGCAATGGCTAAGAATACTTATGCTTGGTTCCACAACCAGAAGGGGCCTTGCGTGGGCAAACTTCCCAGCTCACCTCTGGCTCCTCCGGGAGCCTTCTGCCAGTTTCAAGCAGTCTTTACTGAAGAAAGTTCTGTGTTCTAAAATGGCGATGCGGGGAGGCACTCCCCTGTGCACCCGGTCTGCCCTGGTGGTGGGTACCTGCTCCCTCTCTGGGCTCGGACTGCTGGCCAGAAGGGGCCTGGTGTGAGCAAACTTCCCAGCTCACCTCTGGCTCCTCCAGGAGCCTTCTGCCGGTTTCAAGCAGTCTTTACTGAAGAAAAGTCCCTGTTCTAAAATCCAGCAATTATTTTTTAAAATAAATTTTTCTGTGACTTTTTCTTCCTTTTCTCTCTCTAGGATCATGATCATATTGATGTTATTTCTCCTCAAGTTGTATCAAAGGGCTCTTAGACTATTTTCATTTTTAAACTTTTTCCTTTACTCTGTTCTAGTCATGTCTTCTCCAACATAGTGTTTTCTCTCCACTGCTTCTGTTTTCTGCTGTTGAGGCCCTTAATTTTAATTTTTCAATTAAGTATAATGTTTCTTAGTTCCATTATTTCTAATTATAGATGTCTGTGTTTTCCTTATCTTTATTCTGTTGTTGTTTTATACCCTCCATTGTTGGGATTTTTGTTTTGTTTTGTTTGAGTTTTATAAATGTTGCCAAACGAATTCAGGGGGAAAATCCTGGAGAATTCCCCTTCTGTCATGTTCTTCAGTGCCACTGAGTCAGGGCTCCTTTACAGACGTTTTGCTCCTGCATTTGTTCTTCTATCTCTTCATTTTTAATTTTTATGAGTTTTAAGCAGTATAAATTTTCAGACTGCTGTTCTTTGTACTTGTTGCAGTAATCTGAGGACTAGTGTTAGCAAGGGGTAGTATGTATAAAAGTTGACCAAGGCAGTTGGGCACCAAAGAATCACCTCCAGCTGACTCAGGAATTTGAACTTCCTGCTGTGCTGTGGGCACAGAAGTGTGTGGTGGGGATCCACAGTGATCCCCTCCTCAAGGCTGGCTCCTCAATATTAGTGACTCTTACAGTCTTGTGTCCACTTCCACTCTATGTTATTTTTTTTAAAGATTTATTTATTTATTATACAAGCACTGGGTACAGTCAGAAGTGAGGGAGGGTGAGAGAATTCACCAGAGCCAGAGCGAGGAGCAGAACATGCAGAAGGGCTGAAGTACACTGCTGAGGGGAGAAGCGAGCACGGCAGAAGAGGTCTACACACCATGAGGGACCCTCGCCTGGGGGCCGGGGATTGAACAGGTGCTTCAGAGGCTGCTGGCAGCTTCGCAACCCAGCGTTCAACCGCTGCGCCACTGGGGAGGCCCTCACTCTATGTTATTTTTAAGCAGGACTGTGCACAGCTCACAATTCAAGCTGTAGGTGCTTGAATTGTAGTTTGTTCAAGTATTTCTTGGTTTTGGGTTTAGCCCTGGGGTGGAGATGACAGATATTTTGGATCTTTCAGCCTGGGCTTCAAATAGTAGCCTCTTCTATAAGGAAACCTGGGAGCACTGCCACAACTCTGTGTACAGCTGTTCTATGTTAAGAGCCTCAGGAACAAATCAGTAGTCCTTGTTCTGTGCCCCAACCCCCGCAGCACTCCAACAATACAGCCTCAGTATTGGGTGCCTTATCCAGTGCAATTCTTATCCAGTGCAATTCTGGGTCACAGGAACCCCAATGTTCATGTGTGCCCAAATCAGTAAGTAGCTGCTTCTCCCTCTTGTGGATTAGACAATCCCATTATCATTCTAAACAAAGGTTGTAACTGGTGGCTGAAACCATACTCTTGCAGGTAGTGCCCCCTGGAGGGGGTTGCTGGTGAGGATAGATAGCCCCAGGGAAAATGCTAAAAAGTATTGCATTTTGGGGGTGGAGCAATGGGTAAGAAATATAAGGGACTGCAGAAGGGGGCATGGATTCATTCCGTCTTCAGGATACACTGGTTTTTGGATCTTAAGCATTTGGGGTCAGCAGATTTTGGTCCCCACTGTGCCCATCTTCCAGAAGGCTGTTGTGGGCCTCTGAAGGTGGAGGCCGCCAGCAGCCAACCTCAGAGAGGAAATGTTTGGAGGCTTTGCAAGTAGCCAAACAACTGAAACTACTCCCATTTTTGCTGCTGTTACAGCCTTGCAGAGAAGGCTGTAGTTTAGTGTGGCCATTTGTGGGGTCGTTCAGCCACTACAGCTGCTGTCTTGAATTGAGTGTCGTTTGTCTGGTGCTGTGCTGGGCATCCTGGCAGCTCCAGGAGTGTCTCCTGTTGTATCTTATGTGGTCTTCATGAGTTGGAACTTGGTCTAGAGTCTGGCTGCCGCCAGATCAGCAAAGACAGGAAGATGCCATCTTGGACATGTGGCCTACTGTTCAGGAGAGGAGTTCTGCCTCCTCAGTGGTGGGAAGACACCATCTTAGCTGCTTTTTTTTAGAACTGAAAAACACTGCTTTGGGTGAGGTAAATGGCTATTTTTGGCTTCAGTAACTGTTTTTCCCTGGTTTGTTAAATAAATCCCGTTGTTGCTGTTCCCTGAGCTTGAGTAGACTTGCAGTTACGCACATGGGTGAAGAACTCAGACAGTGACTGGTAAATTATTTGGACAGTGTCCTTAGCTAGTTTGGTGCCCCTTGCTGCCCTATATCAAGTTCACATGAAGTTTTTCATACCTCTTTCTGAGGAACCAATGCTCCTAGTGTGTGCTGTGGTGATCAAGTTTTTTCCCTCAGAGTTTTTGGGGGGCTATATTTTATAGCTATTTAGTTATGGGTATTGAGGGAAGGCCAGCCTTGTGGCTTCACTCTGCTGCCATCTTGCCAGACATGCTGAGTACCTTTTCATGTGCTGGTTGGCAACTTGTGTTTATAGATATAGACATAAAGAGATATAGTTTTTTTTAGAAAAAGTCTATTCAAATCCTTTGATCCTTTCTTTTTTTTTAAGATTTTTAAAAATTAATTTATTTATTTATACAAGCACTGGGTACAGTCAGAAGTGGAGGAGGGTGAGAGATTTCACCAGAGCCAGAGCAGGGAACAGAACAGGCAGACTGATGAAATACACTGCTGAGGGGAGCAGTGGGCGTGGCAGGAGAGGTCTGCACTCCATGTGGGAACCTCGCTGGTGGCCGGGGATCAAACCGGCGCTGCAGAGGCTGGCGGGCAGCTTCGCAGCCCAGCGCTCAACTGCTGAGCCACCAGGGGATGCCCTCCTTTGCTCCTTCTTAATTGGGTTATCTATTTCATTGCTTGTCGTGCAACCAACCCACACCAGGTAGGTTCATTACCGGTTCTAGCAGCCCTGTTGGTGTCTTCATGCCTCCGCCTTTCGTTGTCGCCGTACTCCGTCGTGCTCTGCTACTCTCTACCACACTCCTTTGTCTTTGGCACCGCACCACATGGCACTCCACTGCAAGGCTAAGCACACCACACCACGCACGCCATGCACACCATGCCATGCATGCCAAGCCATTTGGCTGAGTGCACATGTGCAGTGGGAGGGCGGAAAATCCTGAAGCTTTCCCCCCTACCTACCCCACAATCCACCTCCTCAGGGTTTTCTGCCATACAATCTATATACAATTATATACAAGTTTCCTTTAACAAACATAAGCACTGTAGCCATGGCCCACAAAAGCAAACAGTATATACATCACAACATAACTAAGTTCAATTCTTGTAGGGACAGAAAGATAAAGAAATTATTGGTACCAGCAATGGGAGATCCCTCTCATCTGGCAATATACACGCCATTTTGTGTCCAAAGATAATATTGTAGCTGGCATCAGTGGCCTTCCAAGTCGTGAGTACCACACTCGCTTTGGCAGCGAAGAGGCATTAGAGGGCTCTATATACAGCAAGAGTGGAGAGCTCATAATAGGCCACAGAGTCATCACAAATGTCCCCTTTAGGATTGTCTGCTGATCTGCCACCCCAGGGCGGGTAACACGCACCCGTGGTGGCCACTGTGTAGTCACCCATGGTGTTATTTGTAAATTGGCCTCCAGGCCACAACCCCAAGGGGCTATCAGAGCCACCCAGCACATGTGGGGAGACTTCACAGTCCAGGGCCATTCCCAGTCCACAGTCTGTCCTGGGTCTACTCTAGTGGGGGCTGGCAATAAATGTTGCCCTGCTGTCCAAATCCAGGCTTTAACAAAATATCCGAAGTTTGTATCTGCAATTGGATGGGAGCAATGGCACAATGCAGCAACGCCTCCACTGGAGCCAGGCCGCCTTTCCTGCTCCTCTCATTTGGTGTTGGTGGCATGTCCCACAGACGTCAGCTCCACCCAGCCAGCATCAGAGTGGGGGCAGTAGCTCTCAGTCCTTGCTTTAGCAGTCTGTTATAATGCTCTATGATCCCTGCAGCTTTGGGATTATAGGGAGTATGAAACTTCATTCAACACCCATGTTCTTGGCCCACTGCTGCACCCGGGCTCCTGTAAAATGAGTCCCTTGGTCGCTTTCCACCAGCAGACATCCGTATGCAGCACATAGGCGTGCCAGTGCCGCCAATACTGCCTTTTGGTCTGCATGTGGAACAGGGTAAGCTGCCAATAACCCTGTGTGGTAGCAGTGTCCACACAGGTGACCACATACTGTTGTCCATTGGAGCGAGGTAGTGGTCCAATGATGTCAATCTGCCAGCGTGTCAGGGGTACCTGCCCCCGCAACAGGGGGTAAGTAACAGGGGTACCGGCCTGTAGATGCAAAATGTCTCTGGGGGTAAGTCCTGGAACACACTACACATTGTTCACAAACAGTCTGAACCTCCTCTAAAGTTACAGGTAGACCCCAGGCATGCACAGTGGCCCACATTGTCTTCTGCCCTGCGTGGAGCAAGCATCTGTATAGCCACTGTGCAGCATCCCACCCTGGAGCAGTTTCAAGCCATCGAACCCGGGCTAGGGTATCTGCTTCATCATTGTCTGGTGAGGCAAATGGGGCATGTCCTGTGACGTGATAAACAGTCACCTGCTTCTGATGCCCTAGATCCCATAGATCTTTCCATAGGGCCTGTTCCCACAATGGCTGGTGCGTGACTGTCCAGTCATTTAGATTCCATGTGGAAATCCACAGTGTCAGGCCCCTGTAGCCCAACTGTCAGTACAGATTACTAGAGGGGAAGGCTCATGGGCCACCACCATCCATACTGCTCACAGTTCAGCCCATTGGCTGCTCTGTCCTGTCCTGGTTTCAAACCAAATAGTATCTGTTTCTGGGTGTACAGCCACCGCTGTCCAAGAGGCTGGCTGGCCCCGGCTGGAGCCATGTGTATACCAGGCCTCTGCTGGAATCGGTGCTCATCCCTTCCTGTAGGGACTAGCTTCGGGTTTGGCTTCTAAACAGGCTTCTGAAGTTGGTTCCAAACTGACATATGTCACAGGACCAAGGACCTCCTGCAACTCCACTCTTAAGGGGCCAGTTGACAGAGTACAGCCCTGTTCTAGGAATGCCCCCCACTTTGCCAAAGTGGGCATTTGCACAGTACCACTATGGGGCTTTGTCATCCAGTCCTGTACCCATCCAGCTATTGGGTAAGTGCTTCTCACTGAGACAGGAGCTGTGGCAGTTATACTTCTAATAGCTAGTAAGGCTACATATACCGCAGCTAACTTTTTCTCAATTAAGGAATACCTACCCTCAGCCCCCTTCCAGAGTTGGGACCAGAACCCAATATGCTGTCATAACCTCTCCGATTTCTGTGTGGTAGCAGTGTCCACACAGGTGACCACATACTGTTGTCCATTGGAGCGAGGTAGTGGTCCAATGATGTCAATCTGCCAGCGTGTCAGGGGTACCTGCCCCCGCAACATTTTGTAGATCGGCTACAAAATGATAAATGGCTCAGACGATCCATCAAGTCTGCCACTAAAGGCACGGCAGCATGCAAGGGGGGAACTGCCTTATTTAACTCACGATAATCTACTGTCATGTGCCAAGAGCCATCAGTCTTCTTCACCAACCACACCGGCGAATTGTAGGGGCTGTGGGCAATACACAAAATGCCCGCTTTCTCCAGTTCTGATATTGTGCCTGTAATTTCCTTGTGGCCTCCGGGCAACCGGTATTGCTTGGTATTAGTCACTCACCTAGGGACTGGCAGTTGTATGGGCGGATGCTTAGTGTGTCCTCTCACCACTGCCTTTACCACACGCACTCTAAGGCAAAACTCTCTGGCTGTGGTCTCTAGCCATAAACCATGTAGTAAATCCACCCCCAGGATGTACTCCAGGATGGGCGATACATATACTTTATACTTTTTTGGGGGTAATCGCTCAGTCTCCAGAGATAGTCTCACTGCTGTCACCTTGACACTCTGGCCTCCATAGCCATCAATCAATATAGCAAGCAGACCCTTGAAATTTTCCTGTTTTTCCATAGAGCAGAGTACATTCTGCTCCTGTGTCTACCAAAGCCAAAACCCTTTGCGTGTTAGTCGGGGACCAGTGGATGGCAAACTCCACATGTGGCCTCCAGTACCCGCCCGTCCCCTGTGGATGGGTTCGTTGGCCCTCCTCCTATTCTTAAGTGATCAGACCATCGCCCAAGGATTGGGTTGGCAGCAAGTGGTCTTCCAGCCGCAGGGCACACACCTGAGGCCTGGAGCTTCCAGGTTTCCCCTGTGCAGAAGTCCTTCTCATGGGTATGAACCTCTGGTCTTCTTGCAGCTGCTTCCATAATTGTAACAAATATACATTGGGCTTCTCGTGTATTTTAGTGCGATCTACACCTGCTCTCACTAAATCTGTCCACAGTTTGTTATGGGTAACTTTAACAGGTTCTGTGGTGCCAAGAGGCTTCCTTGCCCTCCTTGGCATTCCTTTTGACTCTTCATCAACTACCGGTATTCCTTTCTGAGTTTGAGAGCGCCGGCTCTTGACTTCACCCAAGCTAACTATCATTGTTGTGACGTTGTGTATTTGACGTCCCACATAGGATGCAAGAACTGCCATGAGGTATCCAAATGAGGATGAGGGGGCACTCTTTAATACCAAATCTCTCATCCCTGCTGTGAAATGCTCATCATCAGGACCACAACTATTCATATTGAACATGGCCTGCTGCATCCCCAATTCCCGAAGTACCTGTACCAGCTCGGCGTACATCTGCCATCTGCTCACGGTCTCTGGCACGTCTCCTGCATCAGCCCATACTGTTGTATGGCAGCCATTATCCACTCCAGGAAGGTGTGATCGCCCTGGCCATACCGCCGGCTGTTCTGCAGCCTCTGTCTCAAGGATGGGTGTACAGTCACGGAGGCCAGTCTCTCCATTTCTTGTGCTGTGCAAATAATCCCATCCACCCCCAGATACCACAAATGCAGCAGCCAGGCTGCCAAGGGTCCCTCTGGTTTCTGGCAGAAGTTTGCCCAGGTCCACCAGTTCTGCCTGGGTGTATGGTCAGTACATAGTAAATTCTGTAATTTGTGGTGGTCCAGCAGCCTCACCTCCTGGGGCCATCGGTCACTGCTGCTTCATTTTCTGAGTCACCACCGGGCAGGCCCGAAGCATGGGACCAGCCTTCTCCTCCTCTCCAGAGGAGTCTGGCATCTCCGGAGTCGCAGGTTGGTTTTCTACCACTGGCTGAAACTCCAGCAAAGGGCCAACCTCCCTCTCCTCCTCTCCTGAGGAGTCTGGCATCTCCAGAGTCACAGGTTGTTTTGCCACCACTGGCAAAGGGCCAGCCTCCCTCTTCTCCCCTCCTGAGAAGGAGTCTGGCATCTCTGCAATGGTGGGTTGGTTTCTCCAAACTTCTTCCTCCAGAATCCTCAAACGTTGCAGTATCCACATCTCTTCCCGCATCTCATCACGTACTTGCTGGATTCTGGATCGCTCTTTCTGCCTACACTCTCACAGAGCTGTGAGAAACACTAATCCCATGCCCCCTGCCACCTTGCAGGCACTGTATCTATCCAGGGTCTCTTCTATTTCATATAGGGCCTGTTCCAACTGCACTGGTGATCCATCTACCTCTGGCCATTCTGCTGCCTCGGGTCATGGGCTAGTCCTCTCAGGTCATCTCTTCCTCCAGGCAAGGTCTCATCCCACAGCTCCTGGACCTTATCCACCTCCTGTGCTCCTGCAGCATCTTCAGCTCTTTCTACAGCTCCTGGACTTTGGTTACCACCTGCGCTGCCATGGCATGTCCAGTGTTGTCACAGGCAAACACAGTCTGCTCCTCCTCAGTCCCTCCTGAGGTCTTCAGAGGGCTCCATACCTGTCTGCATCGGAACATCCTGCCCACTACGCCAAATGTCATGCAACCAACCCACACTGGGTAGTTTCATTACCGGTTCTAGCAGCCCTGTTGGTGTCTTCATGCTCTCAGCCTTTCATTGTCACCATACTCTTTTGCACTCTGCCACTCTCCACTGTACTCCTCCGTCCTTGGCACTGCACCACACTGCACTCCACTGCGACTCCACGCACACCATGCCACGCCATGCCACGTCATGCATGCCACACCACACAGCACCATGCCATTTGGCTGAGTGCACATGTGCAGTGGGAGGGCAGAAAAGCCTGAAGCTTTCCCCCCTACTTATCCCACACTATAGTCACTTAAATATTCTGGATGCTAGAGCCTTTTGCTCTTAAGCACATGTAGCATTGCACCTACTGTTCTGACTCACGGGAACAGTTTAAGGTCAAGTTTTGCCTCTATTTTTATGGTTTCAACTGTGTTGTGCCTTAGTAATATCAAGAGTTTTAATTCCAAGATTCCAAATATGGACCTTGCCAAC
Source organism: Talpa occidentalis (assembly GCF_014898055.3). NCBI lineage: Eukaryota > Metazoa > Chordata > Mammalia > Eulipotyphla > Talpidae > Talpa > Talpa occidentalis. The sequence continues at coordinate 51,560,579 of NW_023601322.1, forward strand.
ATCTACAAATTGGATGGGGGTGGAGCTAGGGAATATGGAGTTTAAAAAAAATTAAATGTCAGTATACTTCAACAAACTGTATTATCACTGAGATGTTTAATCAGCAGAGCCCAGTGTCTGATGATGAACACAGTAATTCAACAGTAGCAGTAATAACACAAAGCAGAAGTATAAGGACATTCAAGGATATGGAAAACAGCAAAATTTGGAAGGGGAGAGAAAGAATGGGTCAAGGGGATGTTACGTATTTTTGAAATAAGCATTTTCGGAGCTTCAGTTAACTGACGTGTAACATTTTCTTCTCCTGCTGAGAAGAAAATGAAGGTGGCATTTGGTTTGTGTAAGAATGCGGTAAGAAATGTAACATTTTCTTCTCCTGCAGAGAAGAAAATGAAGGTGGCATCTGGTCCCCTAAGAATGCATCAGAAAGAGATGCTGAAGATGCTGCTTATAGACACAGAGTAACATAGTTGGGTTTTCCCCGGAGTCTGCCACCATGTGGCGCTGCTGCACTGCAAAGCTGGTGGCGGCCGCCCTGCACCTAGCTGTGGAAAAGGGTTACTTGCAACCCCACCAGCAGCGGGCCAGGGACACTTGGGTCAATTCTGAATACTTGAAGGTGACTGCCACCAAAGTTCGTGTCCTGTTAGAACCCAAACTAGCATTTACTAAGCTCCATGGTGAAGTGGTGACTCTTGGGCAATTTCCCCTATAACCTTCTTTCAGAAGGAAGTTTTGATGCCAGGTAACTGACCCCGGTGGCCCCAGGAGCCAAGCTGGCTGATTTGGCCGGAAGCCTGTAACTGGACACACACCAGCAGTTGGAGTTAAGGCAGCGGCAGCAGGGCTTCTCCCCTCGTTTGTATGTTCTCATCCCTCTCTTCTGGGAATGGATTTTAGATGTTGAAGAAAATCCAAACCAACACATATGTGATCCAGTGCATTCCCAGCAGGTCAGGTTCCATCTTGAGTCCATTCTACAAAACTAATCCATCTTGGAGAAGACACAGCACTGCCCCTAACTACAGTTTTGTCCTACCTGTGATCAATTCCCCACGGAACAGAATTGTTTTGAAGCCAAAACTCCCTCTGGCTGCTTCTGACAACTTAAAAATTTCCCAAAGTCCTTGGGATAAAGAATAAGTCCTTAACAAAGCCCACAGCCCATCAGTATGTGAGTCCCTGACTCCTTGGGGTGCTCTCAGCACCCCATAAATACTTGGAGAACCTACTGATAAAATTCACACAAAACAACAGTGTGATGCTGCTCAGTGAAAAAAATAAGATGCACAGACAAATACTGTATGATTTCACTCATATGTGATCTGTAGAGAAACCAAGCAAACTAAATGAACTAAATTAAACAAACGTTTACACTATAAGATCAATTTGTGGTTGCCAGAAGGAAAGGAGGGTGGCTAGTGGGCAAATCAGGAAAAGGGAGTCAATTGTGTAATAAAGGACAGAACTGGTCTTTTAGTGTGAACTGAATGTAGTACATACACATGTCAATTTATAGTGTACACACCTGAAATTTCTATGTTGATGCTATGTTACTTCAGTTTTTTAAAGTGAAATAAAAAGAAAAAAAATCTTGGGGTAAAGAAGTGGTTCTTATTTCTACCTAACATGCATTCAGGTGCTGTGTACTGCCATGTGGGGGTGGGGGTGCCCCAGTATGGATTTGCAGCCACCACGGTGCTCAAGACTTCAGCAGCCCTGTCTCATCAGGAAAGGATGATGGTCTAAGAGCGGCCTTACCCTCTCAGATAGCTCACAATTCAGATGAAGCCATCTTTCTAGAGTTTCAGTGGCCATGGAAGGCTGAAGGAGGCAACAACCATTTTTTTTAAAGATGTATTTATTTATGCATACAAGAACTGGGGTATAGGCCAGAGGTGCAGGGGGTGAGAGGATTCCCAAGAGACAGAGTGGGAAGCAGAACAGGCAGATTGACTGAAATACACTGCTAAGGGGAGCAGTGGGAGAGACAGAAGAGGTCTGCTGCACCTTGTGGGTCACCTCCCTGGCTGGGGATTGAATTTGTGCTGCAGTAGCTGCAGATTGCTTCATAGTTCTGACACTTAACCCCTTGCAGCCACCAAGGAGGCCCCACAGTAACCTTCTTTTATACAATAGGATCAAATCACAGACTGGATGCAGTTAGAAGCTGTAATGCCATGAAGGCACAAAACAGGATCTCTATGGTCTGAGCAGGTGGATAAAGGAGAATCCTGGAGTCCTCGGTGGCTTTTTCAGCCTTTTATTGCACTTTCATCAGGTACATGGCAGGCAGGAGTGCCAGGGAGGCTGGCAGGCCTCCCGGGTCCCTGGTGAATCCTCACTCTTATCTGGGCTCTCTGGCATTCTCTCTGCCTCCCTGCTGGTTCTGCTCTCATTCTGTTGCTCTATTCTGCTGGTTCCATTCCTGTGATGCCCTTAAAAGCCCAGTCTCAGCCCAGGTGTGCCCACCTATGCATGCCCACACCCTACTCCAGGTGCCTGCCATCAGGTGTGGGATCCATCATTAATGCTAATGGCGGGAGGGTGGAAAAGCCTGATACTTTTTCACTTACCCTATGGAAGATCTCTGACTTTAAGAGCAGAAGGCAGTGATACCGACCATTGGCCTCAGTTTCCTCAGCCAATAAAAGAAAACAGAATTTGAGAAGAAGGAAGGTAATTTAATTTGTCAACAAACTGAGGAGGGCAGTGCACCTCATGTCTGAAAGACCACCATCCTGCTCTTTGGCAGAGGGCAGGGGTGTTTATACAAGGAGTCAAACAAAAGGGAGGGGGCAAGGGTCAGCATGTCCTTTTGATGCAGGCATATGGAGATTTCGGGTGTGCACCAGCTTGAGATTTCTGGTGGGCACAAGCTTGCTTTGTTAACACCTGATGTTTAACTTCCTTAGATGTTTAACTTCCTTATTATCCTCTTTAGGGATGTCCTTCCTTTTCCATAGAAGGTAAGAAGACAAACTTTTTAAATGCAACAGACAGGAGTGCTTATCTGGTGGGATAGGAAGAGAGACCTGTTTCACTGCATCACCAGGTCGCCTCCATCAACTGCTCTCAGGAAGGAGCAACTTCCATGGGAAATTAACCTTGTCTCAGTAATTTGCCTGTATAGTAAAAACATGATTCTCTGGATTCAAAGTAATCAAGGTTTTCTTTTTATTCTATACTCCGCTTTTAAAGGGGGCGAGAGGACAAAGAAATAACCAAATTTCAAGCATCAACCAGCAAGGGTCAGTGAAGGTCTGCCCTGTTTCCTGCTCTGTTGTGTATCTGATGTTTGGTGGGATATAAGATAAGGTTTATTTTTAATTTATATTTCCAGTACAGTCAAAGAACAACAGGCATCAGAAAGGTCACATCCCTTATATTACTAACACTTCACAAGTGCAGCAATAATCCCATCTTGGGATCAGTGAGAGGATCAATAGCCACAGGTCCTTTGACAAAACTATGCCAGAACAAAGCATAGAAATCTGACTATAGAACTAAGCATATAGATGGGAGGGTAGGTGAGGAGCAAATGAGAGCGGGACCTGGTGGACTAGGGTGGAGAATTTGGGGGGGTTTGGGTGGGTATGATGTAGTCACATGGCTCTGCAAAGGTATGAACCTATACCCCTAAATCATATATAGTGTTGTAAACCAATGTTACCTCAACCAAACTTTAAAAGAGCCTCTTTTAATTATATTGAAAGAAGTATATCTGAGATGTGCTTAAGTAATATGGGAGAAGGGAAAGAGACAGGAGCTGAAACAGTCTCAGCCCTGAGCTGCTGACTGCAACACTGGAGAAGGGTGCTGGGGCCCCCTAGACTGTCCTGGCTCCCTTTGCATATGTTGGAAATTTTATATAATCAATTTTTTATTCAAAAGACTATTGCATGCAAGCATTGCCTTCTCATGTGGAAGAAAACAACACTGGAGAACGTAGAGTTTGACTGGTTTCGGTTGCTTTGTTTTCTTTGCTTTCTATAAGATCCTATAAAATCAAAGAAATATAAGTTATTTTAAATTCACTCTACTTGTTTAAACAGAAATGTAAGTAAGAAATATATTTTAGAAATATTCAATAAAGATTAAATATTTCTTAATATTTTAGGGAAAGTAGTTCTACTATCCTAGGAAAATCTATAGGTAATAGTAACCTTTATTGATTGTAGATTTTAAAAGGATGGAAATAGTGTTCATGGAAAATCTATGTCCATAAATAGATCACTTCAGGTTTTTAAGATCATCCCTTAAGAGCTGATAAGCAGAAAAGATTATGAAACATGAATAAAAGTGAAATAGCTGAGTGCTGGGAATTTTCTGTTCATATTGATGCTGAAGGACCAGTCCAGCCTATGCCAACCTCTGGGCATTATGAGGGTCATGTGGGCCCGCCTAGGACCTGAGCCAGCTAGCTCATGGCGTGGGCTCTGGGTTCCGCATGGAACAACTCCTATCACTAAGCAGAGGCTCCAGCGTCCTTCTTTCATTACTCAGTAAACATCACTGATCTGACCAGCTTTGTATGAAATTTCCTTTGAGGGATTTATTCTAGCAGAGATGCCAGGATCCACCAAGACCCACAGCACAGGGTGAGGGGCTAAAGGGCCAGTGCGATAGACCGGAGGCGAATCGTTGAAGGACCAGGGTCCCCCTTCTGGCATGGGTGGCACAGGGGATTTACATAGCTGAGATGCTGTGTAAACAGAAATGCTGTGATGCTGTGTAAAGGGAAACATTCCAAATAAAGGGATAAGGCTGAACTAAATGGTGGGGAGAAGGACAGGGAAGGATACTTAATCAAGTATTAAGTGAGTTGGGTTAAATGGAGAAGGCAGCTGTGAGAAAAGATCAATTAAATAATAGTTGCACATTGGTTTCCTCAATTAAAAAGAATACACATTCATTGTAAAAAGTTCAGCAAATGCAGGGTGGAAAGCTAAACTGAAGCCTTCTCTTCCCAGGTCCCACAGCACACTAGGTGCCTGGAGCCCTCTTCTGATTCAGAGGCAAAAATCTATGCACCAATATAGCTCCAGACAAGTAGGGCAATGCCAGACTATCTAGATTTTCCTGCAGCCTGCTTGGAACCGCATAAGTCACTTCATCTCCAGATCTGTTGTTTTCTTTCCAGAGGGGATGGATGTCTTTTATTAAATACACTTCTAGGTGGTTTTATTTATATTTAATGTGCAAGTATTGGTTTTATTTTGACTAATATAAAATTTAAATGATAATAAAGGCAATCGCATGAATAAGCAATGAATAACACATCATATGCCCTTATAATGCCCTCACACAGCCTTTGTGTAGCCCTAGTTGGGGACAAGCTTATGTCTGAGAGTAGAGCTAGCTGTGCTGTTCTGAAGTTGATAGTGACGTGACAGCCCCTGAGCCCACAAAGAACATCTTAACAATAATTTTCCTGTGTCAACTGCTGGGTGCAAATTTTCCAGTTGTATTAAAAGAGAGACAAAACAAATAATTGGATTGGCAGAGTGACTCCTGGAGGGAGGTTGGAGGAAGATTTTACTGGGAACTTCGTTGGTTCTGCTGGCAAACTTTGAATGTGGACTATCAGTGGGTTAATGGAACTGTAGTAATGTTTGCAGTTACATAAGTGAATCGCATTCTTAGTACATATGCATCAACTATGTCGTAATGTCTGTGACTTAACTGTCCAAGGGAGCAGGAAAAACGTGAGTAAATATGGAAAGAAAAGTGGACAAATAAGGCAAGTGTATGATAAAGTAAATGTAGCAAGATGCTAACAGAGTATCTGGGTGAAGGGTGTGTGGAAAATGTATATACTGTTCTTATGCCTTTCCTGAGGTTGCAATTGTTTCACGATTAAAAATAGAAAAACATGGACCTCCCTGGTGGCACATGGGTTAAAGTCTCAGTGCTATCAAGCCAGCCGCTGTGGCCTGAATTTGATTCGCTGCTAGGGAGCAAACCCACATGGCATAGAGACCTCTCCTGTCTCTCCTGCTGCTCCTCTCAGCAGTGCTTTCAGTTCATCTGCCTGTTCTGCTCCCCACTCTGTCTCTGGTGAACGCTCTCATCCCCCCACACCTCTGGCCTACACCCCAGTTCTTGCATGCATAAATAAATAAAAATAAATCTTTAAAAAAATTGAAAAACAGGGCCTCCCTGGTGGCGCATGCGGTTGAGCACAGCACTATGGAGCTTTCCACAGCCTCTGCAGTGCTGGTTCGATCCCCTCCGGCCTCGGAGCAACCCACATGGCATGGCGAGCAGACCCTCCTGTCTCACCCGCTGCTCCCCACAGCAGTGTGTTTCATCAGTTTGCCTGTTCTGTTCCCCACTCTGTCTCTGGTGAATCCTCTCACCCTCCCGTGCATCTGACCTGTACCCCTGCTCTTGTATAAATAAAAAATAAATCTTAAAATTGAAAAACATATATAGAGGGCTGAGTATTCAATATTAGCTTATTGTACATGTTTTAGCTATTTTTGTAGGAGAAAAAAGCTATTTCTTTTCAATAATGACTACAAATATTTAAAATTGTGTATTTATCTTCTGGGCAAAAACAAAGAATTTTGAACCATTTTTTTTTTCATCCATCCCTGGCCCACCAAGTTCTTGCAGATTTTTCTGACTCTTTCTCTTTTCCCCTCCTCTTTTTTTTTTTTTTTTTTTTTTTTTTTTTTTTAATGTTACAAAGAAAAGTTTATTTTACATTAGCAAAAACATACTTATCCATATTTGGTCAAATTTTTTCCCCTTAATCATCTTTTTTTCTTTTTTTTTTTTTTTTTTCTATTTTTTTTTTTTTTATTTTTTTTAATAATAAATTTTATTGTTGTATTCCCCATACAATTGCAGCCCCCCATTCTGACCCCAATCCCTCCCTCCCGCCCCCACCCCCCTAAAAGTGTCTCTGGTTCATAGTTTTTTGTTGATTTTGATTTTCACTTTCTTATAGTTATTCGTTTTCCTGGTCCCTTATTTAAGTTTTCTAGATTCCTGCTATGAGTGAGACCATCCGGTATTTTTCTTTTTCTTTTTGGCTTATTTCGCTGAGCATGATCCCTTCCAGCGCCATCCATGTTGCTGCAAATTGCATGTGTTTATCTTTTTTGAATGCTGAGTAATATTCCATGGTATATATGGACCACATCTTCTTGATCCAGTCATCTATTTTTGGGCATTTGGGTTGTTTCCAAAGCTTAGCTATTGTAAACAGTGCTGCTATAAACATAGGGGTGCAGGTGTTCTTTGGAATTGATGTTTCTGTGTCCTTTGGGTAAATACCTAGGAGTGGAATTGCTGGATCATATGGAAGCTCTATGTTTAGTAGGTCCAGAAATCTCCACACAGCTTTCCACAGTGGTTGGACCAGTTTGCACTCCCACCAACAGTGTAGAAGAGTTCCTTTTTCTCCACACCCTCGCCAGCATTTGTTGTTGCTAGTTTTTTTAATATGTGCCATTCTCACTGGTGTAAGATGGTATCTCATGGTAGTTTTGATTTGCATTTCCCTGATGGCAAGTGATGTTGAACATTTTTTCATATGCCTGTTGGCCATTTGCATTTCCTCTTGAGAGAAGTTTCTTTTTAGCTCTTCTGCCCATTTTTTGACTGGATTATTTTCTTTGTTATTGTTGAGTCTCATCAGCTCTTTGCAGATTTTTGTGATCAGTCCTTTATCATTAGTGTTGGGTGCAAAAATGTTCTCCCAGTTGGTGGGGTTTCTCTTTGTTTTTGTTATTGTCTCTTTTGCTGTGCAGAAGCTCTTTAATTTGATGTAGTCCCAGCTGTTTATCTTTGCCTTCACTCTCACTGCTTTGGGTGATGTGTTTGTAAAGATGTCTTTGATGTGCAAATCACGTAGTGTTTCGCCTATATTTCCTTCTATATATTTTATGGTTTCAGGTCTTATGTCTAGTTCTTTAATCCATTTTGAGTTGATTTTTGTGTATGGTGTGAGGTAGTGGTCAAGCTTCATTCTTTTGCATGTAGCGACCCAGTTTTCCCAGCACCATTTATTGAACAAACTTTCTTTGCTCCAATGCATAGTCTTTGCTCCTTTGTCAAAGATTAGTTGACCATAAATCTGTGGGTTTATTTCTGGATTTTCTATTCGATTCCATTGGTCTGTATGTCTGTTCTTGTTCCAATACCATGCAGTTTTGATGATTATGGCTTTGTAGTAGAGTTTGAAGTCTGGGAGTGTAATGCCTCCATTCCCTTCTTTTTTTTTCAGGAGAGCTTTGGCTATTCGGGGTTTTTTGTGATTCCATATGAATTTCATCAATAATTGTTCTATTTCTTTGAAGAATGACATTGAAATTTTGATTGGAATAGCATTGAATCTGTATATTGCTTTTGGAAGGATGGCCATTTTAATAATGTTTATTCTTCCAATCCACGAGCAGGGGATGTCTCTCCATTTCTTTGTGTCTTCTTCTATTTCTTTTAACAGTGTTTTATAGTTTTCTTTGTATAGGTCCTTTACCTCTTTTGTTAGATTGATTCCCAAATATTTGATTTTTTTTGTTTCAATAACAAAAGGGATGGTTTTTTTGATTTCTTCTTCTTCAGATTTATTGTTTGTGTATAGGAAGGCTACTGACTTTTGCGTGTTGATTTTGTATCCTGCCACTTTACTGAACTGATTGATGAGTTGAATTAGCTTTTCTGTGGAGTTTTTGGGGTTCTCTATGTATAATATCATATCGTCTGCAAATAGTGATAGTTTGACTTCTTCTTTTCCTATTTGGATTCCTTGGATGTCTTTCTCTTGTCTTATTGCCCTGGCTAGGACTTCCAGTATTATATTGAAAAGCAGTGGTGAGAGTGGACATCCTTGTCTTGTTCCAGATCTTAATGGAATTGCTTTCAGCTTTTCACCATTGAGAATGATACTGGCTGTTGGCTTGTCATAGATGGCCTTTATGATGTTGAGGTATGTTCCTTGTATCCCAAGAATTTCAAGGGCTTTTATCATGAATGGGTGTTGCACTTTGTCGAAAGCTTTCTCAGCATCTATTGATATTATCATATGGTTTTTATATTTCTTTTTGTTGATGTGTTGGATAACGTTGATTGATTTTCGGATGTTAAACCATCCTTGTGCCCCTGGAATGAATCCTACTTGGTCGTGGTGAATTATCTTATGGATACATTGTTGGATTCTGATGGCTAAAATTTTATTGAGGATTTTTGCATCAGTGTTCATTAGGGAGATTGGCCTGTAGTTTTCCTTTTTTGTGTTGTCCTTGTTCGGTTTTGGTATTAGTGTAATGTTGGCTTCATAGAACGTGTTTGGTATTGTCCCTTCCTTCTCAATTTTTTGGAAGAGTTTGTGAAGGATAGGCACTAATTCATCTCTGAATGTTTGGTAGAATTCATTTGTAAATCCATCAGGTCCTGGGCTTTTGTTTTTGGGGAGGTTTTTAATTACCATTTCAATTTCGCTAATTGTAATTGGTCTGTTTAGGTGTTCTATTTCTTCTTTATCTAGCTTTGGGTGATTGTAGAGTTGTAGGAATTTGTCCATCTCCTCTAGATTGTTAAACTTGTTTCCATATAACTGTTCATAGTAGTTACTGATTATTCTTTTGATTTCTGCTGTGTCCGTTGTGATTTCTCCTCTTTCATTGATGATCCTGTTTATTTGTGCTTTCTCCCTTTTTTCCTTTGTGAGCCTGGCTAGGGGTTTGTCTATTTTATTGATTTTTTCAAAGAACCAGCTCTTGGTTTCATTGATCTTTTGGATTGTTTTTTTAGTTTCAATTTCATTTATTTCTGCTTTGGTTTTTATTATTTCTTTTCTTCTACTGGTTTTGGGGTTTTTTTGTTGTTCTTTTTCTAGATCTTTGAGCTTCGAGATTAGGTTGTTTCTTTGAGTTCTTTCTTGTTTCTTGATGTGAGCTTCTATTGCTATATATTTTCCTCTTATTACTGCTTTTGCTGCATCCCATACATTTAGGATATTGGTGTCCTCCTTGTCGTTCAATTCAAAAAATTTTTTAATTTCCTCTTTGATCTCCTCATTAGTCCAGTGGTCTTCCAGTAGTGTGGTTTTTAATCTCCATGAGGTAGGAAAGTTCCTTGCCTTCTTTTTATGGTTTAGTTCTAGTTTGATGCCTTCATGGTCAGAAAAGATGGTTGATATGATTTTAATCTTGGTGTATCTGTTGATGTTTGTCTTGTGCCCCAGTATGTGATCGATCCTGGAGAATGATCCGTGTGCGCTTGAGAAAAATGTGTACTCCGTTTTTTTGGGGTTTAGTGTTCTATAGATGTCTGTTAAGCCCAATTGCTCTAGGTCCTTATTTAGAGCTTTGGTTTCTTTACTTATTTTTTGTCTTGTTGATCTATCCATTGTTGATAGTGGTGTGTTGAAGTCTCCCACTACGTATGTGTTTTCTCTGATGTCTGTTTTCAGAGAGGACAACAGTTGTCTGATATATTTTGGTGCTCCTTCGTTTGGTGCATATATGTTAATGAGTGTTATTTCTTCTTGAAATATTGTCCCCTTGATCATAATGTAGTGACCATTGGGGTCTCTTTTTATCTTTTTGAGTTTGAAATCTGTTTTATCTGATATAAGTATAGCTGTTCCTGCTTTCTTTTTTGGTCCATTTGCTTGTAGTATTGTTTTCCATCCTTTAACTTTGAGCCTATTTTTATCTTTTGTAGCTAAATGTGTTTCCTGTAGACAGCAAAAGGTTGGGTTTTGTTTCTTAATCCAGGCTGCAACTCTGTGTCTTTTTATTGAAGAGTTTAGTCCATTTACATTTAGAGTTAATATTGATATGTTAACATCTGTATTTGCCATTGTGTTTGTCTTTCCTTTGATTTTATTTATTTATTCTTTTAATAACTTTTTTTTTTTTTTGGCCTTCTTTCATTGTTATTCGTCCCTCTGAGGTTCTGGCTTTAGTACTCCTTGTAGTATTTTTTGGAGTGGGGGTTTAGTTGCAATGAAATTCCGGAGTTTCTGTTTGTCTGGGAAGGTCCATATTCTTTCTTCAAAGAGGATGGAGAGCTTTGCGGGATAGAGTATTCTTGGTTGGCATCTGTTTTCTTGGAGTCTGTTGACTATGTCCCTCCACTCTCTCCTTGCCCGTAGTGTTTCTTCGGAGAAGTCTGATGTCAGCCTGATTGGCTTTCCTTTGAATGTTATCTGTTTCTTCCCTCTTGCCAGCTTCATTATTTTTTCCTTGTCCTGGATTCTTGGGAGCTTTACTATTATGTGTCTTGCTGTATTTTTTCTTTCGTCGTGGAAGTTTGGTGTTCTTCTTGCTTCTTGTATATCAATTTTCAGCTCCTTCTTCACATTTGGGAAGTTCTCTTCAATTATCTCTTTGAATATTTTCTCTGTTCCTACTTCTCTCTCCTCTCCTTCTGGTATTCCTATAACTCTTATATTTCCTTTCCTCATGGAGTCAGATAGTTCCCGAAGTCTTTCTTCATTCTTTTTCCTTCGTACTTCTCTTTCCTTTTCTGTTTTGGTTCTTTTTATTTCTGTGTCTTCAAGAGCACTTATTCGTTCTTCCATTTCATCAATTCTGCTTTCATTGCTTTTCCCAGAATTCTTTAGTTCTTCCACTAATTCTTTGATCTCCTGCATTTCTTTTACTTCCCTCTTTAGGGACTCAATTTCATTCTTCTGATCGTTGATTATTTTTCCCTTATCATTGTTTTCCTTTATGACTTCTGTCAGTTTTTTAATCACGGCAATTTTAAATTCTCTTTCTGGAAGGCTCAGAAGTTCTTCCAAGTTACTGTCGTTGCAATCTGAGGGCTGGTTTTCTTTTTGTGGTGTGCTTTTTCTCTGGAGAGTTGCTAGGTTGCGTGTGGTTCTTCTCCTCCCTACTGTCTGTTTTCTAATTTGCCGTATGCGTTGGGACACTGTGTAGTTGGGACTGGCCGGCATCTTGGGTGAGCTTCTCTGCTCCCCTCTGGTTCCTCCAGGAGTCATCTGTCAGTTTCAAGCAGTCTTTATTGGAGAAAGGTCCCTGTCCTAAAATGTCGATGTGGGGACACACTCCCCTGTGCGCCTGGTCTGCCCCGGCGGTGGGTTCCTGCTCCCCCACTGGGCTTGGACTGCAGGCCAGAGGGGGTCTGGCGTGGGCGAACTTCCCCCGCTCACCTCTGGCTCCTGAGGAAACCTTCTGCAGGTAGTCTTTACTGAAGAAATGTCCCTGTTCTAAAATGGTGATGTGGGACACACTCCCTGCGCGTACGGTGTCAGGCACACTCTTCTGCGTGCCTGGTCTGCCCCGGCTGTGGGCGCTCGCTCCCCCTGTGGGCTCAGACTACTGGTCGGAAGGGGCCAGGCGTGGGCTAACTCCCCAGCTGGCCACTATCTCCTTCAGGAGCCTGTGCTGGCTTCAAGTCGCTAGGTGGCGCCAGAGATCTCTCCTAGAGCCCTTGGGGAGCTGATTTTCCACCCCGTGGGACAGGGAGCAGAGCGGGGATGGTAGGGTACACCTCAACGGCTTTGGGGTGCTGTGTCTGCCTTGTGCCCCACCGTCGTGCGGAACCCACGCCCCTAATTTCGTGCCCCGGGTCTCAGTTCCAAAGCCCTCAGTTCCAGGACGCGGGCTGTAGCCCAGATCAGTGGCGCGGGAATGGCGCCTTTTGAATCCCGCTCCCCTGCCTGGGCGCCTGGTTCCTGCTCACTCCGGGAGGGCCTCCGCGCGTCTCCCCGCAAGCCTAGGTCGTCTCCCGGCAAGCCTAGGTTGCAGGCGCGGGGACCTGGGCAGCTGCGATCCGATCCGCGCAATCCGCGCCGCTTTCCCCGCGCAATCCCGCTCCGCGTCTGTTTTTCTGGCGCGCCGCTTCCGCGCAGGCTTACCGGGCGGCAGGGGCTGTGGGCTGGGGCTGGTCTCCTCCTGGGCGGGGCTCTCTTCAATGGCACCCGGAGCTCACCTCCGAGGCGGATCCTGCGGGGGTTCTCCACAGCTCCCGTTCACGGGGTGTGGTGGCTGCAATAGTTCCTTTCCACTCACAGTCCCGCCTGCTGCGTCCTTTGTTCTTGTTGGCAGTTTTAGTTTGTCGTTTTCCTCCTCTCTGCTGGTCGGAGAGTGCCGCCTCTGTGGGCGGGGGAGGGGAGCAGGGTTCTGCGCTTCCCTGCCTTCTGGTCCTCTTTTATGGCAACTTTCTTCTTCGGGCAGTTTGCTGGAGTCGTCCGTTTATCTTCCGTGTCCCAGTTCTCACTGGGTCCTGCCGCTTTTCCTCCCTATTAACTTTTTTTTAATGGGAGATCTTACTAGCAGCGTCTCCTCGCCGCCATGTTGCTGCGCCCCTTTCCACTCCTCTTCTTGATGCCTGTTACCTTCACCACTCTCACCGGACCTCAAGTCCTCTGTGTAGATGGTTGCCCTCTTGCCCTTTCTTCCATCTGTGCAGCCCACAGTAGTCTTCCTTCCTGTCAGGTCACGGCCTTCTCAGAGTTTGATTGGGCGTCCAATGCAGTTGTACAGGTTTTCAACTGCACAAGAACAGCTGACAAGAGTAGCCACAGGAACTGAGATCCGGAGGGCTCTGCTCCCCAAACCATGAGCCCAGCGCGGGAACACATCAGCCCAGAAGAAGGGCACTGTTTAGATCAGGATCCAGGTAGAAACGAATTGCTTATTCAAACCAGGTTATTTACAAGAGCCAGAGGAAGGGATAATTAGTAAAGGTGTGGAAGGATTAGTGAGCTGCCACATGCAATGCCGACAGCAGAAGGGAGTCACCACCACCCCAGGCCTGCAGGGCAGGAAGCCAGAGCAGTTCTTGGAGCCAAGTAAGGGCCTCTGGCCAGGAACTGTCTTTCGATGAAGGGTGAGCTGCATCCAGACCGCAGCCTGGCAGGAGGAATTTGAAGGACCTGCCTGACCCCTTCCTCCACCCGCCCAGCCCCTCTGCAGCCACGGAGCTGGGTTGCCAAGAATCTGTCTGCAGAGGCCAGCCTCCTGGCCTGTGGAGTGGGTGTGCAGGGCCAGGAGAATATCTAGCACTTGGTGCTCTCCACGTCACAGAAGGTAGTGGACTTGGAGGCTAACAACCAGCTTGTACCTCGGCACTGAACAGACAAAGGCCTGACTTGCATTAAGTATGTGAATATTCAAAACCTCCACTGATTCAGCTTTCTGTTACCTGGCTGCACACCACAGGTCACTGCTCCCCACAAAACACAGCTCTACTCACCTTTACTAACTATAGTCCTATTGTTGCCCATAATGCTCCAGGGTCCCAGACTTTCTAACTCAGGACCGACTTCCGCCCCCTCGAGAGCACAGCCCAGACCCATGAGTTTCTTGGTTCTTGAAGCTTGATGGCCTGTAACATGCAGTGGCCATGCCTCGTCTGCTGCGAACAGGTACGAGTCTCTAAGAGGAAGGATGACATCGTGGCAGGTGTGACCTGCTGTGGGTAGAGCCCAGGAAGATGATGACAGGCCTGCTTGTTACAGGGAAGAATGAGGGGCACCTCAAGACCCCCAAACCTGCCTGCTCGAAATGAATTCTGCCATCTGCTGCATCAAGACAAAACATACTCCAGTTTGTAAGACCATAAATGGAAAAGCACTGTAATGCAATTAGTGTGCAATAGAGAGAAAAGAAAGAATATAGTTTCCAAACCAAGTGTCCAAAGTCACCCATCCCCTTGTGAGCAAATGTCCAGCCAAACAGGGTTGACCCAAAACAGGACCGCTGAGGCCCAAAAGCTTGCCACAAGTCTAAGGCACCTTCTGGTGGGGACCCATAGGAAAGGGGCAGAAGGAGCCCAGCATGTCTGGGACAGGAGCAAAATCAAAATCAAGATAAAAGCTGCCAGTGTTTACCTCCCCATGGTCTCTCAGCCACATCTGTTTCAAGTGTCTCCTTCCATGCCCCCCAAGTCCCCGGTGCAAGCATACATAGCAAGCACAGCTTCTTCACGTCTCCCTGCTTCATGCGCCTCCTCCAGGTGTCCTTCTTGATCTCCATCTCTCTCTCCACTTCTCAGCCAGGTTGTCTCTTATCTCTCAGTCTTCTCGAGCTCCTCCTCCCTACCCAGCTCTACCCTTCCTTAGGGTGGTGCAGGGGACCTCCCCTTTCCCTGGGGATTACCATTACATGGTCCCCTCCCTCCCTCGCCGGAGCACCTTCCCCTGAGACCAGAACTTGGTAGGGAGTTAGAGGTGGGTCCTTCTAGCCAACGAGGGGAAATGCACAGTGAGGGGGCCCGCCAAACAGTCGAGGATGAGGGTGCAAGGTAGCTGGAGGGCAAGTCTGCGAGACCTACGATGGCGTTGCCAGAGAAGTGCTGTCATCCTGGCAGCTGAGGAGGTCAGGCTGCCTGCAGCTGCTCCAGGTTGTTACCATATTCCACGCCCGGAACGCACTGCTGAAGCTCCAGGACAGATGTGCTTGGATGTCAGTTTGCTGTCTGGGAAAAGGCACGCAGCCGGAAGCACTTGCTCAGACCAAGATGCCCTTGGTCTCTCAGTGTGAACCTTTTGTAGAGAGAGGATCCCTGTGGGGTTGTTTTTATTATTTAACTTTTATTTGGAAATAATTTCATCCTTGGAAAAGTTTTAAGAATGAGAAGAGTACAAGGAACTCCCAGGCACCAAGCCCCAGGCCCAGCTGGTGTTAACGTTTCCCCCACTTGCCACGTCACTTGCTTTCTTCTTGCGGGGGCATAGGTGTAGATATGCATAGTTGGTATCTTTCTTAATTGAGAGATTTGTGGACACCAAGACCCTTTGCCCTTCAGAAACTTCATATGGACTGCCTAAGAACAGGGACAACCTCTTACATAACCAAGGTGCTATTAGCAACTTCAGCAAGTTATAAGACACAGTAAGATACAGTAACATGCTTCACTGAGCATCTGTATTCCAATTTTTATCAGTAAGTCCAATTATGTCATTTATCTTCTGTTTCTCCTGCAGGAACCAGTCTAAGGTCTGGAGTTCCATTGCCTGTCATCTCTCTTTAGTTTTCCTTTTTTTGAAACATTTCCACAATCTTTGTCTTTCATGTCATTGCCAAAGAATACAGTTCCAGCTTTTATTCTAGTTTGGCCTCGGCCTGATGCTTTCTATCGATGGAGGGTTAGGTCAGGCCTCACTGACCTGGACACAGTGTGAAAGACGCGTGTGTCTCACAGGGCCCACCTCTAGAAGAAGATTGTGTCCCTCCCTGTGCCCTTCGTATGTTCATTCTGTTTACCCAAAGTGTTGTCTAGTTTCCCCACTGTGTGCTTATTATTTTTTACTTTGCAGCTAACAAGCAGTCTGTGGGAGGCATGCAGATATCTGCTCCTCATGAAAGTACCCCTTCAGCCTCAGCCTCCTACACTGGCTCTTGCCTGACCCACACTTCCCCACCCCAGCTGCAGGTGCCAATTCCCCTTCCAGGACTCCTTCCACATCCCGTAGTTGTCAGTTGGCAGGAGCCCTCCCTTCTCCTCATTCATTCATCTGTTTTTCAGTGGTTTAGAATTCCTAATGGTACTTAAATATTTTAGTGGTTAGTCCAGATTTGTCCAAATAAGAGCCCCTTCAATCTGTTTCTTGTGTTCCCGTGACATGTTTCTTGTGTTCCCCTAACATTTTTAAGGCACTCTGCTTGTGGACATAACAGCATTCCAGGTTTCTCTTGTAGTTACCTTGCTCCCACTCTAGAATCATCTTTAATTCTGAGGTGCTCCAGTTCCTTTCAGTCACAAATAACACTAAAGACCAAGGTTCAGCCACTGTGGAGTGTCTTAATTTCTTGATCTTCTCAGAAGACAGAACTAGGAAATATATGCATTTATCCATACATATACGTGCAAGTATATATGCACACATGGGTGCATATAACCATGATCATACACATACAGACTTTAGAAGTGAAGAGTTCACAGTCCATGCCAATAGGCTCTTTCTAGACCTTCCCTCATCTGTCTTTGTCCCTTCTTTTTGAAAATCCTGCCCCTCAATAGCAACATCAACACATTTCTCCATTTGTTTAACCCTTTAATACATCTGAAGTGGTCTGGAATTTGCCTATAATCAGAGAATTCCCTTTGAATGTCAATCTCTAATTTATCTCTAGTTTAAATCCATCAAATGGTTCCTACTAAATAACAAAAAATGAGCAAGTTAATGCAAATATAAGCAAATATTAGACTCTATCTCCCTGAGTCTGTCAAGAGCCCTACAAGCTTTAGGAAGGGCCATTCCAACTTTTCTGAGGGTGGCACATAGTTTCTACCTGTGATTAAATGAGTTTATGATCTGTTTAATATCACATACAATTTGACATTCTATTATAAGGAGTACTGTTGCTTTAAACTCTGTAACCAAGCCAAATTCTAAAAGAAGATAGTTGCTAAGGCAACTGGGCAAAGAGTTAATTAATTCATCAGTCATTATATGCAGATTAATCTGCCTGAGTTAGAATGGAGAGGTGCTTGTTCAATTTTTCCTTTTGAAATTAGCAGAGAAAAAGGTGCTATTTTTTCAATGTATAAGGGCCCTTCTGGAAAGGGCACCAGCTTTGAGAACACACAGCAGTTCCACCCCTTCCATATACCAGTGCTACTGTTAGACCCATATCCTTATCTGCAAAATGTGGATAATAATGTGCATATTCTGTTGTGATGATGGATGAGAAGCTAGAAATTAAGCACCTGTTGGTGTCTTTAAATTTAAGATTACAGGTGAGCTACAGGGTTAGCATACATTATTCTAGGAAATGGAACTATGTTTTTGTTCAGTTTCATAATTGACCACACACACACACACACACACACACATGTTCCCAGTGTAATCCAGACAGAATTCAGAGAACTTAATTGAATTTACATGTCCTTTCTTCATTACATTATTAATCTGCTTGAGGTCAGAAGCAGTGTCTAATTCACACTATGAGCTTGTTTATATATGTGTGTGTAAGCATTAAAAAAATATTTTTTGATGAATGAATGAATGAATGGATAAAAATGCACTACTCTAAAAGCATCCTGGGAGCTCCATCAGTCCTTCAGGGTCTACATTGCCACCTGCTGGTGAGAATCTGTAATTCAGTAAATATTTCTTAGTTTCTAAACAATGAATCAACTTCCTTTAATCAGAAGAGTTAAACACTGTATCCCAAAACCTCAAGTGAGAAAGAGCTCTCCTTTCTACCTTGTCATGATGAAGATTTTATATATTTACATATATATGAGATTTTATATATATATGAATTTTTTTCTTGTTCTTATCATGGTGATATTAATAATATAAAATTTACCCCCTGAACCATGCTTAAATGTACAGCACGATGACATTGTCCATTCACTTTGTCAAACTACCATCACCACAATCTACAGAACTTTTTCATCGTCCCAACTGAAACACTATCCCAACTAAACACTGACTCATCCCCCCACACAAGGCCCTCGCAACCACTGTTCTACTTCTGTCCCTAGGAATTCACTGCACATCCCTCATATCAGCGGAACCACACTGTATTTGTCTTTCTGTAGCCGGGTTATTTCACTGGGCATACTGCCTTCAGCGTTTATCTGTGATGCAGCATGTCAGAATTTCCTCCCTTACAACAAAATAATATCCCATTGTATCTATGGGTCACATTTATACATTCACCCATCATCTGTACATTTTGTGTTGTTTTCTAATACATCTCATGGTCTTTATGTCCCCAGCTACCACCTAGTGCTTTGCTCAGCTGAGTGAAATTAGTGGGGGAAGAACAATGCAATTTTTTTTTTTTCAATCTGTAAAAGTCTGCAGGCTTTGAGGACAGACAGAAGCCCTGCTCCTTCCAGGTCCCTATAGGATCTTCAGCCCAACAGTCTTATCTGCAAACCTTTATTGACTGTACTACAGTTTATTGTTCATGTAGCTACCTACTAGAAAAAAATCAGGAGCTTCTCAGAGACATCAACATTCTGCCTCATGTAGAGGGTTAAAATAAGTATGTTCTTTACATTAATGGGGGTGAGAAGAGCAATCACTACATGTATTGGGAGCTTATTTTTTCCAGGTACCATTATAAGATGAACTGATTCATTTCATTCTCACCATAACCCTAATGGTGGTGCCATTATTTTAACCAATTTACAGAGATATAAGTCACATGGTGCTCAAGAGGGGTGTGAGCCCAAACATTCTTACTCAACAGCTCATGTTGTTAACCACTAAGTGGCATATTTCTTGTGAAAGCTTAAATCTTAAGAAAAATTGCCATACCAAGAATATGTACTTTTCTGTGGTTCATCTGATTCATCCTACTTCTGAGACAGAATTTTCAGTTTGTCCATCTCCCTTTGTGTGATGCCAATTTCTTTTCCTTTGCTTTTACTGATGCATTTCTTCCTCAGCGTCTCTGTTCATCCCAATCCCACCACTTTTATTTTTTTAAAGATTTATTTATTCATTCATACAAGAACTGGGGTACAGGCCAGATGTGCAGCAGGGTGAGAGGATTCACCAGAGACAGAGCAGGGAACAGAACAGGCAGACTGACTGAAATACACTGCTGAGGGGAGCAGCGGGCAAGACAGGAGAGGTCTGCTGCATCATGTGGCAGGGGTTGAACTCTGGCCAGGGATCGAACTCGTGCTGCAGTGGCTGTGGATAGCCTCATAGTGTGTGTCTTAACCTCTTGTGCCACCAGGGCGGCCCAAACATATGTATTTAAATTAGATTTTTTCTCCTACTAATGTGTCTGGTGTTAATTTGATTACTTGACCAGTCAGAGAAGTACTTAGAGGGCTAGAGGATAATTTTGTCTCTGTTCCTACACTATAAAAAGACTAAGAAAATTCTAAGACTAATTTCTTACCTTCTTAAGCAGTTTAGAAGGAGAGTAGTGCACTCCATCCATTCAGGATAATGTGTGACAATATGTATGAACTTAGGGCTGGAAGCGGGCAGAGGGGCTCTGCAGAGTTGTGAGGGCCACAGAAATTGAGAGGAATTTGAATCATGTCTTTAAAAGTGGTGGGATTGCACAATACTAATGATAAAGAACTGATCACAAAAATCTACAAAGAGCTGATGAGACTCAACAAAAACAAAGAAAATAATCCAGTCAAAAAATGGGCAGAAAAGCTAAAAAGAAACTTCTCCAAAGAGGAAATGCAAATGGCCAACAGGCATATGAAAAAAATGTTCAACATCACTTGTAATCAGGGAAATGCAAATCAAAACTACAATAAGATACCATCTTACACAGTGAGAATGGCACATATTAAAAAAAAACTAGCAACGGGCCTCCCAGATGGCGCAGCGGTTGAGCGCTGGGTTGCAAAGCTGCCCGCGGCCTCTGCGGCGCTGGTTCGATCCCCAGCTGTTCCCCGGCCACCGGAGGAGGGTCCCACATGGCGCGCAGACCTCTCCTGCCGCCCGCTGCTCCCCTCAGCAGTGTACCTCAGTCCTTCTGCCTGCTCTGCTCCCTGCTCTGGCTCTGGTGAATTCTCTCACCCTCCCGCGCTTCTGACTGTACCCAGTGCATGTATAAACAAAAAACAAACAAACAAATAAATAAATAAAACATGCCTCTATAAAAAAAAAAAAAAAAACTAGCAACAACAAATGTTGGCGAGGGTGTGGAGAAAAAGGAACTCTTCTGCACTGTTGGTGGGAGTGCAAACTGGTCCAACCACTATGGAGAGCTGTGTGGAGATTTCTCGACCTACTAAAGATAGAACTTCCATATGATCCAGCAATTCTACTCCTAGGTATTTACCCAAAGGACACAGAAACATTAATTCCGAAGGGCACCTGCACCCCTATTGTTTATAGCAGCACTATTTACAATAGCTAAGCTATGGAAACAACCCAAATGCCCAAAAATAGATGACTGGATCAAGAAGATGTGGTACATATACACAATGGAATATTACTCAGCAATCAAAAAAGATAAACACATGCCTTTTGCAGCAACATGGATGGAACTAGAAGGGATCATACTCAGCGAAATAAGTCAGAAAGAAAAAGAAAAATACCGGATGGTCTCACTCATAGCAGGAATTTAGAAAACCTAAATAAGGGACCAGAAAAAAGACTAATTAATACAAAGTAAAAATAAAAATCAAGAAGCAACTATAAACCAGAGACACACTACGGGGTGGGGGGCAGGGAGAGGAAGGATTAAGGTCAAAATAAGGGGGGGTGCAATTATATGGGGAATATAACCAAAATGAAAATGCATACATTGTGCAAAAATGAAAAAATGATGTAAGAATTATATAAAATAAAATATTAAAAAAATGAAAATTGATGTAAAAATATATAAAATAAAATTTAAAAAAGAAATTTTTTCTTTGAAACAACATTAAAAAAAAGTGGTGGGATTGGGTCTCCCTGGTGGCGCAGGCAGTTGAGAACAGCTCTGTGAAGTTGTCTGCAGCCTCTGCAGCTTGGGCTCAATCCCGGCTGGCTGGGAGAAACCCAGATGGCGCGGCAGACCTCTCCTGTCTCGCCCACTGCTCCCCTCAGCAGTGTATTTCGTCAGTCTGTCTGTTCTGTTCCCTGCTCTGTCTCTGGTGAATCCTCTTACCCTCCCGCACATCTGGACTGTACCCCGGTTCTTGTATAAATAAAATCTTTAAAATAAATACATAGATACATACATATGTATGGTGAATTTAGATGGATATAAGTTTTAAAGTAAATGAGAAAAAACAAGGGTTTTTCTCCTGAGCTAAGGAATAGGATAGGGATCTGGGGCTTCAAGGAGAGAGTTGGTCTCCATGACAAAAGAACCAGAGCGTGTAATAACTCTCTTGGCCTGTCCTGTACATAGCTTTCTCCAACAGAAAGGTTGTTTCTGGAGATAACCTAACTCTGTGTAATTCCTTCAATCCTCATTCCCTTAGATAGGTAGTTAAGGGAGTTTCCCATGAGCCTCAGGGCCTTTGCTGACCTTGGCTTGAGGTAATCTACAAGTCAAAGTGGCATGTCTTAGGGTGGTCTGTCCTGGACATTCTGGGGAGACATCCTTCAGCTGTACATCTCTATAAATGATGGTCTGTGGGTAGAAAAAGCTTATGTTCCATGATATGAAGCTACATTGTGTAGATGCAGAATTGGATTGTTTAAACCATCTTTCCTTACAACATACTTATTTGCTTAAAATACAAAAATCATTGTCAGGCAGATAGTACCTGTATTTATTAAAATTAGGATCCATGTTACTGCATCAGGGCACCAATGTCCTGCTAGCAACAGGATACTGGTGTGCATTGAAAATGCACTGTATTACTTGTCTTTTTTCCTCCAAATCAGGAGGCTTTATGAAGTCTGGTTCACTTTCTAAGAAAATTTGTCAGAAAAGAACTCATAATCACTGGACACTTTCTCATCACCCAGAAACAACATGAAATTGAGTCTTTTTTTAAGGGAGAAGAAAAGAACATTGTTATTTTGAGGACTAGAAAATACTCAGCATCTAGAACTGAATAATGAAACTTTTATAATAAAATTTTCCTTAAGATTTGTTTTATTAGGGGCCTCCCCTGGTGGCGCAGCGGTTGAGCGCTGGGCTGCGAAACTGCCCTCAGCCTCTGCAGCGCCGATTCTATCCCTGGCCATCGGAGAGGGTCCCACATGGTGTGCAGACCTCTCCTGACGCGCCCACTGCTCCCCTCAGCAGTGTGTTTCATCAGTCTGCCTGTTCTGTTCCCCGCTCTGGCTCTGGTGAATTTTCTCACCCTCCCGTGCTTCTGACCGTACCCAGTGCTTGTATGAATAAATAAATAAATCTTTAAAAAAAAAAAAAAGATTTGTTTTATTAGGCCTTCCTGGTGGTACAAGGGGTTAAGCACAGAACCGTGAAGCTATCCACGGCCTCTGCAGCAGGAGTTCGATGCCCAGCCAGGGAGCTACCCACATGGTGCAGCAGACCTTTCCTGCTCCCCTCAGCAGTGTATTTCCTTCAATTTGCCTATTCTGTTCCCCACTCTGTCTCTGGTGAATCCTCTTACCTTCTGCACCTCTGGCATGTACCCCAGTTCTTGTATGCATAGTTAAATAAATCTTTTTAAAAAGATTTGTTTTATTTATGTACTTGTTTGCAATTTTTACATTTTACTTTGCCTGATACCTGTTCTTACTAATGAAAGAAGTATCTTTAAAACTGGTTAGACTGGGCCTCCCCGGTGGCGCAGCAGTTGAGTGCTGGGCTGCGAAGCTGTCCGCAGCTTCTGTAGTGCTGGTTCAATCCCCGGGCAGCCAGCGAGGTCCCACATGGGGTGCAGACCTCTCCTGCCGCCCACTGCTCCTCTCAGCAGTGTATTTCATCAGTCTACCTGTTCTGCTCCCCTCCATGGCTCTGGTGAATTCTTTAACCCTCCCATGCTTCTGACTGTACCCAGTGCTGTATAAATAAATAAATAAATCTTTTAAAAAACCAAAAACTGGTTAGACTATTTTTGTCAGTATTAAAATATATTAATTAAACAACATGGGCTTGAAAATCTGCTCTAGTCCATATTTTGTTAGGCTATTTGATATTAAAGAACAGAATTAAACAGAGATGCTACTCTTCATTCCTCAAATGTCAATTTTTCCTCCCCCTCCAGTCCTGGAGACCCTAATTTGATTTTCAGCTTGTAAAGTACATTTTAATTGCATTTATTTATTTTTATTACATCACTGTTAATTTTGGGACAGTATTTGGTTTCTCCCCTCAGGGGTGGTTGCTGTAGTTCTCCCACCACCATAGCGTTCATGATCTATCTCCCCCATTCCTTGCTCGCTCCCCCTGGCCTGCTGTATGCCTCAGATGTATGATCAGCTTGCAAGTTTTGTCTTATAAAGTACATTTTAAATGCAAATTTGATATGTGTGGTTTCTCTTGCAATGCATTAGCAGTTTACACATGGTCCTTGACCACCCTCTCTACCCTATAATCTGATCCAGGTGTGTGGTTTCCATAGGTTTTCAAATAGCAAAACATTGATAGTTTCATTTTGTTTGCAGATTATGTCTTCTGCCTTATAGGGTTTTGCTGTTTTATTTTTATGTATTCAGTTGTTGTGTTGACAACACTGCACTGACAAATGGGAGTCTTTGAGCAAGCTGTAGGATGTAGGATGCTGCTGAAGAGCAAGATCCTAGCCTTTTTATTGATAGAATAAATCATACAGCATCAGTTGTGAGGGGAAGAAGAACACAGAGAAAGGGAGGAGTGAAACTAGAAAATGTGCTTTGTCATCTATATTACCAGGGGTTGTGAATCTGCCTTCCAGGCACTTCTCCTCTGCTTGATGACTTGGTGTTGTAATTAAGCTCAAGCCCTAGATCTCCAGCTATGGTTTCTATCTTTTCAACAAGGCTTTCCACTGATCAGCTTCTGGGGTCCCTTGTCATACATCAGTCCTCGGCCCCCAGGTCTTCCTGGTCATATCTTGTGATGTCAGGAGTAAGTCAAGTCGGGAGTAAGTTTACGCATCAGTCATCAGCCCCCTAAGTGTTCCTGGTCATACCTCATGTGCATAGCCTTCTCAAGGTGGTCAAGCTTTATGCTCTTGGTTGATTTGAAAGGCACCTTTTTTAGGTTTGGCTCTTGTAACTGACTAACTGGGCAGTTCTGACCTTGTACAGGAATGCAGAACTGCAGGTAACAAAAATGGTAGCTGAACAGGCCACTTAGGATTAGCAGATCCACATTTAGTATCCTCCTGACCTGTTTTTGTGCTATATTTAAATTCCTACCTGTGACACTGAGTTATTTATTACAATGACAGCATTTCAGTCATAGGTTTTTGGACACATGGCTAAATTCAAAACACAATTAACAGGTCCTCCCTGGTGGCGCAGGCAGTTGAGCACTGCACTGTGAAGCTGTCCACAGCCTCTGCAGCATGGGTTTGATCCTGGTCGGCCGGCGAGAATCCCACATGGCATGGAGACCTCTCCTGTCTCGCCTGCTGCTCTCCCCAGCAGTGTACTTCGGTCCTTCTGCCTGTTCTGTTCCCTGCTGTGTCTCTGGTGAAAACTCTCACCCTCCCGTGCATTTGGCCTGTACCCCGGTTCTTGTATAAATAAATACATCTTTTAATAAATTTAAAAAAAATAAGTAAAACATACCTTCTTACTAATTCACTGTTATTTTGATTCCTAAAATTGCCAGTTAAAACAAGACATTATCACTACCTTTTATGGATGGCATCTTCAAAAGTAATATTACTTTTACTTTGCTAGAGAAGTTTAAAAAAATGTAATCAGTGACAAAGATGGGCACTATATGGTGTTCAAGGGAATAATCCCTTAAGAAGAGATAACTTTCATTGATATGTATATACCAACACAGGTGCATACAAATATATAAAACAATTAAAATGACACATTGACAGCAACACAATAATAGTAGAAGATTTCAATACAACACTTACATCAGTAGATAGATCATCCATACAGAAAGTAAAGATGGAAATAATGACCTTGAATGAAGTAATAGATCAAATGAATATAATAGACATTGGCAAAGCCTTCTATCACCAAAGATATGAACAACCAACCATTCCCTCAAGTGCACATGAAACATTCTCAAGGATAGATCATATGGTGGGACAGAAAATATGTCTCAAAAAATATGTGAAAATAGCATCTTCTGAGTACAATGATATAAAGTTAGAAATCCACCACAATAGGAAACCCTGAAAACCCCAAGTATATGGAGAGTGAACAAAACTTTTGAATAACTCCTTGGTCAGTGAAGTGATATTAAGAGGGATTGTGAAACACAACAATAAAGGACCAGATCAGCAGACAGAAAAGTCTCAAACAATCTAACTTTACATCTGAAGAAACTAGAAAAAAAAATAAAACCAAAAATCAGTGGATGGAAATAATAAAAATTATAGCATAAATAAATGAAATAGAAACCAAAATATGGGAAAGGTGGAGAGCAAGACATGGAAGGTGCCCAATGGACTATGGTATAGGACTATGGGTGCCTTAGTGGTGGGTGTGTTATGGAAACATACTCTGAAGGAGTGTGATCATGTACCTCTGAATGATATAAAGTGGTGTAAACCAATGTTGGCAAAATAAAATAAATTGTTAAAACAAACAAAAAAGAAGCAAAAAAGATAATACAAAGACCAATGAAGCCAAAAGTTGGTTCTTTGAAAGGATCAGCAAAATTGATAAACCCTTAACCAGTGTCACTAAAAAAAAGAAGAGCAAAAACTCAAAAGAATCAGAAATGAAAGAAGTAAAATTGTAATAGATACTGCAGAATACAAAGCATCATTAGAGACTACTATGAATGTCTGTGTTCAAACAAGTTGGACAACATAGAAGAAATGGAAAAATTTTTAGTCACACAACCTTCCAAGACTATACCAGGATGAAATAGACAACTTAAACAGACCAATCACAAGCATAGAAATCAAAGGTGTAATCAAAACTCTCCCCAAGAACAAAAGCCTAAGGCCAAATTGCTTCGCTAATGAGTTCTGCCATGCCTTCACGAAGAATCTAATGCTTGTGCTTCTCAAACTCTTCAAAAAATTGAAGAAAGGGGAGAGGAGAAAACAGGGGTGAGGAGAACACAGTGGGCTATGGTGGAGGACTGTGGGTGCTCTGGTGGTGGGAAAGCTATGGTGACCACACCTGAGGGAAGAAAACCTATATTGTGGAAAAAAAACAATGATGTAAAATACATCATTAATAAAAAATAAAATTATTAAAGGAAAAAAATTGTAGAGGGGGAAGTTCTCAGACACATTTCATACCGTGATCCCAAAACCAAACAAAGACAGCACAAAAAAAGAAAAGTCTATGTCAGTATTTTTGATGCTTCAATAAAATTTTACTGAAAATATCAAATCCAGCAGTATATTATGAGAATCATTAATTATGACCAAGAGGGATTCATTCCAGGTTGTTTTCACATACACGAATTGTTCAGTGTCATTCAGCACATCAACAAAATGAAAGATAAAAATCACAGGATTATTTCAGTAGACATTCTAAAAGCATTTGAAAAGTCTTAGCAACCATTTATGATTTAAAAATATGGGGTCTCCCTGGTGGTGCAGCAGTTGAGCGCTGGGTTGCAAAGCTGCCCGCAGCCTCTGCAGCGCCGGTTCGATCCCCGGCTTCTCCCCGGCCACCAGAGGAGGGTCCCACATGACGCGCAGACCTCGCCTGCCGCCCGCTGCTCCCCTCAGCAGTGTACTTTGGTCCTTCTGCCTGCTCTGCTCCCCGCTCTGGCTCTGGTGGGTCCTCTCACCCTCCCGCGCTTCTGACTATACCCAGTGCTTGTATAAATAAATAAAAATAAATCTTTAAAAATAAATAAATAAATAAAAATAAAAATACTCTCAACATAATGGCAATAGAAAGAACTTATCTCACATACTAAAGTCTATATGACAAGCCCACAGTCAACATCATACTCAATGGTGAAAACCTGACTGAAAGCATTTTCCCTAAGTTCAAAAACAAGACAGGGATGTCCACTTTCACCATTACTGTCCAACATAATACTGGATGTCCTAGCCAGAGAAATTAGTCAAGAAAAGGTCATAAAGAGAATCCAGATTGGAAAAGAAGTGAAAAAGTGAAGCTATCACTATTCACGGATGCCATGATAATATACATGGAAAATCCAGTAGACTCAACAAAAAAAGTTACTAGGAAAAAAATAAATGAATACAGTAGAGCTGCAGAATACAAAATCATTACATAAAAATATGTTGCATTTTTATATGCAAACAGTGAATTAAAAGGGGGATATATTAAAGAAACAGTCCCATTTACAATTACACTAAAAAAAATGGTGAAACACTTGTGAGTACATTTAACAAAAGAGGTAAGGACTATACACAGAAAACTTTGAGAAACTGTTAAAGAAAATAAAACACAAAGAAATGAAAAAATATCCCATATTCATGAACTGGAAAAATAAACATTGTTAAAACTTAAATAAACATATTTAGCTTATTAACTAAAACAATTTACAGATTCAGTGCAATACCTGTCAAGATTCCTATGACATTTTTCAAGGAAGTAGAACAAACAATTATAAAATATGTACGGGACCACAGAAGATCCAAATAGCCGAAGCAATCATTAGAGAAAGGAAGACAATTCAGGTATCACACTCCTGACTTCACACTATATTACGCAGTGATAGATGTGTGATATTGGAACAAAAACAGAAACACAAATCGATAGAATAGAGAGCCCAGAAGTAAACCCACATTAACATGAACAGTTAATCTTTGACAAAGGAGCCATGAACATACAGTGAAGAAAGGAAAGCCTCTTTAACAAATGGTGCTGGAAAACTTGGAGAGTGGTACATAGCCATTTACTTATATGTCTGTGTGTGTGTGTGTGTGTGTCTGCATATATGTATATATAAAGAAAATATATGTGTATATATATACTATAGATATATATTAGTTATTTAACCACACACAAAAACTAATTCAAAATGGATTAAGGGCTTGAAAATAAGACTTGTAACCATAAAATATATTTAAAAAAATAGGTGATACACCCTTGGACATCAATCACAAAGATGTATTTGGGGATGCAACTGAACAGCAAAGGAAATAAAAGCAAAAATAAGCAAAAAGGACTGCATAAAGCTGAAAAGATTTTGCACTTTGAAAGAAGTCACCACAAAAGTCAAAAGGCAAACTGTAGGGTAAATGGTTTTTCAGGCTTTTCTGCCCATCCACCATTAGCATTGCCCTGCCTGGTGGGGCACCTGCAGTTGTTATATTGTTGCAAACTGTCTTATTTACTTCTGTGGGCCATGGGAAGGGTAATGAGAGATAGTTACCAAGAGAATTGGAAGCAGAAGCAAGAGAGAGGCAGGAGAGAGAAAGAGAGAAAGAGGCAGAGAAGCCCAGAGTGAAGACTTGCTGGGGGCTTGGAGGCCTGCTGGCCTCCTAGCCCCCCTCCCCCAGCACCCCTGCCTGCCGTGTACCTGTTTGCCACACTACCAATACAGCTCAATAAAAGCCTGAGAAAGCCACCGAGGGCTCCAAGACTCTCCTTTACCCATCTGCTCAGATCATAGATAACCTGCTCTGTGCCCTTCCTGCCACTACAGCAACCTACAGACTGGAAGAAGGTATTTGCCTATCTGATGAGAATTAATTTCCAAAAAATATGAAGAACATATACATCTCAACAACAGCAAAATAGAGTTCAATCAACACAAAATAAGTAAAAGACCTAAAGAGATACTTTTAAATAAGACATTTCACATCAAATGTAGCACATGAAAAAATGCTCAACATCACTTTTTAAGGGCAATACAAAAATACAAATCAAAACCACAATGCGATTCTATCTTACACCTGTGAGAATAGTCTATAGCAAAAAAAAAAAAAAAATACTGGAAACAACAAATATTGGTGAGTAGGTGCCAGAAAAGGAACTCTCATTCCCCATTGGTGAGAATGTAAATTGGTGCAGTCTCTGTGGAAAATAGTATGGAGATCGCTCAAGAAAACAAAGTGGAAATACTATATGATCAAGCAATACCAACTACTAAATGAAGAGTTTATGGAAAATATGCTTAATGAAATACTACTCAGTTATTTAAAAAATGAAATAGTGCATTTGGGGACAAAATACATGGATCTTGAGGTGATTGTACTAAGTGAAATAAGTCAGAAAGTGAGAGACAGTTACCAGCTGGTTTCACTAATTTTCAGAATATACATAACCAAAGAAAGCAAACTGGAAAAGCACAACAGAAATATTGCTTAGACTCTGTGAAAAATTAACTGATTGCCAGAGAAGATGGGGGAGCTGGAAAGAGGATAGAAGGTAATACGGTATTGACCTTAGAGCTTTGGTGGATGAGCAATGCACACCAGTGATTGATTTTTGTGTATAGTTGGGAGATCACCCACCATGATGTTTGAAAAACTGGTTGTGGCTTTTAGTTTCTTGGAGCACTGTGATACCATTGAATTAGTGACTATTCACATGTTCTGAACTATTTTGTGCTTCTTCTTTTAATGCATTTGATATATCTGTTTCAAGAATCCTAGTGCCATTTTGATCTAAAGAACAAAATGCTAAAATCACAAAAAAAAAAATTAAATGCCTAGAAGTAAACCTAACAAGATAAAAGATCTATACAAAGAAAACTATAAGACATTGTTAAAAGAAACAGAAGGCAGCACAAAGAAATGTAAAAATATTCCCTATTCACTGATTGGAAGAATCAACGTTGTCAAAATGACCATCTAACCCAAAGTAATACATAGATTCAGTGCAATCCCTATAAAAATGTCTCTAATGTCATTTTTCAAAGAACTAGAATGAACACTATTGAAATTCATATGGAATCACAAAAGACTCTGGATAGCCAAAGCCATCCTGAAAAAAAAAAGAATGAAGTCACAATTCAAACTATGTTACAAAGCCATAATAATTAAAACAGCCTGGTACTAGAACAAAAAAGACAACAATGTAATATAATCAAGAGACCAAAAATAAACCCACATTTATATGGAGAGTTAATCTATGACAAAAAGGCCAAGAACGTACACTGGAACAAGCATATCCTCTTCAATAAATGGTGCGGGGAAAACTGGATAGCTGCATGCAAAAGAATGAAACTAAACCACGTCTCTCAACTATACACAAAAATCAATTCAAAATGGATGAAAGATTTGGAATGTAAGACCTGAAACCACAAAACAACATAGAAGAAAACATAAGCAAAACACTGCATGACATAAGCTTCAGTGATGTCTTTAGGGATTCGTCCCCAACAGCAAGGAAAACAAAAGAGAACATAAACAACTGATCAAACTAAGAATTTTCTGCACAGCAAAAGAAATCATAGCTAAAATGAAAAGAGCTTCTGCACAGCAAAAGAGACAATAACAAAAACAAAGAGAAACCCCACCGACTGGGAGAACATTTTTGCACACAACGCTAATGATAAATGACTGATCACAAAAATCTGCAAAGAGCTGATGAGACTCAGCACAAACAAAGAAAATAATCCAGTCAAAAAATGGGCAGAAGAGCTAAAAAGAAACTTCTCTGAAGAGGAAATGCAAATGGCCAACAGGCATATGAAAAAATGTTCAACATCACTTGGGAGAAAATATTTGTACACCACATACCTGACAAGGGATTGACATCCAAGATCTACAAAGAACAGATACAACTTAACAATGAGAAAACAACCCAATCAAAAATGGACAGAAGAATTAAACAGACACTTCTCCAAAGAAGACATATAAACTAAAAGTAAGCACATGAAAAAATGTTTGCTATCACTTATCATCAGGGAAATTCAAATCAAGACCACAGTGAGATACCATTTCCCACCTGAGAGAGGCCCATATCAGAAAGACCAGAAACAACAAATGCTGGTGAGGATGTGGAGAAAAGGGAACACTCCTACACTGCTGGTGGGAATGCAGACAGCCCAACCCTTATGGAAAGCAGTATGGGATTGTCTCATAGTATTAAAAATGGGTCTGCCATACAGCCCAGTAACTCCTCTCCTAGGCATCTACCAAAAAAATTCAGAAACACTAATTCAGAAGGAAACTTGCCCTTCCAAGGTTATTGCAGCACTATTTACAATAGCCAAATTATGGAAACAACCTAAATTCCCAAAAACAGATGAGTGAATCAAAAAGAAGTGGTGTACACACACACACACACAAACCCCATATATATATACAATTACTATATATATATACAATTACAATATATATATACAATTACTCAGTGATCAAAAAGATAAACTCATGCCATTTGCAGCAACATAGATGGAGCTGAAAGGGATAATAAAAAGTGAAATAAGTCAGAGAAAGACAAGTAGCAGACAGTGCTTAAAAACTAAAAAGCTGACTATAGAACTGAAGCATTCAGAGAGGGTAGGGGATAGAGAAAGAGTGAGGACTATAATAACATAAGGAAAAAATTAATAAAAAAATAATTAAAAAAATAAAGAACAAAGTGGGAAGGAAACACAGTGGACTATGGTTGTGGACTCAAGGGTGATTTGGTGCTGGGTGTACTATGCTGGTAATGCCTAGTAAGGGTATCCTCACCTCTCCTGTCTCCTCCGCTGCTCCCCTCGGCAGTGTGTTTCGGTCAGTCTGACTGTTCTGTTCTCCCCACCCTTCTTGTGAATCCTCTTACCCCCTGCATCTCTGGCCTTGTACCCCAGCTCTTGTAAGCATAAATAAATAAATCTTAAAAAATATTTTTAAAATGTTAAAAAATAAACTAAAGTAGCAATAAAGAAATATCAGTTAAATTTTTAAATAGATTTTTAAGTTAAATTCCATATGCCCACTATCATATGCTATATAGTGCTCTAGCCATTGTTCAAACCTTGTCATAAACTGAATTTCCTTGAATTTCTTCATAGAGTTGTTTTTTATCGTTCTGTGGGGAACCTCTTTACAGTGGGAAACAAATGTGTTTTTATTGCTGTCATGGACTTGAGTTCAGCTATCCAGTGGACAGGTGACAATTTTTTAAACATTTGCTGACTTCAATCAGAACAACTGAGACAAAAGTAAATTTTTAAATCATGAATCAAAATTTACAAAACCAAATGTAAAAGAAATTTGAATGATTAAATGTTCAAATGTAGGAAACTATCAGGGATACCCTGTCTTAAACATTAACAGTTGTGCGGAAAACTCCGCTTTGTTTTACCTTTGCCCTTTTGCCCCAAACTTTGTGCTTTTTCCTCCGCCCCCCAATTTTCCTTGAATTGACCAGAACCTTTCCTAGCCTGCTTTGGGGCACAGCCAATTCCCGACCTGCGGTGGATGCCGCCCCGCTCAGCGGCAGCTGGGCTCAGGGCAACCAGCCCTCCATCTCTGCGGTTGGATGTGAGCCGCGAGGTGCCGGGCTGCGCGGCTCTGCCGTTGCCTGGCAACAGATGCGGGCGCCGCAGGCAGCCCTGCACTGCTCTGCCCGCTCCCCCACAGCTCCGCCCCCGCCACTCCAGGTGAGCCAGCTGGGACTCTGCATTCTGATCCCATGGCTCAAAACCAAATGAGCATCAGCTTCCTAGACCCGAGGAGGAAAAGGACTGGTGACTGTGTTAAAGGAGGGAGAGAGGAAGGGGTGGGAGGGGCATGGAGGAAAGAAAAAAGAAAAGAAAAAGAAAAACAAGGAATAAAATGACTTGAGCAAGATTGACTTTACATTCCTTTTAAGAAATGTTGCATCACTTTATAAGGACATTGCCCTTGCGTGTTATCATTGCATCGTGGGACACACTGTAGGTCATGCAGATACTGCAGCCCAGTTACAGAGTTTACACACAGATGTGCCTCTTATTCACCCCTCTAAGCTTCTGTAAAATAATAGTGACAATAGTTCATTTTTGGTTATTAAAATACTAAATCAGTTATTCCATGGGTAGGATTTAGCCCAGTGCCAGCAATCTTTAGATAAGTAGTAGAAGCTATTTTGCATGAATAAATTATCATTATATTATCTACACATTAACTTTCTGGGCATATTATAGCAGGTTTTTCATCATATCTAGTCATTAAGTTGCACTTGTAAAAAGTATATTTAATTTCTTGATCTCAACAAGTGGAAACCTTTTGCTGTATTTTTAGGATAACTGAGTATTGGGCTGCCTTAAAAGTATAGTTTCTGGGTTCTAATTCTTAATTCTTCATTTATAAGTTTTCGTGGGTCTCTTTTTGTCCACTTTCTTCCCATTAACAACTTATACAATCCTTGGCATTAAAACAATTGACAAATCTTTATAAACATTCCACTATGTTACATTTTTTGCTTGCCTTCTGACGGCCCCCTTAGCTATAGTCCAGGCTGGTAGATGTAGCCATGTGTGAATGTGTGTGGCCATTTACACAGTGTGGGCCTGACAATGGTCCTAACATAGTCTTCTCCACAAAGCCAGATCTCTCCCTCACTCCCATACAGTACCATACACTATGATGCTTCTGCTTCTGAGGAGAAGAGTAATTTATTTCCTTTTTTAAAAGTAGTCTTATTTTCAAAATAGTACTAAACTGGAGACATAATTTATTAATTTAAAATCTGAGAACCCAAACTGGGAACAGAAGCTATCTTTGCCTCAAGGATTCAGGCATCCATTCAATCCTGTTTCTCCAGGCAGCTCCTGAGCCAGGCACTGAGCTAGGCACAGGGGCTAAGGGCAAACTCAGCCCCTGCCTTGTGGAGTCCAAAACCCAGTGGAGTTTTGAAAGAGCTGTTTGGGGAGAGCAAGCAGTTGGAAGGATGGCTGGAGTTTATATCACGGCAGTGGGAGGACCATGCCTGGAGACTTGTATGTGGTGATATAGTGACATGGTCAGATTTTGTCACTGTGGCAACATAGTGATTCAAAATCCAAACTAGATTCACAATTGAAGACCATGACAGTGGACAGGACAGGACAGCTGTGTTGGAAACAGATCCACTGGGACACAGTGGCTTTGGGAGTTTGCATGAAGAAAAGGAAGTCAAGGATGACTGACTTGTGATCTGGAGAGCCAGGGGTCTGAGTCACATGGAGAGAGAGAAAAGGAGCAGGTTTGAGGAATGGGGGTGGCCGGGGGAAGCAGGGGGTGAGCTCTGTCCTTACAGACAGTGTGAGGCATGGAGGTGGCAGTGGACTTGGGGACTGTGGTGGACAAGAAGCTGACTGCACTGGAGATCAGACACAGACTGTCAGAACTGTGTGCACAGAGTATGGAGGATATAGGGAACCCCGCCAGGAGCGTGTGTGCCTAAGAAGAGGAAGGCTGGGGAGGTGGATCCACTCCCTGAAGGAGCCAAGGTACACTAGAGTGTGAGCAAGAAATGAAAACAGCCATGGAGTGGAAAGCCAAAGGACAAGAGAGTCTCTAGGGGATCAGAAACCAGCTCCACAGAGAGGTCCAAGAAGCATGGTTTAGCCCCTGGGAGGCCAGTAAGGTCGTGGGTGGGATATTTTATGTGTAGGAAGAGGGCCCCAAGCCAGGGACCATGAGCTGAGATGTGAGCAGGAAGTAAAGAAGAACAGGGAGATCAGGTTCTCTTTTCACTCTTGACCATGGATGGCAGGAGGAAAATTGATGAAACTAAAAAAGGTGCGCTCAGATTTAATTGGGGTCTGCCCAATTAATTGAATGTGAGCTCTTGAAGAACAGGCCAGTAGAAAAGGGAGAGGTTGGTAAAGAGGGGAGAGGCAGAGAAGTAAAGTGAGTTCCACCAAGCCCCTGGGAGCCAGGAGCAGAGGCTGGGCGGCCCTGTAGGAGCACCGCTGGGGATGACATTTGCTCTCTGTGAAAGCGAAGGCCAGGCTCAAAGAGAGGGGGATATGGTGGCTTTGGAAAAAAAGTGAGGGACTTGAGGTCTGAGCCAGCCAAAGGGCTGGCTTGCAGCAATGCAGCAGAAATGATCTTGTCCAATGCTCAGTGATGGTTGGTTCCCCATGACTCCTGTCCCTTCACTTCAGTGGCCCTCTCTCCACCACGTGCAGCCGTGGGACATGCAGCGCCCCCACCTGGGGTGGCTAGAGCTACAATAAGGGACCGGAGGGGCCTTCACACTCTGACAATACGGGAGAAACACTGGCCAGTCGCTTGCCCTCTCTTTGCTGCTGGGCTGCTGTGCCAAGTTCGATGCCACAGTGCCTTCTAGAAAAGTAGTAGAGCTGTTCAGAGAACTCCAAAGGAGAAACGGGGGCTGAGGTAAAGACAGAAGGCAAGGGAGGCGGCGGCGTGGGTGCGCTGGAATAGTCTAGAAAATGAGTGCAACAAAGGCGGTGTGACTGGTGAGCCTCTTACAGATCCTCCTCCCTGATAGAATATGCATGATCCTGCTCGAGTCCTCGCCTGCCTGCGAGCAGGGAGGCGTCGGAGGGAACGTAGGGGAGCGCACGCCCAGACCCACTCTCCCGGGCTCGGGGTGCGAGAGCGCACGCGGCCGCGGTCCGGACCCCACGCGGGTGAGCCTCCCGCGGGTCGGGCTCCTGGAGGTCAGTTCCCTGCCCCTCCGACCCAGTGGGCGTGAGCGCCCCTCTACGATCCCAGCCCCGCCACCCCGGAGCCTGCCAGCTCCCCTTCCCTCCACGCGGAGACCCCGGGGGGGCGCAGACCCGGGAGGGGTGGTGCGAGGGCAGAGCCCGCGCGGGCGAGCTGCAGGTGCCCACGGTCGCCTTTGACGGGACCCGGCGGCGCGCTCCATCCCTCTGCGCAGCAGACGGTCCCCACCGGCGGGACCCCCGGCACCCGGCGGAGCGCGCCCTCACCCCTCGGGGGTCCAGACTGCGCGCCTCGGGCTGCGCCGCCGGGGGCGGGGTTGAGGGCACCGAGCTCCGCGAGGGGCGCCGGGCGCGCGGGGGACGCAGCGCCACCTCGGCTGACTCCAGCGCACCCCTCGCCCTAGGGCCAGCCCCGCTCCCTGTGTGTGATTTACGCCGCAGATCATTCTAAATAGTTATCTTTAAAAAGCATTTTGACTCCGAGCGTCTTCCTTGCATCCTTTTTAGCTGGGAGTTGGCGGTGGGCAGAGGGAGGGAGACGACACGACTGCTCTGATCGGAACACACCGAGACCAGACCGGCTCTTTCAGCAGCTAGGAAGAGAAGACGTCACAGGAGCCACACACATCTGCACATTTTGTGCCCATTCCTAACGGTGCCTGACGTCCAGCCAAGCGGGCAGGCATGGGGTGTTTGGGTAACAGCAAGACCGCCGAAGACCAGGGCGTCGACGAAAAAGAAAGACGCGAGGCCAACAAGAAGATCGAGAAACAATTGCAAAAGGAGCGCCTGGCTTACAAAGCCACTCACCGCCTGCTGCTACTGGGTAAGGGGCGCGGTGGCCTGGGCCCAGCGGAGCGCGAGCCGGGAGCCGCCGGCGCGAGGGCCTGGCGGGCAGGGCCGGGCGGGAGCCTCGCGCGCCCTCGCCCCGCTGAGCCACCGGGCCCTGGGTCTCCCGCCGCCCCAGCGCAGAACTGGCTCGTGCTGGAAAACGACTGAGCAGGGGTGGGATTATTGTTCAGTCTGGGTCGATGTGAAAGGGCAACGGTATCATGCTGCAAATCCCAACATTCTTTTTGTTTATTTGTAGGAGCTGGTGAGTCTGGGAAAAGCACTATCGTCAAACAGATGAGGATCCTGCATGTAAATGGCTTCAATCCAGAGTAAGGAATGATCATTATCAGCTTTTGCTTCCAAACTGCTTGCAGCTTTGTCACTTGTCGCCCAGTCTTCCCAAAAGTGCTTTCTTCTGAACAGTTAATTTTGGTCGTTAACTAGACCTTTAACAACAGAAATTTGTTGTTGAATGTGTTTTAATTAGACAAAGTCCTTTTCAATTAATGTCTAGGAAAATATTAGCAATTTGTTTAACAAAGTATGATGTTAGTCTTCTCTCCCTGTCATTTATCCGCATTTATTCCAATCCATAACTATCAACATGGATATATTAAAAAAATAATTTACAAGTATAGTTCTGTTGTTTTTCTTCTGCCATTTTTGTGTAATCTCTGTGGGTACAAATTAGAAATGGGTGATGTTTTCCTTTCCTGAGTAAAAACTTTGCAGTTCTTGCAGCTTTGCTGCTCTTGAAGCTCTAGTAAAATCAGTTCAACCCTATGCTGCAGCTGGAAATTTAAAAACCCACTTCATTGATTCAAGTCAGTGCTAAAGGTAAATTAAATTAATAGCAGTTCTTTTTTAATGCAGGGAAAAGAAACAGAAAATTCTGGACATCCGGAAAAATGTTAAAGATGCTATTGTGGTAAGGACTTTTTTGTTTTACCAGAAAGGTAAAACTGTGTAGATTGAACTGCTGTATTTTAGATTATCATATATAGAGCATAACTGTTATCTTTATCCACACCTTTTTCTCCTTTATTTCATTTCAGACAATTGTTTCAGCTATGAGTACTATAATACCTCCTGTTCCACTGGCTAACCCAGAAAACCAGTTTCGGTCAGACTATATCAAGAGTATAGCCCCGATCACTGACTTTGAATATTCCCAGGTAAGTAAATCTTTATTGTAATACTTAAATGGTGCAAAATGAACTTGCTTACTGAGCGTCAATGTTAATTCATTATTTAACTTTCTTCAAAATCTAACTCTCTGCTTAAAAGAAATGGTTTGTTTATACTGAAATATTTGCGTTTGTTAAAATGTTAACATTAGAATTGTAAGAAAGGCTTCTGTGAATGTGTTGGTGAGGTTAATTATCAGGAAGACAATAAGAAATATTGATGGTATTTTCGCTCATATGTATTTCTGAGTTAATAATTAAGCATTTTCCCAGATAAAAAGAGTAAAGAAATAGTTCATGGTATAGGGCTGCCTCCATGGAAATAATAGGAAGAAAGAACTCAATTTATTTTGAAGATAGCATCTTTCAGATCAAACAAGAGGAGAATGCATGCTTTAATAAAAAGACGTTGTTCACTTCTGAATGTCTGCTGTTTGATGTATGATGTAGTTGCTTCATACCTGCAGTGTTTGGAGCTGTTTTCCTAATCACAGGGATGGCAGTATTATTTATGCAAAAAGCTGATCTGAGTACTGGTTTTCTCTCATTTGGTGGATATATATTTCTTTAAAATGCTGTTTAAGCATGTTTTGATTAAGCGTGTTTCAAAGGCAAATGTATTTGCTAACTTCTCAGAAAACAAGTCGTGTTATAGCTGACTCTGTGTGCGTGTGCATTTACTGTGTGTTCCTATCAATCACGGTGTTTCAGGGTTTTCACTACCTGGCCAGGTGAAATGTTTTTCATTCTCAAAATGCCCTCTGGGAAGGAATATACACAGAGCCCAGGGGGTCGAACAGGCAGGCCATCCCTGCTGACTGAAGTACAGAAGGTGGCATCACGCTGGCCTACCTTCTCTTTAGCAAGCTTTGGTGTCTACTCTAAAGGATCTGTATCCAGATGGCAGATAATAATTACGTTTTTTTTATAGAAAAACTATTATTTGCATCCTCTTCTGTGGTTTTTACTTCTGATGAGTATGCCAGTGCTGCCAGTGAAATCTCTAGAAATTGTAATAAGAAGGAAGTTGAGGTAGTGAACTGACTGGAAGATGGAGCTGAGACATTTAACATAGCAGGCACATTATTTTTTACTAAACTGTGACTTTAGTGGGATGACTTGGAGGGGTTTAATGGGAAAAAATGCGGAGGGTAAGCAGTACTCCACCAGCTAGAGCTATTGCCACACTCTATGATAGTGTACATATTGCAGAAGTCACCCAAAACTATAAGGTCCTAGCTGAAATTTTGTGTGGCATTCCCATTCAGATTTTGACTTACACATTTATAGACACATGTTTGAGTTCTTAATTTTATATGGTCATATTTGCCTAAAAGTTATCATAAAAGAATCTCAATGTGGTTCTCGTTTAGGAAATAATTATTCTTGACATATAGTGAGAAATTAGGATAAAGATGTATTAATCCATCACACAAGTCCTTTCTTCTGTTTATGACAAACTATACAATGATAAGGGAAACAGTAACTCCCACATGTATTACTACAAAGGACTCTAAAGCATCTAAGTTGCCCAAGCGTTTTTGAACTAAAACATGAATAGATTTAAAAAAAAAAAAATGAATAGTTTTAATAAAGTAAAAGTCAAGAAACCATTTTCTTTGAATTCACATATTTTTATGTTAAGATGAAAGATACATTATATGTTAGATGTGAAAGATATGTTAAGGCTACTTGAATATTATTTTCAGAACCCATAATTAATTATCAATAAAATAGAAGGAAATTGGGAACCAGCAGAATCTGCAAATGTAATTATAATGTTTCCAGAAAGCATTTTTGGTAGTTTTAAATCTTAATGTTCTGTTGTCATATGTGTCTATGTTTATGTTAAATGTGATTGTTTGTTTATAATAGTCACATATAAATGAAACAATTGATATTTTATATAACTTTCTGAAAATGCAATTTTATATCAGTGAATTATATATATATTAATTTGCACACAATTTTCATTTACTCCAGAGTGATGTGAAATATTTACATCACTTATGTTATTAGATTGTGTTACTTTGATTAATTCTAAGAATCCTATCAAGATAAATTTCTCACTTACACATTAGTTAACACTTGGTGCATTGAGAGAAAATTAACCTTTATTTAAAGATGTGTTTCTGTAAACATTATAAAAGTGGGACTAAATGAGGTATTTTAATAGTAAACATAATACTAATGTACTAAATATAATACATTTTTAAGATCCAATCCTAGAGGAAGCCTTTCATTGTCCCAGTCTAATTCCTTGAGGGTATTAAGTTTACTTTCCTAGAGAGATAAAGCATTTTTGAACCAAATATATTTTATCATTAAAAATTAATTTTAAAATAAGAATATTTTAAAATTCTACATGAGATTCCTCTTTATAATAAAAATTCCAAACTTATCTTAGTGTTATCTTAAGAATTTCCTCTAAAAATATCACACTTATGTTTACCTTTGTTCCTTTCCTCTTTATATTGCCTTTTGAATTTCAATTGAATTATGGGAAACTTAAGTTGTAATAGAAAGAAAGACCCAGATTTATACCGGATAGCATTTTTTAAAAAGGAAGAATAAGGAAAGAGAAGACACATGGCTGAGACATGTGCAGTATTTAATTCATCCTCATAGATTGTGATCTATTCATTGAGCTCAGAGTTGCTAGTGTGGTTAGAGAAAGTGTTAGGGACAAATGTCCTGGTCTCTTAGGCTGGTCTGTACTGACCTGGGAAGACTTTGGAGCATCTGACAGTGGAATTATGAGATCTGATTGGTTTTGTATCAAGATCACTCTGACAGTGGGTGAACCGACTGCAGGGAGGCAAGGCTGGAAGTAAGGCAACTGTTTCGGATGCTGGTGTACAGGTAAGGGCAGTGGGTATGGGGTGGTGTAACTGATTGACAGTTACCTCATTACAGTTTTGCTCTCATGTATACACCCAAAACTTAAATTATCTTTGTGTTAGACCCAGGAGGCCCCCTCTGGTTAGCACACGTCTTTATATCACCCATGAAGTGATAGAAAATAATTAGTCTTAGGTGATGACTTGACAGAATGTGCATCATTTAAGCTTTTATAAAACATAAAAAATATTGCAGTTGTCCGCCCCACCTCCCAAAAAGCTGTTAGCATAATATCAAACAAAGTTATTTGTGAATTAAAATAAATTATTAATTTGTTTGATTTTTTTCTTTGTAAAATGCAGATATTTTATTGGCTCTGTTACAGTTGTGTTTGCTAGCTTTTTAAGAGGAACAGAATAAACAAGACTTAAGGAGAGACAGAAAATGGTGTGATATGCCAGGCGGTGTTCTGACTTCACCACCTGATATTTCCTGAGCTGATGTTTTATCAGACCTGCATGTTAACATAAACCCAGAGGGCAGGAATCACTGGGTGAGGCCCCAGAAACTCAGTGCAGTCCTGTGTAAAGATGTGACCTCTCGCAGTGGCCGCCCTCAGGAAAGGAGGAGCGAGGGAGGCTGGGGCAGGGCTTCCTGAGCTGCACTGAGGAGGGCGACCCCCTCATCCATGGAAGCTGCTCCTGCCCGTGTCTTGTACTGTCTCCTCTGGGGAAAGTTTGTGAAATTCTGGAGTCCACATCATCCAAGCTAGTGGTCTTCCTTGTGTTTTTTAACCACTGAGCACTCTCACCCCCATCCCAAAGTGTCTTTGAAGCCCACTATGTAAATCGAGTGAAAACTATGGTCCCTGGGAACCCAGTCTGTGGACTCTACCTGAATCCCCATTATCTATCCCTGTACCCCATCAGAGAGCCCCTGGGCCCTACCAGCATTGTCAGAAAGTGGCAGCTGGCTGTATTAGCTCCTGGGGAACATGCTTCTTCCTCTCTCCATTCCCACCCTTCCCTCCCCAGATTCACTCTTTCAGGTTGTATCAGATTATACCTGAAAACCTCTCTGTGTGCTCATCTACTTAAAGTCTAATCAGACTCGGGCCTCCCCGGTGGCGCAGCGGTTGAGCGCTGGGTTGCGAAGCTGCCTGCAGCCTCTGCAGCGCCGGTTTGATCCCTGGCTGCTCCCCGGCCACCAGAGGAGGGTCCCACATGGCGCGCAGACCTCTCCTGCCGCCCGCTGCTCCCCTCAGCAGTGTACTTCAGTCCTTCTGCCTGCTCTGCTCCCTGCTCTGGCTCTGGTGAATTCTCTCACCCTCCCGCGCTTCTGACTGTACCCAGTGCTTGTATAAATTAAAAAAAAAAAAAAAAAAAGTCTAATCAGACTCTTTGCCGCCCTCAGCAAAGAGCTGTGTGTGTAATGAGTTGGAACTGGCCCATGGTGGGGACCTCATGTCATGTTAAAGGAAAGAGGGCACAGCAGCAAAACAGGAAACCAACATTTTTACTCAAAAGTGGATTTAATTCCATCCCAAGCAGCCATCGTGTTCTTTGTCCTTTGAGGTAGTAAACTTTAGTGTTTTGTATTTTTTTAGAGATTTATGTATTTATGCATAGAAGAGCTGGGGCTTAGGCCAGAGGTATGGAGGTGAGAGAATTCACCAGACAGATTGGGGAGCAGAACAGGATGATCTACTGAAATACACTTCTGAGGGGAGCAGTGGGCAAGACAGGAGAGTCTGCTGGGCCATGTGGGTCACCTCCCTGGTGGGGGAGCAAACTCATGCTGCAGTGGCTGGTGACAGCTTAATAGCGCTGCGACTTTAACCTCTTTGCCACCAGGGAGGCCCAGGTTTAGTGTTTTAAAAGAGAAAGGAGGAAACATTAGCAGTATAAAAAGTGGGAAGTGTGTGTTGTGCAGTGATCTGAAACTCTGAAAGTTGTTTATATGTGGCATCAAAGAGAGTCACTTCAGTTTTAATTAATAAACAGAAACTGTTTAGGGGCATCTTGGGACCCCGCTCAGGTGCTTGGTACTGAGCCACCCTCTGGGGGACCAGCTGCCTGAACAGAGCTGCATGGAGAGGAGTCTTTCTGGGCTCCAGCACTGCCTCAATGTGTTCAAGGAAAGACGGGACCTAGAAGGAGTACCCATCTGGGGCAGGAAGTAGGCAGGATGCTCCAAAGATACCCACCCAGGTCTCTGCATCCTTGGACAGGGCTGCATCCCTGTGTGAGGGAAGGCACTGGAGCCAGACCACCTGGGCACAGAACCCAGTCCTGCCACTGTGTGACCTTGACTAAGCCACTCTTGCCATTGTGTCGCCTTTCCTCAGTTTCTAATTACAGGTTGTCTTAACAGAGTAAGCCAAGAGCAGTCGTCTTCAGTGGTATAACAGTGATGACCCCCCCAGGCTTTTCTTGTCAAAACTGGGTGTGAAGGTTCTGTCAAGAAGGACACACGGGAGCAAGAGCATCTTACACATTAGCACCTTAGGCTTCTTCAGTATTTATTCCACAGACTCAAGTGTCTGTGGATACCAAGATGAATAAGGAGACTGTTCCCCAAAGAGCTTGTTGTCCATAGGGAATGCAGACTTACAAACAAATTCAGTTGATCCCATTGCCTACGGCTGTGGGAGACATGTTTGTAGGGATTATTGGAACACTTTGTGGGGGCAAGTGGGGCATCAACCCCTGACATATTGGAGGAAGGAGCAGTGTTTGTTAGGAAAGGCCTGTGTGTCTAGATCGCGGTTTGGGCCCCTTCCAAGGCTGCTGAGATCCACTCGGTGATTCTAGTCCAGGGGTGATGAAAAGCAAGTTGCCTTTGAAAGACCAAAGATTCATAGAGGCCACTCTTACATGTCTGCTCCTGGGATGTCACTCCTGGGTTGTCTGTCATTGGGCGAAGGACATTTCATCCATCAGACACCTGCTTCCACGTCTCATAATGTGTGTGCCTAAATGCTCAAGAAGAATTATCGCCATACGTCCCTATGCATGTCTGGTATGCTAATAAAAGGAATTACTATCATTGTAATAAAATATTTCAGTTAGATACATGTATTCTAGTTAGATACTAGAGCTTCAATGAAGACACCCTTTCCAAATTTCACTTTTTCTTTGAAATGTTATCATAAGATTTATGATATAACATTCCTAATAAGTGGTAACTTTTATTTTGAAACTATTTATATACTTACTCAAAAGTGTGAAAGTAGTACACAGAACTTCTTCCCATATATCATATACCCTTCACCCAGATTCAACCATGGTTAATGTTTGGCTTTCTCATTCTTTCTATATGTACACACGTTTTAAAAATGTTTTATTGGGGACCTCCCCTGGCGGCGCAGTGGTTGAGCACTGGGCTGCGAAGCTGTCCGCAGCCTCTGCAGCACTGGTTAGATCCCTGGGCACTGGCAAGGGTCCCACATGGCGCGCAGACCTCTCCTGTGGCGCCCATTGCTCCCCTCAGCAGTGTATTTTGTCAGTCTGCCTGTTCTGCTCCCTGCCCTGGCTCTGGTGAATTCTCTCACCCTCCTGAGCTTCTGACTGTATCCAGTGCTTGTATAAATAAATAAAAAAAAAATCTTTAAAAAAAAAGTTTTATTGGTTTATAACATGATATAGTGTTCAGATATACATCATTATAAATCAATATCTATATATAGTACTTTTAAGTTCACCACTAAGTTTAATTCCATCCTTCATCATACAATTAACCCCTTTTGCCCAATTTACCAATTCCACTTCCCCCTCTTCTTCTGGTAATCACTAATTTGGTCTTATGTACTGAAGGTTTACCTTTGTTTTAT
The DNA here is from genome assembly GCF_014898055.3 of Talpa occidentalis. Lineage (NCBI taxonomy): Eukaryota > Metazoa > Chordata > Mammalia > Eulipotyphla > Talpidae > Talpa > Talpa occidentalis. The sequence goes on from NW_023601322.1 coordinate 51,605,215, forward strand.
CTAGTTTATTCCTTTTGTTTCTTTATGTACTTTCTTTATCTATCAATGAAATCATACAGTGCTTTTCTTTTTCCATCTGAGTTATTTTGCGTAGCATACACCCTCTAGGTTCATCTATGTTGTTGCAAAGGGAGGATTTCATTTTTTTTATAGCTGAATAATATTCTACTGTATTTTATAGCACATCTTCTTTATCCAGTTATCTGTCGATGAATACTTATGTTGTTTCCAACTCTGGGCTATTGCAAATAATGCTGCAATGAGCATGGGGGTATTCTTTGGGTAAATTCTGCAGATAAAGTGGGATCTGTTATTTGAGAAATAGCAATACTGTTACCCATAATGGCTGCACCAGTTTACATTCCCATCAACAGTAGATAAGTCCATGTCCTCACCAACACTTTTACCAGTTGCCAAATACAATTACCAAAAGACAGCTTTTGTCTTTTGCACGATAGGCATTCTCATAGATGTGAGGTATATCATTGTGGATTTGATTAGCATTTCCCCAACAGTGAGAGATGATGGATATCTTTTCATGGCTATCTGTATGTCTTCTTGGGCAAATTATCTATTCAGAGCCTCTGCCCATAATTTAGTCAGGGTTTGTTTTTTGAGTTGTTATTGTTGTTGTTAATTTGTTTGGGTTTGTTACATATGTTGGATATTAACCCTTTGTTGAATTATGATTTGCAAATATCTTTGCTCAGTGAGTTGTATCCCTTTTCATTCTGATGATATTTTCTTTTGCCAATAACACACATTTTTTATGAACCATTGAGAGATGGTTGCAGACATCATGCACCTTTACTTCTAAACACTTCAGTGTGTAATGTCCTATGAACAAGAACATTCATTTATATAACCACAGCACAGGAATCAAAATTGGGAGATTCAACATTTATACAGTGCTATTTTGTTTTCTACAGACATTATTCAAATTTTATCAGTTTCCCCAAAAGTAGTTAGTATACAGTGATTATAATAATAATGGTGATAATTATGGTCAATAATCAGATCCAGTCATCCAGAATCAGTTGCTGCCTGTAGTCTCCATTTCACCTTTATTCCCCAGCAGTCTCTCATCCTTCCTTTTCTTTCATGACCTTGAGTAGACATTGACTTTGTGGAATGCCCTCCCTGTGTCATGTGCTGTGTCATAACTAGATTTGCATAGTATTCTGGCAGCAGAAACAGCAGTGATCTTGTGTCCTTCCGGTACGTAATTGTGAACTATGACCACTTAGTTAACATGGGGACCTCCATGTTTCTCCTCTGGGAAGATACCTTTACTCTTAGTGCTCCATGAGTGCATTTAGGAGTGTACTCTCAGGCTGTAAAATTACCATGCCCTTATCAAAATGTTCACACTTTAGTTTTAGCACACTAATAAATTTTATCCATGATAAATATTTCAGGGGAAAAGCTATTGGCCATGTCTTTTGAATATTTCCAAAAACTATAACAAAATGCAGATAAAATGTGGATCATGCTGCTGCTTTTCACATAATAAAAAGCATATCATCCATCCTCTTAATAGTGGAGCTGGCGGGAGAGGACCAGGCTGGAGCAGCCTCCTCGCTCCTACACTGACACACTGAGGATTCTGGACGTGAGCCACAGGACAGCTTTACCTTTTAAGTGTTTATCCTGATAGAAAAAGATTTTTTAAATCACAAAGTAAAGCAAATATGTATATTAATTTTTTTTGATAAGCTATCATTGAAACTTCATATCCTTTGAAAGTGTGAAGGTCAAACCAAAAAGATTTTTGTTATCAAGTTTCACTTCAAATTTGGACATATTAGAAGCTTGTTGCTTGATTTGCTGAAGGAGGAAGTTGCTGGTGAAGACACTTTCTGAGAAGAATGTAACATGAAAAATACCTTCATCCTTACCATTGTGAGTTTATGTAACTCTGGGAGAAAACATTCTGAACTTTTTAGCTCCCTATTGGGAAATGGCGAGAAGAGCAGTACAAGTTAACAGTAATGAGTCACCATGTGTGGTTTGTGAGGAAGATACACAGAGTTTTTAAGAGACAGAGTAATGAAGTTGCTCCTGAGAAGATTCCTTCAAAACCTTGGCTTTTAATTTTTTTACTTTCGCATGAGAATGTCATGCATGAATGTGTGGGTTTATTTCTTCACCTCTTAAAATAATCCCAAACATTTTCTATCCTATCTTTTATTATGGTATGTAGGTCGAATTAAATCAGTTTTATGTGTAACTTTCTCACCACACAAAGCACCTTCATTTTCTCAGGTATTTGTATTTATTTGAGTAGAAAATACATATGTATGGGTCAAAATTCAGGAAATTAAAAAAAGTTAGAAATGCCTCTCTTACGCCCACCTGGAGGGACATAGTTAGTGCTAATAGTATGGAAGAAATAGCTAGCCTGAATTGCCAAGCAAATGTTTTTCAAATAAAATCTATATTAAAGTAAATTGTATGGAAACTGCTTTAGTGCTGGGACAAAGTGCCAAAATACTTGTGGTGACTGTATAGAAAGAGTTTATGAATCATCCAGTAAATATCAGTGATTTAAAGTGTAGAAACTATAGACTCATCCCTCCAAGAGAGACCACACTTTATATATTTTCTTCAAGTGGAACGAAATGGAGGGTGTTTAACCTTCGTTCCATGTGGCTGATAACCTACTAGAGCATTTGGTAGGTCTAGTTGGAATTATATTTCACCCTTGAACATGGGGGCTTATGGGTACCAATCCTCTCAGCAGTCAAAATTTTGAAACTCTTTAACTACTACCAGCCTGCTGGTGATGAAAGGCCTTACCATCAACATAAACAGTCAACTAACACATATTTTGTGTTATATGCCTTGTGTACTACATTCTTACAATAAAGTAAGCTAGAGTAAAAAAAAAATTATCTAGAAAATTATGTGGATCTTTATAAAGGTGTTCATTCTCATCATCTTCATATTGGATAGAGGATGAGGCGCAAGAGTAGGGGTTGAAAATCTACATATAAGAGGTAACCCATATTGTTCAAGGGTCAGCTGTATTTCTCTAACTGTTGCAGTGCAGGTTAATGTCTTTGTCTCACACCAGTTTCCTGTTCATTCTGTTCTCATCCTGTGGTCTTCATTCTTGCTTTATTGCTTTCTGTCTTCCCGCAGCTTTTTCCCTTTCATAGACCTAACTTGAAATTTCTGCCCAAGAATAAAACCCTGACTTCTTTTAGGTGACACTCACCTCCATCTGCATGTCACCCACCAGCCCCTCTATCTTACCAGTTCTTGCTCTTAGCACCTTCAAAACCCTATCTGCTCTTTCTTCCTCTTCCTAAAAAATGAGGACTCCCAAGAACACAGTTTTTACACTATACATTTGTTCTATTTAATTATTTGTCAAATGTCTACCCTGAGCACATATTAAATGCTCAATTAAAGATGAGTGATTAGAATAACTAAAGGAATAAGTTATTTGCCCCGCTCTAAGTCCCACCAGTTGTACCTAGAGTTAATTTTTTTTTTATTTTTATGCCTGATCTCTTATTTTTAAAGTACACATCATGAATAGTCACTTTGAGTTTTACCAGAAAATAGGACTTTATCAGGGATCGGTGCCATCTCCTTTCTGCTTGGCACAGCATTTAGCATATACTTATACTCAGAAAAATGTGTGCTAAAGTCAGGTATTTGCCACATGCTCAACATTGTATTTAGGACCATGAGTTAGTCAAAGAAAGCCTAAATTATGACTTCAAGCCTCAAGAAACTTAGGACAGTACAGTATAAGATGTATGTAATATATCTCTCTCATATATAATTGATTTAGAATTAATGAGCCATAAAGCATCATGTAATTAAATGCTAACTAACCTGATAGACTAGAACTTTTGTAGCCATTCTGAGAAGATTCACAAAGACAGTTGTGCTCAAACAGAAGGATTTGTGACTCCACTTGCTGTAGTGGAGTTTCCTGGACAAATAAAATTGGTCACCAGCAAACCATAAGAACAAAAGACTGTGGTGCAGAGAACCCAGCTTGGCTGCAAAGGTGGGCTTCTAAGAGATAGCAAGAGTTAGAGATAGGGAATATAGACTCCCACTCAATTGGGAAGGATTTTTTTATTCCTTAAAAAAAATGGTGTACTATAAGTTTGGATAATGACTTGAAGACTGAGAAAAGGAGAAGACAGAACTAAGAGGGAAACATTGACAGATCACAGATTTAGACCTGGACTCACCAGTCAGGAAGCAAGATCTTTTTTCCAGCAGAGCAGCTCCAGCCCCTTCAGGACTGTGGGAACAGTGGAGTTCAGAAAAACAATGTCATCTTTTAGCTTAAATACTGAATTCATTGTTGTGACAGTTACTACACACACGGAGTTTAAGGAAATGTTAGCGGTGAAAAAATAAGTTTAGGCTAATTGTATTTTTTCATTCCATAAGACATGTAACTATAGGAAAACAAGAGAGAAATAATTATTGGTACCTTCATTCATTTCCACTCAGACTTCTAAATCCCAAGTTGAGGTAAAATGAACTTTATCAAAATATTGTTTTTTTTCTGTTTGTCCTCATAACACCTAAACATGCATGCACACATATACACACATGTGCAAAATATTATCTAAGTTTTATGCATTATCTTAGAAATATTGCCCAAATACTACATTTAGTTCAATGTTTATTCTTTTTTTTTCAATGACTATTCTTAAAAAAAAAAAAAAGAATGAAAGAAAAATCTTTTCATAGCTAAAATGGCTTTCAGGGTCATCTTGTTGATAAAGATTACTGTTCCTTATTTTTACTTTCAAAAAGTTACAATTAATCATATCATTTGAATTTATCTAATTTACTAGAAATTAGTATATTTCAGTTAACCATTATCAGACTTACCTGAATAAGCATTCAGTTCATTTTTTTCAAAAATTACCTGGTGTGTTTCAGAAACCATGTTAAGTACTGAAAATACCAAGATCAATTTTTGTGTACAGATGGGAGTAAGAGGGGTACACAGAGTTTAAATAGATAGGACACATTGACCTGTTGGTGCAGAGGGAAAAAAGGATTGACCCATAAGCAAAAGTTGGTGACATCCAACTCTCCATCCACTGGTGGCCAAGGATGGGGGCTGGCGTGCAATGGGGACATGTCAGGGAGACCTTCTCACAAATCCCCTACATCCTATAATGAATTTGGAAAGAGAATCTAGCTCTACAAAAAAATCACGTTGGGACATTCTGTGAGGCATGGCTCATTGAAGTCACAGTTATGGATTTGAAGTGACTAAGCATGTGACATGTTTGCTGATCTATAACTAGAAATGCAAGCATTCTGTGTAAAGGGTCTCGTGTAAAGGTACCCTGTAAGTGGCCCTGTGTAAGCTGGGCATGGAGATAAACAAGATAGCTTTATATCCAAGCAGTCTTTGAAATTTGATAGCCTTTCTTGAGACCCCTTTTTGAAATGGACAGAAGTCCAATAGTACCAAGAATTTAATCATTGCACGTGTAATTCTATTTTTTTAATAAATTGTATCTGAGTCATTTTGATGGCTAGTGTGAAGGTTCCTTAACATTATGGCTAAGAGTGAAGACTCTAGTTCTCACCTCCTCTCTTCCTCTCACCATCTATACAACCCTGGGTAAACAAAGCAATACCTCTGTGCTCATGTTTTCTATGCCTCCTGGCCCCCAGCAAGTCTTCACTCTGGGCTTCTCTGGCGTTCTTTCTCCCCCTTTCTCTCCTGCCTCTCTCCTGCCTCTCTCCTGCCTCTCTCCTGCCTCTCTCCTGCCTCTCTCCTGCCTCTCTCCTGCCTCTCTCCTGCCTCTCTCCTGCCTCTCTCCTGCCTCTCTCCTGCCTCTCTCCTGCCTCTCTCCTGCCTCTGCTTCTCTTGGCAAATATCTCAATACTGCAGCCATGGCCCACAGAAGTGAACCACACAACTTATAACAACGTAACAAAATGCAGGTGCCCCATCAGGCAGGGCACTCCTAATGGTGGGAGGGCAGAAAAGCCTGAAAATCATTTATCCTACAAGTGTATACAGCCTCATCAAGTATTGCCAAGTGTTGATTCTTTGGAAGTTTCATTTAGAGATTTTGCTATCAAATATATGTGTGTGGTAAGAACATGCGTAGAGTGTGGTTAGTGTGGTTGCTCATGGAGGGTGTCACCCCCTCCCTGTGCTCCTGAGAGGGTTGTGTGGCTGTTACTGTCCTTGCTGAATTCTTGCAGCCAGCAGGGCCATGGTAGTGTGGAGATAGGAGCCTTGGGGAGAGGGGATAGCACTGTACTTCCTATGGTCAGATGCCTGCTCCGCTCACAAGCTGCCTGGTCCCACCAGCCCTTCTCAGCATGGCCCCAAAACAAGCCTGGCTTAAATGAAGGGTCTGTTCGTGGTGTTTGTAGGGGTGTCCCTCTTTAGCTTTCATAAACTGGGGTTGCCTGGGAAGAGTAAAAAACATATTACACTCACATGGAAACAACCTAAGTTGCCCACTGATTACGATTACGATGTGGTATCCACAAACAGAACATTATTCAGGCATAAGGAAAGATGAAATGTTGCTATTTACAGCAAAATGGAAAGAGTTTGAGGGAAGTATGTATATTAAAGCAAGTCAGAACAACAATGAAAATATTGGACATTTACAGAGTTGACAACTCAACAAAACAAAATGCTTATAAAATATAGTGGACACTAATAAACAAAATGAGCTTTCTGAAGCTTAGAAAGAAAGGGAGCATGGAAAGGGTCAAGGGATATAAGGATTGGTATTGGGGGAAAATTACTACATTCTGCAGAAAAATTTTTTGATCTGTAATAAATGATGGAGTTTAGATAAAATATGAAGAAGACCTAAATAGGGATAAAAACTATATAAACCTATCAAAATATTCTCTCTACTCCTCAGTTTCCATCTTTTTTTTAGTGATGTTGAAAAATTGACTTGATCCCAATGGAGATAATGACAAATGCTCACTTAGCAAGCACTTGATACCAAGTCCTACCCCAAGTCACATTCAGAGTCCTACCCCAAGTCACATTCCAAGAAGGGCCCATTGTCCTCATCACACATGAGGAAACATGCCCAGGAAAAGGCACTGGTTGCCCAGACTCATGGAGCTGGAAACTAGAGGGAGTCCAGGCAGTCTGACCGCAGGGCCTATGGTGTGACCTTCTTGGGTTCAGGACCCACTAGTCCCTGTGGTATGCCAGGTCAGCCTCATTTCAGCTGCAGGTGAGACTTGATCAGGTCACACACCATCTTTCATCTCCATCTTTTTTTTTCATCGAGGTCGGTGGACGTCACCAATCATTTGCTTGGCTTAGATAAGAAATTATCAATATGTGAGTGCAGTCATAACTCTGTCTACATGACAGTCAGTCTGGAGGGGTCAGGGCTCACCCAGCAGGGCCAACTTTCAGTTCCTCTTCTCTTCCTGCAGCAGAGGCTTGACCACCATCTTCTAGGAGAGCCCTGTATGCAGGCAGGGTTGCTACTGCATCTTCCCTTGTCTGCTGCTTCTTTCTGAGTTCTGATTTATGAAAGAGTCTGCCATTTCTCAAACTAAATAAAGCATTCTGGAGGAATGCAATTAGAACACTTCATTCTGGGGGGACAAATAACCAACTGCTGTCACTCACTGGATGTGAGGGAGAGAGTGGTCAGCAGGTCTTGATCCAGCTCCCTGTGTCTTGCCATGCTCAGATAAGCTTTCTTTTACGGAGTGTATATGTCATTGCTTTGGGTAATCATTGAATACTTAGTTCCACAGAATATATCATTTTGGGGTTTTGCAGGGAATATCTCATTTCCTACACACCTGCACACGCACACGCACGCACACACACACTCCTATGAAGCAGTCACCATTATAATCCCCTTGAAGCAGATAAAGAGGTAGAGTAACTAGCCCTACATCGCTTTCTTCATGCCAAGAAGCTGAGGCATGCCTCTCAAGTCACACTCTAAGATGTTTATCAGAGCTTTATCTATGCCTGAGACCATAGCCCCTGCATGTATCAGATTGGAAATAAAGAGGACCCAAAGAGAAATACGATAAACAAGAAGAAGAGAGATAAAGATTGTTCAGACACACACATAAGAACTCAAAAAACAAATCCTCTGAGGCATTTGGGGGCAGGGGCAAATTTCCTGGGGTACACTATGTCCACACCACAGACACAGCACTTGAGGCTCATAATTTCACTCCCAGGTCTGCAATAAGAGAGACATGAAATTCCAATTATTTTTTTGATGGTAAGAATTTGTGAAGTGCTTTAGATTTTCATTTGAAAGCCATTGATATGATAAAGACAGTTTTATTGTTTAATTAAACCCATAATTATTTAAACCCATAATCATCTAGAAATACTTCATTTGGATTGCAAGAACAGGGAATTTCACTAACTGCCTGCTTGCCAGGGGTTTAAGAGTAGCAGTAAACACCTGGAGAAAAGGAGTCGGAAGGGAAATGACTTATATCTGCCCCTTTGTTGTCTTGGTTCAGAGCTGTCCCACTAATGCTTACACAGTCAGTACCCTCAGTTTTTAGACTACTCTGTGCTCAGTGTGGTATCACAGATTTTTCAGGACAGTTGTAAAGAATCCACATTTTTGCTGCTACTTGACTCATTAAGTTACTTTTTCCTTTCTTAAATTCAGCACCTGCCCAGGTTGCTTTTTTGGTTTCTCCAGCCATCTTTTAAGCATACAGAATGTAGATAAAAATCCTATTTCAATTAGCTCTTTAGAAAAAAAAATTCCATTCTCTTTGGAAAATAAGGTTTTTGGCTTGTAAAGAGTATATAGATGAAAAAAGGATTCAGACCTCACAAGAGCATAACACTTTCCGGTGTGTATAATAAGAGATAACTCCAATAACAAATAAACCCTTAGAAATACTACGGTCTTCATTCTTAGACTTTGTAGAAAACTTTTAAGTTATTTTGCTGAAAAGTTGCTATTCACTACACAATTTGTTGTTGGGTTGTGTGATGCCATTTGTCAGAATTCTCTACACTTCATGCTAGTTGTCACGTGTGCAAACCAGGAGAGAACCCCAAGAATGACGCTGAAAGTAAGCAAATCAGAAAAGCATAAAGGTTGTGTTGAGATTAAAAAGTCATTTTAATTTTTCCTCAACAGTAAGACTCAGCACCCAAATATATTATCACTTTTCTTTCCTTTGGTCCTCTTTAAAAAAATTGTTTCATCATGTATAAATCAGTTCAGAGAATGCTCACATGATTTTATAGATGAGCAAGAATCCCAAGGAGATGAGGGGTTTTGTCCAGCTCTGCAGCACCTGCAGGGCAAAACTACAGCCAGACGCAACTTTCCTTTCTTGTGGGGTCAGTATTCTTAGTATTTTGTGCCAAGACACAAAATTTCAATAAGGATTTCTCTCTTTTGAGGTACAGTGAGCCATGTAGCCTACAATCACATTGAACTCGCTCTGCCCTCCACCTCACCTACTCCAGAACCAGCACATTAGGGCACCCTCTGTCTGTGAAGGCTTGGTTGGGACGGGTGTTCACACTAAGGATGTGAATGTTCACATTGAGGGTGATTTCACGTCACGGTACTGTGCTCAACATAGCCAATGAAGCTGCTTGTCGTGAAAACTTTACAAAAAGCATGTAAACAGAAGCTATGTGAATCTTCCAAGCAACATCTTCATTTGAACAGTTGAGTTGGAATGCAGAGAAGATGAGGATAAAAGGAAGTTTTAAATATTAGTAAGAATTGCAAGATATGATGATAATAATAGGTATGCCGATAATTAGCATTTAAATATTTATTTTTTACTTAACTCCGGTCATCATGTTCTTCTTTTCAAATTGCTTAGTTTGAATCAAGTAAATAAACTCGATAGATCCTATCTGTGCTTTGAAGGTGGCCAAGGATTTCAGCCTTCCCGGAAGAGCAGACACATAAACTCAGTACTCACTAAGAGATTTAGACATATGAGCCCATTTAGACCTCATAACACCCAGCAGGGAGACCATTAGTGTCCCCATCTTATAGACAGAGACCACAATGAAGATGTGAAGGCCACATCATCAGCCGGTGGCGGGTTCTTGTTTGGAGTCTATCCTCCATTCCCTCACCCTGCTGCCTCTGCGCACCAGAATCTACATCTTCTCATCACCTGTTCTGGCACCCAAAATTTCCATGACTAGTTTTCTTCCCACAGGTTACTGTGTTACCTCCAAACATGTGAAAGGAATTCTCAAAACTACCCTTTCTAGGAATACAGTGAGTGGTGACTGTTGAAACGGAATGGTATAACACTTGTTTGATTACCTGTCTTAAGAGTTGAAAAATTTTCATTTTGACCCATTGTGATTTTTATCTGTAGAACAAATGACCACAGTTGAATATCAAAGAGTTAAGTTCTAGTCTCTAGAATATCTGAATTTTGGCCCATTGGTTCTATAGATAGGATTACTTATGTGCCCTAGTTAAGTCCCACTTAGTTCTCTGATTTCTGTTAACCATTTCTTCAAAAATGGTGCTGAGTGCAACTGAGTGAACCTTCACTGGTTCATCATCCAAATCTTAAGAGCCTAGAGTGTCATCTATACAGACAGTGTGATGATGTTACAGATAAACCCTATAGGATGAATCTGAGCTTCTCCACCACCCCCCCCCAATGTGTAGTATGGAAAGTGTACTTGGGAAGAGTCATTCCCTATCTGGGGCTTTCATTTCATCATCTGTAAAAATGATGCTATCCAAGATGATCTCTGTAATCATTCCAGCTCTGAGAACCAGCAGGATTATTACAAAGGTGGTATTTGATCAATGCAGTGGTACATTGCTGAAAATTCATATAGAAAACAAGAATTTCTTTTTTGAAGAACCTACTTTTATTAGTCCCATAACAGATTGGGAGATGTGTACAGGTAGGAACAGTTGTGAGACTGTTGAAAGAGCCAGAAACAGTAGGTAAGATCAGCCAGTGCCAACTCTTCCTATTCCGGTAACAATGGCATGAATGAATTAGAGAAAATACACTAGGTCAGAGATTGGGTCTCATCGTTGACAAATGGACGCTAGAAATGAGCAATAATCATGATTGAAGCAAACTTTCTTATTTGCAAAATCTGTCTTCCCAATAGTTGTCATACTTAAAATTTCCATTATTAGATTGCAAGTATGTGGTATTCATATTATAACTCCTGTCTGCTACACATGCATATAATATAGACAGTGGAGGCAGGGTAGAATAGCTGTCATTTGATGAATGCCTTGAGATTGATGGATGGACTCGTCCAGAGGAGAGGGACATCATGCTGACAGGCACTTTTGTGGTCAGGGCTAACTTCATGAAGCAGCCTGAAAAGGAAAAATTACCTGGAATAAAGGGTGTTCTTTCAGTTCCCTGGGACCTAGCCCCAGCTCTCCTGTAAGCAATCAGCTCTAATAGTCACTCAGTTCTTTTAAAAGCAAAAATGCAAGTTGACAAAAATGGAAATTAATTGGATCATCCGCTCATTTAAGTAGAATTTTCTGAACACCCCCAAGGTGAAATCTAGGATAACCTGGAAACTGGGGTATCACAGTGAACAAAACACAGAGGGACAATTTATCAGCCGACTCTTGCTAAAAGCCATTTTCACTTGAATATTCTTGCAGTTTTATACATTTGTTTTCATCATCCCATAAAAATTTAATTATGCAGTCATTTACAAAAATTAAGATGGAAAATATCAACCAGGGATTAATTTTTCCACTCACTTGAAGAGATCTGCAGCTCACAGAGCAGGTGAAAGGTGTCGTTAATGACCTGCTGTTGTTGTGATAGCAGTACCATCGGCAGATTGCAAATACCACATATTTGCAATCGAATATGTGGTTTTGAAATTCTAGGTACAATGACAGCTATTGGGAAGATACAGATTTGCTCAACAAAGTAGCTTCTGTCATCAGTGTTGACCATCATCTCTAGCGTCCATTTGGCAACCATTAGACCCAGGTCTACAACTTTGACATATACGTTTCTAATTTCTTAGGGTCTCAGAAATTTCTCAGGGCCTGTGTTTCGTTTCTTGAATGTAATATAGAAATACCGCTCTTCTTTTCTTGTTTTACTTCTTTCCATGTGCTGTTACCTAAATTTAATCCATAGGGATTTGAAACCAATCCTTGAAGTAGAGGGATTTTCACAGTTAAGATCATGTTCTCCTGTTCAAGGATTTATCTTGGGTACGGTTTTTATATAAATGAAGTGTTTGTTCAGAGCAACTATCTAATATTTTTTATTATGCTTCTTGTATTTTTAAAAAGATAAGTTCTTGTCAAGTTTAAGATGAACTAACCTGTAAATATTATAAGAGCCTCAAAAAAAAAAAAAAAAACTTGTGGTTTTGTTGCAGGAACCTTGTTGGCACTTAAAAATAAAAATGTTTTCACTTAAATTGGAGGATGAGTCCCCTAACAGTAAAGTTTTCTTTTTTTTTTTTTTTTGGCCTGGAAGTTTCCATGAATTTTGAATTTTTTTCAAGTGTTATGTAGGCTTTCTTTTATTTTTTAATTAGTATTTAAATTTATTTATTTTTTTACATCATTGTTCATTTTTGTACAATATTTGATTTCTCCACTCAGGTGTAATCCCTGCAGTTCTCCCACCACCACTGCACCCATGACCCATCACCACAGATCCTCGTGCTCTTTCCTCCCGTGTTTTGAGCCCTCTCCCTCCCCATTCCTTGCTCTATGTCACAGATCTATGGTCAGCTTGCAAGTTTTGTCTTTTTTCTTACCTTTTGTTTTGGTCTCCGTATAGTCCATATGTAAGTGAAACCGTCCAATATTTATCTTATTCCTTCTGATTTATTTTGCTTAGCATAATCCTTTCCAGCTCCATCCATATTGCTGCAAATGGCATGAGTTTATCTTTTTGATCACTGAGTAGTATTGCATTGTGTATATATACCACATCTTCTTGATCCACTAATCCATTTTGGGGCATTTAAGTTGTTTCCATGTCTTGGCTACAATAAATAGTGCTGCAAAAAACATAGGAGAGCAGATTTCCTTTTGAATTAGTGTTTTTGTGTTCTTTGGGTAGACTCCTAGGAGTGGAATCACTGGATAACATGGTAGATTCATTTTTAGTGTTTTGAAGAACCTCCATGCAGCTTTCCATAGTGGCTGGACGGGTATACACTCCCACCTGCAGTGTAAGAGGGTTTCTTTATCTGCACATCCTCTCCAGCATTTGTTGTTTCCAGGTTTTTTAACATGATATCTCATTGTGGTTTTGATTTCATTTTTTCATGTGCCCATTGGCCATTTGTATTTCTTCTTTGGAAAAGTGTTTTTTCAACTTTTCTTCTCACTGTTTGATTGCATTGGTTGCTCTTATTGAGTTGTGTAAGCTCTTTGTAGATCTTTGATATCATTTCCTTATAAGTTGTATGGTGTACAAATATTTCCTCTCATTCAGTAGGGTGTCTCTTCATTTTGGTTGCTCTTTTGCTGTGCAAAAGCTTTTTGTTTTGCTGTAGTCCCAGCTGTTTATCTTCCCCTTCATTTTGTTTGATTTTGGAGAAGATCTTAGGTGTATGTCATGGAGTGTTTTGCCTATGTTTTCTTACTGTATGTTTTATGATTTCAGGTCCTAGATTCAAGTCTTTTATCCGTCAAAAAAATTTCTTTTTCTTCCTTTTTAATTTTTTTAAATAAAGTATCATTATTTTACATCCTTATTACTATTTTTACCATTTAGGACTTCTCCCCTCAGCTGTGGTCACCATACTTCTCTCACCACCAAAGTAGCCATATCCTCCCACCATAGGCCATTATATGCTCCTCTGGCAAAAATTTTTTCAAAATTATCCCCTCATAATCCCCAATGAAGTAGGAATAAGCCCAAGATTTAAAAAAGCGAGTCAGGGCCTCCCTGGTGGCACAAGGGGTTAAAACGCAGCCTATGAAGCTATCCGCAGCCACTGCATCATGAGTTCGATCCCCAGCCAGGGAACTACCCATGTGGGGCAGCAGCCCTCTCCTGTCACACCCGCTGCTCCCCTCAGCAGTGAATTTCAGTAGGTCTGCCTGTTCTGCTCCCCACTCTGTCTCTGGTGAATCCTCTCTCCCCTCGCACCTCTGGCCTGTACCCCAGTTCTTGTATGCATAAATAAATAAAACTTTTTAAAAAATAAAAAAACGGGCCTCCCCTGGTGGCGCAGGTGGTTGAGCGACGTGCTGTGAAGCTGTCTGCAGCCTCTGCAGCGCCAGTTCTATCCCGGCTGACCTGCGAGGGTCCCACATGGCGCAGCAGACATCACCTGTCGTGCCCGCTGCTCCCCTCAGCAGCGTATTTCATCAGTCTGCCTGTTCTGTTCCCAGCTCTGTCTCTGGTGAATCCTCTCACCCTCCCGCGCATCTGACCTGTACCCCAATTCTTGTATAAATAAATAAATAAATCTTTTTAAATAAATAAATAAATAAACGAGTCAATCGTTGGCCAGGCAGTTCCCCAGCCAAATTGAATTTGTGTTTTCCCATCTGTAAAATGAAGCCCTCTAAGAAATGAATTAGTTTAAATGCATGAAAAGGCTTGGTAAGTTAAGAAACAAAATAAATGCAAGTTGTTACTTCATAAGCATTTTCTAAGTTCATATACTAGAACCAGAAAGGGACTGGAGTTATAGTAAAAGTTAGGATGAAACAGGAAGCTTCTGAATTAGTCATTCCTGACACACCATTCCTAACCAGGCCTACACCACACCGAGGTGTAAATGACTGATGATGGATTACTTATGGGTTACCCCTACCAGATGTCCTTGCATTTTAACCTGCTAATAGCCTTTGACTATAGAATTGATATTCCACAACTTCAGTTTTAAATATCAATTAGTAAATGAACCAAAAGTATCAGTGGTTTTAATGACTGTTTCAAATTAAGACTTTAAGTGTAGGAAAAATGTGATTTATTTTTCCGTATTAACAGGAACTCATTTTTTAAATTGAGGTATAATTGACATATAACATTATATTAGTTCCAAGTGTACAAAATAATGAAAATATGTATATACCCTGGACAATTTTGTACAACATAATGACATATTTGTATACCTTGTGAAATGGTCTCCACAATAAACCTAGTTAATATCATCACCATACATAATTACAAAAGATTTTTTGTCTTATGATAAAAACTTAAGATTTACTCTTTCAGCAATTTTCAAAAAATACCAAATATGCAATATGGTATTTTTAGTTTTAGTCACCATGCTATATATTATGTCTCCCTGATTATTTGTTTTATAAATGGGGTTTTGTAATTTTGACCCCCTTTACCTATTTGTCCCAACCAACCTCTCCCAACTGTGACAATTACCAGTTTGTTCTCTGGATCTATGAGCTCCTTTGTGTTTCCCACATATAAGTGAAAGCATATGACATTGTCTTTCAATGTCTGACTAACTTCACTTAGCATAATACCCTCAAGGTTCATCCATGCTGTCTCAAATAGAAAGATTTCCTTTTTTATGACTGAATAATATTCCATTGTGTGTGTGTGTGTGTGTGTGTGTGTGTGTGTGTACCCCACATTTTCTTTACCCATTCATCTCTTGATGAACATTGTTTGTTTCCATATTTTGGTTAATATCTTTTTTGAGTCAGTGTTTTTGTTTTCTTTGGGTAAATACCCATAAGTGGAATTGCTGGATCATATGGTAGTTCCATTTTTAACTTTTTGAGAATTCGCCAAACTGTTTTCCATCGTGGCTGTGCCAATATACCTTCCTACCAGTAACATACAAGGGTTCCCATTTTTTCATATCCTCACCTACATTTATTGACTCTTGTCATTTAGATAGTTCTGTTCTAACAGATGTGAGGTGGTTGTGATTTGCACTTGCTTAATGATTAGTGATGTTGAGCATGTTTTCACATACCTATTGGCTCTCTGTATGTCTTCTTTGGAAAAATGCTTATTCAAGTCTTCTTCTCATTTATGAATTGTTTGGGCTTTGCTGTTGAGTTGTATGAGTTCTTTATATATTTTGGATGTGAACCCCCTTTAAGATGTATGATCTGCGAATATTTTCTCCCATTATATAAATTGCCTTTTCATTTTGTGGTGACTGACGTCACTGTGAATAGTCACTCTTACATATGTCTTTTCAACATATATGTAGTGACTGCAAGAAAACATTCCCAAAGTTGATACATTTTTTTTAATTGGACTTAAAATTACCTGTATTGAACAATAGCTCTGAACAACTTTTAATGTTCTTTTGTGTTTCCCAAGCCAGGGAGCCCAATCTAGGTTGAGTCTTAATAATATCTTTAAAAATGTAGAATTTCTGAAATTGCCATGTATAATAGAGAGGCACATTTAATGTGATAGCATTCTTCTCCTGTACACCCCCACACCCTCAAAAATCTATTATTAAAACAGTACTATATCGAGAATGAAGAAAATGCAGCATTTTATGGAAAACTAAACATCATATTACTTAGACAAAAACAAAAAGAGCAGTTGTAGACATTTCTTTGGATAATTGCATAATTCTTAGAAAATAATATTTTACACATGAACAAATTACTATTTGAAAATAAACCTAGTCTTTTCTGAGAAAGATAAGCTACTTTGTGCATTATGTGTGTGTGTATATATATATATATATAATATGTAATTATTAAAGGGACTAAATTCTATGTTTTATAAGTTACTTGGAAAGAAAATTCTTATTGTTATTGATAATAAAATTATCAACCTACTAGGTCTTTCTTTATTCTGCCATTTTGGAGGAAAATCTAAGAGATTTTACTCCATGAAAGGCAAGGACTACAATAGATTTTTAAACTAAATTTGTCTAAATAAATAAATGGAGGGCCTCCCCGGTGGCGCAGCAGTTGAGCGCTGGATTGCGACCTGAACGCAGCCTCTGCAGTGCCGGTTCGATCCCCGGCCGCTGGGTGAGGGTCCCACATAGCGCGCAGAACTCTCCTGCCATGCTCACTGCTCCCCTCAGCAGTGTATTTTGTCTGTCTGCCTGTTCTGCTCCCCACTCTGGCTCTGGTGAATTCTCTCACCCTCCCTCGCTTCTGACTGTACCCAGTGCTTGTATAAATAAATAAATTAATCTTTAGAAATAAATAAATAAATAAATGGAGTTACCACTAGGAGTGTATAACAGGAAACATGTTCATATTGGCATCGTTTATAAGAATAAAAGGCTGGAAGAAACCCGAATACCCATTACCTGGACAATGAGTACACAGTAGAATACACAGCAGTGAAAGCAAATGAATTAGACCAGACCACAGTGAGAGTGGATCTCAGTTTTTTAATGTTGAACAACAAACTAGAGTTTTGAACATTATATTAATATATAATATAGTACTCTTTTGTAAAGTTCAAAAAAGTAATACTTTATTACTTAAGCATACCTCTCTCTGCGACAACTTCTTTTTTTAAAGAGAAGAGAATGATCACTGCATTTGAGATAGTGGAAAGAAAATAGAGGGTAAGTGGAAAAGCCTGTAGGTTGGTGTCAATTATTGATGTGTCTCATAATAGTGGGGCAATGGCAGGGGCTTGGAGGTATTCATGGCATATTACACAAATAAATAATTAAAAAAAAAAGGACCGTGCCAGAGAATTGATTTCTGTTTACCTTCAGGCCACATTGAAAAGAATTTCCTAGTATATTAACATATATAATTCTGTTTCATGCTTTAAAGAAAAATTTTGCATAGATGATATTAAAGGGGCTATGTAAACTTAATGCACAATAAAGAGAATAATAAATCTCAAGAACCTGATTTAGGGTTTGCATTTACTGTGATAGATAACAGTGCTTTAAGATTCGCTGGCACAAAGTTATTGAGAGCATTACTTCCAGGCATACAAAATTCGGGTCTTGCAAAACTGTGGAAGATTGGTAAGTGTTTCTAAAAGTAATTAACTCCATCATTTTGTAAATTTCATGTCACATTTTAGTAGCTAGTCTTACTAACTAAGCAGACTATAATTCCAGAGATGGATACTACTGCCATTTCTTTTTTATTATGAACATAAACCAGGCTATTTTTACAAGTATTTGCTGGCTACCTCCCACTAGATAGAAGTGAGTGTGGAAGGAAAGCTGCTTGAATTGAGTCCAGCTCTGCCCTCCCAGAGCATGCCAGGTGTGCCCAGCTTGTTCCTCCCTGGTGAACTGTCCTAACAGAGGATTAGATAGCTAGTTGCATTAGGCTGGATGTTTGCATAAAGTGAGTATTCCATATTAACTATTCAGAAGAGAAACATTGTTAATCAAACTTTTATTTTACGTATTTACCAAGTCAAGACACTCCACTGATCCAAAAGCAACTACATTGATACAGTTGTGACCAGCCCTGTTTAATGAACACATTCTCTAGATCAGCATCCACCAATTATAGAAAATAGAAATGTTATGTGAGTCACAAACTACATATATAATTTTGTATTTTCTGGTCTTTGAAAGGTAAAATGAAACAAATGAAATGTAATAATATATTTAGCAACATAATAGCTCTAAAATATTATTTCAACAGGCAATTTTTAGAAATCATAGTTGAGATATTTTATGTTCTTTATCCATAATCAGTCTTCAAAATCTAATGTGTGTTTTACATGTACACCATGCCTCAATTTGAACAAGCCACATTTCAAGTGTTCAAAAGCCACCTGTCACTCACATCTGCCACCTGAGACAGGCAGGGCTGAGCCAGAGGGTGTGGGCAAAGGAAGTGATGATTTCTCCTTTACCAGACTGTAGTGGCAGGATGGGACCTGGCAGGATGGGACCTAGCAGGATGTCTGTGATCCTGCAGACCCGGTAAAGGAGAGTCCTGGAGCCCTGAGTGGCTTTCTCAGGCTTTTATTGAGTTTTACATGTAGTGTGACAAACAGGTACATGGCAGACAGGGGTGCTGGGGGGGGGGGGCCAGGGGGCCATTAGGCCTGCAGACCCCCAGCAAGTCTTCACTCTGGACTTCTCAGACTGTCTTTCTCCCCTTCTCTCTCCTGCCTCTCTCCTGCTTTTCCTCCTCTCTCTAAGTGTCCCAAATATTCCTCCCATGGCCCACAGAAGTAAATAAGACAGATTGCAACAATGTAACAAATGCCCCATAAGGCAGGGCAATCCTAATGGTAGGAGGGCAGAAAAGCCTGAAAACCATTTACCCTACACAGCCTCAGCATCAGTGGTACTGAGAGATACAGGCCCAGGCAAGGAGTCCTATTTGGAGTCTTATTCATTGTGCTTCTCCAAGGCCCTGGAGCCACAAGCCCTCATTAGGGAGAGTGGACCAGGCAGCCATGTGCCTCTTTGTGGGGGCCAGTTGCCAGGATACTCCCAGTACTGATGAGAACCTTTAGCTTTCCTACTCTCTTCCCTGCCAAGCCTTTCTGTGTTCACTTCAGTGGGGAGGTGTCCACCTAAATGGTGATGACTGTCATCCAGTCTCCTGTGTCATTTGCCCCAGGAACTGACATTGGAGCTGAATCCAACCACGTGGTCCTTTTCCATATTTATAGGTGTTACTGCAGGCAGCCTTGTTCTCTGTTTGCGCAGCAGGTGTAATTGCGAGACCTTTCATCACCATACATGCATAAAGATAATGTGACTATAGAAAGCTGCTATCAGCCTCACAATGTACCTTTTAAACATTTTATCCTTGATGAATTTGCTCAAAAAATAACCAAATGATTATGTAGTGCTTGAACAGAGGAAAATGTATAGTTTTGTTCTTTTCATTTTCTTTTATGCATGCACTTTTTAGAGCATTTTGTGATTCATAGAAAGTATACAAATTAGCATTTTTCTTCTGAGCCAAGGAATTGACACTGGTCTCTGTGTATTTAAAATTATTATATGATGACTCTTGTAGGATACATAAAAGAACCGTTATTTTTCATCCTCGGTGGAATTGGAAAAAAAAAAAAAGCCAGTACCTGATTACTGAGCCACAAAGGCACTTACTCTGTGTTTTCTGTTGAATTGTGAGGAAGCTGACCTGGCCTGGGTGCCGGTACATGAGGAGTCACAAATGTGGGAGGAAATATATGAGTCATGGTATACAGAATTTGAGTTTATAAAAAGGACATTATAAACAAGAGGCATTACTCAGTCACTACTATTTAAAACTGGGAATCAGAGGACACTTACCACAACAGCATTTGAAGAGACAGTGTTCCAGATATTAGAACATTTTTAGTTTCTCCAAAGTCTGGAATTACTGTGATTCACACACGCAATCCCACACTCAGTGCTTGTTTCCAATCAGTCATTTGAAACCAGCACCTTTCTTCCCCTGCTTCAATCCAATAACGTCTTGCAGGCTTTCTTTTCTTTATAAGCTTTTGAAAATTAGTCTAGAAAGCTGAAAGGTGTAGGGGTACCTGGAAGCTGAGACCAAGTATAGGCAGTGCATGTGGATACTGCCCATTTCCCATGAATTCACCCCTTACGGTACCTCTGGAATGTACACTGGATACCTGTAGGGGATTCGAAGGAATGAGGTGCTTTATTATAACCTCTATACCTCTTAGCCAGTAGAACAAATGGAAAATGTACATTTTACACCCCAGTAACCACGAAGGAAACAGGTGCTGGACCACACTCAGAATTGCCAGAGTGGGTCCCCAGGAAGACAGCACTTTGCTCTCCAGCAAGGAGGACTATGAAGCTGTACCCCACCTAGAACCATGGTCCCCAAGAGCACCTCAGCAAACTTTTTGAGGGTTTTCGTTGTTTCTCTCTCTACCACACAGTTAATGATCGTAGGTAAAGGAAGTCAATGTCAGTGAATTTAAAAGCAAATTGCACTGTTTTGATTTTGATTTCTTTCTTTTTCTTTCTTTCTTTCTTTCTTTTTTTGCAATGTGTCTTTCCTAAATTGGGCCCAGCTTGGCGTATCTGAGGCCATGACAGGCTTTGCTAGCCAGAGACCAGGTTGAATTCTCCCCTTCTGGCAAAACATCAAAGATAATCCCAGCTCCGAACAGGTTACAGAGACAGCCCCTCTGCTCCCTCCTGTGTCAAGCTGTTATTGAAGGTCTCTAAAGATTTCCACCCACCTTCCTCCCACTCTGCTGGCAAGTGAAAGACGTTTGAATTCCTCTCTCAAGGGAGAAAATTATTAAAGTGGAAGAAAATGACTGTTCCCTGTTTTAAAAAAGAGAGAGAAGAAAAGTGGGTTTTGCCTCTCCTTTATTATTTCTTATCTGTAAAGGATATTATCGGAAACAAGGTGAAGAATTCTGGCTCTCAGAAATAAGAGAAGGGGAAGGTTTCCCTTCTGCCTTTCTGTATCATGTTTCAGCTTCTAATTCGTTGACTGAAATACAGAGCACAGGCTAAGGTGGAGTGTGTGCTGGCCCCAAGGAGATAACCTTGATTAATAGATTAATAGATTATGTCTTCACAAAGGAGTTGTACTCAAAGGACCCTCCTCTTTCCCCATAGAAACTGTTTATTCGCCTATCCTTTTGAGCACTGGAATGTCTGTTGAAAATGAATTCATTTAGGGGGTCAAATCTGAATGAGAAATAGCATTTGGTAATGTCTTTTTACATGTGATTACAGAAATATAGTAGGATAGTTTTCCTTTTAAACCGTTTTCTGTTATGAATATTATTTCATCATTTCTCTGTTAATTCAACTCACCTTTGCACTTCCCAAGCTAATAAAACTAGTCAACATTTGTTCACTCAACTCCAGCTCTACTCCAGGAATTGGGTAGGGCCTGAAGAGGAGGAAAGAGCAACATAGAAAGGATTTTAAAAGTAATCCAGGTCCAGATCTAGTGCTGAAGATATGACCAGCACTCGTGAAAAGCTAAGATCAGGGACCCTAGGGTTTAACTTTTTACACCTCTACTTTTTACAAATAAACGCAAAAGAAAACAAGACTCAGATAATGGCATAAATCTGTTCTGTACTGATTTCCAAACAATGCATTTTACCTCGCCTTAGTATGTAGAGATATTAGAGTTAAAGTGTCTGCTAATGCCACATCACTTTTTGGCAACAAGTCTTGTGCCTAGAAACAATGTCATCATATTCCGCCAGATGGGCTGAGGTGGTTGTCAACATTCACAGCACTCTCATAATTCTGTAATTAGTGACTTTCTCTAATCTTGAAATGTGATGGGTAATAGGATATTTTGCAGCCTTTACTCAACTAACTAATTACTTAACTATTGCAAGTTAACCCTGATTGGATGATTTCTTTATTTGCAATCAACCTGTCTCAGTGAATTTTACTTCTTGAAATTTTCTAGCATGCTTAGAGAATGTCTGCTTAACAGACCCGTGGGCAAGGGCACTATATTGACTTGCTGATAAAGAATGATGCAAAGAGGGTTTTAGCTCCAGGTTGCACTGGCAGTGCCCACTTCCCACTTCCTTCTGTAAATTGCCACTTTTTGTTTCTTGCTGTCTGTAGGGTAAATGATTTTGAGGCTTTTCTGCCCTCCCACCATCAGGATTGCCCTGCCTGATGGGGCACCTGCAGTTGTTACATTGTTGCAAGCTGACTTGTTTCTTTCTGTGGGCCATGGGAGGAGTATTGAGAGGTAGTCACCAAGAGAAGCACAAGCAGGAGAAAAGAGGCAGGAGAGAGAAGGGGAGAAAGAAGACCTGAGAAGCCCAGAGTGAAGACTTGCCGAGGCTTGGAGGCCTCCTGGCCTCCATGCCCCCTGGCACTCCTGCCTGCTATGTCCTGGTTGACACACTACATGAATAGCTCAATAAAAGCCTGAGAAAGCCATCAAGGGCTCCAAGACTCTCCTTTTCCCATCTGCCGGATCATAGATAACTGCACAATGCCCTTCCTGCCACTACACTGTCCCTGATAATAATTCCTTGATCAGACCTGGAGCCACTGTTATATTGGAGCTTTCCATATCTGAAGCAGCCCAGAGAATTTTCTTATCCATTGCATCCATGAGTTATTCCCAAGTCAGGCTGTACCAGAGTCACCACGGGAGCTTTTAGAACAAAATCCCTAAACCAACCCTTAGAGATTTTGTTTCAGGGATTCTTGGGGGAAGGTCTGAGGAATCTGTCTATTTTAAAAGCTCCCCCGCGACTTCTGCTGGGCCTTAGGTTTGCCGTGACGACAGAGTTCCTGGTGTGGTTCTCACACTGAGTGGGAATCAGGCTGAGGCCATGAACATTAGTTGGCTGTGGTGACTCTGTAGGGCTGTGATGAATGGACTCCGTGTGGCTAGCCTGACGGAAGTGCCACTCGCCGGCTCAGTTACATTCACAATCACAGCAACAATGGCACAAAAACAATAGCCTTTTGAGCCTCCCCTGGTGGTGCAGTGGTTGAGCGCTGGGCTGGGAGGCTGCCCGCAGCCTAGGCAGCGCGGCTTCATTCCCTGGCCGCCAGCGAGGGTCCCATAAAAAAAAAAAAAAAGCCTTTTTATAATTACACTTCAGAATAGAATTTGATTTATTATAAGTCATTGGTAGTAATGATCTTGATCTCTTGATGACCCTTGATCTCTTTAGCCTGTTGGTTACTCCCACCCAGCAGGGCTTGCAGGACAAGGAGAGCAGAAGCTCTCAGCCACAGTCATAGGTTCTGGGATACTGCTCTGGGTTGCCAAGAACTGTCAAGCCCAACTAGCCCCAGGCAAAACTGTGGAGTCCATAAAAAAATGGCCACATTCTTTCCCTTTACTATGTGCCTAATCCCAGGGAAACAGTGAGTGATAAAAGAAGCTTTATTAAAATGATGTTGGAAATTCTGGTACCAGCAAGGTTCTCCAGTTATAGACTGTAAGTGATAGGTTCCCTCCATGCTGGCATTGCTTAAAGGTGGCCTGAAGAACCATGTTTAACATTTTGCTCACAGCTTTATAGCTCACTTGGAGGACTCAATGTACAGTAACTCAAGGTCATGGCACCTGCAGAAGTATATTTGGTGATTCCCCACAGATCAAACAAAATGGCGAGTCTTATGAATTGTAAGTGTAAATAAAAGTATTATTTTTATTAGTTGGATTTTTAATAAAGTAGTCATTTTGTCTTTTTATCTGACTGATATTTTACCCCTACTTCTATCTTTGTATTGGCTGCCATCATTTGGAAACGGTCTTAGGCTGACACAGTCTTACTCGTTGTTTATAAAAATGATGTTCATCTGACTTGGAGGAAGGACAGGAAAGGTGTAGACCCAGAAACTGGGTTTGTTGAGTCTCAGAACAAAGTAAATATTTTGTCTGGAATAAGTCTGAGTATTTGCAATATGTGGAAATACTGAAAGAAAAAAGGACTCAAGTATTAATGTAGAAAATGAGAAGAAAATTCTTGGAGAGATCGCCAGTGGCATAGGGAAAGTGGTCTTTAAAAAAAAAAAAAAGATGAGCTACTAAATGTACTCAAAGTAAAAATTAAAAATGGGAGAGTGATTTACAAGAGCTTGACTGTGACTTGCTCCAGCCATCCCTCTGATGAGTTGGGTTTTTGTGGGGCTTTGATGGTTAGGGAAGGGGGTAACTCAGAGCCTTGGGCTGTGCCCATGTTTCCCTGGGACCTTCCACACCCACTGGGACAGAAGAATTGTCCTGGGTGTTTGTTAGTGCATCATAATTCCCCAGCTTCCAACACTTTGACATCACTTCATCCTTGGGGGGGTGTTGTTTACAACATCATTAGTGCAGATACACCTAGAGTTTTGCAACACTTACTTTCATTCAGCAGTTCTTAACATGCTGGTGGAGATGAGGGTACTCACAAGGGATGGAAATGAGTCTGTTGGCATGCTTCATTTTGATCTGAGACCCCTTTGATATGTAGGATAATGTAAGATTCTAAATTTGTGACCTGTTGATTTTTCTAACTAAAGTATTTCAGTACACAGTAAAAGAAATAAAGACATTGCTCAGAATTTGCAGAGCAAGATTCGCTGATCTGGGAAGGAGTTCTCTAGTTCAGCTGTCCCCTTAGTAGCTGTGAAGGAAAGCTCAGTGATGACCAGCATGTCTGAGTTTGAAACTGGTGCTGCCATCCTGAAGGTAACCCTGAGGGTGATTCACAAACTCTTAAGAGACCTCCTGGAAAGTTACTTTTAAATTCCCTGCCCACTTGTATCTTTGTTCCCAACCCCAGGAGCAGTAGCATCTAGATGTTTTTCTGTAGCCACAGCAGAAAGGGCTCCCTAGTTGCACAACAGAGACACCCAGGCAGGAGAAGACATCAAAGAAGCCATAAGGGACTCTATTTGCCCTCTAAACAGAAGGTTGACTATCAAGAGATCATGCTTGTTTATTTGAAATAAATGAGCTGATTTCTCTCCTGGGTGTTTTTCTTGGTAAAACATGTTAAAATCGTTTTAAAGGGTGGGGGAGGGGACCCTCACCAACTGCACACTGCCTAAGTAAGATACCAAACTCCTATAGTAACCACACACACAAAATAGTCAACCTACCTGTACATCAATACACTCAGGTAAAACACTATTATTAGAGAATTGGAAGATTAGTTTAGAGGTACAATCCCCTAGCCTAGCGAGCTATAGCATCAGTACATATTTATGATGGGGTTTACTTGCCAGGACACAAAAAGAGTGTGAGACCAGGGCCACTGGATTCAAGGTCTTTCCCTGATCCATCTCAGCAGTACCCCAGGGAGCCCCCCCAGGCATCTGTGGCAGTACCCCTGCTTCTCTACTTATGGCCCTTTTCAGGCCAATCTATTCAAATGCTCCTGACTATTACCATTTTTATTTCTCATGTCTTGTTGCTTCTTTGGGTTCAAGCCCTCTTCTTTTGGAGACTTCCAAATTGACCTCAGATACTACCTTTTCTCAAATTACTGATTTTTCACTTCCTGTAGCTTTCCTAATTGGCACTGTAGCTTTAGTGACTGTATGATAGTCAGTACTTTCTGCTTTTTCATTGGTTTCTAGTAGTTTGTTATATCTGAGTCATGGTCTTCTGCTAAAGTGGAAACTTCTTGAGAACAGGAGTTGTGGCTCAGACTTGTATGTACTTCCCAGCACCTGCCTTTGCTGGGTATGTCATCTGCAAAATTACAGACCTCTTGAGGACAGGGACCACCTCTCATTCATTTCAGCCTTTCCAACTCCTAACACAGTACCTAGCACAAAGTTTGGACTCAGTAAATATTGATTATTGGAGGCATTTAGGGAATACTTGGGCATTGATGATGTTTTGAGGGAAAAGCTAATCCTTGTTTTCAAGTGGCTTTGACAAGTAACCATGACAGTGACATTGATGCGACTTCCAGTGGAATTCTTCCCATTCTGTTTATAGGAAAGGAGGCGCTCCGAATTTCCATAGTGAAATTAATTAAAATCATGTAGATGGAATTGATATAGAATTGAAATATGTGATTTTCTGGAAAAAAACCTGTGTGAAATTAGATTGAACTGACTCTAATGACATAAATAAACTCACATTATACACAAACATTAACTCAAAATGGATCAATAACCTAAATAGGAGAGCTAAAATTATAAAATACTTAGGAAAAAAACACTAATAAATTTTCATAATCTTGGATCTGGCAATGATTTCTCAAATATGAGACCAAAAGAGAAAAAAGATAAATTAAACTTCATCAAAATTTGAATTTTTTAGGGCCTCCCCAGTGGCGCAGCGGGTTGAGCACAATGCTGTGAAGCTGTCCGCAGCCTCTGCAGCACGGGTTCAATTTCTGGCCGGCCAGGGAGATTCCCACATGGCGCAGCAGACCTCTCCAGTCATGCCCATTGCTCCCCTCAGCAGTGCTTTTGGTCCATCTGCCTGTTCTGCTCCCCACTCTGTCTCTGATGAATCCTTTCACCCTCCTGCCTTTGTGGCCTGTACCCCAGCTATTGTAAAAATAAAAAAATAAATCTTAAAAAAATGCAATACTCCTTTAAAAAAAAACTGAATTTTTTATAAATTAAACAACACTATCAATAAAGTAAAAAGACAGCCCACAGAACAAGAGAAATATTTTCAAGTCACATATCTGACAAGGGTCTAGTATCCAGGAGATATAAAGAACCTTTACAACTCAGCAACAGAAAGACAATTTTAAATTGAGCAAAGAACTTGAATGACATTTCTCCAAAGAATATATACAAATGGGGCCTCCCTGCTGGCACAAGGGGTTAACCACAAATAACACTGTGAAGCTATCCACAGCCTCTGCAGCATGAGTTTGATCCCCAGCCAGCCAAGAAGCTACCCACACGGCGCAACAGACCTCTCCTGACTCGCCCGCTGCTCCCCTCAGCAGTGTATTTCAGTCAGTCTGCCTGTTCTGTTCCCTGCTCTGTCTCTGGTGAATCCTCTCACCCCCCGCACCTCTGGTTTATACACCAGTTCTTGTATGCATAAATAAATAAATATTAAAAATATATATACACACACACAAATGGCTAGTACGCA
This sequence comes from Talpa occidentalis, assembly GCF_014898055.3. Lineage (NCBI taxonomy): Eukaryota > Metazoa > Chordata > Mammalia > Eulipotyphla > Talpidae > Talpa > Talpa occidentalis. The sequence goes on from NW_023601322.1 coordinate 51,632,610, forward strand.
CATAAAAAGATGCACAGCATCATTAATTAGGGATATGCAAATTAAAACCACAGTGAGAACCATTTCACATCTAGTAGGATTGCTATAATTTTTTAAAAGCTAAAAGTAATGTGTTCATCAGAAGAAATTGGAACTCTCGTATACTACTGGTGGAAATGTAAAGTGATATGTCCATTGTGGAAAATATTTTGGTGGTCCCTCAAAAGAGTAAACGTAGATTTACCATATGGTCTAGTAATTCTAAAAAAAATCAAGGAGTTGAACTGGTATCTGTAAATTAATATTGATAGCACCAGTATTCACAATAGCCAAAAGGTGGATACAACCCAAATATCCATCAATAGATGAATAAATAGCAAAATATGGTAGATACATACAATAAACTGTTACTCAGTCACCAAAAGGAATAAAGGACCCCTACATGCTCCAGCATGGCTAAAGCTTGACAACATAACACTGATTGGAAGAAGCCAGACACAAACGAAACCACTTGTATGATTCCAGTTACATAAAATATCCAGAACAGGCAAACTCAACGAAGCAAAAAGCCTATTAGTGGGTGCCTGTATTGGAAAGAATGGAAACTTACTACCCATGGCACAGGATTTTCTTTAGGACTGAAGAAAACATTCTGGAACTAATAGAAATGATGGTGACACAGCATTGTGAATATGCCAGTGCCCCTGGGCTGCACACTTCAAAATGATTGATAGTATTTAGGCAAATTTTACTTCATGTAAACTAAGGTTTTTTAAAAGTCATATGTCAACAGGTATCTAACAGTATCAACAGGAAAATGTTGGCTTTCTTAAACTTGTTTCATGTAGATTTATAAATAAATAATTATCTATAAATTATTTATAAATAATACATTTTCCCCAAGCATCCTTCATACTAAACTGCAAATAAAAGGATAGTGACCTAAAAGCAGATGTAATGAAAGACTTTTTACTTAAAATGATGTAAATTGTTTTGAGAAAAACTTAGCTAAGACCTTTTTCAGACAGATGTTCACTTGAAACTGGAGCGTGATAGTTATAAGCCTCTGCAGAGCTGGGGGACAGCAAGACTCTGCTGCTGTGGCCAGCCCTCTGCTCCCCTAGACCTCTAAGTCCCAGGATGTAGAAGAGGGGCCCTATGCTGAAGGCCTGGGTTTCACCTGGGTTCTCTTGATCTCATCAGATTCTAGCAAGGAGGAGAACTTCTTTCTCTAAGGAGAAATGGCCTCCCCAAGGATTACAGATAAAACAATTTCCATTTCATCAGCTCCAAGTAACTGAAGACAGTAGAAGCTGGTTCCTTTAGAAATGAATGGAGGGCCCAACAATGAGATGCATCAAAGCTGGGGTCAGCTGAGCGCCAGCAAGCAGTCCCCAAAAGGGGAATGATCATATATATTTAGATCTGAGCATAAGAAGCAGAAAACCAGTAAAAGCCCCTGGGCAAGGCTTACAATAGGATTTTTTTAATTTTTCAATGCGGAGAAGTATCATTAAAGAAAACAATCCCTCTGCAGTCCTTTTGCTCATCCAGAGAAACATTAAAAGCCTTTGCTGATTGTCTTTCAGTAACTTATAGGCAAGAATACCTATTCTGATTAAACTAGAATCGTAGCATAGCTGCTATTGAAAACCTGCTTTTTAAATTTATTAGAAGCAATTTTAATTTTATAGATTTGCTTCTGCAATCTGAATTTAATGGCTACATGGTTTTCATCATTCATTTAACAAATTCCCCATTGTAGACTTTAATTTTTGGCTACTACTGTAATAATACTGCAAAGACATGTAGCTTTTTGCAATGTTGAGTCTTTTTTCCTTTCAGGATAAATTCCTAATGGATAAATTCCTAGTTAAGAGTTAAAGAGAAAACAACATCTTTAAGGATTTTTATTTATGTTATTATATTGCTTTTTGGAACTGACCTAATTTCAACTCTTCTTGTCAGAATAAAAATGATTACTTGATTATCTAGTACTCCTTTTTTATCAAAGAAACAATGAATTTGTCAGAATCTAATTTACATTTTGGCAAAGACATCCATATGGAGAAAGGCAGAACACAGAAGTCTCAAGTGTTTTGGGACTAGCCAGGAACTAATATCACTACATAGTGTTGGAGAGAGAGAAGAGGAAGTTAACACATTCCAGTAATTCTTTTCTATAACAGAGATATAATGAATAAGTTAAGGTTTTCAGCATGTAAAACTCACTTGCGATGCTTCTGTCCTTGGGGTTGCACTGCCTTCCCTGAGAGAAAGTGGAGAGACTTTTGCAGTTACAGCAGATATCACAGGAGTCCTTCAGCCTCCTCACTGAACAAACTAGGTGGAAGTCCAGCTTCCGAGTGGCCAAACAGAATAAGATGGATTGGACTCAATGGGGCCTTCCCTATCTCGAGAATTTTCCTCATTCTCTATGCCTCTCAAATTTGTGTGAAATGTTTTTCTAGTTTTATCTTTACAATAATAATGGGCAGAAACTCTCAGTTCCTCGAAGGTAGATGAGCTCTGTTTGTATGTACAATATACATATGTTGGCTGACCTTTATCATGTTTTGAATATAATTCTGATAGATATTAAATGTCATCAGGGGCTAGAGAGAGATTTTTTCTCATATTCAGCAGTGTTTATATTATAAAATGGAATGGCTTGAAACAAATATGGAAGCTGCTCCGCAAGGTAAAAGCACTTGAGTAGATTAACATATTTTAAACAAATAAACCCTCTAACAACATCTTTAGAAATTATACCTGAGACTAATGAGCCCCAAGGTCCCACACGTGTTTCCCCAGGCACACAGGTGAGCTACACCTGAGGTGGTGCTTTGGAAGAGATGTCTGGATCCCTCTAACCCAGGCATGGTGAGTGCGTTGCTGTGATTGTTGCTGTACAGCATCATTTTCAAATGTCTGGTGACATCTTTTAATTGCTTTGCTTAAACATAAACTTTCTCTTATTTCTGTAGTGAGAGTGTCTCATGGCTTTACATACTAGCACAATGATCCAGCCCCTGCAGGCTCTTATCTTCAGCTTGTTATCTGCTGACCCACCCACAGCTACTACTCCTTTTGCAGATAGTTTTTTTTTTTTTAAGCACTTGTTTTAAAGCATTAGTTTTAAAGCATTAGCAATGATGTCTGAAAATGTGTGAAATGCCCACTGTTTCCTCTTGCCAGGCTGTGTGGGCTTGTCGTGTGCCCATCTTTGCATTGTTTCCCTCCTTGTCCTGCCTTCCCTTCCTATTCATTCAACACTGTCTTTGTCTCCCCTGCCTGTGTCTCTTTCCCTCTCTGTCCTTTCTTTAAGCATTTTCCATATACTTCTTTTTTTTTTTTCTTTGGTGGGACCCTCGCAGGCGGCCGGGGAATGAACCGGCGCTACAGAGGCTGCGGGCAGCCTCGCGGCCCAGGGCTCAACCGCTGCGCCACCAGGGGAGGCCCTTCCATATACTTCTCTACTCTTTACAATCCATGAAACTAAATGGTCTTAATTATCATTATCATTGTCTGGCTTATTTATTAAATTGAATTTCATATCCCCTGTTCTGATTTTCCCCTCTGGATCAACAGCCTGAACAACAATGACAACAGCTACATATATTTATTTCAAACATAAATATAAATATGATCAATGGACGCTTGGTAGATGGGTGAGTGGACAGCAGGTGTCCAACCAACCCCTGCAGTGGGGCTGATTAGTTAAGAGCCAGTGGAATAATATGACCAAATGTGTGGAAGTGCAAATTTAGGGAGTAATTGAGGCTATGTGTTGTTTATTATCCTTAAACACCCCTGCTCATAATTAGGAATTTCACGAAGGTTAACAGGGTTCCTGCTGGGTACTCGTGGACTGTGTAAATGCAGGAGCAACTTATTGCCATGTGGAAAGAGCATTTGGTGGGAGACAGAGGAACATAAATCCTGACACAACCAACAGAAGGAAAGAGGTTGCTACCTAAGGAGTGTGTCCCTGAGTCCACAAGTCAGGCAGAAGCTGTTCCCTGCCAGATGACATGACCTCGGGTCCAAACCCTCAGGGCGCCCAGTGAGCTGCAGCAATAACAGAGACAGTCATAGCACAGCCTGGCCACGAGGCTTGTGCTGAGGACAGGCTCTTGTGTAGAAGGTGTTTGTCTTCAGCTCTTGTCTGTCATACAAAAGGAGGCGCTTTTACATGTCCTGGTCAATGCATATCTATCACAGGAATTATATGTGACTTTCTGAACATAATGATGTACTTGGACCCCAGAAAAGTCACTTTTTAAATGATTCATGGAGTAAAATTGGGACAAACATGTCTTTAAACATCAACATGTAAAAGCCACTTACAGACACTAACCAGGTTCCATCCATTCAAAATTGCTAGCAGTTCATTTATATGTATTTTCAGCTCCTTCATTAGCATAAACTTTTGGTATGGAGACAATAAAGTAGGCAAAAGACAGAGTGAAAAAGAAAAGTCCCTGGAAAAGTTTATTCATCTAATTGCTCATGAGACAAATACTTCTTGAGCTCTCTGTATGCGTCAAGGTCTTGATAAAAGTCAAGGAACAAAACAGGAAGATCCTTGTCCTCATGGGGCTTAGAGTCCAGCTGGTAATTAATTAATTAATTAATTAAAGAGTATTTTAGGTAAACTCTTGGACTATAACGGACACCAGAGGGAAGGAGATATGGGATGGGTAAAGACAGGACTTTGTATGGTAAAGCATAGAATTGGACTTTTAGTGGTGAACTTAATGTGGTTTATACACAGATTTTTCAGTTATGTACACTTAAAACTTATATAGTATTATAGTGCAATGTTACTTAGATAAAGAAATTTAATAAGATAAAATTTTACATTATTTTTATCTTATACTATTTCCTATACTTATTTATAAAAAAAAGAACTGTTTGCCTCTAATTCAACTGCATTTTAAATCTTTTATCCCTTTTGATTTGCACTGTTAGCTGGAAATGGTTTACCCATTTATTTAGAACAACTTCATTCATGTTAATATAAAAAATAAAAACAGATGTGTGTGTGTGTGTAAAATGAAATGTGATGTCTTTCCTTATCATAAAAATTAAGACGTTAATGGTTCTTCCCCGTGGCGCAGTGGTTGAGCGCTGGGCTGCGAAGCTCTGCAGTGCCAGTTCGATCCCCAGCCACTGACGAGGGTCCCACAGGGCTCGCAGACCTCTCCTGCCACCCGCTGCTCCCCTCAGCAGTGTATTTCATCAGTCTGCCTGTTCTGTTCCCCGCTCTGGCTCTGGTGAATTCTCTCACCCTCCCGCGCTTCTGACTGTACCCAGTGCTTGTATAAATAAATAAATAAATCTAAAAAAAAAAAAAAGAAATGACTTACATGAGCTCACAAAACTGACCAACTCAGTAAATGCTAAATAAATGCTAGCTCTGAGCTTTAAAAAATAAAAAAATATAAAAAGAACAGTATTTTAGAAAGTACTGAGCACTATGGAGACAAGAACAATTAGGCTAAGCTAAGCAACATGGGGGTGACGGGGGATTTCAGTCCTAAAGATGAAAGAGGGTCTCATAGAGAATGGTGGTTTAGGAGAGACCTAAGGACTAAGACTATAAGCACAGCAGGAAGAGCAGGTTTGAGGGGATTAGGAGTTCAAATCTCAGCATGTTATGTTTGAGACTTCCACTAGACATCTGAGGAAAGAAACTGGAACTGCTCTTCAGTGTCTTTAAGTAAGTGAGGAAGTGTTCCATGATGAGAGAGTAAGGACCCGAGCCGTTGCTCAGATAATTGATCCCAGGTAGGTCCTTTTCAACAACCAGAGCAGTAGTCAGTGCATACGTAACTATCACAGGGAATCTTTATTTTTTCAAAGCTTTTCAAGTATGAACTTTGTCACCTCTTTCCTGAAAGTTTAGGAACATTTTTCTTGTGATCAGAAGAAATAATGGATTTCAGATAAACAGTACAAAAACATTTCTTCTTCCTGTAATCTTCTATTTTTTTTAAAAAGATTTATTATTTATTTATACAAGCACTGGTTACAGTCAGAAGCGCGGGAGGGTGAGAGAATTCACCAGAGCCAGAGCGGGGAACAGAGCAGGCAGGATGACGAAGTATACTGCTGAGGGGAGCAGCGGGCGGCAGGAGAGGTCTGCGCGCCATGTGGGACCCTCCTCCGGTTGCCGGGGAGCAGCTGGGAATTGAACCAGCGCTGCAGAGGCTGCGGGCAGCTTCGCAACCAGCGCTCAACCGCTGCGCCACCGGGGATCTTTTAGATACCTGAACTTGTTTCCTTGTGGTAGATCACTTGCCAAAAAAAAAGTCATTCTCTTGACATTTAGAGTTAAGTTAGTAAAAAAATTGTAAAGAGCATGCATCTTATAGACTTGCCCCTAAAATCCTATTACTGCCTACCAATTTTATTGTTTGCAGACTACTGAGATAGTGAGAACTAAACCATCCTGTTTATGGGGTTTCTTACTTCATGGATTACCCCTTGAAGTTGCTTTACATTATTATTGGAATAACTGAACTAAGTTGAAGGAAGTTACCTAAACTCTTTGTTATTTGTAGTTTTTAGCTTTTTCCTCTTAAAATGGTTGAACTCTATCTCCACTGTTCCTCAGGCCCTCACATGTAGCTCTTGATTGTCATTTCACTGTATATTCTCTTTTCTTCTCCTGATTCTTCCTTTTTCTTTCCAGCTCTCTGGCACTCTAAATCCAAGTTTTCTCTAAGACTTGTCTTTCTTTTCCACCTTTCTCAGTACCTCCCCTCTTGAGCAAGTTCACTCAGCATTATAACTTCAGTCAGCAGCTTCCAGTCTCAAGCTTTGACCCTGGACTGCATTCCAATACTTTCCTGTAACTTCTCCCAGGCATCTCTCTGATTTTCCCACTAATAACCCAAGTTACTGAAATCACACTTGTCTTCTCTTCCAAAACACATCATCATAGTGTTCTTCATACTGGTCAGGCTGCGGCCAGTGACTTACTGCCCTAATCCACATCCGCATCATCCTGGAGTCATATTCCTAGAGCAGAGACCGAGGATGCTTGTCAGAACCCCCAATGAGTTCCAATCCATTCATAGAGTCCAAAAACAGTTGTTGAGCATTTACCTGCTGGGTATAAGTCTCTAGAGGCTGTGAATAAAGCCACAGACAAGACTAAGCTCCTCATGGAACTTACTTCATAGTAGGGCAAATGGATCACAACCGCCAATAAGTCAGCATACCACATCTGGATGCCTGGGGAGAGAAGTAAAGAAAAATGAAGAGAGACTCTGCAAGGTGGCACTCATTTTACTATTTTATATGCATTAGAGCAGAGACCTGTGGAGTGCTCAGAGAGGAGAGTATGAACAGTGTCCAGGGTGGTCTTGGTCTGTCCCAGGAGCACGCAGGCCCACTCGCCTGGAGAGGCAGCCAAGCAAAGAGGAGGGAGGCTCCGAGAGGTGGCAGAGTGGGTACTAAGATAATGTGGGAACTTTGGTTTTACCCCCAAATGGAAGCCATTGGGTTGTTTGTTTTGTTTAGTTTTCTTAATAAAATATTTTTATTGTGGTAAAACATAAAATTTACCATTTTTACATCAACAGTAACTGCCCATTCTCCCTCCACGAAGCCTCTAGCAACATTTTTCCTACTTTCTTCTCTGTGAACTTGAACACCCTAGGTCTCTCATATAAGTGGGATCATGCAGTGTTTGTCCCTCTTGGGCCAGCTTACTTCACTTAGCATAATGTCTTAAAGGTTCACCTATGTTTTGTAGCACATGTCAGAGTTACCCTCCTATTTAGGGCTAGATAATTTTCCATTGTATGTATGGACCACATTTTGTGGGTCATGACTGAGGTATGACCTCCAGGCTGTTTACCCATTGATAAACACTTGGCTTGTTAGCTGTGGAGTTGTTTTTAGCCCAATTGTAACATGATCTGACTTACATTTTCAAAGAATCACTGGTACTGAGTTGAATAGATTGTGATAAGGAAAGGTGGAAATGGTGACCAGTTGGGAGTCTGTGACATTATCTGAAAGTTGGGGATGGTGTCTTCAATTAGGAACTTCTCAGTAGAGTGCAAGAAAAAAGAATTGGTGACAGGGCCTGTTTCCCTAGCAATTAAAGGATGACATGACACTGTGATAGAAAAATGTCTACCGCATTGACAAATTTACTTCATGGAGGCTACAGCGCTGATCTAGCTCTTTCACATTCCACTGATAGAGGATTTTAAATTCTATCAGTATGTTATGAAAGTACAGGCAAGAGAATTTCCTTATGGATCGTCTGTTGGGTATGAAAGAAGGGGAAGGTCAAGGATGACTCCCTGGTCATGAGCAACTGAGTGGCATGAGCAACTGAGTTGGCATGAGCAACTGAGTGGTCGTGTTGCCTTCAACTAGGGAATACTTCTCTGAGAGTGAATTTAAGGGGGAAAATTAAGATCCCTGTTTCAGACTTCCTGAGTTGCAGTTACCTATTAAAATTCAAGCGCTAATGTCTGGCAATTCATTGTAAATGCAAGTCCAGAATTCAGAGAAGTCTGGACTGGAGATGTGCATTTGAGATTCATTAGTGTACTCATGTATTTAAGCTGCAAAATGGAGGTCATGAGGAAATGAGCTTACACGGAGAAACAGATCCAAGACTGCATCATGAGGCCATCCAGTGTTAGGAAGCAAAAGCAAAGGATCTGGCAAAACACCATGCAAGAGTGACCATGGCTTAGAAGGAAAAGTAGGAGAAAATGATGTCTTAGGAGCAGTACAGTGATTCAGGAAAACAGTGGTCAGCTGTGTTAGAGGCTCCTGATAGGCCAGGGAAGGTGAGGACTGAGAACTGATCATTGAATGCAACAGCCTGGATGTCAGACCTCAGTCATGACCCACAAATGAAATTCCACACTTCATGGCCTGACCTGCCTCATTTTTTTTTAACTTAATTTGCACTTATGGTTCCCTCAAAATCTTACCCATTTAGGCCCTTGATAGTAGTTGCTGAGTGCATCAGTGAATGACATGCCTTGCTTAGGCTGAGTAGAAGTTGCTGAACATAACCTGGTCCCCCATCCTGGTTACCTCTCTTTTTAAATCCTCACTTAGTCATGCTAAGTTCCAAAGGAAGAGAACCACTTATGCTTTTATGCTGTTTTCTCCTGTTTCCAGCACAGAGTGGTCCAAAGTGAGCTCAGGAAATGATTGTTTCTTGAACAGGAGAGGAGGAACACGGCCCCCCAGGCCATCTTTAAGTCTTTCTTACTTGTTTGCAATTTTCAAGAGTTCCTTAAATGTCAGGTATGTTCAGACTTAATTCCAAAATACATTCAAAAGTAAATGAGATTTGCCTTCTTGTAATAGCTAGTACAGTATCTGCCTCCATGAGGATTAATAAGTTCAATAAAGTTATTAAATGTTGAGATAAATGAGGCATGTTGAATCAGAAATTCCAACTAGTAATTCCTGTAAAACAGTTGTAGATGTTTCTCTTGAAAAAGAAAGGAGGGCCCTCCCTAGTGGCACAAGGGGTTAAGATGCAACCTATGAAGCTATCTGCAACCACTGCAGCACGATTTCGATCCCCAGCCAGGGAGCTACCCACATGGTGCAACAGACCTCTCCTGTCTCACACGCTGCTCCCCTCAGCATGTACTTTGGTCAATCTGCCTGTTCTGTTCCCCACTCTGTCTCTGGTGGGTCCTCTCACCACCACCCCCGCATCTCTGGCATATACCCTAGCTCTTGTATGCATAAATAAATAACTCTTTTAAAAAAAAAAAAAGAAAGGAGGTCCACTCCTTAGGTTCACATGCAAGTTACTGGAAAACATATATCCACACAAATACTCACACGTGAATGTTCACAGCAGCATCCTTCGTAATAGCAAAAGCATAAGCAAGTCAAATGTCCATTGAATGATGAGTAATTAATGACCTAGATCTATTCAGTGGAATATTCTTCAGCAATAGAAAGAGTGAAGCTGACACATGATACACCATAACTAAACCTGAAAAACATGCTAAGTAAAAGAAACTAGACCTGAAAGACCACATGTAATATTTCACTTATATGAAATGTCTAAACCCATGAAGGCAGAAAGTAGGTTAGTGGGTGCCGGGGGTTAAGGAGGGAGAGTGATGAGTGGCTGCTGATGGACATGGAGTGTCCTTTGAAGGTGATGAAAATGTTCTAAAAGTGACTATGGGTATGGTTGCACAACTCTGTACATATACTACTATCCATTGAATCATATAGTTCAAATGAGCAAATTAACTGGCATACGAAATAGATCTTAATAAAACTGTTACATATAAAGTAGAAAGAAAGGGAAAATAAGAAACTCAAAATCAGAGTGTTCCAGAACTTGGGGGAGCTGCACCCCCACTTCATTGTTCCTGGCTTCATTTCCTCCTTTTCCACACCCTCCCTCTGCCCAGCTGCTGTGCAGGGTGAGCTTCAGTCTTGGTGGTGGTCACTGGTGTCCTGTGCAGAGTATTTTCAGTCTGGGTTTATAGCACATGACCCTTAATGCACATTTCCAAGTTGTAGTGCATATTCTTATGTAAGTATTCTAAACCCCTTTTTCTAGTAATCTCCTACAGTTCTATTCAGCCAACTTTATCCTGTCTCTAGCTGTTAAGTACCTAAGTCTGGACAAGTCACATTAGCTTGGGGTCCTTTCTGGAAAGTCCTGAAATCCCATGGAAAGTGCAGGAATTAGAAACATAGTGTCACCATTCAGCGCTGACAGCAGTACCCCTCCATCTCCTGTCCTTGTGGTCGGTCTTTGAATTGCCACCAGTGACCCGCCTGGTACTGAGGGGCAAGCTCAGCCCTTCCTGTTCAGAAACCATGTGCCTCCACCTACTCCCGGCCTCTGGTGTGATGCTTTATGCTGGTGGGTACGAGGTAGATGTTTCTGGGATTGGATTCTCAAGCCTACACACTGCTTCTGTTTCCTTACCACATATGCTTCTCTCTCAGCATGTTGAAGGCTGACAGGTCTTGCCACATTTTACCAAAACGACGGTGCTGTGTTCCCGACGCCATCTCAGATCCAAAGCCGGAGGGCTCTCAGGAACCTTCACCTCACACCAGTGCTTCACGCTGCTGTTTTTCACGTACCCACAATCTTGACTGTCCATCGTCTGCCTACCACCCCCGACAGAACCCCATGCTGCCTTTTGTGATGTTTCTCCCACCACCTTTTACATGGTCTCCTCCCTGCCCCCACTCTGCACCACCTCCCTCCTCACCTCCTTGCTTCCACCTGTTCTATGTTCTGAAGCACTAGCATGCCCTGCCCAGGAGAATTATTATGTGGAGCAGGGGATAAGCTGAATCTCAGTAGTCGGAATGAAGGACAGCTCCCTCTGCTGTGATTTGAACCCAGCCACTCCAATACCAAAATCCAAGTTCAAAGCATAAATATGCTAATGATTCCTCATTAGGCACCTTTTACTATATTCCACACTAATATGTTCTCAAAGATACATATATCTAATTCTACTGTCACTGTCAGTAAGAACATAGCTAACCCACTTTCACAGACATTTACTTTAAATCTAACCTTGTTCCAAAAAAGACAACCTTCTTCCTCCATATTGCCTCTCTGAACACAAAACAGAAAGGTGCAGAGTGACTAAGAAAACCAAGAATAATACCTTCAAGTGTTACATAATCAAGCTTGATGTTCCATGAATTTTTGTCAGATCACTTGATAGAACCTTGTCTAGAAGCAAAGACTAAAGTCGTGATTCTTTGAGTCTCTTATCCCTAATGAAAATACCTAATTACTTTATTTCTGTTCCCACACAAATAAGTTTCTCTTGTGAGTCTCCTTGGTATGCTCCAAGTGCACAATTTTCGCAAAGTATCAGGATTTCACAGAACCTTAGGTATAAGAGCGGGAGGATTGTGAAGGGCAAAATCAAAAGCAAAAAAACTAATTTTGTGGAAAAAATACTTGAGGAAAATTATATGTTCCCATCACGAGAGGATAGATTTATTTAATTATCTATTATGGGTCAGGGGTCTGAATACTAAATATGTATATTTATAACCATTGTTTTGTTAAATTATAACTTGAGAATAAAAGAGAACCCCTAGGTAAATCTTAGTGTATTTTCAAAAACTTTTTCTTTAAAAATAAACAAGTGTAAGAGCAGCAAAACTCATGCACCCTGGCCTCAGTGGGCAGTGAGGTCTCCTGGATCAGTCCCCTGTATGCTGGAACCACTGGAAATTTTGATTCTTCCTCAGGCCCCATGGATCAGGCTTTAGGGAGGGAAAGGAGGACAGCACTCCATAGGTGGCTGCTTCTTGTTTGTTTTTAAGCTAATTTATTTTCTTACATCATTGTTCATTTTTGTACAATACTTGACTTCTTCCCTCAGGTGTAGTCCCCAAAGTTCTCTACCACCATAGCAGCCGTGACCCATCACCACAGTCCCTTGTGCTCATCCCTCCCGTTTTGGCCCCTCTCCCATCCCATTCCCTGCTGTATTCCACAGATAGATGGTCAGCTTGCAAGTTTTGTGTTTTTTCTGACCCTTTGTTCGATTTCCCTATAGTCCATATATAAGTGAAACCATCCAATATTTATTTTTTCCTTATGACTTAATTTGCTTAGCATAATCCCTTTATGTTGCAATAAATGGTTGAGTTCATCTTTTGTGATCACAAGTAGTACTCCACTGTATATATAGACCACATCTTTTTGATCCATTTGTCTGTGTGGGGGCATTAGGGTTGTTTCCATATCTTAACTGTTGTAAATAGTGCTGCAAAAAACATGGAAAGGCAGGTTTCCATCAGATTAGTGTTTTTCGTGTTCCTTGGGTAGATTCCTGGGAGTGGAGTCACTGGATCATATGAAACATCCATTTTAGTGTTCTGAGGAACCTCCAAACAGCTTTCCATAGTGACTGGGCCAGTTTACATTCCCACCAGCAGTGTAAGAGGGTTCCTTTATCTGTCCATCCTCTCCAGCATTTGTTGTTTCCAGTTGTTTTTAATATGGGTCATTCTCACAGGTGTGAGGTGGTATCTCATTGTGGTTTTGCATTTCATTGCCCTGATGATTAGTGATTCTATAGGTAACTACTTCTTTACACAGCTACTCAGGAATTAATTGACTACTATTACTGTAATACTAATAATTCAAATCAACAAGGTTGCAATGACAGAAATCAATTGTATTTCTATGTACTATCAATGAAAAACTCCAAAAGTGTAATTTAAGAAATGTGCACATTCAAAATAACATCAAAAAATTACTAAGGAAAAATTTTAACAAATGACATAAAGGAAAAAAAAACCTGTACACTGAAAGCTACAAGGGGAAAAATGATGAATTTGACATCATTAAAATGAGAAATGAAAAATAAAGAAAAATAAAAACAAAATGAAAAACTTTCCTAAATGACAGATACATAAGAAATTTAAGCAACATTTTGAGAGACAATATTTTCAAAACCTGTAGCTGACAAAGAATTTTGAATCCAAATTGTTCTTAACCTCTTAACTCTTATTTAAAAATAAAAATAGTATATACAACCCAGTTTCTCAAATGGAAAAAATATTTGAACAGACACTTCAAAAGGAAGATATGGAAGTAGCCAAAAATCACATTAAAAGATGTCCAACATCATTAGTCAGTGGGGAAATGCAAACTAAAATCACGATTACATGCCACTACCCCATAAGTAAAATAATTAAAATAAGTAATTGAGGATATGGGGAAATTGCTCTCTATGATAGAAAGCAATTTGGAAAACAATTTAGCAGTTTTTTTCAAAGTTAAACATTCACTTATTATATCACCTAGCAATTGCACTCCTGAGTGTCAGCCTAAGAGAAATGAAAACCAAAGTGTGTGTAAAGACTAGTACTCAGATATTCCTAGCCAGCTATTTTATAGACAAAAACTGGATATAAATGTCTGTGAATTGGTGAATAAACAAAATGTGGTATAGCCGTACAGTGAAATAGAATTCAGCAATTCTTTTAAAAAGAACAAACTATAATCAAACATAGAAAAATGGATAAATATCAGAAATGCCATGCTAAGTGAGAGAAGCCAGACACAAAAGACTTCATGGCTTCATTTATATGAAATTTCTGGAAAAGGCAAAACTATAGAGGCAGAAGTAGATAAACAGTTGTCTGAGACCAGGGTACGCTTGACGCCAAAGAAGGGTGTCCTAAAACGTGACTGTGTTGGTGGTTACATGACTATATAAGTGGGAGGGAGTTGTATAGAAAATATATCTCAGAATGCTATTAAAAATAATAGTAAGAATACTTAAAATAGGCTGTTCTAAAGGGAAAAAACAGCTTGTGTTGTCAATTTGCATTTGTCTTCACTAGTGTGCACACAAAGAATTACTGCAGACCAGAGAGTGGAAGATTTTCAGTACAATTGACCACTTCTTGGTCAAGGAAGCTTAAGAAAATATAAAGTATCCTTAATTGTTTTCTTTTTGTCATCTATAAAATGGTAATTGAATCACCTACGTGGCAGGGTAGTTTGGGACTCAAATGAGAACCTCGTATATAAGACTTAGAATATTACCTAGAACCTACTAGACACTCAGGAATTGCTAGGTGCAACCTATTTTTTCATTTGCTTACCTGTTGAGATTGTATTCCATGGCATCATTGTTCATACTAAGAAAGCTGATTCTGGGAAGTGCCAATTATCATTAATTAGTTTGCTTGACTTTTTTTGCATTGTTTTTGAATGCTGTTCCTATATAGAATTGTATATATACTGTATTGAATTAGACTTGAGGATGTATAGAGATATAAATAACAAAATCATAGTGTTTCCAGATATGATGCATCCCATACAGATTTTTTAACTTGATATCCAGCAGATAGCTGAAAAAAGAAATGACAGAACTCATTAGACCATTTTGTTAACCAATGGATAAAATTGAGTAGGTGTATTGTAAATGAATCAGATCAAAATTTGAGCTTTAGAAGATTCCATTTAAAGAGCTACTAACCTGAAATTGCCTGTTTCTAAGTCCATTAGACATCATTTGCTATGTTCCCATAAAAAAATTGCATTATAGGGCCTCCCTGGTGGCGAAAGAGCTTAAGCACAGCGCTGTGAAGCTGTCCGCAGCCTCTGCAGCATGATTTCCACCCCCATCTACCCACGTAGCACAGCAGACCTCTCCTGTCTCGCCTGCTGCTCCCCTCAGCAGTGTATTTCAGTAGATCTGCCTGTTCTGCTCCCCACTCCTTCTCAGGTGAATCCTCTCACTCCCCATACACACACCTCTGGCCTGTACCCCAGTTCTTGTATGCATAAATAAATTATTCTTTTTAAAAAAATTCTGTTATACACTCAACTTGTTCCAGAAAGGACTTAGTAAAAAAAATAAAAATTAAAAAAAAAAAAACCCAGAAAGGACTTAGTGCTGCTCACACAGTTATAATGCAAATGAATAAAATAACTGAAAATATAGGAAAATGAAACTCAGAACAGGAGAGTAAGGCATATGGAACCGAAAATGAAGTTAGTTCCCACAGTGGAAGGTGAAGCCCTGCACACAGTGAGGACTGCCCTTTAAATGTGGTTTCTAGGGTGCATGTCGGCAACTCAGTGACATAAACAAAAGCAATAGAAAAGTTACAGATTAAAATTAATAATAAAATTTTAAAAACAGTTGCTTGAGAGAAGCAAGTGTTCCTGACACTAAAATTAGAAATACTTTCCATAAGTCACCCTAGCCAAAATTTTGTGCAGTGGCAAGAGGAGTAACATTTTCACACTCAACCCAATGACACTTGCTCTTTGGAAGAGCAGTTCATGGGTAAGCAAATCCTGTTTGAGATCTGAGTGTGTAGCACATGCCTTGACTCCAAATTGCTGGACAATATTCATTTTAGGAAACAGGCTTTTCATTCTTATTTCAAAAAGATGCTTCTCTAGTGTCAGTATAACCAGAAGGTTATTATATTAACTTAGCAGAGAAATCATGCAAGAATATTTATTTTAGTGTTTCTTATTGTCATGCATTTATTTCCATTTTAGAGCAGTATGGAAAATTTAAAAGCAAAGAAAAATTGCTACTCATCTGAGAATTGTAAATTAGGTTTGAGTATTCTTTATTTTTTTATAATAAATTTTATTTTTATATTCCCCATACAATTGCAACCCCCCATTCTGACCCCAATCCCTCCCCTCCCGCCCCCACCCCCCAAAAAGTGTCTCTGGTTCATAGTTTTTTGTTGATTTTGATTTTCACTTTCTTATAGTTATTCATTTTCCTGGTCCCTTATTTAAGTTTTCTAGATTCCTGCTATGAGTGAGACCATCTGGTATTTTTCTTTTTCTTTTTGGCTTATTTCACTGAGCATGATCCCTTCCAGTGCCATCCATGTTGCTGCAAATTGCATGTGTTTATCTTTTTTGAATGCTGAGTAATATTCCATGGTATATATGTACCACATCTTCTTGATCCAGTCATCTATTTTTGGGCATTTGGGCTGTTTCCAAAGCTTAGCTATTGTAAACAAGCTGCTATAAACATAGGTGTGCAGGTGCTCTTTGGAATTGATGTTTCTGTGTCCTTTGGGTAAATACCTAGGAGTGGAATTGCTGGATCATATGGAAGCTCTATGTTTAGTAGGTCAAGAAATCTCCACACAGCTCTCCATAGTGGTTGGACCAGTTTGCACTCCCACCAACAGTGCAGGAGAGTTCCTTTTTCTCCACAACCTCGCCAACATTTGTTGTTGCTAGTTTTTTTTAATATGTGCCATTCTCACTGGTGTAAGATGGTATCTCATGGTAGTTTTGATTTGCATTTCCCTGATTACAAGTGATGTTGAACATTTTTTCATATGCCTGTTGGCCATTTGCATTTCCTCTTCAGAGAAGTTTCTTTTTAGTTCTTCTGCCCATTTTTTGACTGGGTTATTTTCTTTGTTGTTGTTGAGTCTCATCAGCTCTTTGCAGATTTTTGTGATCAGTCCTTTATCATTAGTGTTGGGTACAAAAATGTTCTCCCAGTCAGTGGGGTTTCTCTTTGTTTTTGTTATTGTCTCTTTTGCTGTGCAGCTTAGAAGCTCTTTAATTTGATGTAGTCCCAGCTGTTTATCTTTGCCTTCACTATCACTGCTTTGGGTGATGTGTCTGTAAAGATGTCTTTGATGTGCATATCACGTAGTGTTTCGCCTATATTTCCTTCTATATATTTTATGGTTTCAGGTCTTATGTCTAGTTCTTTAATCTATTTTGAGTTGATTTTTGTGTATGGTGTGAGGTAGTGGTCAAGCTTCATTCTTTGGCATGTAGCAACCCAGTTTTCCCACCACCATTTATTGAACAAACTTTCTTTGCTCCAATGCATAGTCTTTGCTCCTTTGTCAAAGATTAGTTGACCATAAATCTGTGGGTTTATTTCTGGATTTTCTATTCGATTCCATTGGTCTGTATGTCTGTTCTTGTTCCAATACCATGCAGTTTTGATGATTATGGCTTTGTAGTATAGTTTGAAGTCTGGGGGTGTGATGCCTCCATTCCCTTTTTTCTTTTTCAGGAGAGCTTTGGCAATTCGGGGTTTTTTGTGATTCCATATGAATTTCATCAATAATTGTTCTATTTCTTTGAAGAATGACATTGAAATTTTGATTGGAATAGCATTGAATCTGTATATTGCTTTTGGTAGGATGGCCATTTTAATAATGTTTATTCTTCCAATCCATGAGCAGGGGATGTCTTTCCATTTCTTTGTGTCTTCTTCTATTTCTTTTAACAGTGTTTTATAGTTTTCTTTGTTTAGGTCCTTTACCTCTTTTGTTAGATTTATTCCCAAATATTTGATTTTTTTGTTTCAATAATAAAAGGGATGGTTTTTTTGATTTCTTCTTCTTCAGATTTATTGTTTGTGTATAGGAAGGCTACTGACTTTTGTGTGTTGATTTTGTATCCTGCCACTTTACTGAACTGATTGATGAGTTGAATTAGTTTTTCTGTGGAGTTTTTGGGGTTCTCTATGTATATTATCATATCATCTGCAAATAGTGATAGTTTGACTTCTTCTTTTCCTATTTGGATTCCTTGGATGTCTTTCTCTTGTCTTATTGCTCTGGCTAGGACTTCCAGTATTATATTGAAAAGCACTGGTAAGAGTGGGCATCCTTGTCTTGTTCCAGATCTTAATGGAATTGCTTTCAGCTTTTCACCATTGAGAATGATACTGGCTGTTGGCTTGTCATATATGGCCTTTATGATGTTGAGGTATGTTCCTTGTATCCCAAGAATTTCAAGGGCTTTTATCATGAATGGGTGTTGCACTTTGTCGAAAGCTTTCTCAGCATCTATTGATATTATCATATGGTTTTTATATTTCTTTTTGTTGATGTGTTGGATAACGTTGATTGATTTCCGGATGTTAAACCATCCTTGTGTCCCTGGAATGAATCCTACTTGGTCGTGGTGAATTATCTTATGGATACATTGTTGGATTCTGATAGCTAAAATTTTGTTGAGGATTTTTGCATCAGTGTTCATTAGGGAGATTGGCCTGTAGTTTTCCTTTTTTGTGTTGTCCTTATTCGGTTTTGGTATTAGTGTAATGTTGGCTTCATAGAACGTGTTTGGTATTGTCTCTTCCTTCTCAATTTTTTGGAAGAGTTTGTGAAGGATAGGCACCAATTCATCTCTGAATGTTTGGTAGAATTCGTTTGTAAATCCATCAGGTCCTGGGCTTTTGTTTTTGGGGAGGTTTTTGATTACCATTTCAATTTCACTGCTTGTAATTGGTCTGTTTAGGTGTTCTATTTCTTCTTTATCTATTGGGTGACTGTAGAGTTGTAGGAATTTGTCCATCTCCTCTAGATTGTTGAACTTGTTTCCATACAACTCTTCATAGTAGTTACTGATTATTCTTTTTATTTCTGCTGTGTCCGTTGTGATTTCTCCTCTTTCATTTATGATCCTGTTTATTTGTGCTTTCTCCCTTTTTTCCTTTGTGAGTCTGGCTAGGGGTTTGTCTATTTTATTGATTTTTTCAAAGAACCAGCTCTTGGTTTCATTAATCTTTTGGATTGTTTTTTTAGTTTCAATTTCATTTATTTCTGCTTTGGTTTTATTATTTCTTTTCTTCTACTGGTTTTGGGGTTTTTTTGTTGTTCTTTATCTAGATCTTTGAGCTTCGAGATTAGGTTGTTTCTTTGAGTTCTTTCTTGTTTCTTGATGTGAGCTTCTATTGCTATATATTTTCCTCTTATTACTGCTTTTGCTGCGTCCCATACATTTAGGATATTGGTGTCCTCCTTGTCATTCAATTCAAAGAATTTTTTAATTTCCTCTTTGATCTCCTCATTAGTCCAGTGGTCTTCCAGTAGTGTGGTTTTTAGTCTCCATGAGGTAGGAAAGTTCCTTGCCTTCTTTTTATGGTTTATTTCTAGCTTGATGCCTTCATGGTCAGAAAAGATGCTTGGTATGATTTCAATCTTGGTGTATCTGTTGATGTTTGTCTTGTGCCCCAGTATGTGATCGATCCTGGAGAATGATCCGTGTGCACTTGAGAAAAATGTGTACTCCGTTTTTTGGGGGTTTAGTGTTCTATAGATGTCTGTTAAGCCCAAATGCTCTAGGTCCTTATTTAGAGCTTTAGTTTCTTTACTTATTTTTTGTCTTGTTGATCTATCCATTGTTGATAGTGGTGTGTTGAAGTCTCCCACTACGTATGTGTTTTCTCTGATGTCTGTTTTCAGAGAGGACAACAGTTGTCTGATATATTTTGGTGCTCCTTCATTTGGTGAGTATATGTTAATGAGTGTTATTTCTTCTTGAAGTATTGTCCCTTTGATCATAATGTAGTGACCGTTGGGATCCCTTTTTATTTTATTGATTTTGAAATCTGTTTTATCTGATATAAGTATAGCTGTTCCTGCTTTCTTTTTTGGTCCATTTGCTTGTAGGATTGTTTTCCATCCTTTAACTTTGAGTCTATTTTTATCTTTTGTAGCTAAATGTGTTTCCTGGAGACAGCAAAAGGTTGGGTTTTGTTTCTTAATCCAGGCTGCAACTCTGTGTCTTTTTATTGAAGAGTTTAGTCCATTTACGTTTAGGGTTAATATTGATATGTTAGCATCTGTATTTGCCATTGTGTTTGTCTTTCCTTTGATTTTATTTATTCTTTTAATATCTTTTTTTTCCCTTGCCTTCTTTCGTTGTTATTCGTCCCTCTGAGGTTCTGGCTTTAGGATTCCTTGTAGTATTTTTTGGAGTGGGGGTTTATTGGCAATGAAGTTCCATAGTTTCTGTTTGTCTGGGAAGGTCCTTATTCTTTCTTCATAGAGGAAGGAAAGCTTTGCGGGATAGAGTATTCTTGGTTGACATCTGTTTTCTTGGAGTCTGTTGACTATGTCCTTCCACTCTCTCCTTGCCCGTAGTGTTCAGAGAAGTCTGATGTCAGCCTGATTGGTTTTCCTTTGAATGTTATCTGTTTCTTCCCTCTTGTCAGCTTCATTATTTTTTCCTTGTCCTGGATTCTTGGGAGCTTCACTATTATGTGTCTTGCTGTATTTTTCCTTTCGTCATGGAAGTTTGGTGTTCTTCTTGCTTCTTGTATATCAATTTTCAGCTCCTTCTTCACATTTGGGAAGTTCTCTTCAATTATCTCCTGGAATATTTTCTCTGTTCCTACATCTCTCTCCTCTCCTTCTGGTATTCCTATAACTCTTATATTTCCTTTCCTCATGGTGTCCGATAGTTCCCGAAGTCTTTCTTCGTTCTTTTTCCTTCGTACTTCTCTTTCCTTTTCTGTTTTGGTTCTTTTTATTTCTGTGTCTTCAAGAGAACTTATTCGTTCTTCCATTTCATCTATTCTGCTTTCATTGCTTTTCCCTGAGTTCTGTAGTGCCTCCATTAATTCTTTGATCTCCTGCATTTCTTTTACTTCCCTCTTTAGGGACTCAATTTCATTCTTCTGATCGTTGATTATTTTTCCCTTATCATTGTTTTCCTTTATGAGTTCTGTCATTTTTTTAATCATGGCAATTTTAAATTCTCTTTCTGGAAGGCTCAGAAGTTCTTCCAAGTTACTGTCGTTGCAATCTGGGGGCTGGTTTTCTTTTTGTGGTGTGCTTCTTTCCTGAGGAGTTGCTATGTTGCGTGTGGTTCTTCTACTCCCTACTGTCTGTTTTCTAATTTGCCGTATGCGTTGGGACACTGTGTTGCTGGGACTGGCCGGCATCTTGGGTGAGCTTCTCTGCTCCCCTCTGGCTCCTCCGGGAGCCATCTGTCAGTTTCAAGCAGTCTTTACTGAAGAAAGGTCCCTGTTCTAAAATGCCGATGTGGGGACACACTCCCCTGTGCTCCTGGTCTGCCCCGGCGGTGGGTTCCCTCTCCCCCTCTGGGCTTGGACTGCAGGCCAGAGGTGTTCTGGTGTGGGCGAACTTCCCCGGCTCACCACTGGCTCCTGAGGGAGCCTTCTGCAGGCAGTCTTTACTGAAGAAATGTCCCTGTTCTAAAATGGCGATGCGGGACACACTCCCTGTGTGTCCAGTCTCAGGCACACTCTTCTGCGCGCCTGGTCTGCCCCGGCTTTGGGTACTCGCTCCCCCTGTGGGCTCAGACTACTGGTCGGCAGGGGCCCGGCGTGGGCTAACTTCCCAGCTGGCCACTGGCTCCTCCAGGAGCCTCTGCTGGTTTCAAGTCGCTAGGTGGCGCCAGAGATCTCTCCTAGAGCCCTTGGGGAGCTGTTTTTTTGTTGTTTTTTTTTCACCCCGTGGGACAGGAACAGCGGGATTGGTAGGGTACACCTCAACAGCTTTGGGGTGCTGTGTCTGCCTTGTGCCCCACCGTCGTGGAGAACCCACGCCCCGAATTTTGTGCTCCGGATCTCAGTTCCAAAGCCCTCGGGTCCAGGATGCGGGCTGTAGCCCAGTTCAGTGTCCACAGAATGGCGTCTTTTGCATCCCGCTCCCGTGCCTGGGTGCCTGGTTCCTGGATACTCAGTGAGGGACTTTCACCTCAGTGAGGGTCTTCGTGCGCGTCTCCCTGCAAGCCTAGGTCGCAGGCGCGGGGACCTGGGAAGCGGTGATCCCAATCCGCGTTTGCTTTTCAACCACGCTGCTTTTTCGCGCTATCCCGATCCCGATCCGCGTTTGCTTTTCCAGCCCACCGCTTTTCCTCGCGATCCCGATCCCGATCCCAATCCGCGTTTGCTTTTCCAGCGCGCCGCTTTTCCATGCAAGCTTAACGGGCGGCCCGGGGCTGTGTGCTGGTCCTGGCCTCCTCCTGGGGGGCGGGGTCTCTCTTTAATGGTGCCCGGAGCTCACCTCCACAGCGAATCCTGCAGGGTTCTCCACAGCTCCCGTTCACAGGGTGTGGTGGCTGCAATAGTTCCTTTCCACTCACAGTCCCGCTTGCTGCGTCGTTTGTTCTTATTGGTCATTTTAGTTTGTTGTTTTCCTCCTCTCTGCTGGTCGGAGAGTGCCGCCTCTGTGGGTGGGGGAGGGGAGCAGGGTTCTGCGCTTCCCTCCCTTCTAGTCCTCTTTTATGGCAACTTTCTTCTTCGGGCAGTTTGCTGGAGTCACCCGTTTATCTTCTGTGTCCCAGTTCTCACTGGGACCTGCCGCTTTTCCTCCCTATGAACTTTTTTTAATGGGAGATCTTACTCGCAGCGTCTCCTCGCTGCCATGTTGCTCTGCTCTCTCTTCGGTTTGAGTATTCTTAATAGATAAAGGAAATTATAGACAGCAGTACCAGAACGGAAAATACTGTAATATGAAATGCAATTGTTAGTATCTAAAGTTTTTTAATTGTTGCTTTTATTTTGATTTAAAAGTCAAAATTATGTTATAAAATTGATTTTTAAGAGTGGTTTAAGTTTGATATCAGCATAATTTTTATTTTCTATAACAAAACTCAAATCCCTTTGAAAAGGAATAACATAAATATTCATTTATTTATAATACAAAAAAAGAGTTAAGAAATGGCCCTTAGTAATTTTTTTTATGCTTTCAGTTTCTATATATTCTCAGATGTCAAAAACAGGTTATATTTCACTGTGAATCATCCTTTCTTTTCATATATATAACCATACAACAACAAGGTTATTTCTATTTAGTATTATTCACCATAGTTGCTAATGGAGACATGCTAAAATTATTCTCAGTTTTTTTTCAGAAAATGTTGTAGAATTCTAGTTTGACTGGACAATTAATTATAGCTAAAGAAACTTCACTTGGGGCCTCCCTGGCAGTGCAAGGGGTTAAGATACACCACTATGACGCTATCCACAGTCACTGCAGCACTGATTCGAACCCTGGCCAGGGAGCTGACCCACATGGCACAGCAGACCTCTCCTGTCTCACCAGCTGCTCCCCTCAGCAGTGTACTTTGGTAAATCTGCCTGTTCTGTTCCCCACTCTGTTTGTGGTGATTCCTCTTACCCCGCCCCCCCACCCCGTATCTCTGGCCTGCACTCCAGCTCTTGTATGCATAGATAAATAAATCTTTAAAAAAAGAAACTGCACTGGCTGACTGAATATTTAATGAGTTTACAAAATCATTTCTTTATTAGTTTATGTACTTTCAGTTGGGAGGGTGACATTGTGGCTCTGAGTTTTTAAAGCCTTTATCTTTTAGAAATAATGTCGAAATAAAAGAATGTGGTGTAAGAGATTTGCTGCAAAAGAATAAAGGAGGAAAGGGTATGAAATACAAATAAAAGAAAATTGTTCGTGTATTCATAAACGTATTGTAGAAGCTGCATAATGGGTGCCTGGAGAGTCATTCTCTACTTTATATGTTTGAAATTTTCCTCCAGTAAACTCTGGGAGAAGCAACAACAGCAGGAGACCTGGAATGTTCCCAGAAGTTTTTGGAATCCTTTAAAAAGCAGAAGATTCCTAGGGAGCTAGCTATGTTCTTGTGCTATGTCTTTTTTACCAACAAGGAAGCTGAAACAAAGAGGAAAAGGTTTTGCTTTTGTTTCTTTGGTGTTATCCACAACATCTATTTTTAAATCACAGAGCCCACATTCCTGTTTTATTGCTGTCACTGTTACATACTCCAGAAATCTCATATCTTAACTCTTGCATCAAACACTCTTCTATAATTCTGTCTCAGAGCTTCAGATAAAGACAGTAATGAAGACTTTATTCAAGAGACTGCTGCCCTGGAGGATTGTAGTAGGAAAGAAAGGTTGGACTCAAAACACCGTGACGTGGGAGTTATTACTATCTTCCAGGCCAGCTCGATAATTGCATACTACAGAATTTCTCTTTCATCATGTGGGAGGCAAGGGCAAAGTCTTCAGAGCTTCTAGAAGGAAATTTTTTTAAGGAAACCTACAAACACCTTAACTGGAATGATAGTAGCAGTGGTGGGAGATTCCAGAAGGAAACATAAATCTAGGAAGACAAGCTAAAAACTGAGAGGCTTAGCTCCTACTCTTTATAAGGAGATTGTTTCTTCATTGACAACTGGAGACAATTTGTATCTGTTGACGATGATGATGGGTGGATGAGTGGGTGGATGGATGGACAGACACACAGACGGACAAGCTATTGATTAGAGACATGTGGTATAACGTAAAGATTTTTCCTGGTCCTGGGAAGTCAGAATTGAATGTAGAACCAAATGAACCTTAGGCTCAGGAGCCCTCTTTCTATTCCTCTTTCAACATTTTTGTACTGATTATTGTATATATAATTTTGTTCTTTTTTTTTTTTCAGAGAGTGCCCCCCATTATATAAACATCAAGCCCTGCAATATGTGGGTCCATGATTGTAGGGAATTGTGAATTTCTAGGAAAATGTACCAACCCTTAATTTTTTTTTTTCTCGAGAGAAGCTAGCTTGATCTTTGGGTGCATGGCAATCACATGATCATGAAGGCTAGCATCAGCTGCTTAGTTGCGGGGTAACCTGAGAACCAGATCAGAGGTGGAAATGGCTGTTTCCCATTTACATAACTTCCTTTATATATAGCAATGAACTTATAGTCATTTGCTTCCATAGCACTGTTAATTTTACTGGGGTAATTTTAGAAATGTGAATTCATAAAGTCATCTTTTATTTTGAGATAAGGAAATTCCTGATTTCTTTATTTTTTTTTTTAGTTTTTTTTTTTTTTTTATTTATACAAGAACTGGGATACAGTCAGAGGTGCGGGAGGGTGAAAGAATTCACCAGAGACAGAGCAGGAAGCAGAACAGGTAGATGGACCAAAGACACTGCTGAGGGGAACAGTGGGCGAGGCAGGAGAGGCTGCCGCGCGCCATGTGGGTAGCTCCCTGGCCGGCCAGGAATCAAACCCACGCTGCAAAGGCTGCAGACAGCTTCACAGCGTGGCACTCAACTCGCTGTACCACCAGGGAGGCCCAGGAAATTCCAGATTTCAGTGGGTGCTGCTTGTCATATGGATGAAATTGGGCACTGTGCCCTTGTGGTCTTGAGTGAACTAAAACCACAGTTCATATTTAACTCATAATTTTTTTAATGCCAACAAACAACAAATGACTGTTGTCAAAATGGGTAATTTTAAAGATTCTTTTCGTATGTCATTGGTTAGTTCTTATGTCATTGGTCAGTGCTTCTGACCAATTATAACTCATCTGTTCAACCATGTCTATTCATAATCCTGGTGCACCTAGAAAATTCCAAGGCATCAGAAAAAGAACTCTCCATTATAACAGACAGGTTTTTTTATTGCTGAAGTAGCAATTACACTAGTTAAATTGCTGAGTACCAAGAACTTTAAATTATACTGGTAGTTGTATTTATTGTTAATAAATGTCATTAATTTTTTACTTACAGTTTTCACTTGGGGGAACTTTCTGGTATGTTAGGAATGTTGGACTAGTTGAGTAAGTGATGAGTTCACAAATACATCCATTTCCCATCACACTGAAGGCAGGATCTCTGCACTTTACTACGGGTAAAGAAAACAATTCACGCGCTACCTGAAAACATGGGCATGCAGCTTCTTTTTATTTTGAACTTATGAAAAGATTATAGTGTTTTCTAAGATGCAACTTCTTCAATTTTAGGAATTCTTTGATCACGTAAAGAAACTCTGGGATGATGAAGGCGTGAAGGCATGCTTTGAGAGGTCAAATGAATACCAGCTCATCGACTGCGCCCAATAGTAAGTCCATCCCTGATCGGTCCAGGCCTCTGTGAAGTCAGGGTTGCACCCACAGTTATGCTGCCTCCCAGGATACCCAAGTTTCTTGAATGCCAGAAACAGCTGGTATCTCACCACAGAAATCAACTTTAATATGAGTAGAGGGACAATTGAAAATCTAATAGGAATTGGTGTTTCAGGGAAGACCCAGAAGCATGATCATTGTATTCAGCTCTCTGCATTTTTTGCTTTCTGTAGAGCTGCAGGGCATACTCATATTTTATAATGTACTTAGATAGTTACTATTATATGTTAATTTTGGAGCACGAGCTCCCAAATTAAATTTTAAAATAATATCAACTTTGCTATCAAACCCAAGCTCTCACTTAAAGCAACAAACACTCATGCTTTATACGCATTCGAAGTAGACACAGTAAGTAAATATTTGATTTTAAAAAAAGTAATGAAGAGAAATTGTTGTCAAATTGTTTATCAAGAAATATTAGATATGTTTACTATTTTGATACCAGAAGGGGTTCTTTACTTAAAAGTGTTCATTACTTAACTTACTTAAAAGTGTCAACCAGTAGACCAGACCCAAGTTTCACCGGAAAAAGAGGAGTTTATTACCTGTACAAGTAATGGAGACTGCTTCTCTGGGGAAAAGACATGAAAGGATATTTATTTATTTACTTACTTTCTTACTTCCATTTTATTTTTATTATACTTAATTTGCTGTATGATTTTTACAATAATTTTGACTCCTGTTAACATACTCAGTTTGCTTGGTTTTTTTTTACCTAAACATCATATTTTTGAAAAGACTCATTAAAACTTCAAACACCAAACTGGCCACCAGTTAAAGAAAAGAGAGACCATGAAGTTAATCAAATTATTTTGTGTCTTATCCTCTTTATTCATGTATGCCTTGAGATTTAGTTTTTCTTTTTTTTTTTTACATCGTTCTGTTTATTTTCAATTGAGGTAATATTTGGATGCCCCCATCAGGTATTGCCACCGTAGTGCACCCACCACAAATCACCCACAGTGCATCTCCAGAGTCCATCGGCCTCATTCCCTCCTAGTTCTCAGCCTTCCCCTAGTTCTCAGTCCCCTCTGGCTGCTTCAATTCTATAGTCAGCTTTCAAGGGTAGTTTTCAAGCTTGTCTTTATCTGTCTGTTAGTTTAGTTACTTTATATTCCACAGATAGTGACACCATCCAGTCTTTTTCTGTCTCCTTTGGACTTACTTCACTTAGCATTATCTATGCAGGGATTTTTAAAAGAAAAGAGAACAAAAGTGGAACAAGGACTCTTTAGTGACTGGGTTGCAGGTGACAGGGAATGTCGATCATTTGCATGTTTGAGCTTCCACATGCATCACACATTCAGAACAGGACGGCTCAGCCCTCCCCCTAGGTGGAGATTTAGTAAGTATTGAAGTTGGTGTGATTGTAGATGAAGAACTTGTCATGGTCTGGATTCTTCACATACTGACAAGTTGTTCAAACTAGATAAGGGTGGTTGGAATTCATTCTGGACAGACGGAAATGTATGATTTAGTTAGATAACACTGCTTTCTAGTAAATCAGTTACTGCTATGCTAACCACCCTGCTTTGGTAATGAGCAGCCTTAATCCTTTGTTTTTTGGGGTCGTAGAATTAACGATCTTAACCATTTGTTTCCTGGTCCCTGACTCATTATTTTCCCTGAAATACTTGTTTTCTTATTTTCTTTCACTGTTTTAAATTCATTCCTTTACTATTAGAGAGTAATTGTTCCCCTAGAAAAGTGTTTATCAAGAAATATTAGATATGTTTACTATTTTGATCACAGAAACACTATGTGTAACTCTTTGAGCAACAAGAAATGGGCACTTTGACATTTAAAATTTGTAAACTCTTAAAAATTCATACTAGTAGAAACGATCTATGAGCACAAAATCTGGGAATTCACACTATTTGGAGCCAACTAATGGAGTGATGCTGTGAATACTGATTTCAGGGAAAGAGTGTTTGTGTGATAGCCTCAGCCCTTCCTCATCCCTGGAGTCCAGGCACCATCACCTGTAAACAGATGGGCGGACACTGAGGAGGGCCCCATGACATGTACCCAGGAGGTTTGGGGGGATGCTGAGCATCTCCCAAGCACTCACAGGAAGCTAGTCTGGGTATGGATGGGTAATAGACAAGTAACCATAAAGAAGTGAGAGGGGTAGTGGAGGTCACACTCTCCCAAGTGCTGAAGACCATGTCTGGAACTTGGATTTTCTTTCAAATGCAGTATATGGCCATGGGCTCAATGAGTGCAGTTATCAGGGCCATAATGGCTGCTTCCTGGGCAATCAAATAGAGGCGGCAGAGACCCCAGTGAGCTGTCTCAGGTCAGGTGGTGGCCATGGAGGTGAACTCTGGGAGCCAAAGGGACAGACCTAGGTGTTCTGTCTAGGATGACAGCTGGTGCTTTTTACTGGAATAGAAAACCCAGACATTTGTTTGTGGGAGGCAAAGGAAGGTATCAAGCTCTGAATTGGACATGTTTGAATTTGAGATGCTCAAGGCATATCTATGTGGAGAGATCTGTTGTAGGAACCCAGAACTCAGAAGAGAGATGGTCATAGAGTGAGATTCTTATCACCCCTATCCCGTGGTATACAGAGCCTTGGAAATGCATGAGCAACTGAGTGTGAGTGTTTAGGGAGGAGAGGTCCTGGACCTGAGAAAGTTCAATCTTCAAAAGTCGGTTTCAGGAGGAGGAACCTAAAATCACATCAAGGGCTTCCCTGGTGGCGCAGCGGGTTGAGCACAGCGCTACGAAGCTGTCCTCAGCCTCCGCAGCACAGGTTTGATACCCGGCCAGTCAGGGAGAGTCCCACATGGCGTGGCAGACCTCTCCTGTCTCTCCCACTGCTCCCTTCAGCAGTGTATTTTGTCAGTCTACCTGTTCTGCTCCCCGCTTTGTCTCTGGTGAATTGTCTCACCCTCAAGTGCCTCTGGCCTGTAACCCAGCTATTGTATAAATGAAAAATAAATCTTTTAAAAAAGAAATAAAATCACATAAGAAATAGGTGATAAGTGGGAGTCTTTCAGAGGAGGGAAATGGCCCTCTGGCCAAGGTGGGGAAGTACTGGTGATATTGTAGGATTTTATTTAATCTTCTTGTCCACACTCCTTCAGGCCTGTGGTGAGTGGAGCACAGTCCTATGCATGGCAAGGCCTAGTACCACACAGAGGGAGCACAGACTGCTTCCAGACACCCCGAAATGACCGCTGGAAGCATTAATGGGCCTCCATTATATATGCCAAGAGAATTATGTAGTGAAGAAACTATATACTAAGAAAAAGTTCTAATTATATAGAAAATTATGTAAAAGTTCCTGTTTCTTGCTTTAATAGTTGCTCCACTTAAACATCCCCACTGAAGTTGGCCATGCCCCCTAGTTTAATTTTGTCTGTGAATACATCCCTGTAGTTACTCTCAGATCATTCAGTAAGTACATTGACTTTCATTCCACAGCCTAGATTTGGCGGTGGGTATAGAACAGGTCCCTGGCAGAAGGTTCTGGGAGGACCACCACATTGCTGAAGAACCTTTATATTCCCCCTGATCACATTTGTTTTTCTCTGTCATGTCATTTCCCAGTCATTTAAAAGCCATGACAGAATTATATGTTAAATCGCAATGTTTTAGAGATGGGAAGGATATACTGAAAAATTGCTAATAACTAAAATTTCTGGCACAGTGCACAACGATATTAAACTTCATATAGGTTTGTATTTAAAGTTGATGTGGATGTCCTTTTCCAGTATTTCTTGAGCAAAGACACCTTTGGGAAACATCACATCAGTGTGCTACTTGAAGTCACCTTAGGAATTTTTCTTTCTTAAAAAGAGAAACAGAAAACGTATCACCTCAGTGATAGAACTGATGACTTAATTTTAAAAAGATATGCAAATATAGAAGTTTTTAAAAGATGAAGTGGGTGACCTTTCACAACAGGCAGTCAGGATTCAGATCTTAACTCTTGAATCGACCACTATATGAGTGTTTGGGAATATTACTTTAATGGGAAGAATTATGGAATCTATTCTCATACCATTATTATAGAATTAGAAAGATATCCAAAATTCTCAAAGAATGACAGGCACAGAGTAATCCCTAGATGAACTCTTTTTTTTTTTTAAGATTTTATTTATTTATTTGTTTGTTTGTTTGTTTGTTTGTTTATGCAAGCACTGGGTACACTCAGAAGTGCCGGAAGGTGAGAGAATTCACCAGAGCCAGAGTGGGGAACAGAACAGGCAGAATGATGGAAATACACTGCTGAGGGGAGCAGCGGGCACAGCAGGAGAGGTCTGCGTGCCATGTGGGACCCTCGCTGGTGGCCAGGGATTGAACCAGCGCAGCAGAGGCTGCAGGCAGCTTCGCAGCCCAGCGCTCATCCGTTGCGCCACCGGGGAGGCCCCTTAGATAAACTCTTGATGCTTCATCACCCATGTGGAAACCAAAGTCCAGAGAGGTAAACTGGGGCATAAAGATCAGAATTTCCCACCATGATCAGGAGCACAGCCTAGATCTGCTACTCCTTTCAGTTCTGTTCTTTCAAATTAAGGGAGCCACAGATATAAACCGTGTGATCAATGGGGCCCTGGAGCCTGCGGTCAAGATTCCTCTGTAAGATTGATAGGAGTAAGACCTTTGCTGATGCTTCCTTAACTCTGGCCTGGCAGAATTGCAGAAATCAGTACTCCCTCTGGACCTCACTATCTTCATTAGTTGTAACTTTTCCAACTTTGTTTTATCCACTTTGATACACATGGGAATCAGGTTGCATCAGTAATCTTTGTCTTGTTCTCCCTTATCCACAGATTTTGAGACTGGGTGTGGAGGGGAAGGGTGTGGTAAGGGATTTTAAAAAAATAACATTCAAAAAAAATTTCTTAGGCCAATATACAGCTGCCAGGTTTTTTATGTTGCCAAACAAGATGTTAAGAAACTACAAGCTGCTTCCATCTTCCATCAACATCCCTTTATAAAAGAAATTTCAGTGCCAAGGCAATGGAGGAACAGGATCTCAGAATAAAGACCTCAGAGCACAATATGTGTGCACCTTGTCCAGTCCACTGGATTTTTAATTCCTCGTGGAATAGATCTTGTTCACCCTTTAATGCCCAGCTTTGGGTACATGCCCTTGTATGAAGTCAGTGTTCAGCACATGATGCTGGAAGTAAATGAACTAGCAAAACAGGAACACTGTGGTCCTGTCAGGAGAAGCTAACTCCCATCCTTTAAAATGCACACCCCACCCCAGACTCACTCTGTGGTCCCCCTATATCCTCTTATGTATTCCAGTATTCTAACATGTTCTCTTTTTTCCCTACTTCTAAATTTCTCTAGGAAAAGGTGGGACTTATGTTCAATGTGCATCTAAGTCCCTATGTTATCTTGCTCAGTAGTATTGCATTTGGAACCTTAATTCTTTTGAAGGGAGAAAGTCTAAGCTCTGGTAATGTAATTACTTCCATGGCAGAAATCCTGGGAATTTTCCGGGGACACTTCTGAGGACTTGACGAGGCTGAGCAGAGGGGAACATCTCATAGTTCCTCAAAAGCTTGAACTTAAAGGTATCCAGCAATTCCATTCTAGGTATATACCCAACGGAATTAAAAACACACATTCACACAAAACATGCACACTCATGTTAGTAATAGCGTGACCCCCCCAAAGCCAAAAACTACAAACAGCTCAAATGTTCCTCAAATGGTGAATAGATAAATAAAATGTGATATACCATACAACGAATTGCTCTTTGTCAGTAAAAAGGAATGAAGGCCTGACACTGGCTGCACATGAATGAACCTTGAAAATACTATGCTACATCAAAAACCCTCACACAAAGGCTATGTATTATCTGATTCCATTTGCATGAAATACCCAGAATAAGCAAACTCATAGAGACAGAAATTAGGTAAGTGGTTGCTGGGGACTTGGGAGAAGGTGAACTGAGAATGACTGGTAATGGGCATGGGGTTTCTTATGGAAATAATGAAAATGTTCTTCCCTGTGACTATACCAAAACCCACTTAATGTTATACTTCAAAATGGAGAATTTTCTGTTATGTGAAGTTATACATGATGTGAATTAGATCTCAGTTTAATAATGAAAGACTACAGGGGAGGAAGAACCCAGGGCAGGAAGAGCCATGAGGGCACATGGGTAGATAGTGGCCAGTTAGGTAGTGTCAATGAGGACTGGTGAGAGAGCAGAAAAGCCACTTTCTCGACAACAAATTAAAGTCCGAAAGTCTAAAGATTTATTTATTTATTTATACAACCACTGGGTACAGTCAGAAGCCTGGAAGGGTAAGAGAATTCACCAGAGCCAGAGCAGGGAACAGAACAGGCAGATTGATGAAATACACTGCTGAGGGGAGCAGCGCGTGCGGCAAGAGAGGTCTGCGCGCCATGTGGGACCCTCACCGGTGGCCGGGGATCGAACCAGCACTGCAGAGGCTGCAGAGGCTGCAGAGGCTGCGGACAGCTTCGCAGCCCAGCACTCAACCCCTGTGCCACCAGGGGAGGCCCTAAAGTCTGAAAGTCTAAAGATGAGTTTATAAAGACCATCACCAGCCACAAAGGCATACATACCACTGCACCACATTTCCCAGCAAATGTGCACGGGAACTCCCAAAGTATAAAGCACTGCCATATACAAGGGAAAAAGGCTGTCAAGACCTGTGCATATTCTTGCACATGCAAAAAGGGGACCTGGTTCAGGCTACTTCAAGAAAAGGGCAGTTTGTTCTGAGTCTCTCTAGAAGTCAGTATCAAGTCAGAGCTCCTAGGGCCAGCTCTCTGTCCCTGCTGTCTGTGTTTCCACTTAATTTTCCTTGCCTGCTCCTGCATCCTTTGCTTCTGACTGGCAGGTCCACTTTGTCATCTGTAGGTCAGATCACACACGAAGCAGGTGAGATGGGTGTAGCTAATGGCTGAGCAGCCTTCTCACCCATCCTTGTCCCCAGCCCCAGCCCAGGTCCAGGTCCCTGCGCAGAGGCTGTGGTGAGGCCAGGGCAGCAGGAAGGCAGAACAGACATGTCCAGGCTGAATGTCCAATACAGACATGGCTAGGAGAGTGTGAGGAATGTGCTGTAAGTATTGTACTCTTGGTAAAAATGAGCATCTTTGAAGCATCAAACAAGCTGTGTAAATGACCATAGGTTATTTTTTATATGCAGAATTCCTCAGTTCCCACTGTGAAAACTAAGAAACTATCTTCTGCATTTTCCTCCTAAATGCATTTCCTGTAAGTCCTAATAATAAGTGATTATGTAGCCATGGAAACAGCTATTTGGGGAAAGAGAAAATTGGATCTTTAGAACAGGTTTACAAAATCAGACTTTGCTTAATGTTACTTGAAATTATAGCACAGAGGTCCTTCTGCTTTGTACCGATGTTGACGTGATCAACACCTTTAGGAATACATCATTTGAATAATCAGTGTTAGAATATTCTAAAAGAAAGGAAACATCCCAGAAGAAATAAAAGAACAGTGAGGAGGCTCTGTGACTTTCTGCTGTGCCCTGTATCGGCCTGTCAGGAACACATCACCCTCTCCAACTCTGGCTCAAGTCTGTTGCTCCCAGGTTCTGAAATCTAAGCTTTCAGGACAATGTGGAAATTATGAGCAAAACTGAAGTCTCAACTTCAAAGTTATTTTTTGCAGGTCATTTTAAAACAAAAGAAATGATCACTGAAAATGTCCATGTTACTATATACTGTTGAATTTATTAAATATGTAATCAACTACCTGAGTGCATGTATACCTTCCTTGTAACAATCACTTTGACCTTTATTTCTAGCCAAATTTATTTCAGGTTACTGCAGACCTGCAGAATTAGAAATGTTTCTGGTTATAGACAGTATGGCAATTCTCATGAGATATGAGGAATAAATTTAGTCACAAAGTAGGTAGACCAAATACTCCTGTAAGTTGATCAGCCACTGGCTATCCATTTGTTCTATGCTCATTTAGAAACCCTTGCCTTGAGAAGAAGCATTTGAGCGGGCTCAGTGTTCTTTGTGAATAGGAAGCCTGCTTTCGTCCTGTGCATCTCGCCTTCACTCTAACTTAGTACCACTCCGAACACTGCTGACTCCAGATGGGTGGGAGGCAGAGAGGCCATTCTCTACGGCACCAACTGGGTGTCCTACAATTGAACTCAGTTCTGACACTGTCTACCTGGGGATAGCTTCAGACCCCGAGGAGCTCATTCTCGCAAGACTGCCCACAATTTCAGATATCAATAGAGGGTAGTAGGTCCTCAGGTTACTTACAGCTTCTGTCCCACTTGGCTACAAATCAGAGGTCCACAGGACCCTCTCCTCCTTCGACTCAGTTATTTACTAGAACACCTCACAGAACTCAGGTAAACACTGGCTTATATTTACCAGTTTATTATGTGTAAAAGGACATGCTCAAGGATACAGGTGAACAGTCAGATGAAGAGGTATAGAGAGTGAGATCCAGAAGGGTCCTGAGCACTAGCACCTGGTCCTGCAGAATTAGATCAAGTCACCCTTCCAGCAGGCAGATGTGTTCACCAACCTGAAAGTGCTTTAAACTATACTTTTGGGATTTTATGAAGGCTTCCTCATATGGGCATGATCAATTGCTAGCCTCTCTCCCCTTCCTGGACAATGGGGGTGAGGCTGAAAGTTACGTGATTGTAAGGACTTGGTCTTTCTGGTGACCAGAGCCCATCCAGGAGCCCACTCAGACCACCGCACTAGGACAAAAGGCACATTGTCACCCAGGAAATTCCAAGGTTTCAGGAGCTCTGTGCCAGTAGCAGGGTACAGAGACAAATGTGTATATATAAACTGGTTGTTTCTAACTCTCAGAAAAGTTGATTCCCTGAGTGGAGAATCCTGGTAGATCCCATTCATCATTTCAGTATTTCTCAGGCCTTCTGAAAAAGAAAGGACTCTGGGGCAGGAAGGGAAGGTCCCAAGTCTCTGCCCCTGCCCTCATGTCACACCAGTTTCTGATGTTTCCCTTTTATTAAATACTGTTACACTCATTTTGAAGGTTGTGATAATTGTGTCCTTGAACTGTGTACAGTAAAATAATAATAATAATGGAAATAATTTCTTAGAGCTGTATTTTTCCATTTATTCCTTTGAAATAGAACCTTTTCACAAATAGAGTCCCATGTGGGTGCCAGTAATGAAGCTGTATGGCACTGGCTCTGGGCCACTGAGTGTGAAGAGCCCAGTGCACCCCTTACCTCGCCCCTGCTCCTTTGTGGCGCTTAGTTGGTACCAAAGAACACTGACTCCACAGGGCCCAGTGGAAAACAAAATTAATAGCTGTTGAACCAACTATAATTTACATCAAATACCACTCAAGTGATGTTTGAGTAGAGTAAATATATCAAACCAACCATAAGTTTTATCAGTATTTTTGATATCATATAAGATCTGTGTGGCCAATTTGATAAAACAAAATGAAATTCAGTACTTATCAAAAGTTGAGTCTTTCACTTGACTCAACATCCAGTTTCTCCCCTAGGGAGAGTGTGTGGAAATAGCATTGACCTGTAAACGATGTGGGTATTAAGGGCCCTGACCCTCCCTCCCCAGTCAAAAATCTATATGTAACTTTTCGGATCCCCAAATGCTTTAATTACTGATAGCTTGCTATTGACCAGAAGCCTTACCAGTAACAGAAACAGTCAATTAGCATTCTTTGCATGTTATAAGTAGTGTATATCATATTCTTACAATAAATTAGAGCAAAGAAAATGTTATAGAAAAAAATCATAAGAAAAATACATTTACAGTACTGCATTTATCAATACCATAGTTTATGTCATCTGGTTACAAGAAAATCTTATGTCAGTACCTACATCAATATTGTTTTCTATGATACAACATACTGTAGATGTTATTCTGGTGTAGGTAGATGAGTAATCATAAATAACCACAAAATTTTTTGGGGTTTACCTAATAATCACAAGAAACATTTTAAGTTAAATTATTCAGAAAAGGAATATAAAAAGGAAAAACGTAAAGAACTTTCTTTTAAGTTCAATTCTAACAGATCCTCACATTCCTTAACATAAACATGAAGTCAAAAAGGTCTTTAAACTTTCAGAAGCACAAGTAGTGTCTATAAAATGTGCCCCAGCTTGGAAGTGTGTCACACTGTTCACCTGTGATGATGTGAAAATAGCACGGTGAGTCCATGCTTCACTGGCCTTGAAGAAGCAGGGTGCAGTGTCCTCCGGCTCGGGGGATGTGCTTGATCATTTAAATGGCCAATGCACCTCTGTAACCTTCCTTCCCAAGAATAGTACATCTGTAAGAAGTTGAAGACATGTGCTTACTTCTTGATAGGAGTTTAGATAACACAGGTGAATGCAGTTGCTAAAACTCAGCAAAGGTGTGCTTAAGATTTTTGTTTCTTTGGATCTAAATTTTACATCAAAGAGAAAGATTGTTAGCAATTGATTTCTAGAGAAATATCTCTGTGAAGCTGTCCACAGCCTCTGCAGCGCGAGTTCGATTACTATCGGCCAGCGAGAATCCCACATGGCAAAGCAGACCTCTCCTGTCTCGCCCACTGCTCCCCTCAGCAGTGTATTTTGTCAGTCTGTCTGTTCTGTTCCCAGCTCTGTCTCCGGTGAATCCTCTTACCCTCCCGTGCATCTGGCCTGTACCCCGGTTCTTATATAAAAATAAATAAATCTTTAAAAAAAATGTACAGCTTCAGAATAACTTAGAAGATATGTCCTATATTCCTTAGCTTCAAAATGTGGCTGCAAAGTAGCTCATAGTTGTAGAAACTTACAGTGTGGGAGCATCCTCAACTAACCCTGAGTGTATTATCTCCATTTTATAGAGGAGGAAACAAAAGCACCAAATATTACACAGGACTACACCATGCCAAATTGTTACTTGATTTATCCAGGTTTTAAATTCTAAACCTAAAAATTTTTAAAGTACTACTTTCAGTTAAAGTTCAACAAGTATTATTTTCACCATCAAATGTGCACCAGGCACTTCCAGGTGCTAAGTTAATAGATGGTAAGGTCTGGCCCTAAGCTTAAATAATTAGTGGACTGTCGTAGGACACCCAATTTCCCAGATTCTGAAGTTTTTCCCATCCATTCAATTCATAAATTGCATATAGTTTTCAAATGAAAGTCAAAACAGTTGCTTTTTTACACAGGTCCTCATGGTTCAAGAAAATTAAAAGACAGCTCAGAGGAGAGAAATATTTATAAGCAACTTTTTTAATAAACAAAGTTAGATAAATGGCCAATCAGCTCATGAGAAGATGCTCA
This sequence comes from Talpa occidentalis, assembly GCF_014898055.3. NCBI lineage: Eukaryota > Metazoa > Chordata > Mammalia > Eulipotyphla > Talpidae > Talpa > Talpa occidentalis. The sequence continues at coordinate 51,670,042 of NW_023601322.1, forward strand.
ATATATATAGGCATTAGGAAAAATCCTAGTGAGATACCACTCATACCTAATAGGATGACTGTAATCAAAAAGTTAAATTAAAAACAAATGCCGGCAACTTTGTGGAGTAATTGGAACCTTCATATACAGCTGGTGGGCATCCAGTGTGGTATATCCACTTTAGAAAATTGTGTGACAGAGCCTCAAAGAGTTAATCATAAGGTACATATGGCCCAGTTATCCCACGCCTAGGTTTATACTCAAGAGAAATGAAAACATATATCTGCACAAGAGCTTCAAGACAAATGTTCATGGCAGTGTTATTCATAATAGTCAAAAATGGAAACAACCCAAATGCCCATTAACTGATGAATGGACAAATAAAATGTCTGTCTATACAATGAAGTGTTGTTTAGCTATGAAAGAAATGAAGCACTTATACATGCTACAATTTTGGAAACATTGTACTAAGTCAAGTCAGACACAAACGGCCATGCATTATATGATTCCTTTTACATGAAATGTTCAGAATAGGTATTGTAATAGAAACAGAAAGTAGATTACATAAGGCTGAAGGGAGGTGACCGGGAGGGAGATGAGGAGTGACTGTCTGATGGGCACAGGGTTTTGTTTTTTTTTTAAAGATTTATTTATTTTTGTACAAGAACCAGGGTATAGGCCAGATGTGCAGGAGGGTGAGAGGATTCATCAGAGACAGAGTGGGTTACGGAACAGGCAGACTGATGAAATACACTGCTGATGGGAGCAGCGGGTGAGACAGGAGAGGTCTGCTTTGCCATGTGGGATTCTCGCCGGCCAGCAGGGATGGAACCCGTGCTGCAGAGGCTGTGGACAGCTTCACAGTGCGGCGCTCAACCGCCTGCTCCACCAGGGAGGCCCTGCACAGGGCTTCTTTATGGAGTGATTAACATGTTCTGAAAGGGATTATGGAAATGGCTGCACAACTCTGAACATCTGAAACACCATGCAATTGTACACCTTAAATGCACTTTAAATTGAGACTCCCTGTTGCAACGGGCTTGTTAAATTTTATCTTGGATAAATCAGTATATATAATTTGGAGACTGATTATATATACAGATTACATATATAATCTGATCATTTAAATTCATCTAATTTCAGAACTTTGTATTTTTGTATTTAATATCAAGTTGAGACAGACAGAGAAAGAGAGAGAGAGAAATAAAAAGAGAGAGAAACCAAGAGTGGTGCATAGTTGCTCAATACTCTTCACCCTGTGAAATAAAAGTCTGTCTCATCCGTGTGCTTGAATTGTGTTGGTGATAAAATAGATACACTGCTGAGAATATTCAGTGTAAAACCCATAAAATTCCAAATTTCCCAGATCTAATGATATAATAATGTCATTTTATAAGAAGTTATTTCCATAGGATTTTGAGTTCTGTACACATAGTAACAACTCATTAAATACTTGGTGGATGAAAACCTGCATCTAATAAAGTTTTTTAAATTTATGTGGAATTATTGTTTACCACTGTACCTGGAACAATACCTGGTACATAATAGGTGTTCAAAAATACTTGATAAATGAATGGCTTTTTATTATGGTTGTTGAAAAAGTCATGACACATTTTGCTTGGAAAACAGAAAAAATACATCATGACTTTTCTGGCAACCCAATAGATCATAACTATTCTTTTTCTGCTTTCTCTGCCATTCAGTCTACCATTCTCATGTGTAATAAAATATTTTTTGTATAAAACTCAGATAAAGGCATAATTCTTATTCATAACAGCTTTATTCAAAATAATCAGAAAGTTTCCATCATATGATGAACAGAGAAACAAAATGTGGTCTGTTTCATACAGTGGAATATTCTTCAACCATTAAAAAAGAATGAAAAACTATACTGATACCAGCAACCACCTAACCTCCTCAGAGCAGAAATATTCTCTCAGAGAAAATTGAATACTGTAATAACACATTATAGAAGTACGTCCCTCTTTCTATTAAATGAGAACATGTTCACAATATCAAGAAATGTTTCACATTATACAAATGTCAAACCATGTTTTATAGCTGAAATTAATGTTACACATCAATATGCAAAAAAAGGAAATTTAATTAATGTTTTTAAAATGAGATTTAGGGGGTGAAGAAGCTGCCCTTTGATAATTTGATGTCAAAGAAAGCATTCAAAAAAGGAAGGAAAACCTTCCTTAGGATGGTGCATGCATTTGCAGTCAGAATTAATTATCTTTTATTACATTGATCACATAAACACTAGTATCCATGATATTCACAAAAAAAAACTACCTTTGAAATATAACTTTATTATTATATTAAAGAAAATATAACAGTTTTATTCAGATGACAATTAAGTACATGGCATGCTAATAATGTTTCCTATTCTGTTTGCTATTAATGTGAATCTAAGTTATGCATTGTTTCTGGGAAGAAGGAATGAAAGATTCCTCATACCAGCTGTCTGAGTCAGGCAGTAATTGCTGAGAAAGAATCATTCCAGCTCTGACTCTCTGCCAAGATACATGCAGTGACTAAATATACCTTCTAAAATTGACAAGACTTAATAGATCATTTTTCCATAAAAGGAAATTTTTCATTATCCTCAATTGAACATATTTAATGACATCTGAGATCACTTTTAAAATAAGAAACTCAGTGTGAGGCAAACGTAGATGGGAGGGTCCATTTCTCGTTAAGGTTCTCCCTCTGACACCTGTGAGAGCTGAGCAATCAGTGTAGTTGGCCTTTGAAGAAAAGACAGTCCTTTGGCATTGCCTTTCAGAAAACTCTTCATCCCCCATCTCCATGTCCTCAGATTTCCTTTCTCCGCCCTCATTCAACTGTGTGCTACTCATAGCATCATTTTTACAGTCAGCTTCCCTTAAGGACCTATGGGAGATGGTGGGACTCACACTGTGATGGACACACAATTGTGAAGAGAGGGGAATACTTATAATGAGCAGGAGCTATGGTGAATGCAATTTTATGCTTGCTTTCTTATTTCACATAAGCAACATTGAAGAATTTGCAAAATTTTCCATATTTAGTATACATTGAAATTCAGTGAGCTTTGGATTCTCTGAACCCCCAGCATCTCTAAAAATGCATTTTCTTCCTCCTGCAATACACTATTAAGTATTGCTTTAGATTTACTATTAAGATTTACTATTAAGTATTGCTTTCCAGACATTAATCCTGGCTAGGATTTATTATATTTAGGACATAGCCAGTCATGTCCCAAGGCAGCCTAGTGCTTCCTGGGTAAAGAAGTCTGCCAGAATGCCTCACTTGTAAGATGTGCTAAGGAAGCTCAGCCAGCACTTCTGTGCCCCAATGTGTAGAACCTTCCATGAGAAGAAACTCCAAGGGAAATGAGGTATCTCTGCTTTATGGAACATTATAAATGCACCCCATTTGCCAATATTTACCTTTACCCACACAATACTCATCTCCAAGTGTTGAACTCAGGAACTTTGTGAAATGAAGGCATGAGCTGGAAGAGTCTAACCCAACTCCATCAAAAAATAGAACAGGAATGCATACCCGTTACATTTTAGTTCAAATGTTTCATATCTGGTGTGCAGTTCAAAGACATTTTAAAGTTAACCCTCTGTTGAAAATATTCTATCTTTGGCATCCGTTAGACCACAGATTTCTAAAGAGAAAAAACTAAATGTGGACATAGGGCATTGTGGAAGTATGTAAGTGATGTTTTCTACTTTTTTTTTTAAAGATGTATTTATTTATACATGAACCAGGGTACAGGTCAGATACGTGGGAGGGTGAGAGGATTCACCAGAGACAGAGCGGGGAACAGAACAGGCAGACTGATGAAATACACTGCTGAGGGGAGCAGCGGGCAAGACAGGAGAGGTCTGCTGCACCATGTGGGACTCTTGCCACCTGGCTGGGATTGAACCCGTGCTGCAGAGGCTGCGGACAGCTTCACAGTATGGTGCTCAACTGCTGCGCCACTAGGCCTGTCTTCCACTTTTTAATAGGATTTTTTGCTTCCTAAGTAGAAATATTAAACAATTTTTTTCTATTAAGAATCATTGAGTTATATTTGATTTACAGTGACATTTTGTTTCTTAACTAAAGATACCATCTTAAAGTAACAAAATCTCTATGTTTTGGTGCAAAAGCGCACTTGCAAGCTCTAGCTTGCAAAAGAAGTGGCCAAGATTAGACTTGCTTTGGCACCCATGTTGTGAGTCCTTCCTTCAGGTGTATGGTGTGGGTTAAACTAGCGTTGAAAGGACTTCAAATGGTTCTGAGAATATGTGGTTGTTAGAACTAGTACTCTTCATTCTGTGACTATGAATATTTTAAAATTAACCTAACTGCAACATTGTAGTGCCAGGAAGGCACAGAGCTGGTTCTCTCTGACCCGAGCAAACAGGTAAAGGAGAGTCCTGGAGCCCTGTCCACCTCCTGTGCTGCAGCATCTTTAGCCCTTCCCACAGCTCCTAGACTTTAATCACCACCTGTGCTGCCATGGCACCTCCAGTGGTGTCACAGGCTTATGGTCTGCTACTTTTCAGTCCCTCCCAAGGTCTTCAGAGGGCTCCATACCCATCTGCATCGAATCATCCTACCGACTACACAAATTGTCATGCCAGGAAGGGCACAGAGCAGGTTTTCTATGATTGGAGCAGCTGGGTAAAGGAGAGTGCCAGAGAGCCAGGAGAGAGAGCGCCATGGAGCCTGGAAAGAGCAAAGAGCAAAGACTTGCCAGGAGCTGAGAGGCTTGCTGGCCTCCTGGGGCCCCAGAACCACTGCCTGCTGTGTACCTGTTTGCCATACTACATGTAAAATCTCAATAAAACCCTGAAAAAAAACCCAAGGGCTCCAGGATTCTCCTTTACCTGTCTACTCCAATAATAGAAAACTAGCTCTTTGCCTTTACTGACACTACAAACATGATGCTACCTAAAAGCTGTGTCTTGTGGCAGATCAAGTATATCATGTGATAATGATGTGATTGTGTCAGCTGCACACAGGAGCAGCAGTAAGAACCCAGAGTTGATTTTGATTTTTTCTTTATTATAATTAGGCTTTTTCCTGGTCCCTTATTTAGGATTTCTAAATTCCTTCTATGAGTGAGATCATCTGATATTTTTCTTTTTCTTTCTGGAACAAGCAACTATACACCAGAGACACACTAACAGGGGTGAGGGGAAGAAGAGGGATCAGGGCCAAAATAAGGGGGGTGGGAATTACAGAATATAACCAAAATGAAAATGCATACATTGTGCAAAAATGAAAAATGATGTAAGAATTATATAAAATAAAATATTAAAAAAAAAAGAACCCAGAGTTGCTTTCCTCCACCTCCAGCTCCCAAAACTCAGTTCAGAGTCACCCTGGGGAATTCCCAGCCTCTAATGATCTGTTTCTGTTAATACACAGATGGTACTCTGAGAGGAGGTTTTAATATGCAACAAACTTTGCTAACTGGTGTGCACATTAATTATTGTTAACTTATAACTTGAAAGCTTAGTGTTCGAGTTTGTTGTTTAAGTTCCATGCAGATTCCTGCAGAGTGGTGCACCACACAATCTAGCCAGGCCAGTTCCTACCCATTCAGTCCAGATTTGTAGCTGTGAAATCACTAGAATTTGATTCTATTTGAAATCCATCTAGAACCATGTCTTCAGGATGATGTACCAATTTCCCACATACCCTGCAATGCAATTCTGTGCAGGGAAGTGAGTTTTTCTTCAAAAGGAAAAAAAAAAAGTAGCATGACAAAGATTTCCAGTGAGGAATGGGAAGAGAGATTGATTGGTAAGAGGAATACACATTTCATTGGCCTTGAAATATTTTAGGTCCTTGTTTTTCTGCCACAGTTCTTCTAGTTTCTGCTTATATTGTCCTTTACCTTTGAGGCAGTAACCCAACAAAGAAATTGATTTTCTTTCTATAAAGTATTTTGTAAATGGAGGCATAACATAGAAATTGACACAGCCTCACTTCTTTGTTTTTGCAGAATCTTCTCCACATGTTCCCTATGAGATTTTCAAACATTCATCACAAATTTCTGGGAGGAAAAAAAAAACAATTTCAATAATATATTTCCTCCCTTGGCAAATTTTACAATGACTCTGCACAGTTTGTTTCAGTGATTTTTTAATGAAATTATGCAGCATATACCATTTTGGTCTTTCTTTTGCTCAAATTAACTTTTTAGAATTAATTAATGTTTTGAGTATGATTGTATTTATTTTCACTACTCTTTAGCATTCAGTTATAAAAATATACCACAATTTTCCTATTATATTCATGGACAGAAGAGTTGTTTCCAGTTTGTGATAAATAATCGGTGCTCTGGGCATCTTGTTTTGTATCCCCAGACATGTGTGCACATTTCTCTAGGATGGATAGTCAGCAGTGGAATGGGCGCTTATAGAGGCTGAATATTCTCACTTTATTTGAATGCTAATTATTCCCCAAAGAGATTATATCTACTGCTATTACCACCAACAGTGTATAAGATCGCTTCACACTTTGCCAAAACATAGTTTTGAGAGTTTGCCTGAATTATCTTAATACAGTTCTTTTAAAATTCAGTGGTTTTGATCAGCCTTCGCTGGTGCCAAGACCTGATGGAGGCATTATCACTGCCTATTAGATCATAGGTGCCCCTTTTCAATTTTATATATGAGGAAACTGAGAGCCAAGTCCGGTCACACAAGTAATCACATGATTTGAAGGACAATAAATTTGCAATTTTCCAATGTTTGAGGAGTTTTGAATTTTTTAATTATAGCTCTGTTCCTAAATAGATAGGTAAGAGAAAGAGAAAAATATATATGTACTAATATATATTCTATATATACTTTATACGCCCCACACACACACACACAGAGTATATTCCTTGAGATGGCCACCAAGCACATATATATCCAACACCATTTCCTTTGGCTGCATTCATACATACAACAGAAATTTGAACATCTGTGTATTTCAGAGATTGACTAATATCGGATTCAGAGGTAGTGAGCTAAAATTACACCATGGAAAGATCTAAAAGGACAGATTGCTACTGAGCAAACTAAACCAAAAATATACATAGATACAAACTGTGGTGAGGACGGGGCTCTAAAAGAGAATTCCAGGTATAACACTTCCAAACTACTCAAAACCTATCAATGAGAATCCATTAATATTTTAATACCAATAAAATTATTTTATATCTATCAAATTCTTCTTACAGCCCCTAAATAAACACCGCTCACACTATGGCTATTATAAGGCAACAATTTTATTGCAGAAGTTCTGGCTGTTCCCCTGATTATAAACTGTATATTCTCTTTTACACCATAAATTGAGTCTAGAAGATTTTCATGTGTGATCAGAGGCCAAAATCTTCTTTGATAATTTTTCATAAATCCAAAATAACCTCCCATTTGCTAACTATATGAAAAAGACAGCATATTAGTTTAACAGGTCTTAAGATTTTCATCCCGGATGAAATGTAAAAAACAGAACTTAGAGATAATACGTAGATGTAGAGAAGAGGGTCATCCAGGATTATTTCTGAGGCTCTAACTGAACAACTAGGTGAATTCCTAGTTGGAGGTGCATTCCTCTAGCAATTAGGGGTAAGCAGGTTTGGGGGAGGGACTGAGAGTCAGTCACTTTAAGGACTGTCAGACCACAAATTCTCCAGTGTCAGGAGACAGTTGAGTATATTGGTACTTAAAAAAACCTTCCTCTAGATATATAAAAATGAGAGTTGTTAGCTATTGATTATTGAACACGATAGGGATGTCTAGCCCACAAAAGAAAGAAAGGTAGGGGCCTCAGAAATACTACCACTCTGAGCTCAAAGAGCAGGGGCAGCTACCACACGTCGGCCTCCTCTTGTGTCCCAGTCTGCCCTGCTGCAAATTCTGCTCCTGGAACTCCACCCTGTTCTCTGACTGTCTGACAGTGCAGAGAAGACCTGCAGTCATTCCAACCAGAATGTAACACCCAGGGGTGTTCATTTCCTTTAGTAAGCTTGCTTTAGCTCATGTTAACTTTGCAGTCAGTGCAACTCTTCAATCTTCTCAGAAGAGCAACTGCTAAGTCAACTTCTTTCAACCCAAAGAGAGAGTCTTTTATTCTTACTCACGTAATGGATACCCCATTGTTTTATTACTGGTGCTGTTTCTCACACTTAGCAGATGCGTGGTGGCAGGCAAGTCACTTTGCCCTCTATGCTTCCATTTCCTTGTCTGTAACTTGGAGGTACTGCTGGTACCTGCTTCATAGGATTTGTAAGGATGAGTGTCATGATTATATTTCCAGACCTTACCTAACTAGAATTTTTCATTAAGCAAACTGTGGAACAGGACATAGAAGACATGGAGAAGGAACTTGTTTGCAAACCACAAGAAAACCAGGGACCAAAAAGCAGTGGGGAGTCAGAGTAGTATGGGGAGTAAGCTGAGAAGGGGCCATTGGCCTCTAGCACCACTTCAAACATTTTTCCTCCTTTTGTTGATTAAGATTTTGTTTCTAGAAATGTCTGATGTGAAGGAAAAGTTCTACTTCGGCAAAAAAATGCAGACTTGTCTAAGATCCTAACGAGGGTAATGTCCAGTTCAACCGCAGTTCAATTCAGCAATGCCTTACTGTATGTAGGGCCTGTTATGTACATGGTGCTTGCTGGGTCCTGTCAGGAAGAAGGAATAAGACTGTTCTTTGTTCCACTGAGTTCATGTAGGTGTCCTGTGCATGCAGACCTTAGGCCACATGGTTTATTTACCCTGAGTCCTGTGGCAAAGGTGCAGAGTACAGGACCAGCACAAAGGAAGGAGAAGGTCCTGGGAGACTTCCTGGAGAAAGTGGCTTTTGAGAATGGGCAGGGTCTCAACAAACAGCCCATGTTTGGGGTATGTGCCCAGGCAGCAGGAACAGCATCCGTTGAGGGAGGAGCATCCTTTGCCACATTGATCAGATGGCATAATGTTCACCTTTCATGCGTGAGTCTGGTTCAACTAGCACGTAGAGAAGGGAGGGGGAAAGTTCAACCTTTTTGCCCAGGTTTTAGAGTAAGAATGATACAGTCAGAGCTCTGTTTTAGGAGATGCATGTGATAAAGGCACTTCTTTCATTGTGGTACAAGAACTTTGGCAAGTTACCACAGGGGGCGAAAGGGATAGTGGGAGTCTAGAATCCAGTCATCACCAAAGAGAATCAGGCAGATTGGGCCTTCCTGTTATGTTATTGCTGTATCTGTGATCATTCTAAAAGAAAAAAGGCCACAGCACACTTGTTGCCATATAAAAGCCCGCATGTTTAAGGGGTGTAATACATAGTGACAGTTTTGCTGTGTGCCAGTGGGTGTGGGTCTCAATACTTGATTCTCTGCCTGCCTAATTTAAAATGACAATTTCGCCTGTCAGACTTAAATGTGAGTGAAGTTCCTTGGATTTTTATAAAATATCAAATAGAATCATGTCAGCAAAAGGTGGGTCTTTTCATTACTACACCGTATGAGGATTTTCAGATGATAGTTATTGGCTACTGGCAAGCTGAACTTCCAGTTGCAGGTAGAAAATGCAGGAGTCCACAGTGTGGAAGTTATTTTCAGCGATGACAAAGAAGGGATATCACACGGGACTGCAGCCCCAAATGGAGTCAAAGATCGAGATGCGGGTCCATGCTAGAGCTTTTGTTTTGTTTTTTAACATTTTAGTGAGCCAACCTTTTCAGGTTCCTCTGAGTACATGGAAGTGGCCCATGCAAATAAAGAAATCTTTATTCTGCACACCTGTTAGTGAGTGGTGTTAAGCCCACTAGTCAGACACTCTAAACCGACTAAATCTGAAGTCGGATATTTTTATATGCAGCGCGAGACACAGCTGTCCACCTTAGCTACCTAAGGCATGTATGTATATGTAGACGCCAATTTTTGTCTACTTACTAATGTCTAAATAATTTTTTTAAAGATTTATTTATTTATTTATTTATACAAGCACTGGGTACAGTGAGAAGCACGGGTGAGAGAATTCACCAGAGACAGAGTGGGGAACAGAACAGGCAGATGACGAAATACACTGCTGAGGGGAGCAGCGGGCGAGGCAGGGGAGGTCTGTCCCGCCATGTGGGACCCTCGCCGGTGGCCGGGGATCGAACTGGCGCTGCAGAGGCTGCGGGCAGCTTCGCAGCCCAGCGCTCAACCGCTGCGCCACCGGGGGAGGCCCACGTCCAAATAATTTAAAGACGAAATGGAACTAGGCGTAGAAAACGAGCGCGGTGGCGAGCCCCGGCGACACCGAAGGCCAGGCCGCGGGGGCCAGGCCCGGGTGCCCGGCCCGGGTGCCCAGCCCAGCCGCCTCAGGCGGGGTCCCCCGGGGAGGTGCGTCCCCCGCGGCCCCACCCCGTCGGCGCTGTCCGCGCCGCGGCCCCGCCCCTCGGCGCCGTGCGTCCCGTGGGCCTGGCGCCGTGCGTCCCGAGGGCCCCGCCCCTCCCTCCCCCCGGCGCTAGGCTCTGACGTCATCCCTGCGCCGCGCTCCGCAGAAACAGGAAGTGAGACCAAAACAAAGGAGCGGCGGCCGGGAGCGGACCTGCCTCTTACCGCGTCCCTTCCGTGTGTGTCTGAGCCCTGGCCACCGACCCCGGGGAACCGTCCGACTATGTCCAACATGGAGAAACACCTGTTCAACCTGAAGTTCGCGGCCAAAGAACTGAGCAGGAGTGCCAAAAAATGCGATAAGGAGGAAAAGGCCGAAAAGGCCAAAATTAAAAAGGCCATTCAGAAGGGCAACATGGAAGTTGCCAGGATACACGCCGAAAACGCCATCCGCCAAAAGAACCAGGCAGTGAATTTCTTGAGAATGAGTGCGCGGGTTGACGCGGTGGCTGCCAGAGTCCAGACAGCGGTGACGATGGGCAAGGTGACCAAGTCGATGGCCGGTGTGGTGAAGTCGATGGACGCGACGTTGAAGACCATGAATCTGGAGAAGATTTCTGCCTTGATGGACAAATTCGAGCACCAGTTTGAGACGCTGGACGTCCAGACGCAGCAAATGGAAGACACGATGAGCAGCACGACGACGCTGACCACTCCCCAAAACCAAGTGGATATGCTGCTCCAGGAAATGGCAGACGAGGCCGGCCTCGACCTCAACATGGAGCTGCCGCAGGGGCAGACCGGCTCCGTGGGCACGAGTGTGGCTTCGGCCGAGCAGGATGAACTATCCCAGAGACTGGCCCGCCTGCGGGATCAAGTGTGATGACGAAACCCACTCTGAGGTTTTCTGGCCATCTCCTTCTTCTGAAATGCTCTGTGGATATTAGAGATACACTATACACTAGAAACTCTGAACGTGCCAGAATGCTGAAATGCTTCTACTTCGGGTTTACAGTGCGCTCCAGATACATTAAGAAATTCCTAGCGTTCTCCACTCCTATCTGTATTTTAAAGTTCAGTACAGCTTGTGATGGTGTGTATTTTTATAACTGCCTTTTAACAGAACTAGCTGAATTGGTGTATGTGAATCTTTAAAAAAAGGGTCAAAACTCTCGTTCTCCTGTATTCAATTTTCTGCTTGAATTATCAGAGTTGAAGTGTTTTATTTTTTAATATGGTGTAACCAATGATATCTAGAATTGCCACGTGGTACATAAAAAATAAAAAGGGGGAAACGATTACGGGACTGTGAACTCCTTGTTCAGCTTATTTAATGGACAGTTCTGTTTCTGTGTATCTTTTGTTTTTTAAACTCAAATTTAGACTACAATTGACTTAATCTGTTCTAATTTATGCTAAAATTACCTTTGGACAGACATTTTTGCATAGTGCTCTTACTGTTGATGTTCTGTAAATTTTCTGTGTGGTGGTTTTCTTTTTATAACTGGAAAAATTCCACACAAGTTCCATTTGTTTTAAAGAAAAATTGCTTACTTAAAGAACCTTTTAAAAGACAGGATTTAACATGACAGTTTCTTTCAAGTGAGCTCTAGCATATTTCTAATTACTTTCCTATTTCAACACTTTCGGCTGCCTGTCAAGTGTGCTTATTAGCATGGCAGTCACATTACTCACTGCAACATTGCCAAAGAACTGTTGATTGGTTTGAGAAAATCCTGGCACTGTGCTGTAGCTTTTAAGATTTTAGCCACCAAAAATATAAATAAAGTTAGGACTGCTTTTTAAGTTCTCATTATTTGCATGTATTGTTTTGTCTTAAAGCAACCAGTCTTTAAAAATATTGGGACTATAATTTGGAATCTTTTATGTAGCCATGGAAATAATGACTACACATGGATCAGCTGGAATTCTGGAAAGAAGGATGTAAGCAGGATTGGACAGCAGGCTTGACCCTGTGAGGCAAGAGCCCACTTCACTGCCATCCATCTTTCTTAAACATCAAACTCAAAAGTATAACCACCACTTTTTCGTAGCCTCAAGACATGGAAAACAGAGACTTGGCTTTTGCCTCGGCAAATATACTATCTAAGTTAAATACATAAGGATTTTTTTCACTCTCCCTATCCTTCACTGGAAAGTTTCTCAGAGAATTCCAGTATTTCAGAAAATAATTATAGGGGCTCTTCCAAGCCCCTTGAGAGATTCGTAACCAAGTTTCACCACTGTACCATGTTTTTCCAGTGTGAATGAATATGTTTAAAAAAAATGAACAGGTGTCAGGCAATGAGGACTTACCTCACATTTAAGTGTTTTTTATCTGACTGGATGTTGTTCCAATGTCTTCTGTAAAGGACACCTGTCTATTGTCTGCCCAGCATCTTTCTCAAACTTGCGCCTTTCAGCGTCTGCTCTCATCCACATGATTGCACAGAGGCAGCTGTGTGAACACAGCATGAGTTGTGACCACCCCCCCCCTTTAGACTGAAAAAAACAATTACAACTTAAAAGATAGCTTAGTGTTGAAGCCTTTGGTAAATTGAATACCCTTTTATAGTGCAAACAGCCCTAACAAAATTAATATATTTTGTGAGATTAAACAATGCTTGTATATGCTTGAACTTTCTTAAGATCTATTCATTTCAAATTATATGAATGTACATTTTATGAACCATAAATATTATTTTCAGACGCATACCAGACCCATGAATTATTTCCTCACTCTTGCAGTTGATGAAATGCTGAAATGTAAACCATAGAAGTTTGTCAAATAAATCATCTAAAACTATATGTTACTGCATCTGAGTGTGCGTCCTATTGAAAAGTTATTTGAGAAAAAATTCAGTCATAGATTTGGTTCAGAAAGTACAGTATTTTTCTGTAGTCACCCTTACCACCTGAATTTCTGTTTAGTTACCATGACATTTCTTGCGTATTTCTGTAAGCCCTGTATATTATTTCTTTATTGTGATAGTTTCTTTATGGCAACAAGGTTCTTCCTCATATTGAAACTTCCCTAGGCCAAAGAGGAATATAATTTATGAAAGTGTCCAACTCAAGCATACAAAACATACCAATCTTCCATGTGACTACTAGTATAACTTTTTTTTTTTAATTTTTCTGCTTTTAAAGGAACAATTTGGGACATGAATTTAGGATGCATGTTCAAATTATTTCATAAACTAGTTTATTTCTGTTCATTTAGGTGCTATGTTCGCTGTCAGAGAACTTTCTGATGAGAACTGCTTGTTCCTGAAGTAGTGATAGTATGTATGTGTGCCTTTTAGACAGGCATGCTGTGAGGCTTGGACACTACCCACATTGCTATTTGATTTGGATAGCCACTGGCACACCCACCGTCTGATAATCTTGCCAGTTGGACGTAGTCTCGGAGTCAGCTGTCAGTCTCACATTGAAAGGCAAAGAGGGGCCTTATGCTCTAGGCTTCTACTGTACACACTACACCTTCCTGGGTGTGTGTCTGTAGCTAAAATCTAAAACCACAGTAGTTAAGTGGCAAAGGTACAAGTCCGTGCATATTAAACAAACTGGTCAACAGAGACAATTTTTTTTTTATTTTAATCAGTGATTGGTATTAATAAAATCCCTGCTTGACCTAGGATTTTCTACAACTAATGCTGTATTCCATACCGAGCAGGCCCAGGTTCTCTTGGCCATGATTAGTGCTGGCCCTGGTTTGGTCCAGCACGGTGGACTCCTAGTCCCAAGTCCAGTGTGAATGCATAGCTGGTGCCCTCGCTCGAGATAATGCCTAGTGTTCTCTGATGATGCAGAGATGACTCAGGTAGCAAGACAGCTGCTATGGGTGCACACCAGGGCCGGGTTATGTGCGGCAGCACATCTGTAAGTTAAACTGTCTGCCCCTGCTCTCTGGGATTTAGACACCTCCTCTCCCTCCTGAATAGTGTCAGAGCAGATAAATTTGCAGTGTTTATTCAGAATGACTAAAAGATTTAGCCTAAAATATATCAGGTGTTGAAACTGCTTCTTTCTAGAGATCAAAGGCCTGCTTCTGCTTCAATGGCATTCAGTGATGAAGTGAATAGGGCACCCACATAAAGAGGAAAATGTCCAGGGGTGTAAACAGATGTGAAAAAAAAGCCATCAAGATGGGTACCAAAGATTAGTGACTTTACATACTTCATATTTTATACTTCACCTTCCCCATGATCATTGAATCCTGGACACAGTAAATACAGGAAGATAGGCAGACAGCATCCGTGGTAGTTAGCATCTTGGAGGCTTTTTTTCTTTTTTTTTTTTATAAGTGAGAATTGCGCAAAAGTCCGAGAGACCTAAAATAACTTGGAGATTTAACGGGAGTTGAAGCCAGGTTAAAAGTATGGACTTTACCCTGAGGAAAAAAGCAGGAGGATGAGTCATCAGAAAGTATTGTCCAGGTGGAAAGAGATAAGTAGGTCACAGTAGAAACAGAGCAAAGGCACAGTGCCTGCGAAATGCTGATGTGCGCCGTCACCTGGGGATCCTATGGTCAATCACCTGTGTCTTGAGTTCAGCTACCAATTCTGATTCCAGAGGTTTCTTGCAGCTGGTCTGAGCATCTTTTACGTGGCAGGATCTTAACCTGCTTCATATTAGAACTGCCTGGACTTTGTCACCGTGGCTAACATTTTTCTTCAACGATGTCTTTATATCACATAAATAAACATAATGAATTAAATGTGTTACACACTAAAAAATTTTTTTTACTTCCCTTGTCAGTTACCACTTGCTGTATACTTTTAAATCCATCCTAATTAAATTGTTTTCTCAGTACCAGTTGTTCCCAGGCATTTAACAGAGTAGTTTTCATCTTTTTTTTTTTATTTCTTCTAAATGTCTGGCATAGTGTTTTGCACATAGTCGCTATTAATTGGTTTTGATAAACCAATTGTGTTCTTCCTTCTGAAAATAGTTAGAAATGAATAGTAATACAATAAAATCTTATTTTTGCTCTTGCGGTGATAGCCAGTCCATATTATGAGGATATTTCATTTAATCCTCTTAACGTCTCTGTAACATAGAACAATCTGGGTCTTGTTAGCAGTGTAACTTCAGTTAGTGGTGCATCAGGATTTGAACTGAGGTCTTTGTGATCAAAGCTGAGGCTTTAATTACTATTATTATAATGACTTACTCTTCAGCATGAGCCCTCATCGGCATGCGATGGGAGACAGAAATCTTCAGTAACCCTTCAATAATGAGATACACACACAAACACAGTTGGCATATGGACGTATGCCAGTGTTTCAGCGGCAACTGGGAGGAGGAGTAATCCTGAAAATGAGCCTTCCTTGCATTGCAGGGGCCTCATCAACTTTAATCTCTCATGCTTCCTTTGGGGACTTTTCCCCCCCTTTTTTGGAAGAAAGGGACAGGTGTGGACTGTTGGATTTTAAAACCTGAGACATGTTAGAGATGAGTTAAATTCTAAACTGCTCCAAAGAAGGACTATTAGAAGGGGAGAGGGGAGAGGGAGTGGGAAAGGTTTGACCAGTATCTCTGGCCAGCTAACAGGCTATTCCTTTTGTAGTTTGAAAAGTGATAGGGGGCCTTTTATAAAAGTGATGTATTGCTATTCTTTTTTTTTCTCCCTCTACCAAACCACCCATGCCTCTTTCTCCACCCTTTTCCCCCATTCCCTCTGGTAATCATTATTTTCTTACTGCCAGGTTCAACTTTTATTCCTTCTGTTCTTTTTTTTTTTTTTAAAGATTTATTTATTAATGCATACAAGAGCTGGGATATAGGCCAGAGGTGGTAGGGGATGGGTGAGAGGATTCACCAGAGACAGAGTGGGGAGCACAACAGGCAGATTGACTGAAATACACTGCTGAGGGGAGCAGCGGGCGAGTCAGTAGAGGTCTACTGTGCCATGTGGGTTAGATCCCTGGCCAGGGGTCGAACTCATGCTGCAGTAGCTGCGGATAGCTTCATAGTGCTGAGACTTAATCCCTTGTGCCACCACAAAGACCCTATTCCCTCTATTCTTTGTATATAATTGTTCTTTGTGTATTTATATTCCAAAGATGCGTGAAACCATCCAATATCTGCCTTTCACTTTTTGATTGATTTCAGTCAACATAGTCACCTCAAGATTCTCCCATTTCCCCCAAATGCCAATGTTTCATGTTTCTCCACAGCTGTGTAGTACTCCACTGAGTTCTCTGCCCATCTGTTGAGGACACTTGGGTTGGTTCCATGACCTGACAATTGGAAAAGTTTTGCTATGTATGTAGGCATAGATAAATCTTTTTGTATTAAAGTTTTCACATCATTTGGATAAATACCTAATAGAGGTATTGCTGGAGTTCATCTTTTCATGACCCCTTATCCCTCTTCATGATCAATTCCATGGCCAGAGGTGATTTTTGAGTTATTTCAGTGAGGTAGCAGACAGCGATGTGAAATAACAAATTGTTACTTTGTGCCAACATCAAACATCTAAATGATGAAAATAAAATGCTTCTGCAAACATGAATATCCTTGACCATGGCAGAAAAAAAATGGGGGAAAAATCAAATTGTTTCTTAGCCTCTTCTTTAGTATCCATACTGAAAGACAATTTTTACAATTTTAGTTTGGTATTGTCTGAGCTCTGTCTAGTGTGAGCAAATAGTCTATAAGGGGGAGTCCTTGATGTGGTAATCTGGTTTAACAGGCAGTGGTTTATTTAAGGAAACAATATTACTAACTGCTTAAAATGTAAGTCATTTGAAATTCTGTGTATGATTTAGAACACTCTTAAAATTCATCTCCATATATTATCTTAGGAATTCTAATTTTAAGTACTTCTACAATGTGTTGGGAAATATGCTGATTGAATGAAGCATTAAGGCAAAGGCTGGCAGCATTTTATTGCTATCAATTTTTATTTAGTTCCTTTATTCCTTAAAGAGTATTTCAGAGAACTGGAGGACACATTCACATTCAGGGGTGAATTTTCACATTTTTAATTGCAAAAACCTATAATCTAGGACATTAGAATACCATTCAGCATTAATAACAGTTTAGAAGATAGCTCCTGGAAATCTCCATTGATGCCTCTCCTGTATGCTTAGATCAGTGAGTATCAGAACTGGAAAGAATTGTGGAATCCATCCTGGAGGTTAGGGATAGGAAAAGAACTTGACATCTTTGCCTTTGTCATCAGCATCTCAGAACCACTTATTTTTAATAATGTTCAGGAAGCTACTCCCACCACTTCCTTTGGAAGGCAGTCTTTAATCACATCTATCAAGAACTTTTGATGTATTTTTTGTTAACCTCATTTCATTGTTTCTACTTATATTAGTTATTATCATCTGAATAAATTCATCCACCTACCTCCACCCTATGTGCATCCTATTTTAAATTGGTTCCTTCCTAAACTTTAACTATAACCAAAGGCTTCATATTTAGTTTAATGTTCAGTTTCTTTCAGTCGTTTTAATTGGAGATGAGTCATTTCTGTATCACTTGTTCAATATTCTATGTCCCCTATAATTTGTGAATCAATGATTATAGCCAGGAGGTGTGGGGGGGCAGCTTTTGTCCCCACAGGAAACCCCCTAGTTGCCTGGGCTGCAGTCCAGAGCTCCCTTTCGAGAGGCAGAACCCTGTCTCACTTCATTAGAATCTTTTCCTCCTTTCCTGCTTGATGGTGTGTACTTTCAAGGCAGTGTGTACTTTCAAGGCACTCTGCACTCAACTGAATTCAAGGCCAAGAAGGACTAAGCCCAAAAGCATTGTGGTTTTCAAACCAGGCCTCCGGCAAGCAGGACACACACACACACACACACACACACACACACATACCAGTCCGGGAGACTCCCTTGCATCTCTAGCTCTCAGGCTGCCCCCTCCTGTGGCACTTCCAGAGATGTTTTGTGCTCCAGCAGTCTCCTGCTCCTCCTCCCAAAGTACCACTTCTCCCCTGGGCCAATTCAGCTACCTTACGGTCACAGCGGCATTACCAGAGCGCCCAGTGCCACCTCCAGAGTGTCTACCAGCATGTCAGGTTTGCTTTCATTTCTCAAAGGTCTTGCCACTTGGCCAGAACTCTGCAGCCTTCTCCGAGAGCCAGAGGTTTCCTCTGAAACCTTCCACAATAGGCAGAGAAGATAAACAAATTGCCCTCCACAGACACACTGAGTTTCTTCCTGCCGAGATGACCACACTCCCAGCACTGCCCCCACTGCTTTCTATCTCTGAAAGGACATCCCTGTCACCAGCAGATGCGCTCCTGCTCTTCTTCCATTCTGCTTGATGCACACCTGCTATGGTGGACCCCGGCCTGCAGCATTAAGGTCTTGGTTCTGGAGCAGCTGGGTCCTGTGCCACACTGAAGGTGTGCCAATGGGGGGCCCCTAAAATATCATCTAGCACCCCGGCTTTCTTTAACTTTCCCGTAAGGAGCGATGATGGCCAAAGGAATTAAGTGGTCCTACTGTTTGACTTCCCTCTTGCCCGTGCTTAAAGCAGCTGCAGCACAGGCTGCTGGGGGCAGCATGTGGAGATGTTGCAGTAACACCTCCCCTCCATGTGCAAACACGCCCTTAGTGTATGGATTTAGAGGAAGGACTGATCATTGCTTTCCTTCAGACACCACTGACACAGCCCAAAGCATCCAGGCAGGGGTGGACAGGCACCCTGTTCCTCTAGTCTAGGTCACATGTATTATCCCCAATGTGAACCTCTCTGGTCACATGGACATACGTAGCCAGGAGAGCACAGGCCACTCAGCCCATTCCACTTCCCTCTCCGCACACACGCTCCTTCCCTTTTTCCCTATCTCTCCAGATATGGTGCTTTGTCACCAGTTAACCAGTCCCCATGTCTGCCTGTGTCTTGAAAATCTTCTTGGTATCCATTGTGGGCTGGGCCTGTAAAGCACCTGCCCACTCACTTCCCGGCCGTGGGGGAAAGAGGGGCGCAGACATCCATTCGTCTAACAGGTATTCAGGAGCCAGACCTGTGCTAGGTGCTAAGGATGCCTGAGCCAGAAAGACAAAGACTTGGCTGTGGGTCCTGAATTTTGGAGGAAGAGACAGCTAATAAACAACTAATCAAATCTGAAGTATCTCAGACCATGATAAATACTATGTAGAAAATAAATCAGGTTGTGCAGGTTGGACAGAGGTGCTATTTTAGATGAGGTATGTTATCTGAAAAATGAAACAACCAATTATTTCACCATCAAAATGTGTTGATACAGGAATGGCAGAGGAATTGCAGTCAGGATATGCAAGCTCTGATGGAGCCAAAGGCAAACCCTGGGAAACAAAGGAGGGAACTTGCTTTTAGACATGAAAAGGGGAGGTTGGGAGGAGCTGTTCTAGTTGAAAGTCTATGGGCAGTTCTACTAGCTTCTCTAGTTCCACCAGCATTCTTCTAGCATCTCACTGATGGACCACAGTGCTTCTTCCTGGTGGGTTTGCTGCTGGGCAGGTTGAATCTTCCGTTGGGTTGCGCTTCCAGCGGGGAAGTGTGTGCAAAGGATGTCTGTGATGATGCGGAAGAACTCCCTCTACAGGCCTTCTCAGCATCATTTTACTTGAAGTTTCCTTTATAAATTTCCACTTAGTCAGGGTGGCCTCTCTGCAGGGAGATGAAAGGAATGATTCAAAAAAGAGAGTTAGAGTCCATGGGTGTCCCGTGCTTTCCTGTCTTCTTCCACCTGCAGATACAATAAGTTCCTTGGTTACTTCTCCTCCCTTTATTTGTGTCCTGCATCAGACTGCATCCATCCACATATTCTTAGCTGCTGCCAGGTGTGCACACCACATTAAACCTGTTAACGTGACCTGTTAACATGCACAGAAGCACGCACATGTATTAATATGTTAAAGGAACATCTCTCTCCTCGCATCTGTATTTATCAATATATTGTAGCACTGCCTTTTTCTACTAGATTAGCCTTGCAAGGGAGGTCCCATGCGCCTTTCCCCACCCAGCCAAATAGCAGCAGACAAGAAGAGGGAAGGCAGAGAGGTAAAGAAGAAAAATGAAAGCAGCCTTAGCTCCCTGTCGGGAATGCTGTACTGTCTAAGCAGGTGCCTCATCAGGACAGAAAGTGGGAACACCCCTTGGCTTCTCTGCTGCCCCCACCACGCTGTGCTCATGTGACTGCCCCATTACTTTACCCTGCAGCCACAAGGCATGTGAGACACTTCTGAGTGCATGTCGCTTCCTTTTCAGCTTCCTGGAAAGAATTGACAGTGTCAGCTTGGTGGACTACACGCCCACAGACCAGGTAGGTTCAGTTGGAGCCTGCGACCACACTTCAGAAACTCGAGAGATCAGAGGGAGCTCCAGTATTATCCAGTGGCGATTTTAAAACATACTAAGAAGGAAACCCTCACAGTAACACCTACTTGCAGGTTACGCTGAACTTGCTTGGGCACATGTTG
The DNA here is from genome assembly GCF_014898055.3 of Talpa occidentalis. Lineage (NCBI taxonomy): Eukaryota > Metazoa > Chordata > Mammalia > Eulipotyphla > Talpidae > Talpa > Talpa occidentalis. Next base: position 51,690,808 of record NW_023601322.1, read on the forward strand.
CTGTCTGTGCCCTGTGACTTGTGTCCTGACTGAGCACTCTACAACTTACTTCTTTCTAAGCATGCCCCCTGAAATTATTTTATCTAAGGAATAGGAATATGCAGCTCCCATTCCTCCTCCAGCCATCAAGAGAAAACAAAGCCCTTACATCCCTAGCTTCAGAAACTCTGAAACTTCAGAAACTCTGCTAGGCCCCAGTGCTAGGCCGTGGACCACAGCACACACTGTAGGTGTGACACACACAGAGGGCTTCATTTGGGTTCAGCCAGAGAAAAGTGTCCACTACATATTGGTCTGCAGTAGAGAGGGACCTTCTGTGACTTGCTGACAAGAACTCTGCCTTGCTCTACCCTGGAGGCCCCAGGACATCTCTAGAGCTAGTGAACTCCAAGAAATTTAGGTTCTGCCCCACCCCCCCATGCCTGTCCTCTGGAGGACCTGCCTTGGCCCCTGCTGACCACTCTCTCTTCTCTCTGCTTCCTCAGAATTCTGAGCTCTTCACTTTTCCCTGAAGTCCACCTGTTTCAGAGACTGACTCCAAGAGCTCAAAGTTTCCCACCAAGCAATGTTGGTCTGAGTCAGTCCCTCCAGGCTGTCCTGAATACTTTCCCTCAGACCAAGAAGGGAGGACAGCCTCCCTCCAGAATTATCCCGAATGACTGCCTCCTTGGCAATGTCTTGGGGCAGAAAGGAAGCCCTGACACCTGACAGAGATGTCACCTTTGTGCATCTATGTGGCTTCTTCAATCCCTTAAGACCATATCATCTTTTATCTTTAATAGATATATGCCAGAAAGAAGGTAAATCTAAAATCAACTAACATCCAGTCCATGATTTATGAATGAATGCAGAGATGCTCACTTTGGTTTCTCACCCAGATGATGCTGAACCCTGGGCTCAGCTCCCCAGCCACAGTGGAAGATCCAGACCAGGAAGCATGCAACTTGGTTGTCCGGTATTGGACAACCAGGGGATGCATTCCTAAGGAAGATAAAAGCTCAGCTATCAAGTCAAGACCCAACCAATACATTATGACTTTCTCTTAGGAGTGAAACACTGAGCTTTTGCCTGAATTTTTCCTTCTTACTGTTTCCTTTGCAGTGCATGTTGTTACTGTGGTTGCAGCCAGGTCTGTCCTTGTGAAGGAGAACAATGATGTCACTTGCTTTGCTTTTCTGTCTTTGTTCTTAGGATCTTCTCAGATGCAGAGTTCTGACTTCAGGGATTTTTGAGACGCGGTTCCAAGTGGATAAAGTAAACTTTCAGTGAGTGTGTTGGAAGCATGGCCTCCTATGGAGGTAAGGGCAAGAATCCCATAGGGTGTGGGCCAGGAATATGGCCAGCGCCTCCAGGCACTGGGACAGGAAGAAGAATCACAAAGGTGCATCACTACCATTTCAAATGAGTGAATCCAGACTGCTTGGTTCTAAAGTATATTCAGTAAGTTTCGGGAAGAAAGGAATCTGAGAGTTGGAGAAAGGGGAAAAACCCAGCCACTGTTGGATAGGTGTGAGGAAATAAAGCGGAAAAGCCACTCAGGCACAGGTATGCACAGCTCGGGCTGCCTGGAGAGGGTGGCCTGAACCTGGGGGCCTTGGAATGAGGGCTGCGACCCAGAGAAATAACAGGTATGTGCCCAGCGGGCAGCAGGATGGTGCAGAAGTGCATGGCGGTTTGAACAGTCTTCGTGGAGCACTCAGGGAGCAGAGTCATGGGAATAGATGGCCAAAGAGGAAGGCACAGGCCTGTGCACTATTTCCCTTCTCCCCCAAATAACAGTCATCCTGTTGCTCTTCCACAGCATGTTTGATGTCGGTGGACAGAGGGACGAGAGAAGAAAATGGATCCAGTGCTTCAATGGTGATTTCTATGCTTTTCAAGAAAATGGGACTAAATTCTCACACTCACTGTTGTGTTTAAATAGATTTGAATTAGCTCCTCTGTAAAATGTCTTCATTCCGTGTGAATCTCATATGTAAATAATTTAAGAATCCAGAATTTACATTTATCACTGGCTAATTCAGGTAGACTCTTGGTTGAGTAAATGATGAAACAACCAATTAAGCACACAGTGCTTTTTCAAGTCAGTCTCCTAATCACAGAGGGAAGACCATGCAGATCAGTAGCAGTTAGTGTTCTTTATCAGAATGCCACAGCGGCTGTCTGTGTACTTAAGGGACTTCTTTTTCTCTCTCCTCCCATTAAGATGTCACTGCTATCATCTATGTCGCCGCCTGCAGCAGCTACAACATGGTGATTCGAGAAGATAACAACACCAACAGGCTGAGAGAGTCCCTGGACCTTTTTGAAAGCATCTGGAACAACAGGTTATAAAAATAATAAATTCAATCTCACCCCTGATTGCAAATTCTCTTTCATTAAAAACACACTCATGGACCTCCCCTGGTGGCGCAGCGGTTGAGCGCTAGGTTGCGAGGCTGCCCACAGCCTCTGCAGTGCCAGTTCGATCCCTGGCCACCGGCGAGGGTCCCACAAAAAAAAAAAAAAAAAAAAAAAACACTCAGCTCATTTTCATTGTTACTTTTCAGATATGTTCCTTCTTTATTGATAAATCCAAAACCATAAGCAGTATCTCTTTCAGTCCATTTAATGTATAGACAGTCTTAAAATGGGAAAATGGGGTATGTACTCATTGATGAAGCTCTTTTCTGTGCTTTGTCAAGAAAGTCTAAATCTGTTTTGAAAGCCTAAGAACAAAGATAGTTCAAAATTGGTTTTGTTTGGTTTTTAATTTTCTAAATTTTACATTTGGAATGTCCCAATTTAAAGTTAGCTGGTCCACCAAAAATTAGCTTGTCTCTAAGACCCTTACAGTTCAAAAGCACAGCATATTGTGAAACTGCTAATGTTACAAAGTGGGAGAAGTATTATTCTGGAAAGGGATATTAGCAAACACACATGTGTGTACATACACACAAAAAATCATGCATATGTAATTGCATATCAAAGTTTATTCTGAAATATTTAGGAAGAGCTATCACCAAGGAGGACGGTGAACCTATATTGACCTTGCAAAAGGTTTGGATTATCAGAAAATCTCTATTCATTGTTCAATAACTGCTCTCAGTTGTATAGCATTAAAACAATTAACGGGAAAGAAAAAAATGGGTCTGGAAATATTAAGTATATATAAGAATTTTTGGTGTCTTTAAAAATTTATAGGTATGTAAATGCATACACATATAAGTCACATGTGAAAATGCCCACAATATTGTTAAATGAAAAAGCAAATTTTTAAACACCAGGATCTTATTTTTATGTATAAGGACAGAAAAAAAGACCTGGAAGTAAAAACATAAAACTTATAATAGTAATTGTCTCTAGGTGAATGACATTTGGGTTTTTTTTTTCTATAATTAAAGATTTGTTTTACAAGGATTATGTGTTATAACTAGCAGAGACAATAATACTATTTTCACTAGGGGGAGGATGGGCTATGTTTCTAATTCATAGTAAGATTTTATGCACTAATCAGTCAGCTTGATTCCTTTGAAGAAATAGAATTTCCAGAAGCTTCATTGATTTGCACAGCTGAACTCATCTTAAGCCATTTCTCTGCTTCTATTTAATGAAACACAGAACCTTCCCTCCTTCACCTTCCTGGTACCTGAGCCCCTCCCCTTAGCCTGTCAGGTCAAGTGCAGTGATGTCCATCTAGCTCTGATTAGCATCCTCCTCCACATCTGGAGCACCTCAGGCCTGTTCAGAGGCTCAGGAAAGAGAAACAAGCCAGCCTCAAATTAAGTTCCATGTGATTTGTGAATGAGGCATGTATTTTGCTGTTGTCAATACTTTCTTCTCATTTTCTGAGCCTTTATAAGTGAATCACACAACAAAAATCCATGTGTATTTTTTCCAAAAGTAAACCTTAGCTTTGGTGCCAGTAAATTTGTACCCCCGGTGCAGCTGATTTAGAAAGTACTGAACAACTAACTCAGATATCTGTATTTACTTGTTCATCATTGTAAGAACGACTTGCTTGCAGACAGGGGACGTGAGCTCTTAGTACTTTAAATCATTGTAAATCCTATACATTTTCAGGAAGATGGAAATGTCTTTTCATTCTAAGTTAGAGATACTTTCACATAGCAGTGGGTGTGAAATGTGTGTGTTTATTTCTCCTTTTCAGGTGGTTACGGACCATTTCTATCATCTTGTTCTTAAACAAACAAGATATGTTGGCAGAAAAAGTCTTGGCAGGAAAATCAAAAATTGAAGACTATTTCCCAGAGTATGCAAATTATACTGTTCCTGAAGATGGTAAGGTTTTAAGACAAGTGTCTCAAGCTTAAGAAATAGAATTGTTTTCTCTGCAGCCCTATAACTTGTAGTCATGTATCCCTTTATGATGTGTCAGTCACAGGGGCCCGCGCACCTGACAGCAGTCCCAGCAGGCTATTCTCCATGCGTCCTAGGTGTACACGGGCCGCACGGGCCGCACGGCCTAGGTCTGTGTGAGCTCACTCTGTGACCTACCCACAGTGACGCAGTCCCTAGCACTGCCATTTCCCAGGATGCATCCTCCTCATTAAGAAACACATGACTGTAATTCCCATGAATCTAACAAAATTCAGTTAGTTTAAGTTAACCCTCTCTCCTACTGCCCCATCCTACAATCCTAGAGGATCAAAATGTCCATTTTAGATTCCACTTGTCAAACTTTCAGAGTTTAACTTTCCATTCAAACTGTACAGCAGGAGAAAGGGCACTTTCTCCTGGGTGTGAGTATGTCATTTGCTGGGTGAGCTCTGGCTCGTGCTGCCCTGACTAGGTGTGTTGCTGGGCCCTTGACCTTCACACCAAACCCTAAGAGTGACACTATGTGCAGGTTTCTCTTGTTCTCATGCTTTCCTTTGGACAGTGTGGCTAAACACTTGACTCCCAAACTAGATACTCAAAATCAGAGGAACTTTCCTAGAAACCTCAGTCAAGAACATTAGCCATTGTGTGCCCTCACCACAGCCAGTCTTGGGGTATGCTTCCAAGAGTCTGGTCGTGTGCCGCGCACCTCAGGGACATTTCCAAGCACTGCTGTCTCCTGCTCTTAGGTTGGCATTACGCTTCTCCCAGCAACTGGGTCTTCTTTAACTTTTCCTGTAACCAGTGCCCTGTCCCTGGCCCCCATTCAGCCAAGAGCCAAACAAACTGCAGCTCACCTCCCAAATGTCCATGGCTGCATGGTCCTCATTATTTCCTCCTCTGGCCTTCTCAGGCCTTCAACTCCTGATCTCAGTCACGGATCTGGTCAATGCAGCTTCCTGCCCAGGCTCCCTGTTTCTGACCATTGACCTAACCAGGATTTTCTCTGAACTTCTATCAGAGCACAACCATAACTCACACATGTGAGCCCTGTGCACTCTGGCTTAATCTTATATACTGAGGCCAAACCTGGTCTGGCAAGGGAATGCCAAAGTCTTGCTCCTCCTGCCTTTGTGCTCAGTGAGCCTGTGATTTTCCCTCCATTCACAGTGGACATTGCAGCCTCCATGCTTAGAGGACACTCCGCTCTATTTCTCTCAGGGGTTCCAAATACCTGAGTCCGAGGCAGGAATAGGGAAGAGGCCTAACAGTGCTGATGGGAGGGGGCAGCCCAGAGGAGCACAGCCTCCTGAGACCACCACAGGACAAGGCCTCGCTCCCAGATCTCAGGAAGCTTCCCCAAGTGCTATACAGGTGACAGCATTCAATCAGAGATGTTCATTTTGTTTGAGTAGAAGTTATCCCAAACCAAGAAAAAGTTCTATCAGTGCTATAACAGGTAAATGATTTGAGAGAAGGGAATGAAGTGACAGTCTCACTTCTTATGTGGTTTTATGCTAGGAGTCATTCCTTTAATAACTTCTGTAGAATTAGTCATATCTTTGTTTCACATTGCTGAAATAAAACTCCATTTGTAACTTCTACAGCAACCCCAGATGCGGGAGAAGACCCCAAAGTTACAAGAGCAAAGTTCTTCATCCGGGACCTGTTTCTGGTAGGCAACTTTTTCAGTCTTTGTTTTTCCTGCCACCTTACGGTTACATTGTTCTTTGCAATTTGAAATTACTTCATTTTCATGCCCTTATTTAACTTCTCCCCAAATTAGGAGATGAGAGTAATATCCTTACTTCAACTCACAGCTGAGCACAGTGGGTTTCAGAGCAGTTGGACGTCTCACCTTAGGTCACACAGCTCTCACGCAGGAACAGGAATCTAGCACTGTCCTCCCTGTGCACGGGTCCCTGGGAATGGCACAGAAACCACCCGGCCATGTTCACTTGTGGTTGCCTAAAAAGATGGAATCCTCCAACTGAGCCTGAAACTCCACACTATGATAAATCTCATCCTTCTTTCAACTCTAAAGGTTAACATGAATGTGGACTTGCTCACATTCAGACACTTAGTGGGTTCTTTTTTTTAATTTTTATTTTTAGATAATCATAAACTTACATAAAAAATGAAAACCTTGTACAAAAAAACTCCCATGTACTCTTCACCCACATAGATCAGCTGGGAAAATTTGGCCATAGTTGTTTTATCTATGCATCTATAAATTTTTAGTGTGTAACTGAGTTTTCACTAACTGGAAACTAGTAAATGCCAAGATCTACTCAAGGGCACACTCCTGATAATACCCACATGGCACTTGGGGTTGCCTGTGTGCTCGGAGATGTAGGCCCTGGCCCCTCCACAGCAGGACAGCACCTCAGGATCCGACTCCTCGGGAACCCCTTTCTCTACCTTCTGCCATTATGCCTCCTGTGGGTTACCTCTTGAAGCCTATGTTGAGTGAGAAAGTAACAAGGATAAGAAATCAAGTCCCTAAAGTGTGTTCCAAAGCATAGGCATTCCCAGGGAAGTTAGCAGGCAGTGCCCAGGAAGGGCTCTGTGGTGGCCTTATCTGGGAGGTGGGAGGTCAACTAAGGTAAGAGAAGCACCTGCCTTCAGACTTCTGGGGCCTTTCCTGTGCTAACGTGCATTGTGAATCTCTTAATAACAGAAATTCGTTTGTACTACACCAAGGACCCCATTTTTGAGGACCATCTTGCAAGATCATAAATATAAAAACAAATAAAAAGTAATACATAAAATACTGTTTCGATGAGAATTGAAGTTAACTAAATGAGCAAAGTGGGTATTATTTAGATAAAAATTAGAAAATGAACTACTCCCCACTCCCCACAAAATGAATGGGCACATTGCCACCATTCAGATCTTTTATTTTCTGACAGTGAACAAAACCTGGCTTATACGCAATTTGCAAGCCAAGGAAATAATGGCATAAGGGGAATCCACTTAACATTTTTTTATTATGAAATTTGCCTGGAGCAGCACTTCCTCTGAGAAGTTTGAGATGGACCAGTCACTCTAGCCTTTCAGGGCACCCAGAGTGTGTGTGCCACCTACTTCACCTGGTCCTTTACATCTAATAGGACATAACCTATGCACCTTAGCATCCACACAATTACAGCTGTTTTTCTGATTGCTCAAGAGTAAACCCAGTTATCACTGAAAATAAATCTCTGCTTCCTTGGAGGAGTTCATCACCTGAGGAACATTTTTACAACACACTTGCAGGAATTTCAATGACTATTTCCCAAAATGCTTTACAGAAAAGAAATAAATGGCAGTTGGGGACATACAGGGATTTCTTGGTCGCCTATGACAAAAACTCTCTAATACCTTCTGAATTCATTTGCTAGGACTGAGGTAACAAAGTCCCACCGTGTAGGTAATTTAACAGAAGTTTCTGTGTGGGTCTACAGAGGCTAAAAGTCTGAGACCAAGGTGTTTGCCAGGTTAGTTTTTCCTGAGCCTCGCCCCTTGCCTTGCAGATGGCTGACTTCTCCCTGACGCCTCACATGGTCTTCCTCTGTGGGAGTTTCTGTGTAGGTCTCCTTTCCTATGCAGACACCATTCATACTGCATTAGGGCCCACCCTATTGACCTTATTTTAACAGAATCACTTCTACCCTATCTCCAAATACAATCCTAATCTGAGTACTGAGGTGCTGGGGTTAGGACTTCCACATATAATGGGGGGCACCATTCAGCCCCTAGCTTCCTCTCTGCCTGCCACCCCACTTAGCTTCAGAAGTTGAGCTGTGCTCAGGCACCATGACTGATGACATCCACTGGTGTTTCCTAGTTATTTGGCCACCAACTGCTTTGCTCCCAGAACCACTGCTAACCAGAGACACCCTAAAGCACACCGTCTTCTCTGTGGGGCAGAAGATAACGTGAGCAGGTGCTGCCCATACAGAACCCACTAGCCACTTGTGCATATTTGATTAAAATTAAAACTAAACATTCAGGGCCTCCCTGGTGGCGCAAGGGTTAGTTAAGCACCATTCTATGAAGCAGTCCACACCTTCTGCAGCACGAGTTGCTGGAAGATGTTGGTTGAGCCTTCCTTTGTGGGAAAATCCTACCTGAATCCTTCTTTCAGTGGCTGTCTTCCGGTCACATGTCCTGTACGCTGAAATTCTAAGCCTCTGGGGGCAGGAGTCCGGGTCCAGGCTCTGGGGCTGGCAGCAGTGTTCAGTATTTACACAGGCCCTGCGGCCAGGCTCTCCTGGGTCCGACAAGCAGACAGGACAAGCCCTCCAGCCCTCCCTCTTTGCTCTGGGAAGGGACTTAGTCGCCCGGAATTCCTGGGGGGGGGGCGGGCAGAGCCCGTACCCCAGGGGGTGCACAGCCAGACACGCTTGCCCCTTTTCCCGCAGAGGATCAGCACGGCGACCGGGGACGGCAAGCACTACTGCTACCCGCACTTCACCTGCGCGGTGGACACGGAGAACATCCGCAGGGTGTTCAACGACTGCCGCGACATCATCCAGCGCATGCACCTCAAGCAGTACGAACTCTTGTGAGGCGCGCCGGCGGGTTGGCGCCCCGGCCCCCCTGCCGCGGCCCCGCCGGGAGCCGGATCCGAGAGGGCCTACCAGGTCAGCCCGGAGCCGGAGCCCGGGAAGTCGTGAGTTCGCCTCCTCGGGCGGGCGCCTGCTCTGTCCCGCGTGCGTGCCCCCTCCCCCGCGCCCGTCCCGTGCGCCCACCGAGCCTCTGGCTACCTCTGTCCTCCTCGGGTTTGGTCTGTAGCTTAAGTTTCCACTGAACTCGACCTTCACACATCCTCCCACCCCCGTGTCACTGCACTACTTGTCCTGTCCCTCGGGCGACACTGCAATGAGATCTTGCAAGGTGGGGGCCCTTTTGATTCATTCATATTTAATCGATTGACTCTTCAGGAACTTGACTGGCAAGAAGGAGAAACGCACTTTTTTCCTAGTCATTCAGCATGGTTGTGAGGCCCAAACAGATGCTGAGTCACAGCTTCTGTTCCAGCTTTAAGCAGCTGCAGGGGACAGAGGCACCCTCTGATCTGCATGGGCCTGAGTCTTAGAATAGAGCACCCCAAGCCAGAGAGGAAGAAATCCTTGTCTGTTACATTTTCAGGCACTGCCAGCCTCAGGCCTTTGAATTAGAGCTACTTTGAACCTTTGACATTCAGGCAGAAAACCCACCATATCCACCACTGCAAAGTGTATCCTGTTCAAAACGGATTCTCCGGAGTTCACTCTGCTTGGGCCATAGTCTCCTTTCATATATTGTTGTTGTTGTTGTTGTTGTTATTGCTGGTTTGTTATACTGTACATGCCACAAAATGTAATATTATTTTGTATAACTACTAAAGAAAAATCCTGTAGATTTTTGTGCCTTGATCATGGCTAAATCTGTAAAAGAAACGTGTTTTTATTGTGCTGAACAGCTACATGTCAACATTATCTGCAGCTTGCTCTGAAACAGCAATGGTATCTGAATGGTATCTGTAGAATTTAGGATGTTTTGTCAGGTAGGTACTTTTTAAAATACTCCTTTGATTTTATATATATATGTATATAGAACTATACATATATACACATATGCATATATTAAACATGTGAATCATACACATCTTACAAAACAATGCTGTACCAACATCACAGGGAACCAAGGGTTGGTTGGTTTGTTTTTTTTTCCTCTCTCCAGGCAATACATCTTTTGATTATTTTGCTATTTTAGAGACTTTAGCAAGAAAGCACCAAAAGATGTCAATGCTTGTGTCTGGCCTAGGAGAACCATAAGAGAACATCTTCATCTGCCTTTGAAGAAGAATCATTACGAAACCTTTGTTTGAAATATAAAGTCAAACTATATGGCTGCCTTCACACCTGAAAGATTGACAAATACAGCCTGAAAAATTATGGCTCAGTATCTGGAATGCAAGGCCTCGGTGGCACTGACACTTTATATGCTCACTACAGCCACAGTTTTGAGGGTAGTTTCCTTAGTTGGAAGATAAGGTGTAAAAATGTTCAAAGTATATTTTTAACAACAGATCCAGAGAAGTGATATCCTAGCCTGCATCACTTCATTCATTTCCTTTTAGTCTCTTCACTCTAATATTTTAAAGTTTACTCTATAATAAAAATTTTAGAATCCTCTATATGCTCTTCCAGATTTTAAATGCTACTTTTCCACAAAAGACAGGATGACAACTTTATAGTCAATGCAACACTTTATTTTATTATCAGCCAGTTCTGACACCTCATCCTTAACAGCTTCATGAAACTCTCATTTGAACGGAGACATATAACGTGTAAATTATTTTCAGTTCCTGTTGCACTTTTAAGTAAAACATGAAGAATAAATGAAAAATATAAACCCTCGGATACACAAAAGTGTTGTATACTGTTTTATGCATTACTACTCAATAATTCTCTATCTTTTTAAAAGTTAAAGAGCTAGACTCTTAAGAGAAAAAAAAACAAGAAAATACATTTTATCTCGCTTAAAATCATCAAAACATTTACTAGTCCATGTTTCAAGCTTCATTTGGTCATTGACAAGCATTTAATTCAGATTTAAAAACTTGTTCTGCTGGAGAGACAATTATATTTATCTAAAAATATGATTCCATTAATTTAGCACAAAAAATATGAAAATCTGTGAAAACAATATATTACTTCTTGTAGCATCTGTACTTTTAAGTTTACAGCCTTATAATTTACAGGAATTTGAGAACCACTTCATGGGAGGACAGAAGCAAACCCAATGTCTGTGGACACCTAATCTCAAGTGTGTTCCAGAGTTGCTGGCTCCATCCTGGGGAAGGAAAGACTACCTAGTGCATGCAATTGATGACATTAATAGCTTTTACATATTGTACAGATACAATCTTTGATTATACATATATTTGATAAAATGAGAAAACAGACTTGTTTAGAGTACATGTTCCATTTTTATAGCATGAGAACAGTACAATCAACTATTTATTCTGCAGTGGTTTGCATCAGTGATTTAGAATTTCTATGATGGGCATAGAGACAGACTACTTTGGCCTCACCTAACAGTAATACCACCTGGAGTTCAGTTTCTCTGACTTTAATATTTATTACTAAATGCAAAAATCTCCAGCTCTTCACTTTGTCTTGTATTTTCTAAGCAGGTTCCAACCTAAATGAAGAGGTGAGGGTATTAGCGCCAAGTGAACTAATATGAGGACTACCAGGAATGTGGCTGCTCCACAGTACGTGGTCAAAACTGTGTATTCCGAAGGGAGGAAACACTTGGCTAGAGCATACCCTGTGGGTGTCATGCTGCCCTGGAAAGGAAGACAGAATGTTATGCATCAGAGAAAGCTCCAGGTTCAGCCCACCCAACAGTCTTGACTTAGAAATGACACTGGAGGGCAGTCTGGAGGGACGTCGCTTCAGCCTGCACAGCCACCCACCCACCATAGTCCTGACAGAGAAGGGAAGTGAAATGTACGCTAGCCTGGGACCTGACTTCCCACTGGAACCAGCCCCTGGCCCACGGGGTTCCTCTACAATAGTGGGCATATTTGAGAGTGGAAAGGCATGGCGATCTGGATCTATAGTCAAGGAACAAGGACTAAAGGCTATTTTCTTCTTGCCATTTGTTGCTAACATAAGCAATCTTTTCCCTAGAAATATATATGTGGGGGCATCAATGGGGTTTTTTATAGTCATTTCTGCTGTATGGAATGATAGCAGGAGATGTTTTCATTTACTGTGAATGTGAAAACAGGAGAGTTTCCTCATCTTTTTATGAAGGAAAGTACTTGATGTGAAAGTTTGGTGAACCAGATGCAAGGCCCCAGGGGTAAAAGCAAGGAGCTGAACACCAGGTGGTCATTAATCAAAGCATCTTTAATAACTGGCAAAGCTCCAGCACTTTTCTGCCAGGGCAAGTGGCCATGGGGGGAAATAAGATGACTGAATATAGCTAATGAAGAAATGATCCCATTTCCTTAGGAAATTAAACACACAGAGCCTAACCTTAGAGGGTACGGCCAGCCCTGAAGGACAAAACTTGCCTGCCCTCCCTTCTCCCTCTACCAACCCCCACCCCCCGCCCCAGGAATGATGCTATGTTTGTCTCCAGAGAGGTGTTTAGGCTGAGGGGTAGTATTGAATTCAGTGTGTGCGTGTGTGTGCGTGTGTGTGCTTGCGTGTGTGCAGTAGGGGTATTTATGGCCTTTGTATATTTCTACAGATTGCAGCAGCATTTAAATAGTTGATTACTATGTTGATTTAAATAGTTATGAAAGCACTCAGACAAAAATAAACGTTCATATTACCATGATGAAGCTGGGGTTGTTTCTGTTCCTCCAACTAAAGGAAGGCACGCTGAGCTCCAGCAGGCCCGCCCCATGGAGCACCTTGCAGGCATTGTGCGTGTGGCCACTCAGGACCAGCCGCGGCCGCAGCCACCACAACAGCTACCAAGTGGGGACAGCAAGAGGGTTAGTGCCTGTAGGGCTCTGCCCAGCCCAGAACTTACAGCATTAGGGCAAATACAAAACCCCTCCTTCATAGTAAGTTCAGGCTCTTAGAGACAATCTATTTCCATCCCAGATGGTATAGTTTTTATTTATCTTATTTATATAAATGTATTTCATAATAGTATGCATTATATAGCATATATTTAAGAAAGCACATTTTAATAAATATATATGTTCCATTCACATTTCCCAATACATTTAGGTTGATAGGAAATTTTGAATTAAAAAAAACTGAGAATATTATAATCTGGTATTAGAAAATAGAGGTGAATTTAGTGAGGGAGTGGGAAGAAGGACATGGAAATCTGAACTATCACCAAAGCCCTGCCCTCCATCCCTCACTGATAACCCTGCATGTCATCTGCCTCGAGTCCCCAGCCTGGTGAACAGGCAAACCTTTTGTGAAGCCTCCCGAGAAAGCACATCGTATCTCTCCTTGAAGGGGATGCCTCTTTCTTCTGGGGGCGCGGCATCCTCTCCTGAACAGTTAGCATCGCTTCTCCGGTAAAGCGGGAAGTGCTGCCCAGAATTCAGAAGAGGCAGATGTCATTTCATGAGACCCTGGTTGTCCTGCCAAATACAAGGGCTGCTCTCCCTGCTCCTCACCTGCAGCAGGATTGGGGCCGATGCAGGCAGCAGCAGCCTGTCTCCACACTGGCTAGAGTGGTGTTCCTGCCGGGCGAAATCAGCCAGTCACTGACTCGGTGAATGGCAGGAGGGAAGAGGAAGCTGAGAGATTAAACACAGACAAAGGAACACCAGTTTTCTGTGCCTGTCCAAGCACAAGCCCCCTGTGCCATCCTGCTGACAGCCTACCTCTCGGGAGCAGTTCAGTCTATGAGAAATTTCAGTGAGTTCAGCTTCTGCTTCAGAGCAAATTCTGCAGTTGTCCCCTTCCAGGGCAACACTGTTGACCATCACAAAACTGAGGCAGAGAAGAGTGAGCACGTGTCAGGCCCATGTCCTGTTCTCCAACATCGCTCCCCCACAGTAACAGCTGAGGCCCAAGGTAACACACCCTGGAAGAGCTTTAAATCCCAGCCAGATCAATATGGAAATGGGAGTAGGGTGCAAGTAAAAGGATTTGTAATCCTGAACTTAAGGGAAATCCCAGTTTACAGAGCTCTGAGGTCAGCCTCACCAAGCTCCATATCTACCCACCGGCAAGTGACTTAGTCTCTCTGCGCTACATTTAAAGAGGATAGTAAGATACACCCCGCCATCAGCACATGATGAGGAGTGAATAATACAACAAAATAGAGCCTGCTCCCGAAAGTGCTCAGTGAATGTCAGATCATTATTACTGCACACAGTGAGCCACAGGCAACATCCAGTCACATATGGACACTCAGCAAGTAAGGAAGGGGTGGCAGCTGTTCCTTATTGCTAATAGATATGGATAATCCCAACATAGGATAATAAAATCGATTATGGTCTCCTTTACAACACTGTTACCTCAGTTACATTATGATAGACTTTCATTAAATATGCTTTTATTTCCTATACATGTACCAATTGGGAAGAAGAAAGTGAAGATTGCTTGAAATTTAAAGAATTTTTTTTAAGATTTTACCTATTTATTTTTGTGTAGCAGAACGGGGGTATAGGCTAAAGGTGCAGCGGACAAGGGAGTGAGAGGATTCACCAGAGACAGAGTGGGGAGCCAAATAGTTGGATTTACTGAAATACACCGCTAAGGGGAGCAGCAGGCAAGACTGAAGGGGTCTGCTGTGCCATGTGTTGGTTAGCAACTTGGCTGGGGAACAAACTCAGGCTGTCCTGATGGATGTGCTGAGACTTAACCCCGAGGCCACCAGGGAGGCCCTGTTTCAAGAACTTCAGTGATAAGGAGCTGTCTGGCCAAATGATCTGCAACATGATCAGCATATTTTGTCTCCCTGTGCTTAGGGGGAATAACTCAACTGTGTCCAGTCTTCATCACAGCCAGGAAAGGAAGCTGCCTGACACGAGAGGGAGGGAAGTGAGCGTCTATGGAGAACCAACAAAACACAGGTTCATACAGACCTCGGGGGGCTTGGCGCAGGTTATCTCATTTAATACTAGACACCCATGGGGAGGATATGACCAAAATATTCTCTCCCCTTTTCTCTCTCCAGTGTCTGCAACCAGAATAATGTGTACAAGCCTGTCCACTGTGTTACAAACACACACACAGACCGGAAAGGTTCCCAAAATAGGCATGAAAACGGCCGCACAAAAGGGGAGCTGGTGCTGAAGGTCAGCTACAGGTTGAGGAGGGCTTGGAAGTAAGGGGCGGGGCACTTAGCTACCAAGCACAGAAAACACACTTGCCCCCAAATCCTCAGACCCTAACCACAGGAGTGTTTTGTTTTGTTTTTTAAAGGATTGTCCTTTTTTTTAAAATTTATTTTATATATCTTTTTACATCATTTTTCATTTTTGCACAATGTATGCATTTTCATCTTGGTTATATTCACCATACAATTCCCACCTTCCCTTATTTTGACCCTACACCCTCCTCCCCTCCTGCTTGGCTGGTGGGAGTGCAAACTGGTCCAACCACTTGGAAAACTGTGTAGAGATTCCTCAATCTGCTAAAGGAGGGAGCGTCCATATGCTCCAGCAACTCCACTCCTAGGTATTTACCCAAAGGACACAGAAACATTAATTCCAAAGGGCACCTGCACCCCTATGTTTATAGCAGCACTATTTAAAATAGCTAAGCTATGGAAACAACCCCAATGCCCCAAAATAGATGACTGGATCAAGAAGTTGTGGCATATTACTCAGGAGCATTCTTTACAAAGGGAAATCAGTGAATTGTGAACAAATGCCTTTACAGAAGACTAGTGAAAGTATATCAGCTAGAAATAGGGCAGGCAGAAAGAATAAAATCCCCTCAGTGGCTGGGCAAAGTCAGAGACTGACTGATTCACTGTGGAGTACAAGAAGACCAGGGTGGTGACTCCACTGGTGACTGCCACCATCAGCAGCCTTAGTCAGAAACTGTACCGACAGATGGCCTGTGGGCCTGGCAAGCATGGTGGTCTCCCTTATAAAAACTAGGGTTCCAAGGGCTTCAGGAGAATTTGTGAATAATACTCACTTAATTCCTTTCCAAGAAAACAGTCTCTCAGGGTTGAAAACTTTCTCAAAGCGTTTTATTTTGTATGTGTTCATCCTATATTCAATTATAAAAAGAAGCACTTTTCAGAACATTCCATTTAATACCTTCTAAGAGTTATCACAAACACAGAAAATAACTCGGGATTTGCATACCAGACAAGTGTTGCATTGAGGAACACCTGCTGGCCCTGGGCTGTAATGTACAACTCTCAGCTCACTGCCCTCTAACCACGAGGCCTGGACCAAGTGACGTAGCCCCCAGGACCTCGGTTCCCTCATTGATTTCAATGGGTAAAATATCCATGGGCGGGTGGGGGGAATACCTTCTAAGACCCCAAGTGGATGCCTGAAAAGATGTATAGGACCAAACCTTATATATACTATGTTTATTCCTACATATCTATGATAAAATTTTAATTTATCACAGTAAGAAATGAACTACAATAGCAAAAAATAAAATAGAACATTTACAACAACATAAGTGATGTGAATGTGCTCACCCTCTCAAAACATCTTAAAGGACATAGTTATTTTGGACTACAATGACTGTAGGTAATGGAAACAGAGGACAGCTAAGCTGCAGGTAGGGGAGTCTACTATTGACATAGCAGGACCTGGTAATGAGTTAATACATGGAAGTAAAGTGCCAAGACAGGCACCTCATAAGAACTATATAAATGTTAGGTGTTAAGTCCAAATGTCTGATTTTCTGATTCCCAAAGAAAATAACTGGGCATTGAATGTAAGGTTCAAGTTAGAATCACCCAACAGTACATACAAGTCATTCATTTAGCAGAGATTTGTTGGAGGGTGCTCATTATGCCAAGTCAGAACTCCTTGCCCTTCTGGAGCTTAAATTCTAGAACTTACATCTTTTGAGGAAAATTAATGTCTACCACACAGCACAAATAAGGCCTCAAGTGTGGCAGGTGTAAGATTAGAGTGAACAAGAACACTCGGGGTGCCACGCTACAGGGAGCTACTTACTCATAGTGGAAACCAATGTCATGGTTGCCAGCAACCACCTTCAGCTGCACATGCTGTGGGTGTCTGAACATTTTCTGAAACCTCTCCACATCATCCGCCCAGGCCTGTGGGGGAAAGGACAGCTGCTAAAACCCAGAGAACCCTCTCTTTGCAGGAGCTAAAAAACATGATTTGAATTCTGATGATGGTAAGTTAATTCCCTGCCTAGGTCAGGTTCAGAAGCCTAATTTAGAACGTGGAATTTCTAATTCTATGTTATCCTTCTTTTCCCAAGATACACTTAATATTTCAATCATTTCAAATATTAACTTAATTAAGTGATAACCAGGCTACCCCCACACACATCTTAAAATATTAACTGGCAATCCCCAAAATATGTGACACATATGTCTATTATTTTCAGACCCCGTGAAGACTCTGCATGGACCCCAGGTTGAGAATGGCTTCAGATCTGGACATGTTATAAGAACAAGCTCTTAGGAAATGCCAAGTAAATTCTTTGTATGTGCCAACCAAGACAAGGATGAGCAATTCCTCAGGTTATGAACTGATGAGATGTGGGAGGGAAAAATGACAAAATACACAAATATGTCAAAATTGATGTAACATTAACCATTAAGGCTTGAGAATTATGTTAGTGTAGTTCTTACTTTTATTAAGCCAAAACTATCAGCTAGATTACTGTCCTTATTCAGAATAGAGTACTGATCAACCTTATCCTGAAAGTTTCAAACATGGCTCAACCTACAGAAATATGCCAGATAGAGAGTCCTATGTTTGCAAAGACTTCACTGTAAGAAATAAGAATTTCAGATAGAATAACATAAAATGTTTAAAAATAACATCAAATGCCACCCTTCATTTTCAATAATTTACAATTTTCATTGTATAACTAATTGTTTTTTATAAATAGAATGTCCATAATCTCATATTTAATTATGGACTAGATTATAATAAACATTGCAAGCTGACAGTGAGTTTCTATCATATAACTAGCCTAGACTTTCTTTGTACAGTTATTGGACCATTCTGGGAACTGCTAGTGAATTTTTTAAATTCCCCAAAATATCCCTTCCATAAGCCATTTATGATTGAACATTTTTAACTCAGCAGCAATAATAACTCTTTTTATTCCCCATTAATTCCAGGAATTTAACAAGCAAAGCTTCGTAACTGCTGGGTTAAGTGTGGCCTTTCTCTTTGGTTTGTAGGAAGGCTTACGTCACGCCAATACCCAGGCAGAGGTCTCAGCCCCCAAAGGCAGAGCCCTTCAAATCAAGGCCCATGGCTCTTTCTGCACCTCTCCCTCAGGAGAAAATAAGAGAAACAAGTAACTTTTATAGTACAAATATCTAATTTTGGAGCATAATTTTGCAGCATAATTCTGGCTAGGTAGTGGTTAGATAAAAGAATGTAAAGTTAAACACACATTTCAGCACGTACTCTGTAATTCTGGTGACTACTGAAATGGCATCCGTCTTGCCTATTTTTCCCTTTCCAGAGAGGTTCATGGGAATGTACATTCCAACTAAATGGCTGATCTATATATTTCCTACAGACAACTGTAACATTAGCCAACCTAATGATGGCTCCAAATGATGTTGGAAAAAGACACGTATAAGCTTCCCGATAGATGAACATTTCATTTTTTGTACTGGTAATAAGCAAAACTACCAGCTCTCACTGGTATTGCCTCATGGATTCTCAGAGCTGCCTGTGTTGGACCCTCAAAGCAGGAACCGGGTGCTTGGGTCATAGGGTCCTACCTGGGGGGAGCTCCACTTCCCCTCATCAAAGATGTCCCCCAGAATGAAGACGACTTCTGGCTGCAATAACCACAGGGCCGTCTGGAAGGCTCTCTCCATTTGCCATTCTCTTGAAAAAAAAGGGAAGGCATCAGTCTGGTTTTTTTGAGTGGCGCCCCCTCTGTCTTTGGGCCACTTAAAAAGTAAATTGAATGTGGCCCATTCTCCTTGGGCCCCACCATGCATTGCCATCTCCTGCTTGGGAGGCCCAAGAGTCTGTTTCTGATTAAAGGAGGGGAACAAAACACCCAAGAAGAGTCTGCTGCCCTCCCATACACCTCAAAGGCTGACTTTCTCCATATGGTACCCACAGATCAGCTCCAACACTGTACCCCAGAAAGATCACTCAGTCACAGGAGTCCCTTCTGAGAGCTCAATGCTGCTTCTACGATGCAAAATATAGACTGGTTTTATACCCCACCAGAGAGGACAGGCCATAGCTGAAGTTTCACTTCTTCTTAAAGGGTTGGAGGGGAGACAATGAGAGACCAGTGAATATCAAAACTCAAATCCTTTAGACTTCACACATGCCCACAATCATTCATTGGCAAGAGGAGCAAATGAACAGAGTTGGAGATCCAGTGTCTGGCAGGCAGTAGCTGGATAACCTCCACTCACTACCAGACCAAATAGCCTAGGAAATGTCACTTACTGTCTGATTTCTAGTTTCTTCATTGGTAAGTTAGATAACCAAACCTTCTCTCATAGGCTAGTTATGGTATTAAATGAGAGAACATTTATAAAATGCCCAGCACAGCATCTGCAACAATAGGTATTCAAAAAGTCTGTGCCTTGTCAAGCCTCCCCTGCTGCCAAACCAACTCCAACCCATGACATCCAGCCTTAAAGACCCCAATTCTTCCTTCCTTCTTAAGGTATGCCCCAGGATGCTTCTCCCCTACCCAAGTGGAGAGGGAAGAATGTCATGTGCTAAGGTATTAGCAGGGGAAGATAATTTTGGTCAAAGGAGGCTTTTCAAGGCTCCTGCGTGGTAGACATCACTACTTAAAGGTTTATCTTGAGAGATACCTCTCAAAATACATTTCTCAGTTTTCTTTGATTTACTATTCTTCAACCCAAAAAAGAAAGGATCTAGAAACAGGAGCGGCTAGAGGGTAAGGAAGACTGTTTGGAGGACTGATCTGAACAAAGCCAAAGGAACCCAAGCCTCACCTAAGTCCTTCTCCAAATTACACCCCTTTGTATTTAAACTCTTAACAAAGTATGGCAGCCCCTCCCTCCATCTCTCCATTCATCCTGTCTCCTTCACCCATCCCTAGGATGTTAGACATATTCCCCTCCCATCTGGCATAAGGTTCATCCAGATAGAAAAATGCTCCCTTCACAAGACTAAAGATCTGTTTAGAGGGCACAAATGCAGCCATTGTAAGGAACAGGGGTTGGGGTATGGGATCACCAGGGGCAAGAAGGGGAGCTCTCTGACTCTAAGGTTGAAACTCCCCATCAGATCTCTTTTGGTGGGCGTTATTCACAATAGCCAAGAGGCGCACATAGCCCAGTGTCTACTGAAGGAGGGATGGATGAATGAATAAAATGTGGCTTAAGATACAATGGAATACTCAATCTTTCCAAGAGAGGAAATTCTGACACTTGGTACTCAAGGATGAACCTTGAGGACATTATGCTAAATGAAATAAGCCAATGACAAAAAGACAAAGACTGCAAGAGCCCATTTACATGTAGGCCAAGAGTAGTCAAATTCAGAGACAGAAAGTAAAATGGTGGCCACTGGGGGCTGGGAAAGGAGAAAATGAGGAGTACAGAGAATGTTTGGGATAAAGAAAAGGGCCTAGTGATGGAGGGTGGTACTGCATGGACAACAATGTGAAGGCACTAACACCATTGAACAGGACATGAAAAAGCATCTTAAGAGGATGACTATGGTATGCGAATTTTACTATGATTAAACTTTTCAAAAAGCTTCAGACAAAAAGCTTCAGAAAACAGACAAACTAGCTGTGCAGGTCTAAGCTGGAGAGACAGGTCCTGACCCTCTCTGCAGGGGACAGCCACCAATCTGCTCTGCTTGTCTTGCTGCAGGAAGGCAAAAAGCTGGTGGACTCAAAATTACACACCTGTGGAGGGGACCACCCACCAGCTCTGTCTGCTCTCCTGCCCAGAGAGTAGGAAACCCACCTCAGCTACCCACTCCCGTGTCAGCGTGGTGCAGACATTTTCTTCAATGAGCCTGTGAAGTTTCTCATATAACCCAGTTAACAACAAGGAGGGCAGAGATAGGTTCAGAGGGGCATGAGTAAATTGTCCAAAGTCACAAGACAAACCAGACTGCCTCCTGAATTCTGGGTCCTTGTATAAAAGATGATCAGTAAAAAATTCACAGAAAAGGCAAAGTCCCCATGTCCTTCCAGGAGAGGGAAACAAGCAATGAGTACCCTGAAGGCATTGAGCCTAGCCTGTGGGGTGAGGGGGAGAGAGCTGTACCTCTTATCTACAGAATTTCAGAGATTCCTGATTTGGGTTCCTACCTTCGTAATTTATCGAGCCAGTGGCCTCTCACTTCCCCAAGCAAGTGGGTATCAGCCAAAAACATGGCTTTCAGCACAGGTTCAAGCTTCTTCTGTTTACCATCATAAGCTGGAGTTTTCACTTCAGGCCAATTACACTGAAAGATCACTAAGTAATAGATTAAAAATTCACAAAACAGAAGCACAGCAAAGATACTAGCTGCAAGTTTCAACAGCAAAAACGTCCTCTTGTTTAACAGATGAAAATTCTGGTTTCCAAGCCCCAGTCTGATCATAGCCATTTTTCCTGTCCAGGAGTTGCCAGCAATCAAGAGTCAAATCCAGCAAGCATTCACCATGAGAAAATTGTAGGCTCCCAGGTAAGGCACAACTGGTGTCCAGGTCTGATCCATATGCCTAAGGAGAAAGGAGAAAGGAGAACGGACTGGGTTATGTTCATTAATATCACCAGCTCCCTCTATTAAAAACTAAAGCATGACAGAATCCTATCTACATTCTCAAATAAATGAATTGCCCTGTGCTTTTACAAAGGTTACCTCACTGATAAGGAAAATGACTGGTTTCTTAAGAAGTCCCTGTATTTCTTATATCTTAAGAAGTCTTTCTATATACATATGCAAGAATAACGCTTATTAGAAAGCTCTTCCCACTAAGATAGTAAGGTTTTATTACTATTTTATAAATTATCAAATGGGAATATAAGATATAGATCTCCTATAAAATAGGAGACATAATAGGAAAAGTCAACAAATACTATGTAAGTGTAATTTGACAGGAGTTCAAAAATTTGCCACAACCACTCTTGGAGATTAAAAATCAACAGGTCATAAGACCCCGGTAATGTGTTGTCTTTGGTGTGAATTTATCACTTTTCTAAATAGCTTTAAATTAGTCTCAAAATTCTGGATAATCTTTTATAAGATACTTATGTTCAGTGGTTTCTCTACGGGAACAATTAAAATGTTTATGGATTCATCCAAATCGTACCTAAACTTTGCATCCTGTTGTTGAGGATCTATTGCTAACACATGTGAAGAAGATGGTAAATGACTCATCTATAAAACAGGCCCAAAAAGGTGGTATTCAAGTGAAGGTTCCTCAACTTATGCCTGAAACAAGAATTTTAAAATGGGTGGTAACCTGGAGGCAATGGAGAATTCAGACATGGGAGAAGCTCCAGAAGTCCCCGACCAGACATTTTAACTGAGCCAATAAAGAAAGAAAACCCTTTTCTGGGTTATGATTTTATAAGACGAATCTAGGAACCTTCATATGGTCTTCTTCATGGTCTAGAACAATTTTTATAAAATTCAGTGTTCAAACTGTTCACATTTGCACGCAGAATTAATAAGCCTCATTCCCTATAAAAATTCCCAGGTGTAGTCATAAATGTAGCAGTGTCAGAGTACACAGACAACGCCAGGGACCATGCCAGAGCAGTAAAAGGTAAAGAAAGATCAGATTTGGGGGACACTTGTCCCTGGAAACAGAGCCCTCCCACCTGAAGTTGGAAGTACTAGTTCCTGCCCAGGCTGGGCAGGGCCGGGCAGGCATTTGGAGAGCCTAACTATTACAAAATCTGCAACTTCTTGCAGTACTTGCCAGGGGCCCAAGCCCACAGCCTCCTGGCTACTCTGCCTCAGGCCAGAGCCTCTGAGTACAGAGTCTCTCTCTTTTTTTTAAAGTGGTAGTTAGACTTAGAATCCCTGCAAATTCTCACTACCTGTTACAGAGGGTGTAGGCCCCAGCCCCATCCCTAGGAAAAGCAGGGAAGCCAGTTTCCTGTTGGTAAACCAGGCCCTCTACCAGCTATAAAACCCCTCCCTACCTTCCCTGGCTCCTAGTCCAATACAGTTAGGAGAACTTTGCTTACTATCAGGAAAACAAGTGGCAGGATAGACATGGGCCTGAACTACACAGCACTGCTGGCAGCTAAGTTGGCATCCCATATAAAGCACGTACCCCTCCCATCTGGACTTCCAGGGCTTCCCTGGCTTCCTAGCCCATGGAAGACAGAAGAGTGACACTTCTAAAAGTATAATGGCAATGAGAATATGTACAAAACACCTTGAGCTGCTGGTGACTAGCATGGCAATGCCAAGAAGTACTAGTTCCTGCCCCGGCTAAGCAGGGCCGGGCAGGCATTTGGAGAGCCTAACTATTACAAAATCTGCAACTTCTTGCAGTACTTGCCAGGGGCCCAAGCCCACAGCCTCCTGGCTACTCTGCCTCAGGCCAGAGCCTCTGAGTACAGAGTCTCTCTCTTTTTTTAAAAGATTTATTTATTTATGCATACAAGAACTGGGGTACAGGCCAGAGGTGTGGGGTGTGAGAGGATTCACCAGAGACAGAGTGAGGAACAGAACAGGCAGATTGACTGAAATATATTGCTGAGGGGAGCAGTGGGCGAGTCTCTAGCAAAACCTACTAAGATCAGAATTAAGCTGCAGCTGAAGGGTTAGCTGAAGTTTAGAGTTCCTAGGAGAAAACCATGGGTGGTACGCCTTGATCAGACTTGACCACACAGTGATTACCGATTCCTCCTTGGCCAAGCTGCTGCAGCACCAAGGGAGGCTTATTCCCTTGGCAACATACTGCAGCTACCTCCACATCCCCACACATCCAGCTCACACCTTGTAGGCTGGGTTCTTGGACTAATTTACCCTGTGCTGGCTCTTGAACACTAGTCATCCTGATTGATCATGATGTTTCAACCAATATAACAACAGCATCTAATACTCTTAGCCTGCAATTCTAAAGCAAACACCATCACTGCAGGACTGAGAAGGGAAACACTCTAGCTCAACCCACAGAAATGATCACAGAGCATCAAAGGAAAATGAGGAAATAGAATTCAACCAGAATGATAGATCAAGACAAAACCTTGGGGAAAAATCCCAACACAATACAAATAATATCAAATAACTGGAGTAAGAGTTCAGAACAACAGTCTTAAATGATGCTTACTGAAATTAGATAAAGGAAATGAGAAATACAACAAGGAGAAAATATGAAAACACTCCAAACAGAAATGAAAAATACAACAATAGAGGCACTCCCCAGTAGACTCAACAAATCCATGGAAGAATCGGTGAGATGGAAGAAAGGGTAGTGGAAATCATCCAATAAGACCAACACCAACAACAGGGCCTCACTGGTGGTGAAAGGATTAAGTCTCACTACTATGAAGCTATAGGCAGCCACTGTGGCACAAATTCAAGCCCCGGCCAGGGAAATACCCACACGGCACAGCAGACCTCTCCTGTCTTGCCCGCTGCTCCCCTCAGCAGTGTATTTCAGTCAGTCTGGCTGTTCTGTTCCCTGCTCTGTCTCTGGTGAATCCTCTCACCCCCTGCATTTCTGGCCTGCACCCCAGCTCTTGTATGCATAAATAAATAAATCTTTAAAGAAAAAAAAATCAAGAACAATTAAGACAACATAAGAGACATATGGGACAGCATCAAAAGGAACAACATTTGCATCAGAGGGGTTCAAGAAAGAGAAGAGAGAGAGAAAGAGGAAGAAATTCTATTTGAAGAAATAACAACTGAGAACTTCCCCAAAGTGCGGAAAGAAACAAATATCCAGAACCAGGAAGCTCATGAAGTGCCTCCCAAAATAAGCCCAACAGATGCACACCAAGACATATTATCATTAAAATGGGAAAAATTAAGGAAAAATTAAGGAAAAATCCTTAAAGCATTAAGAGAAAAGCAAAGACTCACATATAAAACAAGCAGCAGATTTCTCAGCAGGAACCTTAACAGGCCAGAAGGGAATGGCATGACATTTTCAAGGGAAAGGAAAAGATCTCCAACCAAAAATCTCTGTCCAGCTAGGCTAACACTCAGAATTGAAGGAATAATAAAGAGTTTTACAGACAAGTAACAGTTGAAGGAATTCATGTCCTCTAAACCTGCCTTGCAAGAAATATTAAAGGGAGTATTATAAAAAAGAAAGAGGATGGAAGGAAGGAGGGAAGGGAAAAGGAAAGAAAGCAGAGAGGAGGGAGGAGAGGGAGGGAGGAGGGAACAACAGGATTCAAAAAACATGGGGGGAGGGAGAGCAAAATCTGGGACTGGTATAAGGAGTTCAATATTAATTTGCTTTCAATTTAAGGTAGTTACAAGTACAGACCCCTACCTATGAATCACATAGGACCCTCAGGACACAAATACCTGGAAGAAACAAAGAAGATAAAAATAGAATACAATCACCACACAAGAGTTAGCTTTCAAAACACAAGGGAAGAGAGCAAAAGAACAGGAATAAATTGCAAATGCACCCAGAAACAAAGAGCAAAATGGCAGTAAATACTTATATATCAATAATTTCCCTAAACAGAAATACTTTGAACTCACCAACCAAATGGCAAAGTGACTGAATGGATCAGAAACTAAAACCCAACTGCCTCTGCTCTGCAAGGTGAAGGAGAAGAGAAAGACCACTCAAAGGCCAAGTGTGTTGGAGCAATGAGAAGCCTAGAGGGCTACGCTGGGCAGTAACGTGCAGCCCTGATTCAAAGGCAGTCTCAGATTTATTAGAATCAAGAACAAAGGTGGGGTAAGCACTTATGTAGTATACCTTCCAAGGGGATGCTTTATCAGGATGTAAGCTAGGGTAGAGTGGGCTATTGCCCACCAAGAGCTATTGCCTGTGGGGTTCCATTGTTCCTACTAGTCAAAGTATATTATTTCTAATCTTACCTAACTTTCTGCTAATCTTTTCAAGTAAGGTATTTTAGCTGATCTTGCTAATCTGGTCATAATATCTGCCTGCTGTTTTCAGCAGATACTGGTTTCCCAGTATGTTCCTCATACCAGGACTTAAGTCTCCTGCCTGAATGTATGCCTAGCTGACCAGCAAGACTCACGGAACCAAGACATTAGCCCCCAAAACAAAGAATTGCTGGGGATCCCACACCCAACTTTCTGCTATATGCTGGAGACCTATATGAGGATCAAAGATAAACACAGGCTCAAAGTCAAAGATTGGAAAATGATCCTACCTACCGGTAAATGGTACCATAAAAAAGGCCAGGACAATCATACAATAGAATTCCAGCTTTAAAAGGTAACAATAAACAGGGGTCGACACTATATAGTGGTTAAGGATGGATTAATAACATTCAGAAAGACATTAACACTCATCAATAAATATGCTCTAAATAAAGGAACATCAAAATATGTAAAACAACTATTAACAAACTTGCAAACAGATATTGACAACAAGCAATTATAGTAAGGGACTTCAACACCCCACTGAAATCAATGGGAAAAATCAACAGACAAAATCAATAAAGAAACAACAGCTTACATGTGGAATTACACCAGATAAACTAAACAGAAATTTATAGGGCACTCCAGCCCAAAAAAGATGAGTACATATTCTTCTCAAATGCACATGAACTTTCTCAGGGATAGAACACATGCTGAATCACAAAACAAGTGTCAGTAGATTCAAGAAGAATGAAATCATACTAAGTATCTTTTCTGACCACAATAGTATCAAATTAAAATCAACCACAAAAAGAAAGTGCGGAAAAACTTTAAATACAAGGAAAGTAAACAACATGTTACTGAATGACTTAAATTAATGAGGAAATCAAAGGAAATCAAAATTTAAAAGTACCTGGAGATGAATAAAGATGTGAGCTACCAGAACTTAAGAGATACAGCAAAAGCAGTACTGAGAAAAGTTTATAACAATTCAGACCCATATCAACAAATAAAAGCATCTCAACACATAATCTAACCTTGTATGTTAAGGAACTAGAAAAAGAACAAACAACAAAAAGCACAAGAATGGAAATAATAAAAATTAGAGGAGAAATAAATGAAATAGAAATCAAAAAGACACTTCAAAGATCAATGACCAAAAGCTGGTTCTTTTAAAGATAAACAAAATAAACAAATACCTGGCTAGACTCATTAAGAAAATAAAAGGGAAATTTTAATAATATAATCAGAAATGAAAGAGAAGTTATAAAAGATGTCACAAAAATGAACACAAAAAACAATATCTTTATGCAAACAAATTGGAAAATCTAGAAGAAGTGGACAAATTCTTAGAATTATACACCCTTCCCAAGGCTGAAAAAGGAAGAAATAGGAAACCTTGAACAGACCAATTATAGGCAAGGAAACTGAAGGAGTAATAAAAGTCTCTCAAAAATTAAAACCGCAGAACCAGATGATTTCACTAGTGAGTTCTACCAAACTTTCAAAGATGAAAATGAGACACAGGGCAAGCTAGAAATTAGGCAGTTTTAGGGACAGTGCAGGAGGGGACCTCTGAAGAATTTAGGGAGGCTTCAGAGATTAGGACAACCAAGGGAAAGTAACCCATTCCACTAGGAAAAACAAACATCCCAGGACCAAGGACAACTTTGTTAATGCTAGTTCTGGTTTCCTTCAGGTGGTAAAGGGAGGCGGAGATTGGAGAAATGGAGAGTGGTTTAATTTATGGACACATTAGAAGGGCAGCTGTTTAACTTCAATGCAGGGATGTCCATCCAGAGGACTGGGTTATAAATTTAAAGATGCAACTAATGGATAAAGAGAAAGCTGTTAGATAAGGACTGTGAAGATCCCCCACTCAGTAGCAAATTAAGTGAGACAACCGAAAACTAACCAATCACAAAAAAACTGGTGGAGCTTTAGAATAATGAGGAAAAAAGGTATATATTCCCTAAGACACAACTCCACTTTGGCTTCCTTGCCCCTCCCAGGCCTGGTTCCCTGGCCTGGGAGTCCCACTTTATTTCTGTTCTTTTTCTCCTCAATAAACTTTTTCTTTCTCTAAACAAACTGCCTCTTCTCGCTTGCTTGCCTGAGCGTCTGCGAAGTTCCTGCTGGGGCTTCGTGAGACACCAACCCGTGGGGGTCTAGTGCCTGGGGCTCAGCGCTGCCCTGCAGCCTGAAATCCGTTCCTGGCTGGGAGACTAGGCCTGACAATTCCGGTATCAAAAAGACCTATCTTTCTTAATCTCTTCCAAAAAATTGAAGCGATGTCACTTTTAAATATGCTTTGTCAGACTGACATTACCCCCCCCCCAAAAAAAACCCTACACACCAATATCCCTGATGAACATATGAACATAGATGCAAAAATTCTCAACAAAATCTTTGCAAACTGAATGCAACAATACTTAGAAGGATCATACACATGATTAAGTAGGATTTAATCCAGAGATCTCGGGATGGTTTAACATACTCAAATCAGTCAATGTCATTCACCACATCAATAAAAGTAATGATAAAAACCATATGATCATCCTGAGATGTAGAGATAACAATTGACATAATTCAACATCCATTTATAATAAAAACTCTCAGTAAATAGGGCATAGACAGGAAATACCTCAACATAATAAAGACTATATATGACAAACCCACAGCCAGTACCATACTCAATGGGAACAAAACTGAAAGCTTTCACTCTAAGATCAGAAGACAGGATGCCCACTATCACTGGTATTATTCATCATAGTATTTGAAATCCTAGTTAGGGCAATTAGGCAAGTAAAAGATATAAAAAAGAATCCAATTTGGAGAAGACAAAGCCACCACAATTTTCAAATGACCTGATAATATACATAGAAAATCCTAAAGACTTCGCCAAAAAAAAAAAAAAAAAACCTATGAGAAACAATAAATCTATCCAGTAAAGTGGAAGACTACAAAATCAATATACAAAAGTCTGTTACATTCCTTTATGAGAGCAAGAAATTAGAAGAGAAAGAAACAGGCAGTTCTTCTGTCTGCCCATAACTATGTAGGTGTTTCTTTTTACAAACATTTTCCCTTTGAAAAACAGGAGTGGCAGCTCTCCTGGCCACCCTATGACTCTGCAAGTGCCTCTCTTTTTCATTCTCCTTTTCCTAATAAACCTGTCCTTTTAAAATGGAGAGAGAGACAGAGAAGAGAGAGAGAGAGAGAGAGAGAGAGAGAGAGAGAGAGAGAGCAACCTCGATTATAATTACATCAAAAAGAATTAAGTAACAGGTTAAAACTTAACAAAGGAGGAGAAAGATCTCTACAATGAGACCTGTAAGATGCTGTTAAATAGAAGACACAAAGAAATGGAAAGTTACTCCCTGCTCATGAATTAACACTGTTAAAATGGCATCTTACCCAATGCAATACACAGAGTTCATGAAATCCCTATCACATTCCAATAGCTCTTTTCAAGGAAATTGAGCAAACATTACTGAAATCTATAAGACTCTAAATAGCCAAAGCAATTCTGAGGAAAAAATAATGGAGGCATTATACTCCTAGGCTTCTAATTATACTACAAAGTATAGTAATCAAAACAGTATGACACTGGAACAAAAATAGGCAAATAGACCAATGGAACAGAATTAAGAGTTCAGAAATAAAGTCACATGTATATGGACAGTGAATTTATGACAAGGGAGGCAAGAACACATAATAGAGAAGGAAAAATCTATTCAAAAATGGTGCTGGGAAAACTGGATAGGCACATGCAAAAGAATGAAATTAGACCACTATCTCACACTATACACAAATATTAATTTAAGATGGATTAAAGACTTGGATATAAGATCAAAAACCACAAAATACACAGAAGAAAACATAGGCAAAACTTTCGATGACATTTGTTTCAAGGGTGTCTTTGGGGACTCAATAAAGCAATAAGGGAAACAAAAGAATAAATAACACAGGGGTTTATATCAATTTAAAAGGCTTCTGCACTGTGAAACAAACTATCATTAAACAAAAAGATAGCCTACAAATGTAAGATATTTGCCTAATATTCAAGATCAACAAAGAATTCATAAATGACTCAATCAAAAAAAAAAAAAAGAGAGCAGAAAAGCTAAAGAGATACTTTACCAGAGAACACATGAAAAAAATACTGATTATCTTTTATCATCAAGGAAACATAAGTCAAAACCACAATGAGATACTACCTCACACTTGTGAGAAAGGCCTGTATCAATAAAATTAGAAATAAGTGTTTGTGAGGATGTGAAGAAAAATAAATCCTGGCTGGAATGCAGACTAGTCCAGCCTCTATGGGAAACAGTATGGAGGTGTCTCAAAATATTAAAAATTGATCTACTACATAATCCAGCAATTCCACTCCAAGATATCTCCCCCAAAAATGTCAAACTCTAAATCAAAGTGATTTATACATTCCTATACACTGCTATACAATGCTATATACTCCTGTTCACTGCAGCACTATCTAAAATAGCCAAGCTATGAAAACAGCCTAAGTGCCTAAGGACAGGTGAGTGGATTGAGAAGATGTAGCATATACACAATGGCATGATGCTCGGTTATTAAAAAAAAAAACAAAAAAACAGGTGAAATCCTACCTTTGCAACAACATGGAGAGGACTGGAGAGGGTTTTCTTAAACAAAATAAGTCATAAATAGAAAAACAAATACCAGATGATTTCACTCACATATAAAATATAAAAGATCAAAGCAAAGGAACAGATAAAAAGAAACCCTAGAAAACTGAATAGAACTGAGGCTACCACAAGACTCAAAGCGGGAGGGTGCTCAGTGGACTATGGTGAAGATTTGGGTGAGCACAAGGTAAGAACATGCATTTGCAGAGTTGTGAACATAGCTATAACCCTGATCCATATATGGTGTTGATGCCGGAATTGTCAGGCCTAGTCTCCCAGCCAGGATCGGATTTCAGGCTGCAGGGCAGCAGGGCAGCGCTGAGCCCCAGCCGCTAGACCCCCCACGGGTTGGTGTCTCACGAAGCCCCAGCAGGAACTTCGCAGACGCTCAGGCAAGCAAGCGAGAAGCGCAGGTTTGTTTAGAAGAAGAAAAAGTTTATTGAGGAGAAAAAAGAACAGAAATAAAGTGGGACTCCCAGGCCAGGGAACCAGGCCTGGGAGGGGCAAGGAAGCCAAAGTGAAGTCGTGTCTCAGGGAATATAGACTTTCTTTCCCTGATTATTCTAAAGCTCTACCAGTCTCTTTGTGATTGGTCAGTTTTTGGCTCTCTTACTTAATTTGCTACTGAGTGGGGGATCTTCACATTCCTTATCTAACAGGTCTGTCTTTCCCCATTTGTTATACCTTTATTTTTATGGTCTAGCCCTCCCGGTGAGCATCTTTACACTTTATCTTATCATCTGAAGAAAACCAGGACCATCCTTAACAAGATTATCTGTGGTGCTGGGATGTTTGTTTTTCCCAGTGGAATTGGTTTCATTTCCTTGCTCGTCCTTATCTCTGAAGCCTTCCTGAATTCTTTAAAGGTCCCCTCCTGCACTGTCCTAAAACTGTCTAATAACCCTAGCTTGCCCTGTCTCATTCCCCCCTTTTACAAATGGAGCCCTAACTGCAGTTAGGGAAAAGGGACGTAGGTCTGATCAATGACTGCTTTCTGCTGAGAGTGGGCGACGTGGGGAGACAGTTAGGGTTCCACAGTAGGATGACGATTTAAGGGACCCCGGAAGATGGACCGTGGAGACGTCATTTTGGGTTTTATTTGAAGGATCATTTGGAGCTTGATGGCCTCCAGGCGAGCGGAGATGATTCCGAGGAGAGTATTAAGGATGCAGGGCCCAAACAAAAGAACAATAAAGAGAATTAGTAAGGGAACGAGAAAAGGCAGTAGCCAGGACAGAAGTTGTCCTTTTATAGAAGCAAAGATTGCTTGTGTCCAGCTAAGCCCTTGCCCTGTCTGTCTTTTGAGATCATCCACAATTTGTATATATATATTTTTTTTAGTATTTTTAAATTTTTTTTTTACCTGATGAGAAGTATTTATTTAAAAGCATCATGTTTCATTTAAGAGGGCACAAACTCCTTTAACTTTAGCCATCGGCAGGTCTAGGGTTCTGAGATTTTATATTACCACTAAGACTAGGGATTTTAAGGAGTAATGTTGGGCTAGTGCCCCAAACACCCGGAGGTGTTGTAGCCAAAATGACAGAATTAGTGAGACCTAGGACTTCAGTACCATTTTATATTTAGTAGTAGCAGCTAGGAGAGCCAATAGTGGCTGTGGAGGCTGCTAGTTTGGAATTTAGTTACAATTTTTTCCATCTTAATAGTTAGGAAAACAAAACTAAAAATGTATAAACAAGTAGCCTTGTAGCCAGCAAGGTAGCAGTGCTATAACGTATCCTGGCTCAGGCTGGCCATCTGTACTAGTGAGGGGGACAATTGACCAGTAGGTCAGTCCAAAGAATTGGAGTAAGACAGAGTAAGCGGCCCCTTAATTACCAAAAAGGTGATTTTTATGTCTGCCACCCTTAGAGTCACCCGAGGCTTGTCCATATAAACAGTAAACAGGGGAGTCTCTCTCATCTCTGGGCTTCTTCAGAGAAGATCTTCACATGCACCGGGTTTTTCATAGCCAGAGGCAGCTGACGGTCAAGTCTGTCCTCCCATCCTGGCCCCTCTCTCTCTGGAGAGTGGAACAGTCCCTTTTTAGTGCCCTATGTGATGGCACAGAAGGCATGGCCCTGGGGACAGCTTTTTGCAGCTGAGATGTCCTGGTTGCAGGCAGTGGAAGCAAGCTGGCAGCCCATTAAGAGGTTGAGGTCCCAAATGCCCTAGGGCACATGGGGCCTTGGGTGAGTCTGAGGTGGCAGGGTACTAGCAATGGCAACTGCCATTTACTGGCCCTTCTCTTGCCTTCCTCCCTTTCTTTTTAGACTAGTTAGTTCCCTCCATATTACTATAGGCTTTGAAGGCCTTGTTCAAAAGTGTTAAAAGGATTTTAGGCCCTTGACTTAGTCTCTGAAGTTTACACCTGATGTCAGAACAAGGCTGACTAATGAAGGAGACCGAGACCGTTAAATTGTTCGTCCTTTTTAGGGTTTAGATTAGTATACCTTTTTATAGCCTCAGTAAATTTAGCCTGAAATGACTGGCTTATTAGGTTTTAAGAAGTCTTATGTATTTTAGAATATTTTATTTGTGTACATTTATGTTGAAGAGGTGAAACAATTTTATGAGAATACTGTCTATGAGGTATCAATATACCCAAATTGACTTAGCTTGTTTTTACAACAAGAAACAATTTTATGTATCAAAATAACTAAAGCCTGGTGCCACACAAGTGCACAACTGACATTTAAGTTAACCAAAATATTTCATGACAGGTCACTTGAGAACACAAAAATTTTCTGTCAAAAATCCCTCACTCAGACCTTCAACACTTTCCTTTGCCTTTTTTTTTCTTTCTTTTAAAACACAAACACACCTCACTTTACTTACATTCAGAATCATCACACCCCAGTCTCCAATTTTTGTATTGCAAGACACCACAATAGTCATCACACCATCATTTTTCTAGACCATATAACCCACAGACACACTTTTTCAAATTTTTGTGTTGTTGTTGTTGAGATGACATTAAACTTTAGTTTCCTTACAATAAGGAGCAAAATGTAAACCTGAAATTTCAGAGAATGGTTAACAAATTTTATTACTCAACTTAGCAAAAACCTTAGTTTAGCTTTAGTTTTTTTTCTTAGAACTGGAATTTTAAGTCAGAGTTGCCACTGTAACAATTTTATATACCAAGTTTTCTTATGCAAGTACTAGATAGGTTGACAAAAGCAAGAAAAAAAAACTAGACACTTAATACCATAAACATTTTTCAGTAACTTGTCTATATGGCTTTAGATGTTACCTTGAATTCTGTAAAGAAATATAGTCATTTACTGGGAGAATATATTGTTTTCTCCAAGGGGAAAAGACAAGTACATTAGTCTTTCTGGAACAAGATCTTATCAAGAGAAGTTTAGATAAAAGTCTAGAAGTAAGTTTGTTTGCGTAGGCCAGGTTAATTATTAGTTCCTTTGTATAGCATGAGTAAACACATTTAATCAACAGTAAAGTATTAATACCCAACATTGAAACCTTAAGGCATGATGTTTTTTTAAACCATTAAATTTTGAATTAGTTTTTTTTTTAACCACAATTTTAGATCGCGATCTCAAAATTTAGGATTTTATGTATATATATAGGCGTCATTTAAAATTAATCCTCCGGAGGTAAAAAGCAAGAACAAAGAGATTTCTTGATTTTCATTTAAAATTTTTGGCCATGTGCACTTAATTTTAAGATAGTTATTTTTACCAATATTTGCAAAGACACTGAGAAACTACAGTTTAGTAAACTCCCCTTCTTTAGTGACAATTTTTTGTTTGACACATTCATTTAACCAAGTTTTTAATATCCTTTTTATATCAAGCAGGTTTTTAATGACATAGAAGTTAGAATTTTACATAGAACAAGTACCCAATTTTAACCCTTACTTAAAATCTAGGGTCCAACCAAAACCACAACAATTTCAAAGTTAAGCAATTTGTACTAACTTTCTTAGACAAGAAAAACATTTTAAGTTTGTATTTTTAAGTATTATTAATTGGCTTTACATTGTTTTAGTTTTGTCACACTGAGACCAAGCACATTTTTAAGACAGAAGACATTTTTTTTTTTTTAGAACCATGTATGGAGAGGACAGGAGAAGAGGAAGAATAAGATTTTTCTTGTACAGTTCGCCTGTTTTTTTTTTAACTCTTATCAGAAATTAGTTAGTCTTAATAAGAAACTAAACTTTTACAGGTCCAATAAGCAGTTTAGAAATTGTCACTTAACCAAAAATCACCTTATATGGCTCGTTAGCAAGTCCAAAGTAACTCAGTAGTTTTTACCTTTAACATTTTAGACTTTAAAATCAGAAAAACACAGGGAAATAGAACTTTTTCCCTAGCATGAACCAAAACAGTTTTTTTTTTAAGGTGGACAAAGGGAGAGTCTAGTTCCCCCACAACTGGAAGGCAGCAGAGACATACCAATAATCTCAATACTGGAAAAAAATAATCCAGGCAGCTGCTTATTGAGAGCAGAGGCAGTCTTTTTTACCAGCCAACTATAGTGGACCCCTTTACTTATTAGTCCCCAGCATTTTGTCTTTTTGTTTTGACTGTGACCAAGGAGGGTTAGCTGGAGAAGATGCCATTTATGGCCAAATTGGGCTAGTTTTTTTTTTTATTTAAAAATGTGGCTTAAGGCCATGTCCCATAGAATTGAGATAGAGTATCTTATGGTCTCTGTAGCAAGAAAAGAAAATAGCAGCGCAGAGACAAAGCAGGGACATTTCTGCAGTTAAGTCAGAGGTCGTCCCATCTGACCAGGACCATATATTATGGCCTCTCGACTGGCTCTCAGCTTTAGGAGGCCAGGAGAGATGTCGAGACTTGGGTCTAAGTGACTTACTAAGAGAAGCAACAGGTGAGATAGGAGCCAATTACTCCTGAAAATTGGTCTCAATTCTAAGATGCAGGAGAGACGCGTGTCTCCTTTGCAAGGCTGACGAGGAGGCTCCCATCTGCAAAAAGGAATGAAAGGAGGAATCCAACATCTGCTTCTTTCCCCTTCTATCTATAGGAGAAAACCTATAGACAGGTTAAATTACCGGAGGCGTCCCTCCATTTAAACCCGGAGCTCTAACTGTGAGTGATCAACAGTTTCCTCGCATAGGGTCTACTGGACTTAATCACTCCCTTACCAGCGTGACCAATTTGATCTTGGCACTGTCTGTCTCCCACCGAACAGACAGGCGTGGGATACCGGACTTTGTGGGACCCTACTGGCGTCCCCAATCCAGTCCTTGTACAAAGGGCACCTATTTTAAGCTTCTAGAGAGCTTAAGCCATTCTCCTCATCTGATGAGAGAGACCCTGAAAACACCTGAACAGTAGAGACTTAACACAAGCCACAGACCAAGTCCTGCGACCTAACTTTTAATGGTGTCCATTTGCCAGACAACAAAACTGATTCCTTTTTCTTAAGCCATAGCCCTTGAAGCAGCAGTAGCCCAGAACCTGATATTTACTTATTTAAAACTCCCTTTTGGAA